>NC_135233.1:1022885305-1023510305 GCF_051348905.1 Ranitomeya variabilis | reverse complement strand
AGACTACCACAGTATAAGTCTCCCATCACGTTGTCATCTCATCTCCTTTTCCTTGATGGTGGTGACCCCCACCTCCATGGGCTCTGTCTGATGCGTAGCATCAGGGTTACTCAGATGCAATGGACCTTCTCACTGCATGACACCCCTTTCCCTTAGTCTTTGATCCATCTGGATAGCCTGAGTCATAGCCTCCTCTAAAGATCTAGGTGGTGGATGGAGAGCCAGAGCGTCCTTCAAATGGTCTGACAGTCCCCTCCAGAACTGGCACCAGAGTGCAGAGTTCTTCCATGAGACCTCTGGGGACCATCATCTAAACTCCGAGCAATACCACTTGGCTGAGAGCTTTCCCTGAGCAAGACCCATGATAGTATCCTCTGCTACCCTAACATGGTCAGGTTCATCATAGATAAGTCCTAGAGCCTCAAGAAACCTATCCACCGACACCCATTCAGGGGCAGTGGGAGACAATGAGAAAGCCCAAGATTGTGGACCTTCCCGGAGTAAGGGTACCGTCACACAGTGCAATTTTGATCGCTACGATGGTACGATTCGTGACGTTCTAGCGATATCGTTACGATATCGCAGTGTCTAACACGCAGCAGCGATCAGGGATCCTGCTGAGAATCGTACGTCGTAGCAGATCGTTTGGAACTTTCTTTCGTCGCTTGATCACCCGCTGACATCGCTGGATCGTTGTGTGTGACAGCGATCCAGCGATGTGTTCGCTGGTAACCAGGGTAAACATCGGGTAACTAAGCGCAGGGCCGCGCTTAGTAACCCGATGTTTACCGTGGTTACCAGCGTAAAAGTAAAAAAAAAAAAAACCGTACATGCTCACCATCTGATGTCCGTCCGGTCCCTTGCCGTCCGCTTCCCGCTCTGACTGTCTGCCGGCCGGAAAGTGAGAGCAGATCACAGCGGTGACGTCGCCGCTGCACTCTGCTCTCACTGTACGGCCGGATCTGTCAGAGCAGGAAGCGGACGGCAAGGGACCGGACGGACATCAGATGGTGAGCATGTACGGTTTGTTTTTTTTTACTTTTACGCTGGTAACCACGGTAAACATCGGGTTTCTAAGCGCGGCCCTGCGCTTAGTAACCCGATGTTTACCCTGGTTACCCGGGGACTTCGGCATCGCTCCAGCGCCGTGATTGCAACGTGTGACCGCAGTCTACGACGCTGGAGCGATAATCATACGATCGCTGCGATATCACGGATCGTGCCGTCGTAGCGATCAAAATTGCACTGTGTGACGGTACCCTAAGGAAATAATTATTCCCACCTGCTGACTCTCATCCCCAGAGGATTGAGGTCTAAGTGAAAACAACAATTTGCAACTCTCCCTAAACATACAAAACTTATCCTTCTCACCAGAAAAGGTGTCAGGAAGCTTGACCGAGAATTTGGGAGAGTGCAAGGCAACATCTACTGAATCGCTGACAACATGGGGGAAGGGACTCTGCACAGTTTTAACTATCTCCATCAACTCTTTCTGTAATTGAGTATGGGACGTGGCCAGTGCCCTATGTTCCAATGACAATTCCCATCATCTGTGTCACACTGGACACCTGGTCAGCCAGATTGCAGAGCGGATCCATAGCCAGGGAAAAAAATGAATAAACCCCTCTAAATGAATTGGTCAGTTATAATGTAATGCCTGCTGCAGCGCAGTAGCAAGTAGCACACAACCCACTCCACCAGGGGGTCCGGGTGAAGGAAAACAGGTACACTCACAGATAAATCATAGAGCAGCAGGCAAAAGCCACTAAGTGGCAAAAGAGTAGTCAGAAAAAGCCAGGTCAGCAACAAAGGAAACGAAGTACCAGAGGTCACAGCAATACACATGGTCAGAAACAAGCCAAAAAGTCAGAGCCGATCAGGAGCAGGAAAGTTAGAGATGCAAGACAGTCAAACAGGTCAGAGGACAAGCCGAGTCAAATAACAAGGGGTCACAACACGGAGAGTGAGTACTACAATGAACAAAGTTACAGCGGAACACAAGAATGGGACCTAGGTAAACGGGCAGAGGACAACTCGGGGTATAACGGGTCAGCTGCTCAAGCCAGAGTCAGGAACTATAACTGACACTGCTTGCAGGTAACAGCAGACTGAAATAGCCAGACAGGCAAAGAAGATTAACCCCCGCATGACCATCCCAGGGAGAGAATAATCAGAAACAAACCCCGGACTGGATCATGACAGAGCAGGCATTCAGTAGGATAAGCCCTGGTCAATGCAGACTTGGGACAGCATATGAGAGCACCCACTGAACACCCATGTCACCACAAATGCCTTATAAGTATCCCATGATTAATGTATTGCATGTGACATATTATGTGATATGGTGTGATTTTTTTCTTGTTATTTCATACTTATGTGGGCATTAAAGGATATATGTCACCAAGTTTATGCTTTTGAACATGAGGGCAGCATAAAATAGGTGCAGAGGTCCTGATTCCACCTCTGTCTCTTTTTTCCTTGGTGCATTTTTGCTATAATATCTCTTTTTTAATGCTGCAGCCCTGCTAGTCTTCTCATAGATAAGATTCTGCTTTGTAGTGGTCGATAGTCATGAATTCTAGCAAATCACTACCCCAACTCATGATTAACAGCTTTCTGTTTATGCAATCAATGATGGAGGGAGAGATAATCAGAGCCCATAATTATGGAGGAAGAAACTGATTAATGAGAGGGCTAGCAGAGTGGCAGAAGGTAAAACGATATTTTATCAAAACTACAGCAAGAAGCCAATTAAATGATTCAGATAGAATTGAGGTCTCTGTCCCTACATAAGGCAGCTCTCAGGTGAGGCAGGAAAAACCTGTTGACAAATTCTCATTAAGGGTACTTTCACACTGGCGTTTTTTGTCCTCCGTCGCAATGCGTCGTTATGGACAAAAAACGCATCCTGAAAAAGTGCTTGCAGGATGCGTTTTTTGTCCATAGACTAACAATAGCGACGCATTGTGACGCATTGGCACACGTCGCAACCGTCGTGCGACAGTTGCGCCGTGTTGTGGCGGACCGTCGGCTGCAAAAAAGTTACATGTAACGTGGCTTCTCTGAACATCATCATGTCCTTTGTGATATAGCCATGATGTATTGGCAGCAGACCTGTAGGGTCCCCTGGATGTTTGAATGTCTTGGCAGAATCTCTGTATCTCTCTCTCTCTGTCTCTGACACGCTATACAGAGTCATATAACCTATTTTTATACTTAACAAGTGTCCTTCAAACAATATTGGGACACGTGTTCCAAAAGTGCAGAGAGAATCCATCCCAACTGGATACTGCACAGCTAAGACTCACTGCAATCAGGCAATGTTAAAACTAATATGCCTTGGAGATCGCAGCCACACAGCTCAATAGTTGTGGACAGCCATCCAGGCCTAGTTAGAGCAATGGCTGTCTCCACTGAACCTAGAGCCAGGGAAGGCCACGTGTGATAACAATGCAAACCTGGTGGTGGTCCTAAACCACGGCAACCTCACAAAAGTGTGTTGCATGGCTCACATTCTCAACCTGGTAGTACAGCAATTTCTCTGCCATTATCCCTGCCTGGATGCGCTGCTGCAAAAATGCACGGTCGCTGGGTGCTCACTTCTGATGATCTCATGCCGCAAATCATCAAATTGCCTTGTTACAGAGGTCTTTCAGCATACTGGTCAATCATTTCATTTGCGATGTTCTGACATGGTGGAAATCCACTCTGCACATGTTGCAGCGACTGTGATAGCAGCAACAAGCACTGGTGCAATATGTTCTTTGCCATAGCTTGGGCCAGTATGGACATTTTGCAAATAAGGCTTGCGGAGAACAAGATCAATACCATCAGGGGGGATTTGCACCCTTTTGCATTTTGGTCTTCAAAAATGGAAGAGTAGCCTGATCTTGTCTGTCATGCCTTGGAGGTTTTGAAGATAAGGATAATTTGTGGATCTCTCCTGCTCTGCCGTGTACAGATTATGTCAAATCAACGATTTATTCAAGTGGTTGGTTTTATTTCAACACATCTCTTTTTCAGGAAATAACAAACAAGCAATGTATACAAGCTTATATGTCTGATATTTGTATGTGGTCA
This sequence comes from Ranitomeya variabilis, assembly GCF_051348905.1. NCBI lineage: Eukaryota > Metazoa > Chordata > Amphibia > Anura > Dendrobatidae > Ranitomeya > Ranitomeya variabilis. The sequence goes on along the minus strand of NC_135233.1, from coordinate 1,023,506,225 downwards.
TTTCCTGAGGAACAAGTGCTCGACACTTTTAAACGTGCTGAATATAAACCACTTGAATGAATACTTGAGATTTGACATCTTCTGTTCACAGCAGTGTGGAAAATATCCACAAATTATCATTTTCTTCATGCTTTTTGGTTTTATGACTCATTGTTAAAGCATAATTACAGTTAAATTAACTTTATTTATATGACCCTATAAGACCCTATTTGCGCTTTCTCCCTAGGATTTTGCCTTGGAGGATTTTGCCTGGCAGCCTGCGTTCTCTCAGAACTCATTGTTTTTTTGTCATGCATTGTTCTTGTGTCATTGCAGTCTGTCGCACCATTCTCTTGGTTTCTATGCCTGTTGTTGCTACTGCTCCAGATGGGTCTCCATCAGATGGGTTGCCTACAGTGGAAGTTGTGTCATAGGCCTATTATACTGTTTCAACTCTGTGGAAATTGATGCCACATTTGTGGTATGTGACAATAATTTTTTGAAATGTGGAGAATTCAAGTTGGGTTTTCTTCATGTGTGTTGTCGGTAGAATTGGGGCTCCCAGGCAAGCGGGTTTGCACTTACTTTCATCCAACTTCCTATGTCTCTTTCCTTACATTTTTCTACCAATAGTACTATGTGAAACTTATGTTTGTGCCATGTGAGTGCAGCTGGAAATAAAAAAAAATATTGAAACTGTTGCATGAGGTATCAGGGCTCCCACAAAAGAAGGCTTGCATGGCTCCCTTAACCACCAGGTCTTCATTCAAACCAATTCAAAACTGTTAATGCTGGCCCAGACCCAGACGGCTAATTGCTGCTGTGCCATTTGCAAATTTTTACTGTGGGTCATTTGATACCACTTTTCATGGTGTCTGCCACTAATTTTAGCTGTTTGTGAGTAGATGCAAAACACTCCACTATATTCCCCAGCAGGCTAGAAGAAATAGTAATGCTGCTACATTAATGTAATCATTTTTTTAGGGCTAATTCAAAGAGATTCTATTCTGTTATAATAATACCATTCTTATCTGCATTTTGTCTATGGTGTGGTCAAGTTCAGAGGAGTAGAGGAGTGTAATTTTTGTTTTTTTGGGGGGCTCTGAAATATCCTAATGTGTGTACATTCCGGTAGCCAATCAGGGAGCAGAAACCATCCACAAAGTCATGACAAAACGTCTTCTGTGATTGAGGTGTGACAGTAGGGATAGCGTATGACGGGCATCTAGCCATGGAATATTGCTTAATAAATCCTTAGCCTTGCTGCTGCTCTTTCCATGGTCTCATTGACCGATTCATGTTTTTTTATGGGGATCTGTATTTAGAAATTCATCGAAGCAGTCAGTGTTACATGCATTCATCCAGAGTATGTTGCTGCCATGTACAACAAAAATCTTTTTAGGGTCAGTTCAAATCCCTTCTATTTTCTACACTAATACCGCTCTTATCTGCACTTTGTGTGGGGTGAGGTATGGCACTAGGTATAGCGTATGACAGACATCTAGTCAGGAATTATTGCCTTATAAATCCTAAATCTTGCTGCTGCTCATTCCATGGACTCATTGATCTATTCATGTTTTTTATGGTGATCTGTATTTAGAAATTCATCAAAGCAGGAAGAATTAACTGACAGGCTAAGTTCACATTTGCGTATATTTGCGCAGCGTATCATCTGCATACACAAACGCATGCCAAAACACATACAAATGCATATTTACGCAGTATTTTTTATCCGCATCAACTTACGCATGAAAACATAAAAAACGCTGTGTGTGCATGCGTTTGTATGCGTTTTTTGCCTGTGTTTGCATTTTTTAAGTGCATGCGTTCGATATTTTGAGGAGGGCATGTCTTAATGGGCGTGTCTCAATCAGTTCCTTCACATGTGCAGTCCGAAGTACACAAGCGCATCGAACGCATGCATATGCAAGGACATGCGTACGCATGCATTCCCATAGACAGTAATGCGTTTTTTAACGCACTCATCCGCATGCACATGCCTGCGCATATTTGAGGTATTTTTTACGCTTACAAAACTGCAACATATTGCGTTTGCCACGCCCAGCCGCACACCGCAAAAAAAGTATGCGAACGCATACATACGCATGCCCATGCCTACACCATGTTAAATATATGTACGCATGACACATGCGGATCTATGTGGAGCAAACGCTGCACGCACAGACGCAAATGTGAAACCAGCCTAAATGTGTCCAGACACAGTTTCTATTTAGCATGTATGTAAGAGGTAGTAGTGGGACACTTCACGCTACTGGAGCTGGAATTACCACTTCTGAACTCTCGAGTGCATTGTTTCCATCTATTTCTGAGTATTTCTTTAAGTATGTATGGGGTCATTGTCCTGCTGAAAGACCAATGACCTAGGTTGACAACCCAGCTTTCAGACTTCCGTCACAAAATTGCAACCCAAAATCCTTTGGCAATCTTCACATTTGATGATTTCTTGAACACAGTAAAGGCACTCAGGGCCAGAAGCAGCAAAGCAACCCCAAAATATCTTTGAGCTAGGATGAGCTCGTGCATTATTCTATATGGAGGCTATCTAGAGGCCATCTTTCAGTGTGGAGATTACAGTGAGGGGGCCATCATTCAGTGTTGGAGCCAAGAAACAGTTTGGGGGCTACTAAGGGGTCAGTATATTGTGTGGGTGGTACTAAACAGTGAGGGGTCATTATACTGTGTATAAGAGAGCATCATACTTTCAGAGTCACTCCTAAACTAAACAGAATGTGTCTGATCATGTCTCACACACCACATGGACAGATAAGGTATTAAAATGATAACATTACATTTTCTGCAGAATGTTTTTTTCACCAAAGCAATGCAAGCGTGCAAAAAGACTATGTGTGAACATTGCCTAACGTGTGGTGGAGCATTTTTTTCTATTATTTATTTTGTCTTATATACAAGTCATTATCCTGGAAATAATGTTTTTTTAACATTTATTCCAGACAAATCCATTTAAATTGTGGTTTTGTATGCTTAATTTTTTGTCTGCAAAAGTGGCATGCTGTATATCCTACAGAGAACCTGGAGTAGATAATAACCCAAAGGCATAATTAGCTAAAAAATAGTAATTTTATTATAAATCTGCAATACACAAAAGTACATCAACATAAATAGACAAGGTGCACATAGAGTTCACGTACATAGGAGAGAAATCACTGCAAGTTACACCATGGGGATAACAACAGACAAAAAAAACCCCTGTCAGTATGAATCTAAGTCAGGTTCAGATGACCACATCTGAAGGTGTATACGTATTCCATGTAACCCCTTCAAGCCTAAGTAGGCTAAGGAGAAGAACGGATACACCTAAGTCTGTCTTACCCATCTATGTTGGTGCCAGTGTCTGTCCAGCTGCCCCGACGCGCGTTTCGCGTTGGGCTTCCTCGGGGGGCGTGGTTATGTGTGTGTGCTGGGCATTATTTAAGGGACAATCTCAGCTGTGGCTACTCAGCGGCGTCATAATTGGCGCATGCGCGCCGCCATCCTGGGGGTGCCAAGAACCATACAACCCGGTCGTCCTAGTGTCCACAACGGGCGGAGGAAACATCCTCCAGACGTCATATCCCGTCGGATCACTTCCGGATGCCGGGAGGAATGATCCGCACAAATCCCCGGCGTGGTGCGCATGCGCGCACGCCGAAACTGCCATTTTGGAAGAGGGACCAACTAAGGGCAGTGCGTGTGTGAAAGAAAGACTATGTGACGTGACAAGTCTATTACAAGTAAGTGATGTCTCACTCCTTTCACTTAGTGACTTACATGAGACTATAAAGTTTACTGAATAAAGTGACCTTGTGCATTAAAGCTAGCAGAATCTCATTACTAAAGTGCAAATAGTGATGTACAATGAAAGTATGCGCAAGTAAATTACTAATAGACCTTATCCCGCAAAATGCTAGTGAATATATACAATACAGCAGCAGGCATTACCATGCTGTATCAGACAAAAATATTAAAACACATATGCAAATAGAGGAAATATACATACAAAATAATTGGTCACATAAAATAATCCTAACACCTCCAAAACGTTTGGTACTGAATAGACATGTTCTTTTTTCTGTGTGAAGCTCTCGAATGTCACTAGAGAATACCCAATGATGTATTTCAGGTATTTCCTCCATCACAGACGTGGCCAGCAAGGTGTTCAAGATGTCCCACGGATGCCCAGGCAGAACAGATAATGATGGACATGGGTACGTTCAAGACAAATTCTAAAATAATACATATAACAAAACACACAAATTAAAAACCGGTACCAAAGAAACACACAGACCTGACACAAGTAGTTCTATAAATAGGACGCAAAGCTCAATTGCTCATTAAGGCCGTGTGGGGACATTCCAACGGCATTCTAATTGTGCAAGTTTTTTCTTGACATCCCGACCTCTTATGCCACTCCTAACATGATCAATGCCACAGACCTTCAGCTCTTTGGGGTTACATCCATGGTACCGTCTAAAATGTCGAGGTAATGTCTTAAGAGATGCAATGTCCTCCACCTCTTTTGCCGCCATAATGTCTCTGATGTGTTCTCGAGTCCTAATCCTCAGTTCCCGTGAGGTCAGGCCAACATAGGATAGACCACACGTACAACTGGCCATATAAATTACATATGTGGTACTACACGATATATAATCAGTAATTTTAAATTCCTTCGTACCATCGGCAGAGGTGAAGGACAGTGCCCTCACATGATTACGGCAGGCCAGACACTCACCACATGGATAGAAACCCCACCTCCTTTTCCCAACACCAAATAAAGTTGGGGTCTTAGTTACATAGTGACTTTTCACTAGTATGTCTCTCAAATTTCTCGATCTCCTAGCTGTCATAAGGGGTTCATCTGAGAGACATTGAGCCAAAATGGGGTCTGTTTTTAGAATCGGCCAATGTCTCCTCAAGATGTTCCTCATTGTGCCCCACTGATGATTAAATGTAGAAATTTACCTGATTGTATCACCCTCCTTTTTCGTTTTGGTTGGCTGGGACAGGAGGTCAGATCTCCTTTGTTTTTTAGCCCGGGTATAGCCGCGTTTTATGCTTCTATTGCTATACCCCCCGTGACCGAAATCTCTCCCCAAGGTCCACAGACTGTCTTTCAAAAGCCTCCTCAGTAGAGCAAATTCTCCTCATCCTTAGGAATTGCCCTATAGGAATGGCTCTAATTGTAGTACTGTTATGGGCTGAGGAGGCATGGAGAAGTGCATTGACTGAGGTCTCCTTTCTAAATACGCCAAAAGTTGCATGCTGCTCTGATGGCAGAGGGGGCCTATGCACCGGGCCCAGTACTCAGAGGGGGCCCACCCGGAGCTACACTACTGTAACTGTATCGACGCCCACAGCACGCCAATACAGTTACATTATGTGGCAGAGCAGGGAGAATTGATCTCCCTGGTGTGCCACTATGGGGCCCCTGAGCAGGCAGGGGGCTGGTGCCAGCAGTGGGTCCCCCGCCCGACATCGCAAGGTCAGATGTTTCGGCATCTAGCCGATATAGCTGACTGCATTAATGAGGGAAGGAGCACTACGCTCTTTCTCCCATCATCCCCCTGTCAGCGTCTGACTTCACCGACGCCGAAACTGACAGCAGGCATGATGATGTCACGACCCAGCACCTGCTGTCAGGAGATGAGCGGGAGCTCGGAGCACCGCGGGAACAAGGAGGAAGAGAGGTGAGTATTTATTCACTTTTTTTTATGGGGGCTGCCTTATACTGCACGGTGTGCCTATGGGGTGCTGCCTTATACTACAGGGTCTGCCTATGGGCATGCTGCCTTATACTACAGGGTCTGCCTATGGGGTGCTGCATTATACTACAAGGTCTGCCTATGGGGATGCTGCTTTATACTACAGGGTCTGCCTATGGGGGTGCTGTCTTATACTACAGGGTCTGCCTATGGGGTGCTGTTTTATACTACAGAGTCTGCCTATGGGGGTGCTGCCTCACTCTGCAGTGTCAGCCTTTGGGGGTGCTGCCTTATACTGCAGGGTCTGTCTATGGGGGTGCTGCCTTATACTACAGGGTCTGCCTATGTGGTGCTGCCTTATACTACAGGGTCTGCCTATGGGAGTGCTGCCTTATACTACATGGTTTGCCTATGGGGATGCTGCCTTATACTACAGGGTCTGCCTATGGGGTGCTGTTTTATACTCCAAGGTCTGCCTATGGGGTGCTGCCTTATACTGCAGGGTCTGCTTATGGGGGCTGCCTTATACTGCAGGGTCTGCAAATGGGGCTGTTGCCTTATACTATAGGGTCTGCCTATGGGGTGCTGCCTTATACTACAGAGTCTGCCTTTGGGGTGCTGTCTTAAACTACAGGGTCTGCCTATGGGTGTGCTGCCTTATACTACAGGGTCTGCCTATGGGGGTGCTGCTTTGTACTACAAGATCTACCTATGGGGTACTGCCTTATACTACAGGGTCTGCCTATGGGGTGATGCCCTATACTACAGGATCTGCCTATGGGGGTGCTGCCTTCAACTACAGGGTCTGCCTATGGACCTGCTGCCTTATACTACAGGGTCTGCCTATGGGGTGCTGCCTTATACTACAAGGTCTGGATATGGGGATGCTGCTTTATACCACAGGGTCTGTCCATGGGGGTGCTGCCTTATACTACAGGGCCTGCCTGTGGGGTGCTGCCTTATATTACAGGGTCTGCCTATGGGGTGCTGCCTTATACTACAGTGTCTGCCTATGGGGTGCTGTTTTATGCTACAGAGTCTGCCTATGGGGGTGCTGCCTTATACTGCAGGGTCTGACTTTGGGAGTGCTGCCTTATACTGCATGGTCTGCCTATGCGGGTGCTGCCTTATACTACAGGGTCTCCCTATGGGGGTGCTGCCTTATACTACAGGGTCTGCCTATGTGGTTCTGCTTTATACTACAGGGTCTGCCAATGGAAGTGCTGCCTTATACCACAGGATCTGCCTATGGGGGTGCTGTCTTATACTACATGGTTCGCCTATGGGGATGCTGGCTTATACTACAAGGTCTGCCTATGGGTGCTGTCTTATACTCCAGGGTCTGCCTATGTGGATGCTGCTTTATACTACAGGATCTGCCTAAGGGGGTACTGCCTTATACTACAGGGTCTGCCTATGGGGTGACGCCTTATACTACAGGATCTGCCTACGGGGGTGTTGCCTTATACTACAGGGTCTGCCTATGGGGTGCTGCCTTATACCACAGGGTATGTCTATGGGGTGCTGCCTTTTACTTCAGGGTCTGCCTATGGGTGCTGACTTGTGCTATAGAGTCTGCCTATGGGAGCTGCCTTGTGCTATAGAGTCTGCCTATGGGGGGCTGACTTATGCTATAGAGTCTGCCTATGGGGGTGCATTATACAATATAGAGTAGGCCTATCTGGAGTGCATTATACTATATTTAGGATGAGCTTGTGCATTATTCTATATGAAGGCTATCTAGAGGCCATCTTTCAGTGTGGAGATTACAGTGAGGGGGCCATCATCCAGTGTTGGAGCCAAGAAACAGTTTGGGGGCTACTAAGGGATCAGTATACTGTGTGGGTGGTACTAAACAGTGAGGGGGCATTATACTGTGTATAAGATAGCATCATACTGTGAATAAGGGAGCTGTACAGGGGGAGACTCGGGACATTATTAAATGTAAAGTGGGCACTTATTGTTATAGGGGAACTCAGGTTACTGTGATTGGCAGAGGGGCACACAGGGCAATATTACTTTCTAGGGTGCAAAATGTGGGCACTATTTTCTAGGGCACGAGTGCCCAGCATTACTATATTATAGAGGGGTTCTTTAGAATTTAGATGGCACAGAGAAACACACAGTAGGTGCAGTAATAGGGACACATTCGGCAGCAGCGACTCAGTGTTGGGGTATCAGCAGGATGAGGAATTTGTGCAGGTTGGAGATAGATGGTAATGGGGCTGGAATATGAGAAGTGAAATGTGTCTTTGTTGTATTCTCTGCAGCCGAGTCGAGGCTGGAAGAAGTTGTTATGTCGGTCTGGGACAGATGGAAAAGACGTGAAAAGTGAACGACTCCATCAGAAAGAACGTCAGAGGTAAGTCATTATCTGTAACTGTGCTGTGATCACTTATATGTTCTGTAGGACTGGTATCTACCACTGACCATATGGCAGTAATATCTATGTTGGTCTTTATATAAAGATTATCTTCAGCAATAGCGCAGTCATCTGCTGAGGTTCTCCTCCACTATTAGGGTGTCACCCAGTTGTAATCAAGGTTACCTGGTTAGGGGCCCACTGAGAAGTTTCGCCCCCCTGAACCCAAACCCTAGCTATGCCTCTGTTTCCAGCAGGTACCTGGGATTCACAGATGCTTTCAGGAATCTTCAACATGCCATTTCAATGCTGTTTTCATCTTAGCAATTTTTAGACCCTCCCCCAGACCTCTCAGGGGAGGGCTCCTGAAAAATGCTCAAGCTTCCCATTGACTTCCATTATACTTGTTACTTGGGTCGAGTACCCGAGCATTACGATTTGCTTGACTCGAGTAACAAGTACCCGAGCATTTTAGTGCTCGCTCATTACTGATGACAACTCAAATCACTTAATCTTTGTTTAGGAGGGGTTCCAAACTGAATTCTTGTCCCGGGTGCAGGAAAACTTAGATTTGCATCTTATTAAACTGTTAAATTCAACAACACAACATCTAGAGTTTAAGATGTTTTCGCAACGAACAATGAAGATCTTAGAAGATCAATGAAGATCTTTAACGTTTTTTTTCATTGGGGATACAATACTTTAGAAAGGTCTCTTTCAAGCTCTGGAAATGGAAATTCTCATTGACTACAGTAAGGTTGTATTTTATATAAAAAAAATTGTAACATTGCAATGCATCATTCTGCAATTATATTATGCAAAGTGTGTTCAAGTGGCAATCAGCCATTAAAGTACAGTCTTCAGTAAACAACAAGAGTACATAATAAAAATTACTTTTCATTTAATGGTGTTAATATTTTAGCCTAAAAGAATTCATTTCAGGAAAGAATAAGTCATGTACAAAGTTTTCTATGAGATGAGCGCTAATCATTTCCTGATTCTCTTTAAGTAACCTTCACCTTTTCTTAGTCCTTAAAATGAATTAGCGTAATCAGTGCAATTTGGAGAGTCTGCACTTTGCAAAATGGGTCTTAGATACAATAAAGGAAACAAATGCTAGACAGAAACAAATTTCAGACATGAGAGATACAAAAACATGAGGTCACGTTCTGTAGATGGAAGAAGACCGACTAAGGAGAAATCTCAGACGGCATTCATTTCCAGTAAGTGACAAAGGTATAATGGTTCAGCCCATTTTCGGCAGCAGCAAAGAGGAGATTTATGAAATGATTAAAAAAAAAAAATGTTATGAAGTGCATAGAGACGTGATAGATTTATTTATTTTGTTGCTCCTCTATTACCATGCTCTTATTTATTTCTCTTCAATCTGAGACTTGTTTTCGTTCATTATAATGTAACTTTCCCTATTTCTTCTTTTTTTCTTTCTTTCTTTTCTATACTTTTCTCTCATTTTTTTTCTCTTTTCATCTTATATTTCACTTTGTTTTTTTATCAAAAAATCCACAATTAATATTTGTCATTGCATTTCATTCTTTCTGTCTCTCTATTTCTTTCTCTCTCTTTCCACTTTGTTTTTTTTTTTTTGCTAATAATAAAACAAACAATGAATATTTGTCATCCCAATTTTATAAAGAAAAAAGTTATATCCTAAGTAGCCATTATACATCTCTCTTCCCAAGGGCACAGACAACCATTTAAAGGGAACCTGTCACCTGAATTTGGCGGGACCAGTTTTGGGTCATATGGGCGGGGTTTTCGGGTGTTTGATTCACCCTTTCCTTACACGCTGGCTGCATGCTGGCCGCAATATTGGATTGAAGTTCATTCTCTGTCCTCCGGAGTACATGCCAGCGCAAGGCAATATTGCCTTGCGCTGGCGTGTACTCCAGGGGACAGAGAATGAACTTCAAAACAATATTGCGGCCAGCATGCAGCCAGCGGGTAAGGAAAGGGTGAATCAAACACCCGAAAACCCCGCCCATATGACCCAAAACTGGTCCCGCCAAATTCAGGTGACAGGTTCCCTTTAAGACACGGCTTGAATCATTAATTTGGACAAGCTGCGGCCATCTGTGAGTGAGATAACCACTAACTCTGACAAGTATTTTCAAACATGTTGACACTGATCCTTTCAGTTCAAGAATTTTGCCAGTTTGAATCCAAACGTATTGTGATATTGAGCCGGTTGCCTTTTATCAGCTTCAATACTTTACCTTCTCTAAATAATTTTACACTGGTTTATACTTGAGATCCTGTATATGAACTTATAGTTTACGGATTCACATTGCAGCCACATATGCCTCGGATTTCAAACAGGGTCACATGGGAGGTTTTTTTTCAGTAGGAAGAAAAGTTGGTATGTTTAGCTATTTTCTATATTAAGGAGATGTTCACCTCGAGTAACATTGACTTATGAAAAACTACACTACAGTTTCTACAGCACCTTAATATGAGATCAGAGGGACTCTCGCGCTCTTGCGTGCAACTGAATATGATCAGTGCATTTGGCTTTGCAATACACACGGACTCTTTGTTTGATCTTGGGTCATGTTTTTCAACTTTACTGAATACTATTATTTAACGAGAGATCTACAGTTTGATGAGCATTAAAGGATATGTCCACATTCTGGAATGTTAGCCCAAACTTTGTAAAATACCTTAAACAAACTTTGTAAAATACCTAAAATAACAGACGTAACATGTACTCACTAAACCTGCGTCTAGTGTGGGTTCTCTGCCAGTGCTCCGGTCCCCTTTTCCATGTGCTTCAGCACTGAAGTAGTACACCACAATCAGATTAAGCCTTTTTTATCCCTAAGATGAATTACCTATGTGCTCTTACATCCTATATCTACGTTGAATAAGCATAAAATGGTGTAGCGTTTCTGGCCCTCATATTTTATACTGGCTGTAATAGTCCATCCTTATTAGCTGCGGTAGACCATGTGATGTGATAGCTGAAGGGCATTATGTGGAAGACACCTAATGTCTTCTGTTTGAGTCTTCAGCAGGGTGTGAAATGGTGTCAGGCATTATTTTTCTTGAGACCTTATTATTTTTGTGGAGACTTGCAAATTTCGAGAAATTAGACTTCAAGTCAATCCTCCATGAATCATTCCACTCATTCATCATAACAGGTTAATTGTAATGCATGTGGAATGCTGTACAAAATCAGAAAAAACTATTACAAATTAATATTTAAATAGAATAGATGAGCGAGCAGTAAAATGCTTGGGTGCTCGTTGCTGGAACCGAACAATTCCTAATGCTCACTTTGAGTAATGAGTATAATTGGAGTCAATAGGAAATCCTAGCATTATTCCAATAAACGCTACAAAAGATTTCTAAGGAGGCAGTGGAAATGTTGAAATGGATGGAAAAAGTACTGAATGTAAGGAGAACAGCATGGAGAAAACCCTTGGAAGCATCTCTGACTCCCAGATTGCTGCTGAGAACAATGGTGTCACACTTTTACTCCATTTTAAGGACTGACAAAGGATAAGACAAAAATAAAAAAGGATTTAGCAAAAATATAATTTAAGTAAGCCAAAAAATTTTTTTTAGAAAAAATTGGACATTTCTGTGTAATTTATGAAGGAACCAAAAACTGCAAAAAAATTAGGGACTCAGATACACTCCGTATTATACATAAAGAAGAACCTCATACAAATTATGTTAAAATTTTCATGTATTGCTACTCCTAGACTCATAAAGGCTATGCACTAAGTGCAACAAAAACTTAAAAAAAAAAAATTAGTATTATATTGCTCATCCATACAGTATTATGTGTTCTTGGGTACATTTTGTTGGTATATAACCCTACAAAAACTTGTTAAAAATGTATTGGTATTATGTTGCTGGTCTATAGAGTTTTAAATATTCTTAGATAGATTTTGGTGGTATATAAGCCTCAAAACACATGTTTCAAATGTTGTTATCAGTATTATATTGCTCATATATAGGGTATTACGTCTTCTTGCTATATAGCTCTCAAAAAATTTATAAAAAATTGTACAAATTTCTTGAAGGTTATAAACCACCAAAATGTACCCAAGAACATGTAATACTCTATCGATGAGCAATATAATACTGAAAAAAGTTTGAACAATTTTTGGGAGGGTTAGATAGTACTGAAATGCACCCAAGAACAAGTAATACTTTATGGATAAGCAATAGAATAACAATACATTCTTCAATGATTTTTTTAGGGGTTAGATATCACAGATATGTACCCAAAAGGACGTAATACCCTATAGATGAGCAATATAATGCCAAGACATTTTTGAACAATTTTTAACAATTTTCTTGAAGGTTAGATACCACAAAAATGTTCCCAAGAACACGTGTCGGTGACCAATATAATATCAATAATTTTTTTTACAATTTTTAAGAGGGATAGATGCCATTGAAATGTACCCAAGAACACATAATACTCTATGGGTGAGCAATATAACTCCGATAAATTTTCTATCCATTTCTTTGAGGGTTATATTCGTACCTATAAAATGTACCCCAGAACGCGTTATACTAATTAAATTCAGATACATTTTTGATGTTTTTTGCAGGCTCAGATCACACAGAAATTTATAACCACAGAATAGTGTATGGGTGAGAAATTTAACCTAGCCAAATTTTTAACGCTTTTACAGAGTTTTACATAACACCTTTCAGGGGTCATCCATAGACCCCTGAAAGGCAACAACTGGCAGGCCCCATTCAAATATTTCAAAAGTGTACTTGCTGTACTTCTACACTCAAACGCTTTAAACAAAGTGGAAGGCCAGTAAAAAAAATTATAAGGAGGGCAAGACAAAAAGCCTCATTTGGTGTCCGCTTCTTCTTCCCCTGGATACTGGAGGGGAACTGTTTCCACCTGCTTCCTGGAGCCCGATTACAAGGTACCGGGGCTGTAAGGGACCCGGCTTCCAGTAATGACAGAGCCTTCTCTCAGGGATTGTAGTATCCTTGTCTCAATCCACCTCAAGGAGCCTCTCCCAGGCCCATTCATTACTCAAGATGGGTTCATCCTGCTCCCTTCCTTCTGAGATCACAACTAGGGTTGAGTGAAACGGGTCGGCCATTTTCAGAAGTCGCCGACTTTTGGCAAAGTCGGGTTTCATGAAACCCGACCCGACCCCTGTGTGGGGTCGGCCATGAGGTCGGCGATCTTCTGAATCTGGTATCGGAATTCCGATACCGAGTTCCGATATGTTTGCGATATCGGAAATCGGTATCGGAATCCACATTTAAGTGTAAAATAAAGAATTAAAATAAAAAATATTGATATACTCACCTCTCCGGAGGCCCCTGGACATCGCCGCTGGTAACCGGCAGCCTTCTTTGCTTAAAATGAGCGCGTTTACGGCCTTCCATGACGTCACGGCTTCTGATTGGTCGCGTGCCGCTCATGTGACCGCCACGCGACCAATCACAAGCCGTGACGTAATTCTCAGGTGCTAAATTCCTAATTCTAGGAATTTAGGACCTGAGAATTACGTCACAGCTTGTGATTGGTCGTGTGGCGGTCACATGGGCGGCCGCGACCAATCACAAGCCGTGACGTCATCTAAGGCTCTTCACGCGCTCATTGTTAAGAAGGAAGGCTGCCGGAAAGAAGCAGGGCGCGTCCGAGGGTGAGTATATACCTAATAGGAATATACTTACCCTCGGCTTCTTTCTGGCAGCCTTCCTTCCTAAGAATGAGCGCGTTCAGGGCCTTAGATGACGTCATGGCTTGTGATTGGTCGCGGCCGCCCATGTGACCGCCACGCGACCAATCACAAGCCGTGACGTAATTCTCAGGTCCTAAATTCCTAGAATTAGGAATTTAGGACCTGAGAATTACATCACGGCTTGTGATGGGTCGCGTGGCGGTCACATGAGCGGCACGCGACCAATCAGAAGCCGTGACGTCATGGAAGGCCCTGAACGCGCTCATTTTAAGCAAAGAAGGCTGCCGGTTACCAGCGGTGGTGTCCAGGGGCCTCCGGACGGGTGAGTATATCAATATTTTTTATTTTAATTCTTTATTTTACACATTAATATGGATCCCAGGGCCTGAAGGAGAGTTTCCTCTCCTTCAGACCCTGGGAACCATAGTATCCCATTGCACTGCATTGGGTTTCGTGTTTCGGCCGACCCCGACCCCGACTTTTTTATAGGATCGGCCGATTTCGCTCGACCCGACTTTTGAGAAAGTAGGGTTTCGTGAAACCCGACCCGATCCTATAAAAATAAAAGTCGCTCAACCCTAATCACAATCACTGCATACCAGCGATGTTACTCCTCCATTTTAAGGAACATGATCAAGGTTCCAGCCATCAGCTCTTGCAGTCTTCGAGGCAAGTGTTTCATCTCTACTGGGTGACGGTTGAATAAGATGTGATGACAGGTCCCAAAACTCATCAATGGACCCCTTCTCCACTGACAGTCATAAGTAACGACTAGCCCAACTCTTGGTATCTTGTGGCTAGCGGGCCCGATAACATTTCTCTGGACCTGGCTCGTCTCCTTGTCTATTCCGACCAGCCTAGGCCCCACACTCCACTCACCAGTTTCTGGATCCTGGCTTTCCCATCTGGAGTCTGCAAGAACCCCAGCAGTAAAGGACGCGGCCTGAGTTAGGATCTTGGTGGTTCCAGGAAAATGGCTGGATCTGGAGTATAAGCTTCTGCCACCCATGCTGTTGCACCAGCTTCCTCTGGCTCCAATATTCCTTCGGTCACTCCTTTGGTTGGTTCTGCAATCTTTGTCACCCACTGAGCACGTTATACTGCATAGATAAAAAAAATTAACAATTTTTTTGGCGTGTTAGATGTCACAGAAAAGCACCTCTGACACAGAATACTGTATCGGAGGGAAATGTAATCCAGTTAGTTTTTTAACGCTTTTTTGGATTGCTAGATGTCACAGATATATACTCTATGAAAATAGGAGAAACTCAGGAGTATAAGGATAATAAATACTTTATTGTTACATATACATAATAGTTACTTCGTACCAAAAAGAGAAGACATGATAAAAGCCAGGATGGTGATAAGAGTGGATAGGGGGACCGTGCCTAAGGATCCACCCCGGTGTGCGCCACCTTGGGATTCAGCAGCGGTAAGAGCAAGCTTGATCATCATTATTTTTGTGCCAGTTTGGCTTATGTATTCACGCTACTATAGCAGTAGGTCTCTTACTTACATTGGTATGCATGCTGGCCCCATAGGTGATGCACACCTGGTGATCCCTATCCACTCTTATCACCATCCTGGCTTTTATCATGTCTTCTCTTTTTGGTACAAAGTAACTATTATGTATATGTAACAATAAAGTATTTATTATCCTTATACTCCTGAGTTTCTCCTATTTTCATATGACTTTCATGGAGTTGGTTTTCTATGGTGAGGGGTTGCTTGGCACTATATAGTGCTATCCTATTCCTCTCGGTATAGAGTATGTTGCCTGGTTCTGGTATTATATTTTAGATATATACTCTAGTCCATGAAATAGTGTATGGGTAAGAAATGTAATCCAGCAAATATTTTTAAATCTTTTTTGGAGTATTAAATACAGTGGAGGAAAAAATATTTAGTCAGCCACCAATTGTGCAAGTTCTACCACTTAAAAAGATGAGTGAGGCCTGTAATTGACATCATAGATAGATCATAACTATGAGAGTCAAAATAAGAAAACAACTCAAGAAAATCACCTTGTCTGATTTGGAAAGATTTATTTTGCAAATTGTGGTGGAAAATAAATATTTGGTCACCTAAAAACATGCAAGATTTCTGGCTCTCTCAGACCTGTAACTTCTTTAAGATGCTCCTCTGTCCTCCACTCATTACCTGTAGTAATAGCACCTGTTTGAACTTGTTATTATAATAAAAGACACCTGTCCACAACCTCAAACAGTCAAACTGCAAACTCCACTATGGTGAAAACCAATGAGCTGTTGAAGGACACCAGAAACAAAATTGTAGCCCTGCACCAGGCTGGGAAGACTGAATCTGCAATGGGCAAGCAGCTTGGTGTGATAAAATCAACTGTGGGAGCAATAATAAGAAAATGGAGGGCATACAAGACCACTGATAATCTTCCTCGATCTGGGGCATCACACAAAATCTCACCCCATGGGGACAAAATGATCAAAAGAACGGTGAGCAAAAATCCCAGAACCACACCTAGTGAATGACCTGCATAGAGCTTGGACCACCGTAACAAAGGCTACCATCAGTAACACACTACGCTGCCAGGGACTCAGATCCTGCAGTGCCAGATGTGTCCCCCTGCTAAAGCCAGTACATGTCCGAGCCCATCTGAAGTTTGCTAGAGAGCATTTTGGATTATCCAGAAGAGTATTGGGAGAATTTCATATGGTCTGATGAAACTAAAGTAGAACTGTTTGGTAGAAACAAACCTTGTCTTGTTTGGAGGAGACAGAATGCTGAGCTGCATCCAAAGAACACCATACCTACTGTGAGGCATGGGGTTGGCAACATCATGCTTTGGGGCTGTTTCTCTGCAAAGGGACCAGGACGACTGATCTGTGTACATGAACGAATGAATGAGGCCATGTATCGTGAGATTTTGAGTGCAAACCTCCTTCCATCAGCAAGGCCATTGAAGATGAAACATGGATGGGTCTTTCAGCATGATATTGATCCCAAACACACTGCCAGGGCAATGAAGGAGTGGCTTCGTAAGACGCATGTGAAGGTCCTGGAGTGGCCTAGCCAGTCTCCAGATCTCGACCCCATAGAAAACCTTTGGAAGGAGTTGAAAGTCCGTGTTGCCCAGAAACAGACCCAAAACATCACTGTTCTAGAGGAGATCTGCATGGAAAAATGGGCCAACGTACCACCAACAGTGTGTGTCAACCTTATGAAGACTTACAAAAAACGTTTGACGTCTGTCATTGCCAACAAAGGATATATAACAAAATATTGAGATGAACTTTTGTTAATGACCAAATACTTATTTTCCACCATAATTTGCAAAATAAATCTTGCCAAATCAGACAAGGTAATTTTCTGGATTTGTTTTCTCATTTTGACTCTCATAGTTGTGGCCTACCTATGATGTCAATTACAGTCCTCTCTCATCTTTTTAAGTGGGAGAACTTGCACAATTGGTGGCTGACTAAATACTTTTTTCCCCACTGTATCACATAAATGTACCCTAGACCACTGAATAGTATATGGGTGAGAAATGGAAACCAGCAGTTTTTTTTATGCTTTTTTGGAGTGCTATATATCAAAAAATGTGCCACAGAACACAGGATAGTGTATGAGTAATGCTACGTTCACATTTGCGGTCAGCGCCGCAGCGTCGGGCGCCGCAGCGGCGCCGCATGCGTCATGCGCCCCTATATTTAACATGGGGGCGCATGGACATGCGTTGTGCTGCGTTTAGCGCCGCATGGCCGCAAGCGTTGGACGCAAGAAACGCATCAAGTTGCATTTTTTTTGCGTCCAACTTGCGGCCAAAAACAACGCATGCGGCGCAAAACGCAGCGTTTTAGCGTGCATTTTGCCGCGTTTTCGTTTGCGTTGTGCGCTGCGGCGCCGACGCTGCGGCGCACAACGCAAATGTGAACGTAGCCTAAGACTGTAAAATGTTTAAATAATTTTTTGTAGTATTATATAACACACAAAAGTAACACAAAGCATGTAGTAATCTATGAATCAAAACATATTCAATTTTTTCACCTCCCCCCAAAAAAGCTGCTTCTATATACAGCTCTGGCAAAAATTAAGAGACCACCACATCAAAACCCTGCATTGGGCAGCCCAATCTCCAGACCTGAACCCCATTGAAAACCTCTGGAATGTAATCAAGAGGATGATGGATAGTCACAAGCCATGAAACAAAGAAGAACTGCTTCAATTTTTTTGTGCCAGAAGCAGTGTGAAAGACTGGTGGAAAGCATGCCAAGACGCATGAAGGCTGTGAATAAAAATCATGGTTATTCCACAAAATATTGGGTTCTGAACTCTTCCTGAGTTAAAACATTTTTCTTTGCATTATTTGAGGTCTGAAAGTGCTGTTTTTTTTTATTTTGACCCTTTTTCTTTGTCAGAAAAAAAATACAAAATTTATTGCTTGGAAATTCGGAAACATTCGGAGACATGTTGTCAGGAGTTTATAATAATAATAATAATAATAATCTTTATTTATATAGCGCCAACATATTCCGCAGCGCTTTACAGTTTAACAGTTTCAAACAACAATCATAGGTAACACTGTTAACAATACAATAATAAAGCAAAATAAGACGACCCTGCTCGTGAGAGCTTACAATCTACAATGAGGTGGGGGAGATACAAAGTACAGGTGTGTATTTACAATGATGTATTTACAATGATGGTCCAGCCATCTTCAGGGGGTGGGGGATAGATGGAGATAGTGAATTGGCTACACACACACAAACATAAAATTACCTTGATTAGTTAATGTTGTAGGCAGCTCTGAACAAATGTGTTTTGAGGGAGCGCCTAAAACTATGCAAGTTATGGATGGTCCTAATATCTTGGGGTAGAGCATTCAAGAGGATTGGTGCAGTATGGGAGAAGTCTTGGAGTCGGGAATGGGAGGTGCGGATTAGTGCCGAGGTTAGTCGAAAGTCATTTGCAGAGCGCAGCAGTCGGCTAGGCCGATAGACCAAAATGAGGGAGGAGATGTAAGGGGCTGCCGCACTGTGGAGAGATTTGTGGGTGAGAACAAGAACTTTGAATTGTATCCTGTAATGAATGGGCAGCCAGTGCAATGACTTGCGAAGAACGGATACATCTGAGTAACGATTAGCCAGATGGACAACCCTGGCTGCTGCATTAAGGATAGACTGAAGAGGGGAAAGTCGAGTAAGGGGGAGGCCAATTAATAGAGCGTTACAGTAGTCCAGGCGGGAGTGGATCAGGGCGACAGTGAGGGTTTTTGTTGTCTCCATGGTGAGAAAAGGGCGGATTCTAAAGATGTTCTTTAGGTGTAAGCGGCACGAGCGGGCAATAGATTGTATATGGGAGGTGAAGGAGAGATCGGAGTCAAACATAACACCCAGACACCATGCCTGCTGCCGGGGTGTTATTATGGTGCCACCCACGGAGAGGGAAATGTCAGATTTAGGGAGGTTAGTAGAAGGCGGGAGCAGAAGAAGTTCATTTTTGGAGAGGTTGAGTTTCAGATAGAGAGCGGACATGATATTGGAGACTGCAGACAGACACTCAGTGGCGTTCTGTAGTACAGTGGGGGTAAGGTCAGGGGATGACATGTATAGTTGTGTGTCATCAGCATAAAGTATGGTACTGAAAGCCAAATCTGCTGATGGTCTGTCCAATTGGGGCTGTGTAGAGGGAGAAGAGAAGGGGGCCAAGGACTGAGCCCTGAGGTACCCCAACAGTGAGAGGAAGAGGAGATGAAGAGGAACCAGAGAACAGAACACTGAAGGAGCGGTCAGAAAGATAGGAGGAGAACCAGGAGAGAGCAGTGTCCTTAATGCCTAGTGACTGAAGCCTAGAGAGTAGGAGAGGGTGGTCAACAGTGTCGAAAGCTGCAGAGAGGTCGAGAAGAATAAGCAGAGAGTGGTCACCGTTACATTTTGCTGTCAGAAGGTCATTGGTCACTTTGATGAGTGCAGTTTCTGTCGAATGTAATGGGCAGAAACCGGACTGTGAAGGGTCTAGGAGGGAATGAGTGGAGAGGTAACGGGTAAGGCGGGAGTAGATCAGGTGCTCCAAGAGTTTCAAGATGAAGGGGAGATTAGAGACCAGTCTGTAGTTGTTTGTGCAGGATGGGTCGAGGGTGTTTTTTTTTAGTAATGGAGTAATGATAGAGTGTTTGAAGGAGGAGGGGAAAATGCCAGAGGAGAGGGAGAGATTAAAGATTGTGGTTAGGTGAGTTGTGACAACTGGAGAGAGAGAGACTGGAGGAGGTGTGAGGGAATGGGGTCGGTGGTGCATGTAGTCGGATGAGAAGAGGAACTTGGAGACTACTTCTTCTGTGATGGGATCGATTGTGAAGAGTGAGCCAGGGGAGATGCAGGGAGGGATGGGAGTCATTGCACTTGGTGTCTTGGGAGAGGATTTCCTGACGGATATTGTCTATTTTCTCTATAAAGTGGGAGGCCAGGTCATCAGCACAAATGTCTGTGATAGGATCTTGTGCTTTTGGCCTGAGGAGGGAGTGAAAGGTGTTAAAAAGTTTCTTGGGGTTGCTGGATAGTGAGGAGATCAGGGTGGTGTAGTAGGTCTGTTTGGCAAGGTGAAGGGCAGAGTTATAGGTTCTTAACATAAATTTGAAGTGTGTGAAGTCTTCTGGTGTGCGTGTTTTCCTCCATAAGCGTTCAGCACTCCTAGAGCAGTTTATAGAATAAAATAACAATTTACATTTTACTCAATACTCCTATAAAGAGAAAAATCAGACAAGCTGAACATTTTGCATTTTTCATAAGGAATCAATTCAGAAACGCGCGTCGGGGTGTGCGCGTATCTGTGATCCTGCGGACCTTAAAGGTGTATTGCCCCCTAATCCTTTTTCCCTATCTTTGCACATTTTTCACTGGGAGCGAACCAGTATGGATCTGCACTATTTATTTTGACTTTGCTACACTTGGATTGTCACCATAACGGAGTGAGTTTTATTTCATTAATAACCAACTCTTGCCCAATTTTTTTATCATGTTACCTCACATTTTGCACTATTATAATTCACTTGTGGCTACTTTATCCAATAACTTTGGCACATTTTTATATACTGTATGTTAATTATTTATTTTAGATTATTTTAATATAAAAATATATTTTCTGCTTTCACTTCTTTTTCTTTTTTCCTTTTTTTGGGGTGTCCCTTATGTGATCACAAATATATGTATTTTTTATAGTGTACATATATACTGTATGTATATTTTTTATGCGATCTCTGTGGTCTGGCATCTGTTCTAATGGTTTTATGGTTATTACATTATATATAATACACTTTTTAATCAATAGATGTATGGTCCAGATACGTGCACATGTCTTTTTATTTATTTAGTACAACTGTTTGTGCCACTGTCTATTTAATAAAGGCAATTTTTATTAAATATATCTTGTCCAGTATTTTTATGATAGTCTGTTTTTCTAGGGTTTTCTTTTAGTCTCTCTTTTGAGTGGTCGCCACCCTGCACTACTGAGCACCTGGGGCTGTCACTATATTATGTATTATACATTATTGTAGTAATAGTTTTATAATTTAGATGAGTGTGTTCCCTTAGGGGTCTCTGCTATATATATGTGGTACTTTAATTGTCGGCTTTTCAAAACACACTGGTGCATAAAAATCGGAGAGTACTTGCATGGTCTGAGTGCTGTGCGATTTTTTTCCCGCACCCATATGCTCGCATTGGTGAGTCTCGGTGACAATAGCAGCATGCTACAATTTTGCACTCACACTGAATACGACAGAGAAAATAAATGGTGATGTGAGCTGCCCCATAGATTAACACTGAGACGAGGGCTATGCAATGCTTTCTCGCATAGCACTCAGCCGAATTCTACTGTAGTGTGACTCCGGCCTTACCCAGAGAATCTGGAGATGGAAAACGATTGCTGCATAAACTATGAACCGCTGATGTGATGTGTTGGCTCAGATGCTGACTACCACTGTACAGGGTATGATAATCCATAAGATATCATAGCTTCAGGGCATTATGGAGAGGTCCACATGGCAATGCAAAAAGACATTAGCCCATTCTCTGATGCTTCAGCACTGTGAGAAATGGTGTCATGCAAGTTTTTTCTTTTTTTATGCAAAACGCGAATCGGATGTTAAAAAGTCAGGAGTCTTTTATAAAGGTGACCATGTAAGACAGCTGTCTTTAATGCAGATAACCAGTTGATTAGGAGCGTCTAACTGGTCTGTAGGAGCCAGAACTCTTAATGGTTGGTAGGGGATCGAATACTTATTTCTCACTGCAAAATGCAAACAAATTTATATAATGTATACAATGTGATTTTCTGGATTTTATTTGTGATATTCTATCTCTCAATGTTAAAATTAACCTACCCTTAAAACTATAGACTGTTCATGTCTTTGTCAGTGGGCAAACTTAAAAAATCAGCAAGGGATCAAATACATATTTCCCCCCACTGTAAACTGGAGATCTAGGACTATAATATTTTTTTACTGCGGGCCGAAGAAATAACAGGCAGGTAGTTCCTAACTACCTGCCTGTTCTGCCCAGCGCAGATCTCTGCTGGCACACATTGACCACTCCTGCTGGCTATTCTGCAGCTTTTTCAGACATCACATCAACAGAGCAGCGACTTCCCTCCCGCTTTTTGCTTTGCTGATGAGTCGTGACTGCAGGCATCATGCTTAACTGCATGGAACCGGCTGTCCATCTGTATGACGTCGAATGTCGCACTGACAGAGAAAAGTGGAAGAAGGAGAACTGCTCTTCTGATGTGGAGAAGCTGAATCACTGGCAGGAGCAGTCAGTAATCGCTGTGAGTCAGAGGCAGATGGAACAGGCAGTTAGTTGCTAACTAGTTAGAAAATATCTGCCTGTTAGTTTTTTTCCCGCCACTCCTTTGGTCCCTGGAAGTCAACAACCATAAAGTCATACATTATACATGTGACCACCGCTGCCAATCCCTAGTTTCATCGGTCACATGCTGTAGATCCAAACACTACTTCCTCAGTGTTTGGCCGCAGTGATCATATGAATTATATGCCTACAGTTATGACTGCAGAATCTACCCCGAGCACGGATCAGATAGGGATGCAACTAATAGTTATTTTTTATTTTTATCAACTCTTAACCTTAGACCACATTTACAAAATTCCAACTTCTTTAGGCTCTTCACCAAACATTGTATTTATATAAAAAATCGATACAAATGTTTCCTTGCAAAAGACAATCTATTGGCTTAATTTGATTTACTCTTGAAAACTTTTTCGAGACTCTAAAGATAAGAGGCACTAATACAACATAACTAATCAAGACGCACACTATAAGATGAGAAACACCTGATTTTAGCTCCATAAATTCAGAATATTGTGGTGGAGCTGGAAAACTTGATGGTCATTGCATATATTATTATCAGCTTGCTCATTACCCTTTAGGTTTTCTAATACCATCCTTGTGCTCAATGAAGTGTGCTTTTAATTATCTTGTAATCTAACCAACAAGAAGATTTTCTCAGGTTCATTTTAAAATGGACTTAATTGCCCGCCTGGCCAGCAAATCACTGTTTAATATTGACTTGGGAAGTACATTACTTTTTGACTCATCGATTTTTACTAAGTAAACCGGCAAACTTTTTTTCTTCTTTACTCTTCTGAAAGGTTAAAAAGTGGCGGCAAACATTTGTTTACCTATTAAAGTTTGCACGTTTTGCACTGTTAAACGTGGTTTGTCCTTGATGTACCCTTTTAGCTCAGAACTTGATGAAAACATGCATCAAATTGGATCATCAGACTCCTTCTATTGAAAACCTGTTTCTATGTCCGCCGTCGCCTGACTGCACATTTCCAGCTCGTCATCATCAAGTCTCATCAAAACTCAGAGGAACTGTGAATAAAAATTCAGATTTGTTAATTGACAGTTTTGAAGGATTATTAGTAGCATTAGTTAAATGATGGGGGATGGGGGTTATCACCGCTGGCTTGATAGGTAACAAGCATTGTTTTTTTTTTACATTATTTTGCAATGATAAAGTTACCCTTTCAATGCGATTTATTTTGCCAAAGGGAAATTAACATATAAATACACTTTACTAGGAAGCTACATTGTTATTCCTAACAATCATGCTCTCAGCGGGGTTATGCTATTATTTTTCTATACTCAGGGCGATAAAATATATGGAGGCCAATCATTTTGCATAGTTTTATAGGAGTCACTTGTGGGCCAACAGAACAACTTTAAAAGTTACATGAAGTTCATTGACATTTCAAACAAAACATGCACATTGAAATAATGAGCTTGGCGACTGTGTGCAAATTGCGAATTTAACTTAATGTCTACTTATCATTTCAGAAACTTACTGATATGTCACAGTTATATGTTGGAATTTTTGAAAGGTGGGGGTCTGTGTGCAGAGATTGTGTTCACTGCTGAAAAGGAGTAGTAATCCTCAGCTATAAGTCTATGACTCCTCTCTATGAAAAGCCAGAGACATAGGGGCAAGCTAAGCTGAATACTCCTGCCCTTTTGTTTCAGCAAAGTCTAAATCATAACAGCCAGGCCCCCCGAAGCAAAACTTCTTACATGTAACTATGACTCCTTCTCTTCAACAGGATCTAATCTGAACTACCTACTAGTGGCCAGTGTTTTAAGTGTATTAGGGTAGGTGCACATGGTCAGTAAACGCTGTGAGTTGGATGCTGCATACTTGCCCGCTGCTCACCCGTGGAGACGGACATGCAGCGAGTCTTTCCAGCCGCAGCATGTCTATTTATTTTGCGGCAATTCGAGCCTCCGCAAGATAAATTTCACCCGTACGATGTATTGGACGCTGTAATGGATCGCACAGGGGAAGGAATATGTCGAATTCACTCACCTCTGGGGAGGGAAGAGAAGGGCCAAGCAGGGATCGGCTCTCTATTGCCACCACTTGCCCCAGGTCAGTCAGGGAACTGTACTGAGGGCAAATAGTCACCGGAAAGGCTTCTTTTATAGGTACGCGTTATTGATGCGCTCCCACTTAGTGGGGATATACATCACCAGTCCAGGCTGGGGATATATATATAAACCTCCCAGCTGATGTTATCAGGGCTCCTCACTAGCACAGTACGGTATGCTGCCACCAGTTCCTCGTTCGATATAAGCCCCGTCCAACAGCAGGCTGATATTGGGTCAGAAACCAACCCGGGTAGCGTATAATAACCAACTGAGCGTGCGGACGAGGGGATTCGTGAATCGAGATAAAAGAGCAGCCAAAGATTCATTTTATATTTAATTGCCCAAAGGTAATTAGAAAGATACAGGTATATATTTACAAAAGCAGATATACAGGCATACAGTCAGGAGTGTATTACAAGGGTAGGGTACAGATAGATTGCAATTAAAGTGTTATGTAGCATGTGACCACAGGGAGGCACTGATGGATCACAGGTCCAAATAGAATAGAATAGTAATTGGAATACTACTAACTGCCCCCCAAAATGTCAACTCAAAGTTAGAAAAAAATATTGAAATTAAAAGATTAAATAAAATGAAGTGCAAAAAAAACAGACACAGAAAGATGGAACTGCGCTTTCTAACAAGTCTTTACCTCACCAAATGGCTGGAATCACAGCCAAATAGCTCAGTACTAGGAGACTGCACGGTGGCCGGTAATATAAGGGTGAGGGATGGCCAGGGTCGTAGTCATGGCCGAGGACACTGAAGCACTGGTGCCATGGCCTCCCATCACATGAAAATAATGTCTATTACTTTGCATACCTGTGGCTCCACTTTCTGTGCCATCAGGGTCTCCTCTGCTCTGCTCTAGGCTTCTTTTAGATGGTTTTGCACAGATTGAGACGCAGTCCATTTCAACTTTCAAACAAACAACTTTACTATTTTCTTTACGCAGCACATCCATATTCTTCACAGCATTTACAACAGGTTTCACATTGCACATTTCCTCCTCTTTCCCTGCACTTCTCTTTCTGTCACCCAGCACAGACCTGGGTCAAACCGTACCGTACGGTTCCTCAGCATGCTCCCAGTTCAGCTCTGCTACAGTTAGACCTTTCTTATTCTGTTTCGCCCCAGACATGGGAATATCAGCCTCCGAAGTCTGTTGCCACTTGGCAAGTGACCAGCCCATCTGTACTGTAGTTTGTGGTGACACAGCATCCTCCTGATCTGAACTCACTGCATCTCAGAGTTCCCTCAGCCACTTCGCAACAGATCTGAGGGCATCAGCCCATGCGATAAGTTGCCACATACTGGAGCCACCTAAGTTCCGGCACTGTCCCTGTTTCTGCCTTAAGTCTCATTTCCTGCTGCTGTACTGGACTACTGCTGTCCAGGCCCGATGCTGTGGATGGCTGGGCTTTTCTTCACTGCTAACATTCTGGGCTCTTAAGCCAGTGCAGGCGGCTTGGGCACCCTGGTGTGACTGACCCAAATGAGGAAATCTTCCCTATCTTAACTGCAGATGACCCCTCCTATACATAACTATGTACTATACTATGGTACCCCATCTAGTGTCCCACTTAAGGTACTGCACTTTGCCTATAATAAAACAAACACTGAACACAGCAGAACAAAAGATGACATAGAAATACATCAACATAGCAGCATATCAGGACATTACACCAAATATGATATAACCAAATTACAATGAGAAACGGGTCGGTTCTTAAAGCGGTAGGGGCGAATACCAGGTCTTAGATCCCCTTACATAAGCATCGAGCTGTACAATATAGTCCTTGAGAATGGAGAGGACCTTTACTAAGGGGTACATTTTAAGATGTCATGCAAGCACTGTGAAATTTTAACCATTTGAGAACTTGAGACAACCACTTTAAAGCCAACTTGTCAGACCCCAAAGAAACATGATCATAGTAATTATCTGTAATTATGATTATTTCCATATTTTTATATTATAAGTCTCTTTTTAAACGGTATAGCCCTTCATATACAGCTCTCCGGTGACTCTTCTTTCTTCTCTCAGCTCCGGCCACTGACAGTGATTGATAGGTCACTCTTCTCTATGACCTTCTCCCCTGGTACGTGCAGTCGTTCCCGGTGACGATGCAAGTGCAGGAACATCATGATGATATTGCGCTGGCTGGACTATCCACCTGTACATTCGCCACCACTGGAAATGATGACACCTGTTCGAGATGTCAGGTTCTGTGACCTGCTTTCAACCTGAAATCTCATGCAGGCATCATCATTTCTAGGGGCAGCGCAGATCGATAGTCTGGCTCTTGCAACATCATCAGGATGTTACTGTGCAAGTGTAAGCAGTTTGCGGGATGCAGTGACCCACGAGAGGCAGAGCAAGGGTTAACAATTTAATTGAACAAAAACAGAATTCTTCACAGGGAGATAAACAGTTAAATTGCAAATGAAAGGAAACAAATGATGGTAATGTGAAAGGAGTTCTCTTAATAAACTTAACATGTCCATGACTTTCCCTGGCCACAGATGATCTGGTGAGGGTCGTGGTCTCTGTATGGGCTGGTGCAAAGTCTTTAAAGGGGATTCCACAGTTCACGGTATATCTTCTGGTGGCAGTGGTCGGTCTCTGGTTTTGCCTGTGGAACCCCTAGTCCATGAGCCTGTTCAACCAATGCAACAATGGCTGCAGCAATCCTGGGGTTAAATGAGGGTTGTGGTACACTGTTCAGCAGTAAAGACCGCAAGACACTGTCCTGTAGTTGGCTCTTGGCTCTCTGCACATGCACCGACTTTACTGTCACTGGGCGTGCGGTGCTTCTCACTCTAGCTGGTGGCACCGAGAGCTGTCTGCTGCGGTCCGTTGCAGCGTCGGCACTTCGGGTGCGGAACGCTCTGCCCACCTTGCTGCTCTCACACTGATGGCGGGACCCTCTCTGACCTTTTGCGCGCTTTTGCCTCATCTTTCATCCGAGTTCGTTGTCTAAACTCGCCCCCACTGCTCGGGTCATGGGCCCTGTCCCCTTTTCCTTACCCCGAGAAACATGGGACGCAGCCTCGATAGTTCCGGACCTGGCCCAGTGCCGTACCCGCAGCCTGGTCTATCTCCTTACACTTGCACCACCCTTGGACCCGGGAATAATGGCACCTGTGCCAGATGTTGGCCTGGGGAACAGGTCACAGAGAAGACTGACCTATCAATCACTATTGTAATAACAACTAGAAACATAATGATTGCATAAAGGTCTTATCTGGGTTAAAATACGAAACAGAGGAGGAAAAATTGTTTACCTACAGAGGTTGTGAAAGTCACAACCCCTGTAATATGTAAATAAACCTGGCACTCAACTTTCTTATCTGGAGATTTATTTTATTATCAGCAACAACAAAACGTTTCGGTCTCAAACTGGACCTTCCTCAGTTACTGAAAGTGCAAAAATAATAAAGAAACAATATACAAAAAAATAAAGTATATACAATACTGGACATCCAGTGTATAAAGAACATGGCAATACAGATATTGCAAAGGTACAAAAACAGTACAGAACCGACCAATATTGGCACAATACTACTTTGGAAGGTGAATGGTTAATCTGTTGTGAGTGAAGTGGTAAGTTACATACCGTGCTATGCAGAGGTTAGGAGAAAAAATGTGCCCGTATAGGCAAATGATTGATAGTTTCTGTAAAAAAGGAATTAACCTATAAGTGGTGGGCCAGGGGGGAAGTGGTTAATAAGAAGCGAGTCATACCCATGAAGATGCAGACTATTGGTCTGTAAACTGCTGACTAGGCAAAGCCCTATTAGGTATAGAATGCAGGGAGGATTAAGAAATAAGGCATACACCTATATGTCCAGGTTATGTTAGAGATGAGCTTACCGTGCAGGGATGGTGTGACCGACGCGGTGTCCACCGCTAGTCTGTTGCCATATGTGCCGGTGTTGTGTTATATACACGCTGGTGTCACTATGAGCCCGTATGCCGCCAACCGGAAGTGGGCGTGTCCGGCGCGCAGAGCTGTGAGGCTTAGAACGTCATCACCATTATGGTGGTTTCCAGGGAGCCTGCGTGTCACCCATCATGTCACCACTATAAACAAGGGAGCACCTCCTCCCTCTCTACATGTCATATGACACGCAAACATTGCTCCCTGGAACGCATCACCATGCTGGTGATTGCGTTGCTAGCTTGGAGCCCACACTATGTTGCTCCAAAACACGCCCATCCCTCAGTCTGCAGCTCCCAGACTGTGTGCAGGGCGGCACCTCCCTCCATCTGACACGCCCCCCAGCGTGACACGCAGGCTCCCTGGAAACCACCATAATGGTGATGACGTTCTAAGCCTCACAGCTCTGCGCGCCGGACACGCCCACTTCCGGTTGGCGGCATACGGGCTCATAGTGACACCAGCGTGTATCTTTATTTCAAAACAAAACATGTTAACATTTTAAATAAAATGCAATTTTAAATAAAAGTCAGATTATAATACAGGAGGAATATCGATACAGAAATTCCAAGACACCGACATAAATGCTGAAATTCATTTTGATCTCATGCAACATAAACATATTCAGCATATGACGGTTATGAAGAAAAAGTAGGAATCCATCTGCTTTAACCCATTGCTTATAGAACATCTTCGCTAGATTTCTTGAAAGGTCATTTCCTAAGTTACGTAAAATAAGAGCAGATGTCAGATGTAATTTCAGGTCACCCGATCACTACATCATAGAGATCCATTGTGTGCAGGATGTCGATCTCTCCGGAAAGTGTTTAAATTGAGCTTACTGGCTTTGATATAAAAGTAGCGTTGCAGCACACTGCGGTACTTAGGCTAATGTTTCATTTGTTTGACAATGCACAGTGTGCTACAGACTGCGGTTTCCATTAAAAGTGGGCAAATTATGGTCTCTGGAGGACATGACATTTAAGCCGTCAGAAATATAATATCTTTTAAAATTAAGCTGTTGCCAAGGAAACAAAAAAATTGTTTTGTCCGTTTTCTTGTTACAAGTCTGGTAAATGCTGTCAACATCTTTATACAGCGTATACTAGTGTGTTTCTGTATGGATCTACATGGGCATAACACTAACACGTTGTCCTTTTACGGAATGCAAAGTATTCGATTTAAAGGGAATATAATCCTTTTAATATGTTTCTTTGTGCCGATTACCTTCTTAATGCTAAGTTTTTAGGCTTGGATTCTACAGCGTCTCTACTTTGACTGAATAAACCTGATTCGCATACTTTACAAGCAAGCATTAAACCTTAAACTTAGGAATGTGACACATCAGGGTTACTAAAGACTCCTATAGAGATTGCACTAAAAGATATTTAGACATTTTTTGGGGGGGAAAAATGTTTTGAAAGTTTCCCTTAACATGATGAACTTTTGTCTGCCTGTTATCATCACTTTAGGGAATCAAGGAGCAAATGAAATAATGTTTATACATTAGACTAAATAAAAAGTATCAAAGTAAGCTTTCAAGCTGAACTTAGTAATGGCAGACAGTAGCTAAGAAATACCATTGAATGTTATGTTCATGCAGAGGATTTAGAGCTCTGTATCTGAACAATATAGCACTGACTACAATAAAAATATACCATAAAACTAATTAGAAATCATTTGTGTCATGCAGCTGCAGTGCATACAGCGCAACCTCCACCAGGGGGAGCTTGGTAGGGAAGCCAGACTGCACACATAGAGCAACTGAACAGACGCCACCTAGTAGCGAGAGTGAGGTCAGGAAAGCCAAGTCAGAGCACAAGACAGCACAACAGTACCAAAGGATTTAGACAGAATGGATAGTCAGGACGTAGCAAGGGATCAGTAAACCAGGACGGGCAAAATACGGTACAATAGGGACAAACTGAAATGGAGTCAAAAAGCCAAGCCAGGAGGTCAGAACCAGAGAGTCAAGCAGATCTACAGACAAACAAAGAGACACTGGAAAAGGGCATGCAGGGGAAGATAACAGACACAGGACAAGTCAGGGTTCACAGTAGGACAAATCAAGGGCTTCCAGAGTCAGGTTCACACGCCAAAGACGGAGCTATAGCTGACACCACCCTCAGGATACCTGGGAGCTAAATAGCAAACCCGAGCCCAGAATGAGGAAGAGCAAAGTTAAACCTTGACATGATCCACCCAGAGAAAGAGCAGACAGGACTAAACTCCGGAACGGATCATGACAATTTGCTTTAGATTAGCCAATTGTCATTCAAATATTTCCAAAAACTTACATTTGCAGTGAATTGATTTGCTGTGAATCACAAGCACTGCTGAGCCCTATAATTACAGGATTATAGAATTGTATTGAGCACCCCCTGTGAATCTTTTTCATTAAACACACAGTTGTTGTGAAATAGACTTTTTGGCTCCCTCTTGTGGTTACTAGTGATATGACTCTGGGATTGTCTTTCCTCAGTTTGGCACCCACCTGGGTCGTTAGTCCAGGGGTGTTGCTATATAAGCTTCCTGGATCCTTAGTCCAGTGCCTGGCATCGTTGTAATCAGATCCTTTCTGTTTGCTCCTGTCTGCTGATCCTGGTTCGTGCAAAATTAAGCTAAGTCCTGCTTCTTTGTTTTTTTGGTTATTTGCTTGCTTTCATTTTTGTCCAGCTTGTACTAAATGTGATTCCTGACCTTGCTGGAAGCTCTAGGGGGCTGGTGTTCTCCCCCCGGGCCGTTAGACGGTTCGGGGGTTCTTGAATATCCAGCGTGGATATTTTGATAGGGTTTTTGCTGACCATATAAGTCATCTTACTATATTCTGCTATTAGCTAGTGGGCCTCTCTTTGCTAAATACCTAGCTCATTCTTACGTTTGTCTTTTCCTCTTACCTCACCGTTATTATTTGTTGGGGGCTTGTATCCAACTTTTGGGGTCTTTTCTCTGGAGGCAAGAAAGGTCTTTCTTTTCCCTTCTAGGGTTAGTTAGTTCTCCGGCTGGCGCGAGACGTCTAGAACCAACGTAGGCACGTTCCCCGGCTGCTGTTATTTGTGGTGCTAGGATTAGATATATGGTCAGCTCAGTTACCACTGCCCTATGAGCTGTTTTTTTGTGTTTGCAGACTTAGTAATTATTTCTGAGACCCTCTGCCATTGGGGTCATAACACACAGTATTATAAATATCAATTTGGCCCCTCATATCTGGATAAGGATAAATGGATGTTTACCAGCAGTACACAACAGCTTTTTTAATAACACACCGCAGTATCAGACTTTTTTAGACTTCTTAATTACCAAAAAATGTCCAAAAATTATCCCTTTTATGGAACATACATCTGACTTGCTGTTATATTTACATAGATGGTGCACATAAAATGCTGTGCTTTTTTTCACATTGTGCGGTGCTAAAATTTTCTCTGAGGATCATCAAGAGATTTGTTATCTGCTAAATTAAATGATAGCTTTTTCATAAGACATCCAACAATGATTCCTTTATTCACAAAACAGTGTTCTAGAAGAGAAGTCATTGCTTCTTCACAATCAAAACAGGAGTGAAGAAAATATCCATTTGTAAGGATCCACAAACAGTTTTCTAATCCCCAAATTACTAAACAATTGCAATGGATGTTATCAAACTATTCCAAAAGCATCTCTCTATTTAGGGAGCAGGAACAGGCCAGCTGTTAAAAAATGATCACTATTTTTGTAGTAATTTAAATGTTTGTATACCCCGAGGAGGACATGCTTCACAGCAGCAGTTCAGTTTAGCTGTAGAGAGAAAAGGACTCTGCAATCAAGTGTTGGGCCGGCAGTGGTAGTCCCGGAAGCAGCAGGAAAGTATAGCACAGTGGACAGGTAGGAAATGTGTGGCTGCTGTGGATGTCTAGTGGAAGTGGCAGAAGCCTCATGGTATAAAAACAAGTAAGGGCAGGTAAGAAGATGTCTAGCAGTGTAGGATCAGCACTGGCAGCAGCAGCACAGTATAGATGATATGATGAACAGAGAGAAGATACCAAGTTAGGCATGAGTCATCAGTAAATGTAGCAATAAAACAGTAGAGAAGACAATGGATAAACAGACAGGGAAATGGATATGTCTGATCTTTTTCTTTCAAACCCAAAATATTGCAAACGCTCAACCACTACGACAGTAGGAGAGAATAAAATGACAGATTATTTCCCATTCTCTGGTCTTCAGGTCCCTTACTTTCTTGAAACTATGGATCCCAAATTTGCACATACAGTTCATTCTTTGATTGTTTAAAATACTAAAAAGCAAAGCCACAAAAATAGGACAAAAATCCTCCAAAAATTCAAAAAGACACAGCACGAAAAAGACAGCGATATTTACCTGCCCAGGTCTCCAAACAAATGCACTATCGGGATGCAGCGGACCCATGTAGTTAAGATTGTGGCAACACAGGTGCAAAAATACCAATGAGACAACCACTCACGGCCTAACAATCAACAGAGGGGGTGGCTGCTTGGTATTATTGCACAATAGAGGCTTGTATTTGGGGCTGTTCACATACAGGTGAAGCACAGCGTCCAGGTTAACAACCCATACTATTCGATCAGGCGGGCTGCCCAGCCCTATCAAAATGCATCCCATATGAAGAGGCACCACAGTTTACAAGACCAAATGGGCCAAGGTGCACCCTGAAAAGTAAAGTGCAGAAAATACACAGAAAAATATTTGAGGTATTCGTCGATATTTTGGCCAAGATATGCAAGCTCGCCACCCGTGCCAAGGGTCCTCACGCTTGTGAGTCCTAACACTAAAAAGCAAAGCCACAAAAAGAGGACTAAAAATCCTCCAAAAATTAAAAAAAAAAAGTAGAGGAAAAAAAGCATTAATGTTTACCTGCTCAGGACTCCAAACAAAAGTACTATCAAGATGCAGCGGACCCATGTAGTTAAGATGCAAAAATAGCTATGATTTTTTTTTAAATACACCAACTTCTCAAGTAAGATCTGATATTAAGCATATATAACCCGTATATTTATAAAGGAGAAACAGACTCATTTCTATTCAGAGGCATAAAGTATATTTCCTGAGATCAAATAACGACATGGCTAATCTGATGCACTTGTACTCGTATTTGGACACCATAAACTTGAAAATATCCCCATTGAATATTCTGCTAATGATACTCCTTGCAACCAAAATAGTGGAATTCATATCCATTTCACCACAATTGGAACAATTTTAACTCTTACCTCTTATATGTATAAAATGTATTTAATTTCCAAAGATTATAATGCAATCTGTAGAAAATATATGAATGAGAAATTCTACGAGAAAAATTAAAGGAGACTTCTTCGACTCCTTTAAGAATGGCCCTACTGCTTGAAGTTACAAAAGGCTTAAGGCTACTTTCACACTAGCGTTAACTGCATTACGTCTCAAATCCGTTTTTTTGCGGAAAAAACGGATGCGTCAAAAAAGTGAAAAACGTATGCAACGCATACAGCATTTCGACGGATCCGTCGCAAATCCGCTAAACGTTTCCGTCGAAATACTGGATGCGTTGCATACGTTGCATCCGTTTTTACCATCCGTTGCATCTGTTTTTACGACGGATCCGTTTTTAAAATGGGAGGCTCCCAAATTTGATTGGCTACTGGAAAATATGGAAAACTATATACACTATGTTCCAAATTATTATGCAAATTACATTTTTATCAGATTTTCCTAAATGGTTGGTGCAAATGACAGTCAGTCTAATAAAAGTCATCACCCGTTAGATTATACATCGAATTTTATTGAAGAAACCTCCCAATGATAGCAGTATAATCTCCAAAATGAATAAAAACTCAAAATGCACTGTTCCAAATTATTATGCACAGTAGAATTTCTAAACATTTGATATGTTTTAAAGAACTGAAAATGCTCATTTGTGGAATTTGCAGCATTAGGAGGTCACATTCACTGAACAAAAAAGCTATTTAACTCCAAAACCTCCTAACAGGCCAAGTTACATGTTACCATAGGAACCCTTCTTTGATATCACCTTCACAATTCTTGCATCCATTGAACTTGTGAGTTTTTGGATAGTTTCTGCTTGTATTTCTTTGCATGAAGTTGGAATAGTCTCCCAGAGCTGCTGTTTGGATGTGAACTGCCTCCCACCCTCACAGATCTTTTGCTTGATGATCCTCTAAAGGTTCTCTATAGGGTTGAGGTCAGGGGAAGATGGTGGCCACACCATGAGTTTATCTCCTTTTATGCCCATAGCAGCCAATGACTCAGAGGGATTCTTTGCAGCATGACATGGGGCATTGTCAGCATGAAGATGATTTTGCTCCTGAAGGCACGTTTCTGCTTTTTATACCATGGAGGAAAGTTGTCAGTCAGAAACTCTATATACTTTGCAGAAGTCATTTTCACACCTTCAGGAACCTTAACGGGCCTTACCAGCTGTTTCTCCATGATTCTGGCCCAACACATGACTCCTCCACCTCCTTGCTGATGTTGCAGCCTTGTTGGGACATGGTGGCCATCCACCAACCATCCACTACTCCATCCATCTGGACCATCCAGGGTTGCTCAACACTTATCAGTAGTGTTGAGCATTCCGATACCGCAAGTATCGGGTATCGGCCGATACTTGCGGTATCGGAATTCCGATACCGGTATTCCGATACTTGCCGCGTATCGGATACCGGAATCGGAAGTTCCCAGATTCAAAATGCACAAATTCATCCAATGAGAATGATTCCAAGTGTGGGCACATCCTGTTCAGCATGGAGGGCATGAAACTACTGGCATGGCTGTGATTGGCTGCTGAAATGATGTCATGATGCAGTTTAAAAGTCGCTGGCGCCATTTTGCGATCACTCTGCTGTGAATTCAGTTAGTGACAGGACGCTGTTTGCTGACTGAGGGCCAGTTTAGAGATAGCGATTTGCTTCTTTGTGCTTTCCAAAGGCTAATTTAGCAACCGCTGTGTTCACCTACTATTCACCTTGCTTTTGCCTTGTAGCGCTGTTTTCACAGCGATCTGCAAGGTCTGTGTGTGTGTGTGTGTGAGTGCAGCCCACTCTCTAGTCTGAGTGCAGCCACATAGGCCATCCATAGCTGTTGTATTCAGTTCAGGGAGGGTGGTTCATTGCCTCATACTGTTCTTTTTTTTTTTTTTTTCCAAGTAGTGTAGTCTGCTGCTAATTTTTTCAAAAAATTCCTATTAGTGTCTTTCCACCCGTCTCCAGCTAATTTGTGGAAAAACACTACATAGGATAACGTAGAGGAGGGTTTTTGGGCCTTGCAGCGCCGTTTACGGCTGTCTGCACGGTCTCCGTGTGACTGCAGCTCGCCCTGTAGTCTGTGAGCAGCCATAGCCTGGTTGTCTCCAGCTCAGGGTTCTTCACTGCGTCATACCGCAAAATCAATTTTCATTTTGTTTTAAATAGTGCAGGCTGCTGCACATTTTTTCAAAAAATTCCTATTAGTGTCTTTCCACCCGTCTCCAGCTAACTTGTGGAAAAACACTACATAGGATAACGTAGAGGAGGGTTTTTGGGCCTTGCAGCGCCGTTTACGTCTGTCTGCACGGTCTCCGTGTGACTGCAGCTCTATCTGTTGTCAGTTCAGCCCCCAAAAAATAAATAAATAATAAAGTTCACCAAACACACCAGTGACACCACTTTACATTTGTGTAGGCCACATTAGCTCATATTAAAGTCTAGTCCACACTTTAGAAAATTAGTGTTTCTTATACCTGTTAGGAGGAGTTGTTCAGGAATAAGCACACAAATCCGTTAGTACTTTTCTGCTTATCTTTATCAGTCAACCAAGATGAAGAAGGCAGTGAGTAAGGCACGTGGGCGTGGGCGTGGGCGCGGAGCAGGGAGGGGACGTGGGGATTCTGTGCCTGCTGCGGGCACCGGTGACTCATCAGCACCCACTTTCACCAGGGAACAGTCATTCATGCGCAGCTTTGTCGCAGAGCGCCGTACACCGCTGCTGCGTGAAGAACAAATTGAAGCCGTTGTCGGATGGATGGCAGCTAATGTATCAACTTCAATTAGTGCCACATTCTCTCAGACACAGAGCACTGGAGAGCAGCCATCTGTCTCTTCACCACCTGCCAAATTGCCCAGGCAGACAGAGAGCCCAGGACAGGAGCCGTCTCTACTTCTGTTCTCTGAATCTCTTGGCTTGGAAACAGGGGGCCAGCCAAGCAGCATTGGAGAAATGGAAGAAGAGGCAGGGTGCAGTGATGCCCAACAGCTTTTTCTCTCTTCCTCTGAAGAGGCGGGTGGGCCAGTGGCTCCGTTCACCACATCGCAGGCCGCATCAGCTGATGATGACACTCAGGTGCCACTTACTGGTGCGTGCTCTGCTGCTGAGACTACCCAGGAGGAGCAGTTGGGGGCAGAGGGTAGTGTAGATGATGAGGTCCTTGACCCATCTTGGCGTGAGGGACAGGAAGGTGGTGGGAGCAGCTCTGAGGAAGAGATTCCCCGTACGGCCCAAAGAGGGAGAGGGAGGGGGAAGACTGCGGATCCTGCAGCCTCCGCTTTGGCACCCGTTAGGAGCATGTCTCTTCCAAAAGCCAAAAAGGGCGCTCCCAAGACTTGCAGTGCCTGGTCCTTTTTTGACACAGTTGCAGATGACATTTGCTATGTCAAATGCAAGGTGTGTCATCACAAAGTCAAAAGAGGGAAAAATGTCAGCAACCTCAATACCTCCAACATGTGGAAACATGTGCGCACCAGGCACCCGGCGGAGTTAGAAAAACACACTGAAGAGCTAGGCCAACCAACAGCGGCAGCTACCACCACTTCAGCTCGTGTTGCCTCTTCCTCCAGCTCACACGCAGCTGGTTCGGCTTCCTCCCAGGATCGCCGTGGAAGAACCTCTGGCCCTGTTGTCCAGAGACCCGCTGTAATTCCACCCGCAGCACCACTTTCCCAGTCATCCACACACTCCCAGCCCAGTCTACAGCCATTGGTAGTACAGGCATGGGAGAAAAGGCGGCCTTTCTCGTCAAACCACCCACGAGCACAGGCTCTGACTGCAGGCATTGCCAAACTTCTGTCACTGGAAATGCTGTCATTCAGGCTGGTGGAGACTGACAGCTTCCGTGACTTGATGTCATTGGCAGTCCCACAGTACAATGTGCCCAGCCGCTTTTACTTCAGCAGGCAAGCCGTCCCTGCCCTGCACAAGCATGTGGAGGGACACATAAAACACGCGCTACTGAACGCCGTCAGTAGCAAGGTCCACCTCACCACCGATGCGTGGACCAGTCAACATGGACAGGGGCGATACCTTTCCCTCACTGCCCATTGGGTTAATGTCGTTGAGCCGGGTACAGACCGTGCGAGTGGCGCAGGACGTGTCCTGCCCACTCCAAGGATTGCAGGAATCCATTCTGTATGCATTGACTCCTCCTCCTACACCAGTTCCTCAGAATCATCGCTGAAGGAGCCGTCACAGTCCACCTCCACATGGACCCGTGATGAACGTGTACCTGTTACGACCGACATGAGCACAGCCGTGGCCAAACGTCAACAGGCCGTCTTGAAATAAATTTATTTGGGGAATCGAAGCCACACAGCGCAGGAGCTCTGGAATGCCATCAAGCAGAAGAGCGATGTGTGGTTTGTCCCAGCGAATCTCCAGCCAGGCATGGTAGTGTGTGATAATGGCCAAAATCTGGTGGCAGCTCTGGGCCTCGGCAACCGCACTCACATCCCATGTCTGGCACATGTGCTCAATTTGGTCATGCAGAGTTTTCTGAGGGACTATCCGGATCTTGATGCACTGCTGCACAAGGTCCGCCTAGAGTGTGCTCACTTGCGGCGTTCCAGCACGGCAAAAGCGCGCATTGCGGCTCTGCAGCGCCGACACCGCCTGCCGGAACATCGCATCATATGTGACCTACCTACCAGGTGGAATTCCACGTTACATATGTTGGAGCGGTTGTGTGAGCAGCAGCAAGCTGTAATGGAGTACCAGCTGCTTCAGGCGCAAAGAAGTCGCAGTTAGCGCCGTACAGACTTCACAACCACAGAGTGGGCCACTATGAATGACGTCTGCCAGGTTTTGCGTCCCTTTGATTATTCCACGCGGATGGCGAGTGCAGATGATGCACTAGTCAGCATGACTGCCCCCCTTATCTGCCTGCTTGAAAAATCACTGCAAGCGCTAAGGGATGATGTTGTGGAAGAGGTGGAGGATGAGGATTCAGCATTTCCATCATCTTCTGGACAGTCAGCGCCACGTGGTTACTCACAAACGCGTAGGCAGGGGACAGTTTGTGAGGAGGATGAGGAGGAGTCAATGGAGGAGGAAGACATCCGTCCAGAGGAGGGAGTTACACAATTGTCCAGTACTCAGTGTGTACAGCGAGGGTGGGGTGATGACGAGCGGGCAGAGATCACGCCTCCAGCAGGGGACAGCGTTTCTTGGGCAGTTGGCAGTCTGCAGCACATGGTGGATTACATGCTGCAGTGCCTGAGAAACGACCGCCACATCGCCCACATTCTCAACATGTCTGATTATTGGGTGTTCACCCTCCTCGATCCTCGCTACCGGGACAACGTAGAAAGCCTCATCACACCGTTGAACCGGGGGAGAAAAATGCGGGAGTACCAAGACACACTGGTGAATTCCATCATCTTCTCCATTCCAACAGTGCGTCCAGGCAGTGGTGGAGGCTCTGCACAAAGAGGGAGCAGAAGCAGTGCCTCTGCCCAAGGCAAGACCAGTATGGCCCAACTGTGGCACAGTTTTCTGTGCCCGCCAGAAAAGTCTACACCATCACAGACGGCTCCAGTCAGCAGGAGGCAACGGTTCCGTCAGATGGTGACAG
Organism: Ranitomeya variabilis; assembly: GCF_051348905.1. Taxonomy (NCBI): domain Eukaryota; kingdom Metazoa; phylum Chordata; class Amphibia; order Anura; family Dendrobatidae; genus Ranitomeya; species Ranitomeya variabilis. The sequence continues at coordinate 1,023,466,789 of NC_135233.1, read as the reverse complement.
ACTACATGTCTTGCCCTCTTGCTGTACTCCCAGACGGCTCTTCCCCTTTCAAGTTTTGGGTCTCAAAGCTGGATACATGGCCAGAGCTAAGCCAGTATGCATTGGAGGTGCTGTCTTGCCCTGCGGCCAGTGTATTATCGGAACGTGTCTTTAGTGCTGCAGGTGGTGTACTAACTGACCGTCGCATGCGACTATCCTCCGATAACGTTGACCGGCTTACTTTCCTGAAAATGAACAAGGCCTGGATCTCGCAGGAATTTGCCACTCCTCTTCCTGATTAAATAATTAGGTGACTGTCTACAGTATCCAGGTCTCCTGTTGTGTTCATCTTTCTACCACCTGAACTTAAATTCCTGGGCTCCAACACCGCCAGTTGAGGCTCAGAAGTGCCGTCTGCACAGTCAAAACATACGACCCAGTGTTATTGGGTTTCAGTAACGTCAGCTGATCCCCAGCTGTGTAGCCGGCAATGTGTCCTGCGACCGCCACGCTGACACAACAACTGAAATGTAAGGGAACCTGTCCCCCCCCCCCAAGGCGTTTGTTACTGAAAGAGCCACCTTGTACAGCAGTAATGCTGCACAAGGAAAAGGTAGCTATTTTTGTTTAGCTCCTTGCACACGCAGAACTTAACACTTATAAAATGTGTCCACTGATACCGTAAAACCGTCCCCCGGAGGTGGGACTTTCCTTCGTAATATGACGCAGCACAGCCGTCATTCCTACCCCCTTGGCGCCGTGCCCCGGCTCCTCAGCGTTGTTTGATTCCGCCCCGGAGCCTGCGCTGTTATGTTATCCCTTGGCCAGGCACACTTAGCGCTGCCCGTCTTCTGACATCATTTGGTGTCAGGATGGCTGCGCCTGTGCGGCCGCGCTGGCCGAGAGCCCGCCTCGCAGTGTCTTCTGATTTAATCCCACTGGGGGCCTGAGATCCATGGACATGCGCAGTGCATATCTGAACCTCCACCTCTCACTCATCTCCCTACGGCTTCTTCAGACTGTGCGGTGTCAGCTGGTCCCTAATAGCATGCCACGGCTGTGACACCGCACAGTCTTAAGAAGCCGTAGGGAGGGGAGTGAGAGGCGAGGATATGCACTGCGCATGGCCACAGATCCCAGGCCCGCGGTGGGATTACATTAGACGACACTGCGAGGCGGGCTCTCGGCCAGCGCGGCCGCACAGGCGCAGCCAGCCTGACACCAAATGATGTCAGAAGATGGGCAGCGCTAAGTGTGCCTGGCCAAGGGATAACATAACAGCGCAGGCTCCGGGACGGAATCAAACAACGCTGAGGAGCCGGGGAACGGCGCCAAGGAGGTAGGAATGACGGCTGTGCTGCGTCATATTACAAAGGAAAGTCCCACCTCCGGGACGGTCACACGGTATCAGGGGACACATTTTATAAGTGTTTAGTTCTGTGTTTGCAAGGAGCATCATGAAAAGAGCCACCTTTTCCTTTTGCATCTTTTTTGCTGCACAAGCTGGCTCTTTCAGCTACAAACGCCTTGGGGGGGGGTTAAAGGTTCCCTTTCGACTTTCTCCAATCAGGCTTCGGCCTACATTGTGTTCCTCTGCTTCTCCTCCTGTCCCTGGGCTCCAACACCGCTAGTTGTTGCCTGGTAGTGCTGTACGCACAGTCAACAGTCCCTCCTCTGTTATTGGGGTTCAGTAACATCAGCTGTTCCCCTGCTGTGTGTGTGGCAATCCCTCCTATCTCCTCCACCTCCCCCTCCTGTCCCTGGGCTCCAACACCGCTAGTTGCCGTCCAGTAGTGCTGTACGCACAGTCAACAGTCCCTCCTCTGTTATTGGGGTTCAGTAACGTCAGCTGTTCCCCTGCTGTGTGTGTGGCAATCCCTCCTATCTCCTCCTACCTCCTCCACCTCCTCCTCCTCCACCTGTCCCTGGGCTCCAACACCGCTAGTTGCCGTCCAGAAGTGCTGTCTGCACAGTCCCAACAGTCCCTCCTCTGTTATTGGGGTTCAGTAACGTCAGCTGTTCCCCTGCTGTGTGTGTGGCAATCCCTCCTACCTCCTCCACCTCCTCCTCCTCCACCTGTCCCTGGGCTCCAACACCGCTAGTTGCCGTCCAGAAGTGCTGTCCGCACAGTCCCAACAGTCCCACCTCTGTTATTGGGGTTCAGTAACGTCAGCTGTTCCCCTGCTGTGTGTGTGGCAATCCCTCCTACCTCCTCCTACCTCCTCCACCTCCTCCTCCTCCACCTGTCCCTGGGCTCCAACACCGCTAGTTGCCATCCAGAAGTGCTGTCCGCACAGTCCAACAGTCCCTCCTCTGTTATTGGGGTTCAGTAACGTCAGCTGTTCCCCTGCTGTGTGTGTGGCAATCCCTCCTACCTCCTCCTACCTCCTCCACCTCCTCCTCCTCCACCTGTCCCTGGGCTCCAACACCGCTAGTTGCCGTCCAGAAGTGCTGTCCGCACAGTCCCAACAGTCCCTCCTCTGTTATTGGGGTTCAGTAACGTCAGCTGTTCCCCTGCTGTGTGTGTGGCAATTGCTCCTACCTCCTCCTACCTCCTCCACCTCCTCCTCCTCCACCTGTCCCTGGGCTCCAACACCGCTAGTTGCCGTCCAGAAGTGCTGTCCGCACAGTCCCAACAGTCCCTCCTCTGTTATTGGGGTTCAGTAACGTCAGCTGTTCCCCTGCTGTGTGTGTGGCAATCCCTCCTATCTCCTCCACCTCCACCTCCCCCTCCTGTCCCTGGGCTCCAACACCGCTAGTTGCCATCCAGAAGTGCTGTCCGCACAGAGCCAAACACCTCGCCAATGTGTTAGTGGGGTTCAGCACCGCCAGCTGTTCCCCTGCTGTGTATACGGCAACGTGTACTGCAACCGCCACGCAGGCACAACAAGTTAAATTTAAGGGAACCTGTCCCCCCCCCAGGCGTTTGTTACTGAAGGAGCCACCTTGTGCAGCAGTAATGATGCAAAGGGAAAAAGTGCCTCTTTTCGTGGTGCTCCTTGCACATGCTGAACCTAACACTTATGAAAAGTGTCCCCTCCTACCGTGATACCGTCCGGTTGGTGGAACTTTCCTTTGTGATGTGACGCAGCACAGCAGTCATTCTTACCCCCTTGGCGCCGTGCGCCGCCTCCTCAGCGTTGTTTGAATCAGTCCCGGAGCCTGCGCTGTTAGGTTAGCCCTTGGCCATGCACACATTTTGCGCTGCCCGTCTTCTGACATCATTTGGTGTCAGGCTGGCTGCGCCTGTGCGGCCGCGCTGGCCGAGATCCCGCCTCGTACTGTCTTCTGATTTAATCCCACTGGGGGCCTGAGATCCATGGACATGCGCAGTGCATATCTGAACCTCCACCTCTCACTCATCTCCCTACGGCTTCTTCAAACTGTGCGGTGTCAGCTGGTCCCTAATAGCATGCCACGGCCGTGACACCACACAGTCTGAAGAAGCCGTAGGGAGGGGAGTGAGAGGTGAGGATATGCACTGCGCATGGCCACGGATCCCAGGCCCGCGGTGGGATTACATTAGACGACACTGCGAGGCGGGATCTCGGCCAGCGCAGCCGCACAGGCTGTACCTTCTGCTACATTTCCAAGTTCAAGAGACTAAACACGATGACCCGGAAGACCACCCCTAAGATGACGACGACACCAGAGACGACAACCACCGTGATGACGACGACCCTGGAGACGATGACCCTGAAGACCACCCCGATGACGACGACCCCGGAGACGACAACCACCGTGATGACGACGACCCTGGAGACGATGACCCTGAAGACCACCCCGATGACGACGACCCCGGAGACGACGACCCTGGAGACGACGACGACCTGGAAGACCGAGAAGCAGAAGAACAAGAGGCTGCAGAACAAAGAGCAGAAGAACATTAAGCATAAGACTAAATATCAGAGCAAAAGATATTATCTAAATTATAAGCAGAAGAAGACTAAGCAGTGTATGGGGGTGATATAGGAGAACCCAGAGTCAAAACTAGCCAAAGAATTCACAAAAGATTATATTTATTAAATAAATTCATTGCAATAATAAAATGAACAGTAGCAAAATAGTTAAAAAGAGCATATAGTAACTGCATCCATAAGTACATCCAATCGCCCAAGTGACTATGACAGGACCAGAGTGAATATGATACACAATTTAACAGCCATAAGGGTCAAAGCAAGTGCTGCCCACACATGAGTATAATTACCACAGGTGTATAGTGATCAGACAGAGTCTGAAATAGTATACTGCCAATACTCAAATAGTGAAGATCACTATATCACACTGTGGATATATATCAATTACCACACACATGGGTAATTTATTTATCTGATATTTTTGTTACCATTGATATATATCCACAGTGTGATATAGTGATCTTCACTATTTGAGTATTGGCAGTATACTATTTCAGACTCTGTCTGATCACTATACACCTGTGGTAATTATACTCATGTGTGGGCAGCACTTGCTTTGACCCTTATGGCTGTTAAATTGTGTATCATATTCACTCTGGTCCTGTCATAGTCACTTGGGCGATTGGATGTACCGTATTTTCCGGCGTATAAGACGACTGGGCGTATAAGACGACCCCCCAACTTTACCAGTTAAAATATAAAATCTTCTTAAAAGTCGGGGGTCTTCTTATACACCCTATGTCGTCTTATAGGGCCGGTGAATATGTGCCTTTTGGGGGGGGGGGGGAGTGATCCTGATGCCGAGGGGGCGTCTCACAGGAAAGTGAGTATCCCCCATTACCTTATCGTAGCGGTGCAGCGTGGGGGTCTCAGTGCTGGGAGTGGCGGCGGCTGCTGTGCTCTGGTGCGGCGGCTGCTGTGCTCTGGTGCGGCGGCTGCTGTGCTCTGGTGCGGCGGCTCCTCTTCTGTGTGGGGCCTCTGTGCTGTGAGGTGGCGGTGGCGGCGGCATATCTTTATCCAGTTGGGGCTCCTCCGGCATCTCCTTAGCCCTGGAGGCCCCGCCGCAACTCCATCGGTGCAATGCGGCGGCCATTTTCCCGGAGGCAGCTCAATAGGTGCGATGCGGTGGCCTCCGGGAAAATGGCCGCTGCTCAGATTCAGATCTCGTCCCGAAATCTCGGGACACGAGATCTGAATCTGAGCAGCGGCCATTTTCCCGGAGGCCACCACATTGCACCGATGGAGTTGCGGCGGGGCCTCCAGGGCTAAGGAGATGCCGGAGGAGCCCCGACTGGATAAAGATATGCCGCCGCCACCGCCACCTCACAGCACAGAGGCCCCACACAGAAGAGGAGCCGCCGCACCAGAACACAGCAGCCGCCGCCGCTCCCAGCACTGACACCCCCACGCTGCACCGCTAGGATAAGGTAATGGGGATTACTCACTTTCCTGTGAGACGCCCCCTCGTCATCAGGATCACTCCCCCTCCCCACCCACCATATACACCGGCGTACACGACGATTCCCGGCGTATAAGACGACCCCCGACTTTTAAGAAGATTTTCGGGGGTTAAAAAGTCGTCTTATACGCCGGAAAATACGGTACTTATGGATGCAGTTACTATATGCTCTTTTTAACTATTTTGCTACTGTTCATTTTATTATTGCAATGAATTTATTTAATAAATATAATCTTTTGTGAATTATTTGGCTAGTTTTGACTCTGGGTTCTCCTATATTGCTATTCATTTCATGAGTCGCCATATATGCTTATATAGTATTTCAAACTGACGAATTTTTTGTTCAAGTGTATGGGGGTGAGTCCGTTCCTCCTCATGGTGCCCCTGGATAAAGCCTGATGCTGCAGGCCAAACTGAACGCGGACAAATGTAACTGTTTTGTGACAGGCAGAACGGAAGGTGTAATCTTCAAACTTTTATAGATAACAACTACGGGAATGCCTGTCACAAATAAGAATATGATGAAGAAGTTGAATATAAAGAAGATAATAGTAAAATAAAAAGAATATGAACAATGTAACAAAAAAAATAATAGGTAGAAGATGAAGAAGAAGATGAATAAGGTGAAGAAGTTGATGTCAAAGAAGCTGATGATGAGGATAATGAAGAAGAAAGTGTGGGAGAAGTAAAAAAGAAGGTGAAGGGCGTGGAAGTAGTGAAACATCAATATCTGACAAAATAAAATAAAAAAAAATAACAGTCAAAATCTTTCTAACGCCGAACGTCATAAAAAAAAATAAAAATCCTGCTATTCTATTTGATTGGGCTAAACCTCTGTGCCTTTAATGTCTCCGCCACCTCCCCCAATACATCCTACATTATTCTTAGTTGTTTTCCTTCATGTAGAATGAACCTACAAGTTTATAAAGGGTTTATTTTAATTCCGATATTTTCGTCCCATTGACTTGCATTGGGATCGGGTATCGGATTAGATCCGATACTTTGACGGTATCGGCCGATACTTTCCGATACCGATACTTTCCGATATCGGAAGGTATCGCTCAACACTACTTATCAGTAAACAAGACTGTTTGGAAATTAGTCTTCATGTATGTGTGGGCCCAATACAACCATTTCTGCTTGTGAACACTGTTTAAGGGTGGCCGAATAGTAGGTTTATGCACCACAGCAAGCCTTTGAAGGAGCATACACCTTGAGGTTCGAGGGACTCCAGAGGCACCAGCAGCTTCAAATATCTGTTTGCTGGTTTGTAATGGCGTTTTAGCATCTGCTCTCTTAATCCGATGAACTTGCCTGGCAGAAATCTTCCTCATTATGCCTTTATCAGCACAAACACATTTGTGCTCAGATACAGCCACAAATCTCTTAACGGTACGATGATCACGCGTATGTTTTTGGAAAATTTCTAATGTTTTCATCCCTTCACCAAGGAATTGCACTATTTGATGCTTTTCAGCAGCAGAGAGATCCTTTTTCTTTCCCATGTTACTTGAAAACTGTGACCTGCTTAATAATGTGGAACATCATTTTTAAGTAGTTTTCCTTTAAATAGAATCACCTGGAAAAACAATTATCACATGTGTTTAAGACTGATTTCAGTGATCCATTGAGCCCTGAGACACAATACCATCCATGAGTTTATTTGAAAAACAAAACAATTAAATCTTTATGACACTTAAATCCAATTTGCATAATAATTTGGAACACAGTGTAGTGACTGTTTTTACAGCCCATCTTTGAGGGTTTTAGTTTTGTGGCAGTGATGGAAGGTGTTCTTGGGAGGATTGCGAGTTTGGTTACCGACGTTATCTTTGAGACGAATCGCCTGGATATCATAGTGCGGGAGAAGGAGGCGGCAGCGGAAAGACGGAGGATGCTTCTGCAGCAACGGAGACGGAGGCGACTCTGGATACATCCGATTAATGAACTACGGATGACCCGGGGTGTCCAGTCCACTCTGTACCTGGAGTTGCGGCACAATCCACACAAATTCTACAATTATGTGCGGATGAGGATGGAACATTTTGACTTTTTGCTTCAAAAACTGGAGGATGTCATCCGAAGGCAGGACACAAGTATGAGGCTTGCCATCACACCGGCGGAGCGGCTGATGGTGACCCTGCGGTAAGCCTCTTTTTTTTATTTCATTGCTCATATTTAATGTTATATTACATGCTGCAGACAATACTGCGCTGACATATTGCGCACTATTTTCTGCAGCATGTAATTTTGGTTTTGTTTGCGGCCATTCCACTGCTTTTTTTTTAATGTCATTGCTCATATTGAATGTCCTATAACAGACTGCAGAAAATACTGCGCTGAAATATTGCGTAGCATTTTCTGCATTTTTTTTTGGGGGGGGGGGGTTTGTTGACATGCAACTGCTTTTTTTTCTGTGATTGCTGATATTGAATTTTATATTACATGCTGCAGACAATACTGCGCTGACATATTGCGCACTATTTTCTGCAGCATGTAATTTTGGTTTTCTTTGCGGCCATTCCACTATTTTACACCGGTTTCATGCAGGTTTTATTGTGTGTTCCATCCTAGAAAAAATTTTCACAGTGCCATTTATTGAAACTTTTTGGTCTGTGCAATTTTTTCTAACATTTTTTTTTTTTTTTCAGCTTCCTAGCTACTGGGGAATCGATGACTTCGCTCCATTACCAATTCCGGCTGGGCATTTCCACTATTTCAGGAATAGTGAAGGAGACATGACGGGCTATTTGGACCAATTTACAACCAGAGTATATCCCCCAACCATCCATGGAAATCTGGTTGAGAAGTGCCGAACTGTTTCAGCAATTTTGCAATTTCCCAAATTGTGTGGATGCAGTTGACGGGAAACATATAAGGATTGCGAAACCGGCAGGAACAGGATCGGAGTACTATAATTACAAGAAGTATTTCTCCATCGTTCTTATGGCTATTGCAGACGCCAACTGCAAGTTCCTTGCTGTGGACATAGGAGCGTATGGACGGTCCAACGATTCGCAAGTGTTTAAAAACTCTCCAATGGGCCGTTGTCTTTATGGAGAGAGCTACGATTTCCCGCCAGCCAGACCACTGCCAGGAACAAGTGAACCAGCCATGGAATATGTCTGTGTAGGTGATGAAGCCTTTCAACTGTCGCCGCACCTACTCAAACCGTATATTAGCCAGAACTTAACCCGTACCAAGCGGGTATTTAATTACCGGCTTACTAGGGCATGAAGAGTAGTAGAGTGTTCTTTCGGTATATTGACGGCGAAGTGGCGAGTTCTACTGACGGCAATCAAACTGAAAACCACAACTATAGACGAGGTTGTTAAAGCCTGTGTGGTGCTCCACAACTTTGTCCTTTCAAAGGAGCCCATTTCCTTGGATGACAAAGAGTTGGAGACAATCTTGTGGGACTACCGCAGCAGCTCGGTTCGCTCTACAGGTTCTGTTACAAGGATGAGGGACCAGTTTGCGGATTATTTTGTTTCACCTGTCGGGCGGATCCCATGGCAAGACATGATTGTGTAACCTGTTTTCCATGTGTTTTGTTTATGTAAAAAATGTGTTTCTCCCAAAACAAAAAACAAAACAAAAAAAAAAGGGCCCAAAAGCGTGGTTTTCTTGCTAGTAAAACCAATATGTTATACCTTTCACACGTCTGGTGTTTGTATTTATTTTACCTTTTTTATTTATATTACCTTAATAAATCCACACACACACACAAAGACTAGAATTTAAATCAGAGAAAATTTTATTTTAACTCTTTTTTTTTTAAATAATTTTTTTTTTTGCCAAAAAAATAGATATTTTTTTATTTTCCAATTTAAAAAAAAAAAAATTGCACATTTTTGTAACTAATATTTACATTAACATTTAAATTTTTTTTTACAAGTCTTCAAAGTGTGGGGTGGAGATACGAGGGGAGGAGGGGCAGGAAGGTTGGACCACGTCGATAGGTGGGGAAACCCTACTTGTTTGGGGTGCAGTGGAAGGGGGGTAAAACCAGTAGGCTGACCAGAGGGGGGTGGTGTTGGGGTAGGGGGAATACTTACTGGGGAAGGTAAGCTGGGCAAGGAAGAAAACAGTGGGGAAGGAATTTGGTTTGGGGGCCGGGATGGGTATGGGGACTGGGTTGGGTATTGTGACTGGGTTGGGTAGTGGGACTAGGTTGGGTAGTGGGACTGGGTTTGGTAATGGGGCTGGCGTGGGGTTTGTGGCTGGGTTTGGTAATGGTGCTGGTGTGGGGATTGGGGCTGGGTTTGGTAATGTGGCTGGTGTGGGGATTGGGGCTGGGTTTGGTAATGGGGCTGGTGTGGGTATTGGGGCTGGGTTTGGTAATGGGGGTATGGTGTGGAAATGGGGCCTGGGGTGGGGCATGGTGTGGAAATGGGGCCTGGGGTGGGATTGCAGTGGATGTGTGGGTAGATTCGGGTTCATTAAGGGCCTTCAGTAGAGCATTATGGCAGGTATTCATTACCCGCATCTGTTGCTGAAGAGAAAGCTTCTCCATGCTCCTGAGCATGGATTGAAAAAAAAGATTGGCCGGAGACTGACTTACATCTGAATGCAGCCTATCCAAGCGACTGCTGGTTTCATGGCTGCTTTCACTGATGCGTGATTGCACCATGTTGAAACCAGCAGTCACTTGCTCTCCCAAAATCTTGAAAGAGCTTTGGAAGGATGCATTCAGATGTAAGAACTCAGGAGCATAGCTCTTTTCCTGACCCCTCTGTCGCTGCCGCCACGAACCTAATGGTGGTCTCGAGGTGGCAGGATCAGAGGGGTGGGGTAAAGGAAACGCTATCTGTTCAGCATCAGATGCGAGCAATGAAGGCTGCAATAATGCTCCACTGCTTGGGGCAGATGAGGTGGAGGGGACAGAGGGGTCAGAGGAGGGGACAGAGGAGGGGACAGAGGGGTCAGAGGAGGGGACAGTGGTGTGGGGCCTACCGACGTGGCCCTCAGTGACTCAGGAGGGATCGCTCCAGAGGGTGCAGAGGAAGATGCAGGCGCCCGGTGGCTGGAGAAGGTGCTGTGAAAGAAAAAACTAAAGAAATTAATATATTGATATGAAAAAGCCCTGACTGAAACCAAACTAAGTTAGACAGGTTAACATGGTTATTAGTGGACTGTAGAATACTTACACTCTACTCAGCATTGTTCGCCTCAGGAAGGAGAGGGCAGGGCCGTGTTTATAATTGCTCCTCTTCCTTCCTGCTGAGCCACTCGGGGCCTGCATCTCCTCGTTAAATTCCCTCTTAAAGCGATCCCTCAGTGACCGCCACCGCTTCCTAACCTTTCCACCTGTGAAGACAAGAATGAAAAAAAAAAAAAAAAAATTGGTAAATGCAATACATTACAGTCAGCTCAAAACATCACTGAAAAGTGAATACTTACATATTTTGCTCTGCTGCTGTGGATGAAGGTCCTCCCACCTTGGAAAGATGTTACGACACACTTCGTCCCAGAGCCGACGGGTGACACCGGTATCGGCATGGCTGCGGTCAGCCATGTTCCACAGCGGCTCCCGCTCGCGAACCTCCTCGATGAGACTATCAATGTCGATGTCATCATCGAACTCCTCTGCGGGAGCACGTTGTGAAGCCTGTGCAAAAAAAGAAGAAAAACAAACAAATTAGTACACTGAAACACTAAAGTACCAATAGAATCACCCTCCAAAAAAAATACTCACTGATGGCCGACCGCGGCGACGATTACGCCGACTCTGGGAGCGTCTGGGAGGACCTTCACGATTTGCTGAGTGGTTAGCAGCAGCAGCAGCAGCAGCAGCAGGAGACTGAAATAAAGGAAACAAATTCTCTGTAATGTAGGCATGTTTTCGGTGTTTAGTTATGCATGAAAATCTGTTTTGTGTATGGTACAGTGTGATGTGTGAAACAACTGTTTCACCACTACTTACACTTGGTTCCTCCTCCACTTGCATCTCTCCACCCGTCTCACCCCCTTCTGACAGCTCCTCATCTGATTCAGCTTCCTGTTTAAACATAATTTATGCATGTAGTGATCAACAAAAACGTAAATTAAAAAACAAAAAAAAATTAAAAAAAAATTTTGTGTTAACTTACCGATACACGCTGTTGCTGTGGAGGAGGGCTGTCAGAAGAGGACATTGTTGATGTCCAAAGGCCGGTGGCTGTGGTCCTGGTGGGATAGCCGGTGGCTGTTGTCCTGGTGGCTCTGTAAGTTAAAAAGACACTTGCAATCTGCTCTACACATTGCAGTAGCAGATTTGGGGTCTTCAAAACTTACTTTTAAATATAAAATGTGGTCCTGGTGGATAGCCGGTGGCTGTGGTCCTGGTGGGATAGCCGGTGGCTGTGGTCCTGGTGGGATAGCCGGTGGCTGTGGTCCTGGTGGCTCTGTAAGTTAAAAAGACACTTGCAATCTGCTCTACACATTGCAGTAGCAGATTTGGGGTCTTCAAAACTTACTTTTAAATATAAAATGTGGTCCTGGTGGATAGCCGGTGGCTGTGGTCCTTTTGGGATAGCCGGTGGCTGTGGTCCTGGTGGGATAGCCGGTGGCTGTGGTCCTGGTGGCTCTGTAAGTTAAAAAGACACTTGCAATCTGCTCTACACATTGCAGTAGCAGATTTGGGGTCTTCAAAACTTACTTTTAAATATAAAATGTGGTCCTGGTGGATAGCCGGTGGCTGTGGTCCTGGTGGGATAGCCGGTGGCTGTGGTCCTGGTGGGATAGCCGGTGGCTGTGGTCCTGGTGGCTCTGTAAGTTAAAAAGACACTTGCAATCTGCTCTACACATTGCAGTAGCAGATTTGGGGTCTTCAAAACTTACTTTTAAATATAAAATGTGGTCCTGGTGGATAGCCGGTGGCTGTGGTCCTGGTGGGATAGCCGGTGGCTGTGGTCCTGGTGGGATAGCCGGTGGCTGTGGTCCTGGTGGCTCTGTAAGTTAAAAAGACACTTGCAATCTGCTCTACACATTGCAGTAGCAGATTTGGGGTCTTCAAAACTTACTTTTAAATATAAAATGTGGTCCTGGTGGATAGCCGGTGGCTGGGGTCCTGGTGGGATAGCCGGTGGCTGTGGTCCTGGTGGGATAGCCGGTGGCTGTGGTCCTGGTGGCTCTGTAAGTTAAAAAGACACTTGCAATCTGCTCTACACATTGCAGTAGCAGATTTGGGGTCTTCAAAACTTACTTTTAAATATAAAATGTGGTCCTGGTGGATAGCCGGTGGCTGTGGTCCTGGTGGGATAGCCGGTGGCTGTGGTCCTGGTGGGATAGCCAGTGGCTGTGGTCCTGGTGGCTCTGTAAGTTAAAAAGACACTTGCAATCTGCTCTACACATTGCAGTAGCAGATTTGGGGTCTTCAAAACTTACTTTTAAATATAAAATGTGGTCCTGGTGGATAGCTTTGGCTGTGGTCCTGTGTGATGGCCGGTGGCTGTGGTCCCTGGTGTACCTGTAAGTATAATGAATTTATATTTAGACCACCCCCTGAACTAGGTAATGTTTAACGATAACCACCCTGCTAAAATGATGTGATAAATGTTCATGAAGGTGAACACCCAAACCCAAAAACAAGTGCACCTAACCATTTCCATGTAAAAAAAAAAAAAAAATTGAAATGTGAACCCACCATGTAAAAATATATTTAACACATTTTATTTTCAAAAATCACCTCCCCCAAAAAACCTTTAAAGTATAACCTTTATTAAAAAATGAGATGTCAACCAACTCTTTATTGCATGTGTAACCTTTGGTACATAAACCAGTTTTAAATTTACCTTTATGAAATAATACTACGGACATTTTTATTAACAAACATTTTATTATCCTTTTTCTTTTTTTCTTCACATCACAATTGGGAGCTGAAATGCTCTTTATTTTAAATATAAGTACGGTACATCAACTGCAAATGGTTTCAACAGAAAATCAACACTTTGAAATAGAAAAAAAAAAAAAAAACACACTCACACATTCAAACCACAAGCTGCAGACTACTTTGCAAAAATACATCAGATTTAAAAAAATAAAAATAAATAAAATAAGAAAAAAAAAAAAACACATTTAAACCACAGGCTGCACAGACCACTATACTTAATAAATCCATATGAAAAAGGCAATTGACCAATTAGGCATGGACAAATGCACATGCAATCAACATGATGCGCACAAACATGTCTGGTATGTGTCCACGTTCAGGATTGCATCAGGATTTGGTCAGGATTTTCCATCAGTATTTGTAATCCAAAACCAGGAGTGTAACAATTAGAGGAAAAGTATAATAGAAACATATGCACCACTTCTGCATTTATCACCCACACAAATACTGATGAAAAATCCTGACCAAATGCTGATGAAATCCTGAACGTGGACACAAACCCTCCCCCATGAACAGGCATAAGATTGGCGAAGGCATAATAAGGTGCAGGCACATGAAGACATACTTACAAAAGCACACAGCCGTACAAAAATACACACACACACACACACACACACACACACACACACACACACACACACACACACACACACACAAGCACATAAGCTTTATGCAAATACACATATGTACAACAAAGGCACAAAGGTGGACCCAATCAGAAGACGCATACGCACACACGTAAAAAAGGCTGACAATCCTTTGGCTGGAGCTGCATGTCTTCACAGTGGCTGGCATCAGGGTGGATCTGGACTCTAGCATGGCACTTGCTGGTGCAGGACGATGGCAGGCCTCTGGTTCTCTTCAGGTTTTAAGCTCTTGCTGTAGTCAGTACCTCATACACACACAAATGCACAGGCACACAGATGCACACAAAAATTGCAATACTCACACTGGCTCTATGGTGGCTGGAGTCTTGTGGCAGGCTTGCTGGAGTCTTGTGGCTGGCTCCTGTGGCTGGCTGGGGTCTTGTGGCTGGCTAGGGTCTTGTGGCTGGCTAGGGTCTTCTGGCTGGCTGGCTCTTGCTGGCAGTCTTCTTGCTTGGTCTTCTTGCTGGCATATGTGGGGTTGAAGGCCCAGGCCAGGTTTATATAGATTTGGGGGTGTCTGGCCAATTGGCAACAACATCCTGCTTCTGAGCATGCTCAGTTTAAAAAAACGTATTGCAGCGCTGCATTGCGTCGTACGACGTGTCCCGACGCATCCGTCGCTCATAGGCTTCCTTTGTAGCCAACGACGCATGCCGAAGGATGCGTCGCGACACGTTTTTTAGGCAGAGACAAAAAACGTTACAATCAATGTTTTTTGCCGACGACGTGTCGCCAAATTTCGACGCATACGTCGTACGACGGACACGACGTATGCCAATCCGTCGCAATACGTCGCCAATACAAGTCTATGGGGAAAAAACGCATCCTGCAAAAACTTTTGCTGGATGCGTTTTTTATGAAAAAAGACGATTTGCGACGTAATGCAGTTAACGCTAGTGTGAAAGTAGCCTTAACAACACTGCCCTATTAAAAAAACGCTATTCATCTTCTTCAGACATTTACTTGTATATAAGTTTGCAATAAGAACCTTACATGAAAAAACAATTACAATTATCTCTCTATTGGTGGAGGCATGCCTTGGATAACAATTAGTGATGAGTGAATAGTGAAATATTAGGAGTCGGGAAAATCGGCATGAATAATTTCTAATATTCGTGTATTCGTACCGAATAATGAATCCAATGCAAGTCAATGGGAAAGCCCAATATTTTTCTGCTGAAATGGATGGGAAAGTGCTAAAACTATGTTGCATAGGAACAGCATGGAGAAGATGCCTGCATGCCTTTCTGACTCACATATGGTATCTGAGAATAATGTTGTTAGACTATTGCACCGATTTTACAGATTTATAAGAAGCCCTACCAAACCAAACCTAATTTTAAAAAAAATGGAAAAATTATACCTCTCCTTTAGCATACGTTCACACTGAGTGTTTTTTGCTTTAGTTTTTCCTTTAACACTTGTGAGGGCTCTCACTCCTACATTTGGGAGGTCCCTCCCTCATGCCAAATAGTTAGCAAAATAATGGAATACATATTCCCCATCCCTTTACAATGACAATACAAACTTGCCCATTTGAATTTTGGGCTTTGCCCACCACCACATCCACGTCCACCTCCATGTCATTATGCGGCCCTCGCTTACAATTTGCAGAATGCCAGCAACTTCTCCCGCCTCATCATAGTTACACCCACAGATAGCCCTTACTGATGTGACGGTTTCCTGAAAATGGCCCAGTTGGAGGACATCTCCCCCCTCCTGAGTTGCACCTGGTGTGCGTGGCCCTCCCCTGTAGGTACCTCTGCCAGCAGCGTTGTCTGAGGGTAATCTTTTGAGCAAGTCTTCAACAACAGCCCTCTGGCATGCATGCACTAAAAATGGCACGTCTGCCATTTTATACTTTGCCACTCTAGGAACACTTTTTCCTTCCGTGCATATGGTATTGAAAAAAATTGAGAACTTACCACATGGTGGAGATATGCAGCGTTGTTTCCTTACCTGGGGGGCAAATTGGATTTATTATTTGGATACAAAATTTCCTAATGGTCTCAATAAACGGAATGAAATCATGTTCCATTATTAATGTATCATTGGTTGTCATTTTCTCATTGATTTTTTCCCCCCTTCTTTATCATGATTTTTATAATCTGTTTTTTCTTGTATTTCAATAACACTTTTTATGTATATTTGTATAATTGAGCTTTTTTACCTGTCAGGACCTGTCATTAGGGTTGAGCGACTTTTATTTTTATAGGATCGGGTCGGGTTTCACGAAACCCGACTTTCTCAAAAGTCGGGTCGAGTGAAATCGGCCGATCCTATAAAAAAGTCGGGGTCGGGGTCGGCCGAAACACGAAACCCAATGCAGTGCAATGGGATACTATGGTTCCCAGGGTCTGAAGGAGAGGAAACTCTCTTTCAGGCCCTGGGATCCATATTAATGTGTAAAATAAAGAATCAAAATAAAAAATATTGATATACTCACCCTCGGACGCGCCCTGGTACTAACCGGCAGCCTTCCTTCCTAAGAATGAGCGCGTGAATGACCTGCGGTAACGTCGCGGCTTGTGATTGGTCGCGAGCGGTCACATGGACAAGCCGCGACGTCATCTAAGGTCCTTCACGCGCTCATTCTTAGGAAGGAAGGCTGCCGGAAAGCAGCAGGGCGCGTCCGAGGGTGAGTATATTCCTATTAGGTATATACTCACCCTCGGATGCGCCCTGCTTCTTTCCGGCAGCCTTCCTTCCTAAGAATGAGCGCGTGAAGGACCTTAGATGACGTCACGGCTTGTGATTGGTCGTGTGACCGCCCATGTGACCGCTCGCGACCAATCACAAGCCGCGATGTCACCGCAGGTCATTCACGCGCTCATTCTTAGGAAGGAAGGGCGCGTCCGAGGGTGAGTATATCAATATTTTTTATTTTGATTCTTTATTTAACACTTAAATATGGATTCCGATACCGATTCCCGATAATCGCAAACATATCGGAACTCGGTATCGGAATTCCGATACCAGATTCAGAAGATCGCCGACCTCATGGCCGTCCCCACACAGGGGTCGGGTTGGGTTTCATGAAACCCGACTTTGCCAAAAGTCGGCGACTTCTGAAAATGGCCGACCCGTTTCGCTCAACCCTACCTGTCATGCATCACATGATTTGACATTTCTTCATGATTTGTCCTTTCTGGTTTAAAGCTGTGTGGGAGATGGTGTTTCATGAGCTTTGACAAAGATCACTGATGTGATCGAAATGCGTCGCTTGTTACCTCCTGTCCTATGATCCTTCCCGGAGCACTCATGCTTTAAATCAATTTTTCCAATAAAGGATTCATATTTTATCTAAGGAGCTGGAACATTGCTGTTTTTCCATCAACAGTTATACTTGGCTTTTCTACCTTGCTGTTATGTTTTATGGATTTCTGAATTACAAGAAGAATATTTTAAATGGAGCATTTAGCATCTTTTTCATGAATATATTTCAATCACTGCTGGTGACCGGCTATTTGTTTTAGGCCTAGCGCTGGCATAGCGTATCTACATATCATGGCCTCCTGATGATCCGCTGAGGTGAAACGCGTTGAGGCGCACTAACATCTTCTTTTGATAAGTATAATTTCTCACCCTCTGTCACCATGGTATATAGGTATATTCTTATCTGCAGCAGATGATCAAACCTGATTTTTTCTTGATGTGTTTGTCCTGCCTATATATATGATATGGCTACTGGCCATAAAATATCCAAGGACTATCATTAGTTTATCAATAGGGAGTCCTAGGGTCAGCCGCCGTTGAGTGGGGGCGCCATATCCGCTGAAAAGTAGGGTGCCAACCTCCACTGGTAGGCAGGTTTTGTATTAATAGGTGACAGAGGTAATGAGGATTATATTTAAGCACGAGCACTGTTTTGTTCACACCTAATTGTCTTTGTCCGTGTACTTCACCCTGCCACACTTTAGCCAATATATATATACATATAGGCATCAAATGTATATATGCTATTTGCTTCTTTAAAGCCCTGCCTATCTATTCTTGTTCTGGCTGAACACAATTGACTAGGTATAAGTGACACCTATATAGGGTGCATTGTAGGAGTCATAGGGTCAGCCGACGGTGAGCGGGGGCGCCAATCTCGTATTTGTGTGTAGGGTGCCAACCTCCGCTGGTAGGCAGGGTTTGGCTATAGGCTTTATCAGTAGGGTGCATTTCAGAGTGCACGGTTATGTGTTTTTATGTGTATATCTGTTTGTAGTTGTCTCATGGTCTTATAGCTGTTATTAATAAAATTTCATGTTTTATCTGAGTAATCATAGTGAATTAAGGGTTATTTGTTTAACTAGCGCTGGCATAGGCAGCGAATCTTCAGATCTGTCAGAAGCCGGTAAAGCAGGTAACACATCTTATCCAAGTAAGACACCAATTTGGACTCATTTTCGGAAGCCAGAAAAATATTCCGCTAATTTTCTTTTATAGTGAGGGTGTAAAAGCATGGCCTTCCCTTTGTTTGATGGTGACAATAGGCCTGTCATCACACAAGCTTTTCAGCCTTCAGTTTGCCAGCACAAGCGAGGACCACATTGGTTCATTTTCCATATACCACTATGATGGTTGGTCATCATGGCCTTCATTGTCATCGTTATTTTCACTCTATCATACTCGTCCTTTGTCTGTGCATGGGATATTTCAATGTACCTTTCCAGATCCACTTGTTTCTGTGCCTACTCCTCACCTCTTTCACCTCCTGTTGTATATGACATGGACCTTTAGGGTGCGCAACAGCCATTGGATGGCATTGAAAATATATATGGTTCTGCTCTCCCTCTATTCCCTGTTGCATCCTAATGTGTTTTTTCCAATAGAAATATGAGATGGATGCCACAGTTGTCCCTACTGAAAAATTTCGGAGCCACTTAAAAGGGTTTCAGTAGGCGACATGCATCCCTAATCAGCTAGAAATGACATATCTGAAAATAGTCTAGCTTGACTGCAACATGATATAGTCCGTCACTGCTTTTCGTTACCTGTACAGCTGCTCCGATATATGCAGTGTCTGAAATCAGGTGGAAGATTGTCATACTATTCTGTTTTTGCAAAGCCAGGAGGGCTTGCTTCAACATATAAGAACGATTGAGATAAGCAGACACTTTTTCTAAGACATACAAAATATCAATTCAATGAGAAATCAAACAGATGTATATACACAATAAATATTTTATGGATACACAATTAATTACACAGTAATAAATAAAAATTAAAAGTTAATAATAAAAACAATGAGAGCAAGGGGAGGCCAATGGGAGACACAAGATAATAAAAATAAAAAAAACAATACACAGGGTAGCCACAAAATGGCAGAATACTAGCAAGGAGTGATGATAACAGGTATGTGTAGGCACATATAGATGTCAACGATATTAATATAGACATACCCAAAACCTAATAACAGAATATATCAGCACATCATTCTCTACCTCAGACTCCAACACATGTTTCAACTCTACTTCATCTCTCTCTCCCTCTCTTACTTTCCTGGCCATAGACTCCAAATTCCAGAAGTTGTAATATTTCTGCAAGAATTTTTTCACAACTAATTTAGGACATACGAAATGCCCAAGTGTAAGGCAGACACTAACGAAAATGGCATGTTGAGGTTGACGTAGAGCCATCCAGCATTAGATTTGCTGCATGGTTCACAGCAAAAACTCATCCACTGTATGGCTTTTGTCCCCATGCCTATAGTAAAAATAATGATAATAAGAAACCCGGCACTCAACTTAAGTGATCAATATGGTTGTTTAATGTGATTCACTGTAGTAAAACGTTTCGGTCTTACATCAGACCTTCCTCAGTTACTACAAAAAATATAAAAAAGAACAAACAATGTACAAAGAAAGTATATACAACAATTGGAGATCGCATGGTCAAAATGATAAAACAGAGAGAAGCAGAGCAAATGCTGATACCACAGTAGCTTTTACCATAATCCAAAGAGGACTTATATATTATATATATATATATATATATATATATATATACATACATACACACATAGGAAAACCTCAGGTATAGAGAAGGAAATGCAGGGGCCAGTATAGTGAGGACAGATAGTTAATGGTGGTAATCGTGTGTTGACACATACCAAAATCCGGTGTTTCTATTGGTTCAGGTGTGCCAAAATGTGCAGTAGCAGGTCACTGGATCTATAGTGAAAAAACGCATAGGTTAAAAAAATGGGGGAACTGATGGAAGTGCAGTCTAAATATAAAAATAAAAATCATCACATACCCAAGAGTCTGTGTGTCCTGGATAAATAAATGCAGGTATTGTAGCCTGAAAACGGACGCAAACTATTAGGAGTCACAGCTCAATAAAAGGTTCCAAGGCGGTGATGGTAAGGGGTCGACAGTGGTAACTAACCTGAATGCTTATAGCTGGCGAGTGTGGAGTGCCGCAGTGGCATGAAGAGGACACGATGTCCGCCGCAGGTCCTGTGAGTGTGAGCGCGGTCCATGTGTTTAAATGAAGGGGAAGGGGCAGGCTGAAGAAACAGCATGCCGCTGATCGTCATGAAAACTGGAAGTGATGTCACTGGAAGATAATGGGTGTGCATTCTACAGGGAACTGGCGCGTTCCATTCATAGCGCTCCACTGCGTTACAACTGTGTGGAGGAGGGTGTAGGCAGGGAATAGACTGATCCTGCGGTGCGTTCCACTGGGTTCAAATACAGAGTGACAGATATTGATCGGTGAAGACTGATCCTGTGATGCAGGCTAAAACGTGCAGGTGAACAAGAGGTGCAAGCCAGAGTGTGGCGGAGATATGATCTCTAGTATAGGCGGCTCTAGGAGGGAAAGAGAAATGAGATATTAGCAGAGATATATAAAGAACATACATAAATGATAACCATATAACTCTGCCGGCCATAGGTTAGAGATGAAACAGTTCTATAAATAAACATGAGAACATAAGTATGCGATAATATATGATGGGAAAAGACACAAATACCCCTAAAATTATAATCAATAGCTGGTAAAAGTATACGTTCAGAATCTGTGGTCCTAAATAAATGATAAAACGTCATATTCCCTATTGAGACCTTTTGGGGAAAAATATTAGGAGAGGAGGGGACCATATTAAATAACTAAAACGACGGGAGGCCTTTTGGATACACACCCTAGACACCACCATATTGATCACTTAAGTTGAGTGCCGGGTTTCTTATTATCATTACTAACGGTGTGGGAACCTACCCTGGCACCCTCAATAGTTGTGCGCACGGTTCTCATTTATAAAAATTTGTAAAAATAAAACACTTCCTAGTTAAAGATGAAAGAATCAATTTGCCCTGATATAGCCACCAGGTCAATATTCCATAGTCAATGGATGGGAGTCCTGCAAACCATCTATTACCTGCAGGCATCCATGGTTCCTTTTTTGATTAGCAAGCTAATCAGGAAAACCCATGGATCCGGGAAGAGAGAAACAAAATGTTCCACAGAGCTGCCGTTCAGTAGACACATAGAGCCAACATGGAGGCTGGACCATGGTTCTGAAAATGTATTTGCTTATCTCTAATCTTAGTTTTATTAGATCTTTATGCCCAGTTTATTTGTGGAGCTACTGTCATTAAAGATTAGTGTTTTGTGCTTCAGGCCTGTCCTTATTTCTAACTCGGTGGACCTTAAGTCCCATTTACGGTCACTGTTTTATAAACCTGCTAGCTTACATTAGCAGATTGCAACAAACAAATCAAATAAATGACCCCACATGTTTGACTGCTGAGGCTGCTGTAATCACAGAACCTCTCTAACTAGCAAGTTTGTTGTAGAGAAGTGGCTTAAATGTTGCTGTATAAGATATATAGGGTAGATCCACAGGGATCTGATATGCAGAGTGTAACAGTACCAGCATTATGTATGAAATTTCATCTCTACATTGTGAAAGTAATCAATGTAAATTGCTCGATGCTGTTGATTTTTTAACCAGCAGCATGTTAGTTAATGTATTGGATTTTCACCATGGATTTCACCCTTCGTAGTACACGGCAGAAGTTCAATTGTGAAATGTGCAACAAAATGGACATGAATGACGTGAATTTTGTTGCTGCAGAATTTCCACTGTTGAGATGTCCATCTCCATTTCTATCTACTCATGCAGAAGATATCGACCGGGAGAAAGTAAAGGGCTGCAATAATTTAATCATTTTTTAACCCTTGCTTGTTTCATACTGGAATGAATGAAGACACAAGGTCCTTAACCCACTAGCAACTTAGGTCTTACAAACAAATCTCTGGCGAAGATCGTTTTACTTTTCTACATGTACGAGATGTATAGTATGGAGACTATGAAGAACTGACTTTAAAATAGTCAGTAGAAGATAGAGTTCTATTTGGAGGGCGAAAAAAAAATACTGTAAATTGTATATTCAACCTTGTAGCTATTTATGACTATAAGTTATGATGCTTTTCTCATTAAGACATTCAGAAAATAGATGATCATGTTATAATTACCATTCCACCTATTGTTCATCATGAAGAGGAATTTATCTATTGCCATCCTTAAAATTAGACAATAGAAAATAGCTTAATGGTTGCCACTTAGCCATTCTTCAGTGAATAATAATATATAAAACACGTAACATAATGCTATTGTTTTCCACAGTCCTCTCTTAAAATAAAATAAGACACAGCAAAATCACGGGTGCTCTCATTAGAGATTCAGGAATTCTATTTAGAGACATGTACACTATAATATAGAGCTGCAAGAGATTTCTTTTTTATTCAGATGTTCTAAATGGTATTTTTCCCCCAATGGAATTGATATGAGAACAATAGAAAATAATTTAGATTTTCCACTGTGGATTTTCTAGCAGCTAGCAAGCTGAAGGACATTACTAGTTGAATTGTTATATGTCTGAACTATGTGTGAACTCTTTCTTCTTGACTTTGTTCAATTCCATTGTATCGGAATTCCTTCTAAAAATGTTTTACAGAGCGGCCAGTGACCTTCACCAGACGATATCATTCTCCCACAGACATTGGACTATTGGCTATTGTTGAAAAATGTAACTTTATTCTTTATCTGATGAGTAGTTTATGTTTCTAATATGGGAGCTTGACTAAGAAATCATCAAACTCAATGGCAAATGTTTTAGGCCTCCGAACAATTCTTGATTTCTACCAATGTACCATAAGAAAAAGAAGACAAGCATATTTTAAAATAGCCATATCTTTTTAAAAAGGGATGACATCTTGATAATACCCTTGTCCAAATTGATTAAAGGGGTTGACCCATTTCAGGCAAAATTCTTTACAATATGCATGTTCTACCCATGGAGAGAAAGGAGGTTTAAAGGGAACCTGTCACCCCAATAATCGAAGATGAGCTGTGGCCACCGGCATCAGGGGCTTATCTACAGCATTCTCTAATGCTGTAGATAAGCCCCTGATGTATCCTGAAAGATGAGAAAAAGAGGTTATATTATACTCACCCGGGGGCGGTCCCACTGCGGTCCGGGTACGATGGGCATCGTGGTCCGTTCCGGGCCTTCTATCTTCTTACAATGACGTCCTCTTCTTGTCTTCACGCCGCAGCTCCGGCGCAGGCGTACTTTGTCTGCACAGCACAATACTGCGCACGCGCCGGGAAATGTCAGAGAGTCCCGGCGCCTGCGCACTGCAGTACTTTGCTCTGCCCTCAACAGGGCAGACAAAGTACACATGCGCCGGAGCTGCGGTGTGAAGACAAGAAGAGGACTTCATCATTAGAAGATAGGAGGCCCCCGACCGCGATGCCCATCAGACCCAGACCGCACTGGACTTCCCCTGGGTGAGAATAATATAACTGACCGGTGGCCACAGCTCATCCTCGATTTTTGGGGTGACAGGTTCACTTTAAACTGAAGACCTGGTGTAAGCTATGAGGGGGTTTGGAGTCTTCTGGTTGATAAGAAAGTAGCAAGTACTCTCAAATGGAATCTCTCTGAAGGTTTTTGATATATAATCTGAGGGGAGCATCATGTTGGGGTTAAGGTAGGGGCTGATTTCAGCGATGTGTCATTTACTAGACTGTATGTTGATGTTTCGATAAAATCAGTGTTTTATCAACAGGAGATTATGACTACAGGACTAGGTTTCTCATGTCACCTAATTAATACAAACACAATCATGAGCATGTGTGAAAACCACATACAGGGATGCACTGCTAAATTATCATTACCAACAAACAGAAAGTGCTATAAAGTCTCGTAACACATGCATTTTTTATTGAGATATTTAAAAAAACAAAACAATGGATAATGATAATTCAGTAAAGACAGAGGGCCCAAAATAGTCCACTACATACACAAACATAGGGATGTAAAAAAATGCCAAAAAGAAATCCCAAAGTCCCTATATTCTCCAATGAGGATAATGTCCCATATAAGAGATGACACTATGCTTACATCGAGCGAAGCACCAATTAGGAATGTGTGAAGTGTGATCACAAAAACCCACCGCGCGTTTCACCCAAGCTTCATAGAGGCATATCTAATAAGGTGCAAGATATGAGTATCTACAGAAGGAGGAAGTGATCAGTGACCAAATGACTAACAGACAACATGTATAGGATAAACCAATACTGGACATCAAGGCAAATTTTTTATAAAAGTCAATGGTATAATGTGTCCCTAAAGCATGTAGGAAATGGGACCAATAAGAGGGTTTCTAGTAAGTTGGAAGCAGGATCATGTGGCCAGGAAGTAAGTATAGGACAATGGAGACAGCTGACGTATGTGGATGCACACACTAATGAAGGAAAAAGACCTTTGAGGAATTGTCCAATGGCGTGCAAGATGTGTTCCCAACAACACAGACCACATGCAAGGCACATGTGTGGCTGGCGCTCTACTCTAAGGGGAACTTTCAATTACCTGTGAAGCAGACCGAAGCATACAGCATCACCAGGGGAATTGCCTGGCAATGCAGGCACACATTGGTCCAGAGTGCCCAGCCAAGCCGAAGATCAGGGCAGGAAACAAACCAATGCATGGGCTCATGGTCCCTGGGAAAAGAAGAGTGGACACAAGCCAACCAGGTGGTATATGGAAAGGAATGTGAGTCACAACCTCAGTGAGAATACTGGCAGAAGAATGAGGAACATAGAATTAATTGCACATGTGGGCAAAAGAAGAAATATAAAGTGCTATAGTGCTAAAAGTATATCAATAAGAAACAAATCCTGAACAGACAACAATGAATAAAGTGACATGTGCAAAGAAATAGTGTCAACGTGTAAATATGGAAAGTGATAATACATATAAGACTTGATATAATAACAGAGTGTCCTGAGGAAAAAAGGACCTGCCCACTATTGCCAGAAATATAACTACTACTGTTAATATGACAATCTGATGTGACAGATAAAAGCGCTACATGGGTTGCTATAATATGTAATGATGGAAATACCGTGGAGATATGGGAAAGAGTAGTTATCCTAACAATTCAGGTCATTTCCCCCCATCCACATCCATCATATTACAAGCAAATACCCCAGCACCACATTACTTTGATTAGGCATATAAAGATATAGATTATGTTATGTACAGACCTAGTCGGCATATAGGTAACGCAGGTCCCTTCCTCCTCGTGCGCCCCGACGCGCGTTTCGCCCAGAGCTTCTTCCGGGGGCCTATCAGCCTATGCCTACTGCCACTAATAACAGCGAGAGCAGGTCTTTTGGACCCAGCAGCTACCTCCCTCCAGCTCTAGTTGACACACTTGGACCTGGGGGATTTTAAATCCCCACTCTGCTGCACAGAATCACCGGTGATATTTACATTTTTCCCTTGTGAAGGCTTGGAGCTATAGCTTCCTCTCTGGAGCTATTTGAGGATGTTTGGAGTTACCTGGTTGTGCTCAAGCTATGTTCATTTCCGTTGTCTGTCTACCTTTTTGTCTTTAGTTTACAGTGGGGATTGACCAGTGCTCATCCGCTCCCCCTCCCTATCCAGGGCCTAGCTCTAGGGAGATACAGGGCTTAGGTTCCTGCTCGGTGTTTGTTGAGGAACCAATTTATGGATGGTAAGGCAGGAAGAGTGTTATCAGATCTGCCTAGGGGTCTCCACTCACCCCTTCCCTAGTGTCTGGACTTCCTTCCACTCAACCCTTCGTGTTGCACTTAAGCTTCCCACACTGCGTGACAGAGATGGTCAAAGTAGGACTGAGCCCCATCTCTTTCGATGTACCCCAGAGAAGCCGCTCAGTCTCACTTTACAGTATGCAAATCTTTGTATTTATTCAGATGCATTTGGGGCACATTCATTTTCCGGGTATAATAATAATTTTTAATTTATATAGCTCCAACATATTCTGCAGCACTTTACAATTATTCGGTGACATATAGAGACAGTAAATTCAATACAAGGTACCGCAGTTTAACAGTTATAGGAGGAGTGAGGGTCCTGCTCGCAAGCTTACAGTCTACAAGGAAATAAGGGGGACACAATTGGCGAAGAGTGCTTGTTATTTCAAGTCCAACAATTATAATAATTAAAAAGTTGCATGATCCGGTCATCAGCCTGAGTGTTTAAGCGCAATAATCAAGTGCATGAAGGCTATGGAGACAGATTAATGGTAGGGAGCTGATTCTGAATAATGTTTACGAGGGAACAGGGAAAAGTTAGGTTGTCGAGTTGAGGTGATAGGCTTGTTTAAAGAGATGTGTAGACCTAAGAAACATTTCCTGGAAATCCTCCCTAAATTACATTTCTGAAATCAATGTTATTACAGCAAAATTACTGAATCTTAATTTTAGGAAATGTACACTAGTCTTTAACGCCAGCTGCCAAAATTACAACTTCTGCGAGCATTATGCAAGACTCTAGCTTTCCTTCTTGGAGGGTGCCCATTGATCTTTATAAGAGGTCTCTTTAGAAAATAGAAAAATAATTACCAGCAGCAGCAATGTACAAACATAATAATAGTATTTAGATCGAGGCATCTTAGAACTCTAAAATACGTGCCCGCATTGTTTAACACAGCAGTCAGCCAATTTGGCACGAGGTTACTAAGATCTAAAGATTTGTCTACTCCAAATAATTATTCTTCACGGTTCTTTGTGCGATATCCTTCCCCTCGACATACTCATTAAACAGTTAGCGCTATACTTAAAATCAATGCTTGCTATTAATAATATGTATTGCACTCGCACGTCTATTATTCTAGAATGTAATGCCATGAAATTAAGCTTCTTGTGTTTTATGGTTTACAGTCCTTAGAACTTTGCATTAAAAATATTTATTTCACTGGAAAGAAATTTCTCCCAAAAAATAAAAGCAATTACAATATGTCCTTGGCCGCATGTGAGTGGTAGTAATTGTGACACAAATGTAAGGCGGTTGTAATAAGTAGAGCACTTATATAAAATTATGGTGAGTAAAGGCCTTTTCATTAAGATTCTTATTGGGTGGTCTTAATAGCTTAGGAAATCATGAACTATAAAAATGTAATGCTAAAGAGACTAATAATTCTGTAGGGCGATTTGTGGACAATCTATGTAACCAGAGTCATAACATTGGGTTTACTCCAAATTGCAAGTTATCCAGTGAATGTTCAGACCCCCAGTGATCCCGAGAACCGGGTTCCCAGAACCCAGAGAATGGGGGTCACTAGAGCCCCAATTAGAATAGAGCAGAGATGCGCATGCTCAACTTCCGCTCATTTCATTTTCTGGGAGAGAGCTGAGCAGGGGTGGACATATTGCTGATGCAGCTGCAACAGGGCCCTGAGGGGGAGGGAGGCCCACCGACATTGGTGACTATTTCAGCTGGATGTTCAGTCGCACATTCAGCTGAAATGTATAGTGGCACAGAGGGCCCTTCGGCTCCATACATTGCAATACAAGTCGCAGGCCAATCAGAGGCCACCAGCTGACGTCAGTGTGCCCATGACTCCATGACCTCTTTAAATCATGCGCCATGGGGGGGGCTCTAAATCAGATGTCAGCTGCGATTCCTGTGCTGGCTGCGAAAGAGGACTGCGAGAGGCATGGGATCGGAGGAATCTAAGTAGAATCGTGTTATATATATATTTAAAAAAAAAACTTCCTTCTCACCCCCCAATGGGGTGGCCTTTTTTGTCCTTTCTCATTCTCGGGTCCTCTACCAGAGGCCTGGGAGTTTGAGGGTTCTGCGCAGGATCTTAGGTTTCTGAGAATTCTTTGCATAGTCTGCACCTGGGGTCTTGTTTTGTTTGGTAGATTCCTGCTTCTATAGATCTGGTACTTAGTGCTTGCTCTTGTGCCGCTATGATTAGGGCCTCTGTGCTGTCTCAGGGTCCAGCTTTCTCCAGCCATTGGTAGCATTTCTCCATATTAGCCAACTCCATTATCTGCAGATTAATCTAATATCTACCAGTTGATAGCATTTTTTTATATGACAGGTTTCCTTTGAAAAAAAAAACGAATGGAGAATGTATTCACGCTCTCTCAAGTCAAGCACTGACTGCCTGCTGCTGATATGGTGTCTGTGTTCTGGCTGCATTGGTGAGTTCATGACTTCAGGGTACAACACTGCTGCAGCCAGTCAGCAAGCTCATCTCCTTTTGCCATGAATTAATAAAAATAGCACAACAGGGATAATGGTACTATTATCAATTAGTGAATATTTAAAAGTCAATATCCATTATGATACCTTTACATGGGACTATACTATGGACTGATCGGCAAATACAGTACATATGAAGCAAAAAAGAAAACAAATTGGTACACAGATAAATGGATACAGTAGAGCCATACATGTTGTGAGGCAGCAACCGGTGTTATTTGCGAGGGTCGCTATGTATCCCCCAGGATGCGGTCAGAAGCATATTGAGGCCATGGAAGTGCATTGCAGTCACAGGCTTAGCTGTGATTGAAATGCAGAATAAAAGTGAGGTTTGGACTTGGACAAGCTATTTGTCCAGGGCAGATTTAAGGAAACCTGCTGGACTTTTATTTTTGAAACGGACTACAGGATGTCAGTGGGGCAGTCCGTTAACTTCCAGGCTGGGTTTTCAAGGTGGCCTGTGACCACAGGTTGTTTGTAAAAAGCCCCGAAGAAGAGGGTTTTGGTGTGTCAGTGAGAGTGGAGTTCTGCAGCAAGCAAAGTTGGCTCTGAAAAAGCTTAGCCTGTGTTTGTTAGGGATCGAGTTCCCACCTCTGCACAAGGGGGAATCTCGGGCCATCTCTGCTGCGGTCTCCCATTCTTCTTCTGCCGCAGTGGAGCCTGCTCAGTGGAGACATCGGTCCCAGCATCTCGCTCAGTCTGACTCTGTACAAAGAGTTACTGCTGCCTTTCCTGCTTCTGCCATTGAAGTCAGTGCTAGGCAGCGGCGAGCAGACGCTTCTGGGACTAAGTCCTGCTTTTCTCATTCTGAGCATGCCCAAAGTAAGATCTCTCAGTGGAGATCGAGGGTCACATGATCAGATACTGCAGCTAAGGCCATTGGTCCTTCAGGAAGGTCCTGTAGGTGCTCACGCTCTGTGGCCTCTCATTGGTCCTTCTAGGAAGGTCCTGTACGTGCTGCAACTATTTAAGGCTCGCATGGCCGCACGGCCATGCACTAGTATTGTTCTTTGTTATGTGCTTTGCGCCAGTGTGGTCACGTGAGAGTGTGTTCAGGGACCCAGCTGAAATAAGCCCCTAGAATGCTGGCACCTCCGGCGAGGAGTTTGTGTTTGTATGTATTCAGGGACCTGGCTGAAATAAGCACCTAGAATGCTGGCACCTCCGGCGAGGAGCTTTGTGTGCATGCATGACCACTGACTTCTCTCTGTTTGGGCAGTTAGCCTGTGCCCCTGTGAAGTCTAACAGGGCACAGTGCTTTGCTTTCACGGCTACTCGGTGAATTAACTGATTTAGTCCATACCGCCATATAGTGCCGCCGTTTGCTAGCAGCAGGTACTCCTGCACGGTGGACCCCAGGCTGCGAACGCACCAATATCAATAAATATCTCTATTTACTCGGTGCGTTCTGCTAGCCCTAACAGTGTGAGAGCAACACAGCACCCAGCAAAGTGAACTCCTGGCACCCCACAGTGTGATATGGTGGTGCAGTCGCCCTCGGCAACTGGATGCATTTATGGACTGTCTTGTTTCCTGGCTGCGATATGAAGGATACTGAGGATACTTGTGTGAGTTTTTGACATTAAACACATTTTGCTGTGAACTTTCCCTGTGGTCACTGCCTGTCACACTGCACCGACCCCGCTGAACTACAATATATACAGTTGTGTTCAAAAGTTTGAATTATAACACAAAACCTTTTTCTCCACTCATGGATAGTGGTTGGGTGAAACCATTTATTGTCAAACTACTGTGTTTTCTCTTTTAAAATCAGAATGACAACCCAAAACATCCAAATAACCATGATCAAAAGTTCACATTCCCCATTACTTTGTACCATGTATTGCCCCCTCTAACATCAATTACAGCTTGAAGTCTTTTGTGGTAGCTGTGGATGAGGTTCTTTATTTTCTCAGATGGTAAAGCTGCCCACTCTTCTTGGCAAAAAGCCTCCAGTTCCTGTGAATTCCTGGGCTGTCAAGTATGAACTGTGCACTTGAGATCTCCCCAGAGTGGCTCAATGATATTGAGGCCAGGAGACTGAGATGGCCACTAGAGAACCTTCACACTTCTGAAGCCAATGACAGGTCAACTTGGCCTTGTGTTTTGCATCGTTGTCATGTTGGAACGTTCAAGTACGTCCCATGCGCAGCTTCCGGGCTGATGTGTTCAAATTTCCCTCCAGTATTTGCTGATAACGTGCTGCATTCAACTTTTGCCAAATTTCCTGTGCCTTTGTAGCTCACACATCTCCAAAACATCATCGATCCACCTCCGTACTTTACAGTTGCAATGGTGTTCATTTTATGGTAGGCCTTGTTGACTTCCAAATGTAACGTTTATGGTTGTGATCAAAAAGTTCAATTTTGGTCTCATCACTCCAAATTACCTTGTTTCAGAAGTTTTGAGGCTTGTCTCCGTGCTGTTTCTTGTTTTGTAGATGAGATATTTTGTGGCATTTGCACAATAATGGCTTTTGCCTGGCGACTCGACCATGCAGCCCATATTTCTTCAAGTGCCTCCTTATTGTGCATCTTGAAACAGCCACATTGCTAGTTTTCAGAGAGTCCTTTATTTCAGCTGATCTTATTTGTGAGTTTTTCTTTGCATTCCAAACAATTTTTCCTTTTAGTTGTGGACGATATTTTTGTTTGTTTACCTGACCGTGGTTTTGTTTTTACAGAGACCCTGATTTTCCATTTGTTAATCACAGTTTGAACGCTGCTGACTTGCGTTATCAATTCCTTGGATAACTTTTTGTATCCCTTTCCTGTTTTATACAGTTCAACTACTTTTTCCTGTAGATCCGTTGACAATGCTTTTGCTTTTCCCATGTCTCACAATCCAGAAACATCAGTGGCTGAATGAAAGATGCAAGAGTCTGTCTGGAACCCAGAAACTCACTCAGCTTTTATGCACACACACTAATTACAAGCAAACAGGACACAGGTGAGGACATTACCTTTAGTAGCCATTCAAACCCACTGGTGTCAACTTCTGTGCATGTAATCTGGCCAAAATCACCAGGGCATGTGAACATTTGATCAGTGTCACTTGGATGTTTTGGGTTGTCATTATGATTTGAAAAGAGAAAACACAGTAGTCTGACAATAAATGGCTTCACCCAACCACTAACCATGAGTGGAGAAAAAGTTTTGGTGTTATCGTTCATATTCTCTGAAAAAAGCCAAGAAAGCAAAAATTCTGCCGGTGTATGTAAACTTTTGAGCACAACTGTATATATTTATTCTCTCTGCATATATGTCTTCCTTAATGTTTTGAAATCCTGACATCTATGTATATATTATCGAAGTGATGCATTATTTGAACATTATCTCTGTTGTACTGCTCTAGCCTATTAACTGATATGCTATATATTTTATTAATGGTTGGCACTGTTCTGCATATGCCTCCCTTTGATCATCTGCATTGCACTTTTTGGATTCTTGTTTTTTTTGATATATGGTTTATCTCTGTCATGATGGCTATTTACCATCAATGGCATATATCTACCTTTCTTACCTATCGCGGCCCTGTAAGCATGCGTGCTGTGCCCCTGCTCTGCCCGTCGGCTCTCCGCAGAATGAAACAATTTATTTTTGCTGGATTTGTGGAAAATGGAGTCAAAACATAACCATTAATGGCCATGAGTATGATCTCTAAGAGCAGCACCTTGCATGAAGCAAAAGAGAAAAGTGAAGAAAAGACTGGCACCAATGCCAAATCAGTTACAGATGTAGCAGCCACCATGACTGCAGCAATAGTGGAGTAGTCCCATGCAAATGTGTGTAGTGTGTTGCTCAGCTAAAATGAATGGAGTGCTGCACAAGCAGCTTGTAGTTCTGAGGTGCGCTACACTTTAATGTACTGTGGTGGCCGTCAAGTTGGTGTTACTGCATCTGTATTAACCATCCTACATCACAGGTAATTATTAAAAAAGTTCTCTGAAGGATTCTCTTTTAATAGTGTTAACATGGGGCAAATAAAATAAGGTGCAATTTCTCAGTAGTTCATGAGGGTTGATCATTTTTTAATTGCACTTGGATCATGAGCATGGATCATTTGTAACGTGCACTGGGACCTATAAAAGCAGTTAGAAAATGAATGTCTTTTAACTTAATTTCCTAACATGTCAGATTTTATTATTACTTTGCACCAGGTTAATGCTGGACTTCATACTGTAATATTTATGTGTTCTGTGTAGGAACCTGTACAGATACATTGTTAGAAACAATCACTGACTGAGATGAGAAAATAAGTTTTAATACCGGTGCTCCGCCCTCTATGGACAAGGAATCCACACTAATGTAAATTACTAGAAAGTGAAGATAGTAAGAAATGTACTTTTCCAATTTTATGCTAATTAAAACTTTCCCAGAGGTACATAAGTAGAGGGGTCAACGTTACTAATTCTCACAATCTAGGCTAGAATAGGAAGGAAATAGTTAAAAGGAACCTGAGAGCTGATACATCCATCAATGATCCACGTATCAGACAAAGGATGTATGATTTTATCAATGCATGTATAAAAGTGGTATACTGTACTGTCACATTCCTGCCCCTGAAGACAGCAGCCGCGTTATAATATAGTGTGAATAAGGTTATGCATATTTTACATATATGGAAGGGACAAACCCCAGCAAAAAGGGACTGCTTCCTGTCAGATAGGGAAGTACAGTAATCAATGTCAAGTTCTAGTGCAGTTGGTTGCTGGTGTAAACAAGAATCTATCATTTGGGACAGTGAGAGGCCGACCTTGGGGACATTCCTGCAACATCTAAAGCTCAAGGTTCAACACAGATTGTGGAGACACAAGGGTCAGTGGGTACTCTTATCCCCTGGCCTCGCTGACTTTAGAAAGACTTCATGGACCGGGGCTCATACCACTGAATGCTCATACTCCTTTTCCATGGACAGAATACTGTTCAGACAACACAGGATGATGGAAACACACTATGGTAATAAGGTATTGGATCAATAGCAGTCAATAACATGTAGTACATACCCAGTAAGTATAGAAGATGCTGCAAATGACAGTCTTCCCCTTCCGCTGGCTCTGCAGGAATTAGAATATCTGCAACTTCGGGCCTTCCATGGCCAACTACTCCAACCATTGGCACCCTGCTTTTCGCAGGTACCAGAGAGTAGGTAGTAGCAAGCTTAGGAAGCTGACAGTCCATTAACGTATATGGCAAGGTGAACTTGTTCAAACCTCCATGAGTTCAGTGATGGGCATTGGGTCAAAACTGTACTTCTCTGGTTGGAGCCATGGTGCCTGTTGTGAAATTGGATTCTGGGCTCCCCCGGTGGCCACTTGTGGAATTGAACTTGTGTGCATCATCCCCTCTGTTCACCTGCTCCTATCAGGATGTGGGAGTCGCTATATAACCTTGCTCCTCTGTCAGTTTCTTGCCGGTCAACAATGTAATCAGAAGCCTTCTGTGCTTGTTCCTGCTATTAGACTACTCCCAGCTAAGTTGGACTTTTGTCCTTGTGTGTTTTTGCATTTTGTTCCTGTTCACAGCTGCTGTTTCGTTACTGTGTCTGGAAAGCTCTTGTGATCGGAAATTGCCACTCTGGTGTTATGAGTTAATGCTAGAGTCTTAAAGGAATTTCTGGATGGTGTTTTGATAGGGTTTTCTGCTGACCATGAAAGTGTCCTTTCTGTCTTCCTGCTATCTAGAAAGCGGACCTCGATTTTGCTAAACCTATTTTCATACTACGTTTGTCATTTCATCTAAAATCACCGCCAATATATGTGGGGGCCTCTGTCTGCCTTTTGGGAAAATTTCTCTAGAGGTGAGCCAGGACTGTCTTTTCCTCTGCTAGGATTAGGTAGTTCTCCGGCTGGCGCTGGGCATCTAGGGTTAAAAAACGTAGGCATGCTACCCGGCCACTTCTAGTTGTGCGGCAGGTTTAGTTCATGGTCAGTATAGTTTCCATCTTCCAAGAGCTAGTTCTCATATATGCTGGGCTATGTTCTCTCGCCATTGAGAATCATGACAGTTTGACCGGCCCAAAAAAGGGTTAAATTACTGGCTGAGAAAGGAGAGAAAAAAGAAGTCTGCTACAATTTTTTTTTTTTTTTTTTTTTTCCTCTAGTTCTGAGTGTGCTCTTAATTGAATCACTTGCTAGTCTGCCTATACTGCAGCCTTCCTCTCTTTCTCTCCTTCTAATCCTTGAATGGCTCTGTGTTCACCTGTTTCAAATGGATCTTCAGAGTGTAGCTACAGGTTTGAATAATCTCGCCACAAAGGTACAAAATTTGCAAGATTTTGTTGTTCATGCACCTATGTCTGAGCCTAGAATTCCTTTGCCTGAATTCTTCTCGGGGAATAGATCTCACTTTCAAAATTTTAAAAATAATTGCAAATTGTTTTTGTCCCTGAAGTCTCGCTCTGCCGGAGACCCTGCACAGCAGGTCAGGATTGTAATTTCCTTGCTCCGGGGCGACCCTCAAGACTGGGCTTTTGCATTGGCACCAGGGGATCCTGCGTTGCTCAATGTGGATGCGTTTTTTCTGGCCTTGGGGTTGCTTTATGAGGAACCTCATTTAGAGCTTCAGGCGGAAAAGGCCTTGATGTCCTTGTCTCAGGGGCAAGATGAAGCTGAAATATACTGCCAAAAATTCCGCAAATGGTCTGTGCTTACTCAGTGGAATGAGTGCGCCCTGGCGGCGATTTTCAGAGAAGGTCTCTCTGATGCCATTAAGGATGTTATGGTGGGGTTCCCTGTGCCTGCGAGTCTGAATGAGTCCATGACGATGGCTATTCAGATCGATAGGCGTCTGCGGGAGCGCAAACCTGTGCACCATTTGGCGGTGTCTACTGAGAAAACGCCAGAAAATATGCAATGTGATAGAATTCTGTCCAGAAGCGAGCGGCAGAATTTTAGACGAAAAAATGGGTTGTGCTTCTATTGTGGTGATTCTACTCATGTTATATCAGCATGCTTTAAGCGTACTAAGAAGCCTGACAAGTCTGTTTCAATTAGCACTTTACAGTCTAAGTTTATTCTATCTGTGACCCTGATTTGTTCTTTGTCATCTATTACCGCGGACGCCTATGTCGACTCTGGCGCTGCTTTGAGTCTTATGGATTGGTCCTTTGCCAAACGCTGTGGGTATGATTTGGAGCCACTGGAGGCTCCGATACCTCTGAAAGGGATTGACTCCACCCCATTGGCTAGTAATAAACCACAATACTGGACACAAGTGACTATGCGTGTTAATCCGGATCACCAGGAGGTTATTCGCTTTCTGGTGCTGTATAATCTACATGATGTTTTGGTGCTGGGATTGCCATGGCTGCAATCTCATAACCCAGTCCTCGACTGGAGAGCTATGTCTGTGTTAAGCTGGGGATGTAAAGGAACTCATGGGGACGTACCTTTGGTTTCCATTTCATCATCTATTCCCTCTGAGATTCCTGAATTCTTGTCTGACTTTCGTGACGTTTTTGAAGAACCCAAGGTTGGTTCACTACCTCCGCACCGGGAGTGCGATTGTGCCATAGACTTGATTCCGGGTAGTAAATACCCCAAGGGTCGTTTATTTAATCTGTCTGTGCCTGAACACGCTGCTATGCGAGAATATATAAAGGAGTCCTTGGAAAAGAGACATATTCGTCCTTCGTCATCTCCCTTAGGAGCCGGTTTTTTCTTTGTGTCTAAGAAAGACGGCTCTTTGAGGCCATGTATTGATTATCGACTTTTGAATAAAATCACGGTTAAATATCAATATCCGTTACCACTGCTTACTGATTTGTTTGCTCGTATAAAGGGGGCCAAGTGGTTCTCTAAGATTGATCTCCGTGGGGCGTATAATTTGGTGCGAATCAGGCAGGGGGATGAGTGGAAAACCGCATTTAATACGCCCGAGGGCCATTTTGAGTATTTGGTGATGCCTTTTGGTCTTTCAAA
Organism: Ranitomeya variabilis; assembly: GCF_051348905.1. Lineage (NCBI taxonomy): Eukaryota > Metazoa > Chordata > Amphibia > Anura > Dendrobatidae > Ranitomeya > Ranitomeya variabilis. The sequence goes on along the minus strand of NC_135233.1, from coordinate 1,023,430,447 downwards.
TGCCCCTTCAGTCTTCCAGTCCTTTATGCATGACATTTTCCGCGATTATTTGGATAAATTTATGATTGTTTATCTGGATGATATTCTGATTTTTTCGGATGACTGGGACTCTCATGTCCAGCAGGTCAGGAGGGTTTTTCAGGTTTTGCGGTCTAATTCCTTGTGTGTGAAGGGTTCTAAGTGTGTTTTTGGGGTTCAAAAGATTTCTTTCTTGGGATACATTTTTTCCCCCTCTTCCATCGAGATGGATCCTGTCAAGGTTCAGGCTATTGGTGATTGGACGCAACCCTCTTCTCTTAAGAGTCTTCAGAAATTTTTGGGCTTTGCTAACTTTTATCGTCGATTTATTGCTGGTTTTTCTGATGTTGTAAAACCATTGACTGATTTGACTAAGAAGGGTGCTGATGTTGCTGATTGGTCCCCTGATGCTGTGGAGGCCTTTCGGGAGCTCAAGCGCCGCTTTTCTTCCGCCCCAGTGTTGCGTCAGCCTGATGTTGCTCTTCCTTTTCAGGTTGAGGTCGACGCTTCTGAAATCGGAGCTGGGGCGGTGTTGTCGCAGAGAAGTTCCGACTGCTCCGTGATGAGACCTTGTGCTTTTTTTTCCCGTAAATTTTCGCCCGCCGAGCGGAATTATGATATTGGGAATCGGGAGCTTTTGGCCATGAAGTGGGCTTTTGAGGAGTGGCGTCACTGGCTTGAGGGGGCCAGACATCAGGTGGTGGTATTGACTGACCACAAAAATTTAATTTACCTTGAGTCTGCCAGGCGCCTGAATCCTAGACAGGCGCGCTGGTCGTTGTTTTTCTCTCGGTTTAATTTTGTGGTGTCGTACCTACCGGGTTCTAAGAATGTTAAGGCTGATGCCCTTTCTAGGAGTTTTGAGCCTGACTCCCCTGGTAATTCTGAGCCCACAGGTATCCTTAAAGATGGAGTGATATTGTCTGCCGTTTCTCCAGACCTGCGGCGGGCCTTGCAGGAGTTTCAGGCGGATAGACCTGATCGTTGCCCACCTGGTAGACTGTTTGTTCCTGATGATTGGACCAGTAGAGTCATCTCTGAGGTTCATTCTTCTGCGTTGGCAGGTCATCCTGGAATCTTTGGTACCAGGGATTTGGTGGCAAGGTCCTTCTGGTGGCCTTCCCTGTCACGAGATGTGCGAGGCTTTGTGCAGTCTTGTGACGTTTGTGCTCGGGCCAAGCCTTGTTGTTCTCGGGCTAGTGGATTGTTGTTGCCCTTGCCTATCCCGAAGAGGCCTTGGACGCACATCTCGATGGATTTTATTTCGGATCTGCCTGTTTCTCAGAAGATGTCTGTCATCTGGGTGGTGTGTGACCGTTTCTCTAAGATGGTCCATCTGGTTCCCTTGCCTAAGTTGCCTTCTTCTTCCGAGTTGGTTCCTCTGTTTTTTCAAAATGTTGTTCGTTTGCATGGTATTCCTGAGAATATCGTTTCTGACAGAGGGACCCAATTCGTGTCTAGATTTTGGCGGGCATTCTGTGCTAGGATGGGCATAGATTTGTCTTTTTCGTCTGCTTTCCATCCTCAGACTAATGGCCAGACCGAGCGGACTAATCAGACCTTGGAGACATATTTGAGGTGTTTTGTGTCTGCGGATCAGGATGATTGGGTTGCTTTTTTGCCTTTGGCGGAGTTCGCCCTCAATAATCGGGCCAGCTCTGCCACCTTGGTGTCCCCGTTTTTCTGTAATTTGGGGTTTCATCCTCGATTTTCCTCCGGTCAAGTGGAATCTTCGGATTGTCCTGGAGTGGATGCTGTGGTGGAGAGGTTGCATCAGATTTGGGGGCAGGTGGTGGACAATTTGAAGTTGTCCCAGGAGAAGACTCAGCTTTTTGCCAACCGCCGTCGTCGTGTTGGTCCTCGGCTTTGTGTTGGGGACTTGGTGTGGTTGTCTTCTCGTTTTGTCCCTATGAGGGTTTCTTCTCCTAAGTTTAAGCCTCGGTTCATCGGCCCGTACAAGATATTGGAGATTCTTAACCCTGTGTCCTTCCGTTTGGACCTCCCTGCATCCTTTTCTATTCATAATGTTTTTCATCGGTCATTGTTGCGCAGGTATGAGGTACCGGTTGTGCCTTCCGTTGAGCCTCCTGCTCCGGTGTTGGTTGAGGGTGAGTTGGAGTACGTTGTGGAAAAGATCTTAGACTCTCGTGTTTCCAGACGGAGACTCCAGTATCTGGTCAAATGGAAGGGATACGGTCAGGAGGATAATTCTTGGGTCACTGCCTCTGATGTTCATGCCTCCGATCTTGTCCGTGCCTTTCATAGGGCTCATCCTGATCGCCCTGATGGTTCTGGTGAGGGTTCGGTGCCCCCTCCTTGAGGGGGGGGTACTGTTGTGAAATTGGATTCTGGGCTCCCCCGGTGGCCACTTGTGGAATTGAACTTGTGTGCATCATCCCCTCTGTTCACCTGCTCCTATCAGGATGTGGGAGTCGCTATATAACCTTGCTCCTCTGTCAGTTTCTTGCCGGTCAACAATGTAATCAGAAGCCTTCTGTGCTTGTTCCTGCTATTAGACTACTCCCAGCTAAGTTGGACTTTTGTCCTTGTGTGTTTTTGCATTTTGTTCCTGTTCACAGCTGCTGTTTCGTTACTGTGTCTGGAAAGCTCTTGTGATCGGAAATTGCCACTCTGGTGTTATGAGTTAATGCTAGAGTCTTAAAGGAATTTCTGGATGGTGTTTTGATAGGGTTTTCTGCTGACCATGAAAGTGTCCTTTCTGTCTTCCTGCTATCTAGAAAGCGGACCTCGATTTTGCTAAACCTATTTTCATACTACGTTTGTCATTTCATCTAAAATCACCGCCAATATATGTGGGGGCCTCTGTCTGCCTTTTGGGAAAATTTCTCTAGAGGTGAGCCAGGACTGTCTTTTCCTCTGCTAGGATTAGGTAGTTCTCCGGCTGGCGCTGGGCATCTAGGGTTAAAAAACGTAGGCATGCTACCCGGCCACTTCTAGTTGTGCGGCAGGTTTAGTTCATGGTCAGTATAGTTTCCATCTTCCAAGAGCTAGTTCTCATATATGCTGGGCTATGTTCTCTCGCCATTGAGAATCATGACAGGTGCCTTCGCTACTGTCATGTAGAATCTATGGAAACAGGTAGATCCCCCTTTTATAGTATACAGCTCTTATTCAGGTCATTATCCAAATGTTTGGGGGGAAGCGGGAGGAAGTCATCTCTCATTGTTTGAGTGTGAATTAACATGCATATTTTGTCCTTCAGTGTTTTCAGAACAACAAGCTGCATGGACTGAAAATAGGTAGTCAGCAGGCATTAACCAAATTATTAACAAACATTGTTCAATTAACCTGCGCCTTTGTTCACCAAGAATAGCAGAACAGTAAGCTGCAGGAATGGATACATAAGTTAGTTAACAAATCAACAAATATCAATTCAAGAGTCAACGGTCAGGCTCATATGAACAATAGCTTATATCTCTTGAAACTTGTGAACAAACTTTTTATTTATTCAACAAAAAGTGCTCAGCCGAGGATAAAACAACATCAGCGTTGACAGTTACATGATATGCAACATCAATGTTTGATGTCGCATATCATGTAACTGTCAACGCTGATGTTGTTTTATCCTCCGCTGAGCACTTTTTGGTGAATAAAGAAGAAGTTTATTCACAAGTTCGTTGAGCTGGCTTTCTCATGTTTTCATTGCTCCAAGCTGTGACACAGCGTTTTCCCTGCTCCGAACACCTAAGGATGTCTACTACGGTGAGCTGGACTTTTTTCTATTTATACCTCTTGACCTACTGAAAAATACGTCTGGCATAATTAAGCATAAATGCCGTGTTGTCACATAGGAATGTCGAAATGTGCATTATTCACTGGCATACAGCAGAAGATGAACATGGAGCCGTGTGAAGGGAAGGTAGTATATCCTGGGTTTACTGCGGAACTGGACGGGAAATCCCAGAAGCTGATGAGAACAGTAAATGTAGGAATAGTTGAGGAAGAAAGGAAAGTAATGCTGAAATGTACTGTATTAAGGAAACAAGGGTTATGCTCAATACTGAGTAATACAATCTGATGATTTTGAACTGTCCTGCAAACTTTTGTTTGTTGAAACTGTAGTGAGGTATCCACACTGTGCAATGATGAGGCAGTGACCTAGCAAAGTTAAAAGCTAAATGTGTTTAATGTCCAAACTCACACAGTGCACAGTACACTGTATCCTCCGGATTGCAGCCGGGAAAAAAAAGACAGTCCGTAACCTCTTGCCGTGGGTGACAGCATGGCCGTGTATTCTGAGGTTGGCAGGCCTGTTGGCTCCGCTTGGCCTTGTGTTGCCTCACACAGATTGAGCTCTGCAGAGATTTCTGCTCTGCTTGCTTGCAAGACCAAAACTGACACACCCAACCCCCTGCTGCAGGGGTTTTAACAAATAAACCTGTGGCAGTCGGTCACATGGAAAACCGGGAGCCGGAGAGGAAATGGACTGCACCACTACCATCCTGTAGTCTGTTTAAAAAATAAAAGCCCAGAATAGGTTTTCTTAAATCTGCCTTGGACAAAAAGTTTGCCCAAGATCAACACTTAGTTCTATTCTGCATAGAAATCATTAGTCTGCCTGTGACTGCAATGCACTCCAACGGCCTCCATATGCTCCTTTGCACATCCTGTAGGACACATAGCAACCCTCGCATATAACACTGCTCACTACCTCACAAAAAGAACTGGGTGTCCCCTGAGTTATATGCAGCAGCTCCTGAAGATGGAGGCATAGTAAACAATGATACGTGGCTTTTAAACTATATTTTCTCTGAAACACCGCAGAGTTTCAGAGTCAAACATGCTTGGAGAAAATCCTGCTGGATCGGGCAGCACGTGTCAGCAATCGAATTCCCTTTTTTTTTAGCTTGATCTCAAACCATGGCGAATTGAAGGATAAATGATCTGTTGGAAGATCGATCTTGTGCAAGTCTAGATAGGTCCACCAGGGTCTTCTTCACTATTATCTTTATAGAATTAAGCCATCGGTTTGCTGGTCTTCCTCTTCCCCTTCTATTCTTTCGACCATGATGTCCTGATCCAGTGATTGCTCTCTTTTGTATGACATGTCTAAAGTAGGCAAGTTGTAGCTTTGCAATCCTTGCTTTGAGTGACATGTCTGGCTTGACTTGTTTTAAAATTGATTTGTTTGTTCTTCTCGCCATCCATAGTATTGATAACATCCTTCTCCAGCACCGAATTTTGAAGGTGTTGATTCCTCTTCTGTCTTGTTTCTTTAACGTCCAGGTTTTGCATCCATATTTTACCACATAAAAGACCATCAGCTTTGTTAATAATGGCATGACTTGAAGGGTCTTTCAACTATTCAGGACATGTAACATTCGTGCAGGCATCCATGATTTGCAGGTTTATTACGTTTATTTCATGCCCTGCCTTGATCAGATAGATCAGTGTTGGGCAGAAAGAGTGAGATGGGTCTTGGTGGTAACTTGCATGCCTCCTAAGCACCATCCTACTCACCTTGATCACTAAGTGGCTTCTACTTGTGTCAGCCAGACTCACTGAGCTTTTCCTTTTGCAGCACTGCTTCTGTAGGTGTCTTCATGTGGTTGGGAGGGTCTGGTCTCTACAGGAATTCAACCCTGCTGTGTTCTGCAAAGATTATGTTCTCCATCCAGTGCAATCAGGGTCTCTATCAGGCAGTTCCACTCACCACTCTTGGCATGAACGTTGGTCCTTAGCCTATTTGTGCTTTTTCTGTTTATTCCTCTGATTTTTCAACTAGCTTGTTTTCCTGTTCTGTCTGGCTTCTCTACTCCTGACCTTGGCTATGTATCCTTAACCTGTGCTGCCTGCCCTGACCTCAGACCATCTGAGCACCTCTTTGTCTTTGCCCACCTGTACTGTATACCCATACCTCTGACCCTCCGGTCAGCCGCTACAGTCCAGGGGATTGCCCAGGAGTGCCACCTGGTGACTACCAGCAGCCCTTCCTATCCTCATCACCATGAGCTCTGGTGAATACCAAGCCTAGTAATGCTCCTCCAGGGTAAGCCCAGCCCATGTGGCAGTGGTTGCACATCCACCATCGTTATATTCGTAACAAGATGCCACTTCATTCACTGATCGGTAAATATACATTCTGCTAAATCATAGAAAGATGTCTCCGGTCAATATAATATTTTTTTGAAATAATTTTTCTTTTTGCTAAAAAATGCGTCTTATAGTCTAAAAATACAGTAAATAAAGTGGCAAAGGCAAAACATAACATTGTGATGTAAGCATTTCGATATGGACAACAAAGTCAACAGTTGCAAAAAGTCAAACCAGGTTTGAACATTGCAGTGTATCTTACCTACCTTTATTTTGTCTTTCTGATATTTATTTATTTACTGCAGGGTATTTAACCTTTGTCTTTTTTTTTTTGTTCAGTGTAAAAGTGTGCTTACATGCTGCAGGCACACCAGTCTGCATCCCAGTTCATATCTTTTGGCTTTATTTGGTCTTTGTTGTAGTCCATATCAACCAAACAGACCTCAGCTTTTATTTCTTAAAAGCCCTGGTAGTAAATCTGTGCAGTGATTGGTAGCTATGGGCAACAGACACTGTTTTGGACATGTTTTCCTTGGTGGGATTTGAACCCAGGACCCCAGCAGTGCAAGGCTACAATGCTAACCACCATGCTGTTTTTTTAGCCAGTGTTGATAAATTTGCCTCAACCATTTATTGAAACTAATAGACTAGATATCTGCAGCAGCTAAATTATTCCTAGTGATTGATTCCAATACATTTTGACTGCTTTTTAATCAGACTCATTGCACTATGGCATGTCCTTTGGTGTAGATACATGCTAATGCTGAAACTTTCATAAAGCAGCAAGGATATGTGTAAAAAGGTTTTCACTTTAAATAAATTAAGGTACTGCTATTTAGGCTGTGTTCACATGTTCATTTTTATTTCAGTTTTTATAATAAAACATTCAGTTGCATAAAAAGTTCACTCCATAAAATTATGTGATGTAGAGTTTTAAACATCCTGTGACTACCATTCTGTGTCTAAAAGAGGTTTTTCATGATATTTCTATGATATGCAGCTTCATACAACTAAAAGATGACAGAAATGAACGTATCACCAGCAGAAGGCAGTGAAGACAACCTGAAAGTATCACATACACTGCATGAGTCACAATACAGCAGTTTTATGTCAGTGATCAACTATTGGCTGCTATGAAACAACAGTAATGTGAAGCAATATAGTAATTATTAAAGGAAACCTATTAGGTGGAAGAAGGAATTAAAATTGCAATTAACTCAGTCATGGCACATACAGGTAATAATACAGGTAAAACTAATACAAACATTCTAAATTATTCTTTAATAATAGCCTATGCTGGATTAAATACACAAAACAATATGTATAAGTATGTAAAACACAATATATGTAAATGGGTTAGTTGACATGCTACATTAAGACACAAGATTCAATAAAAAACTTCAATATACATTATAAGGCTTATTGCCTACATCTTCCATCAAAAAACAAGCAGAGAGCAAAAAATTTATATGATTTCATAATTTCTGAAATCTGTCTATGTTAGGGCTGGCGGAACGCATGAATATATTTAGATATTATTATTGGTGCGTTCGCAGCCCACGGTCCACCGTGCAGGAGATCAACCTGCTGCTAGCAAATGGTGGCACAATATGGCGGTAGAAGCGAACTCTGTTACTTCACAGAGTCACACAGAAGGGAAAACGCTGTGCCCTGTTAGCATCACAGGGGAACACAGCTGCCTAACAGAGCAAAAGCAATCAGTGGTCAGGGAGTAGCAAGCACACAAACACCTCCTCTCTGGTGGAGCTGGAATTCTAATGGTTTTGCGCCAGCCCTGAATTCACCAAACAAACTCCTCACCGGAGGTGCCGGTATTCTAGTGGCTTATTTCAGCCGGACACTGACCACAAGCAGACAAGACCACTGAGTAGCTAAAGCTCATAACATAAGCTAATACTAGCGCATGGCCGTGTGGCCATGCGCACCTTTTATAGCTGCAGCAACTTCAGGACCTTCCTAGAGGACCAATGGGAGCTGCCACAGTACCTGAGCATGTGACCCCTGACCTCCAATGAGAGGTCTTACCCCGGGCATGCTCAGAAGGGGAAAAGCAGGACTTAGTCCCAGAGACGTCTGCTCGCCGCTGACCAGTACTGGCTACAATGGCTGAGCCTGGAAAGGCAGCAGTAACCATCCACAAAGAATCAGGCCGAGCCAGACGCTGGGACCGACGTCTCTGCTGAGCAGGTGCCACTGCAGCTGGAGAAGAATGGGAGACCGCAGTGGAGATGGTTCGAGATTCCCCCTGTGCAGAGGTGAGAACTCGACCCCTAACAGTCTATTAGGCAAATAAGATGATCACAGTTTTGGAATGACCCAACCAGACCCCAAACCTGTTATGAATTTTTTTACATAAACCGGAATTTTTGCCAAGATGTGTAGACTTTTTATATCCACTGTGCAATTGAAAAATAACAGGACTATCAAGGTCAACCTTATTTCGATCATTTGTATAATATTTCTCTCTAAATTATTTAAACCCCTCAATGTTATAAATAATCCAATTTTTTTCTCAGAAATTAATATTTTTTACTAAGAGGGATAAAATATACTGATAAATAGTAAAACAAAAAGTATAATGATTGATACAATTTTACTAAATTTAAGCTTACACACAGTTCATTTCCTAATTTATTTCACCTTTCTTAATTACAAAAATGTGGTTAAACCATAATTCATAAGATGACTGAGTTTTGAGGAGTCTGATATAGTTCAATTCCAATCTATTTTTATCTCATATAAATCGTGTAATAGAGGTAACTTTCAATTTTCGTATTAAGAGTTATTAGGATTTCCAATTACTTGTGAAGTCCATAAATGGTCAAGATAATTAGACGTAAAACTGTGCTTGATAGGAATCTAATACTATAGGGAACCAGATTCTTATTCATTCTCTGCACTATTTTGTTATCTCTCAGTCCCTTCAAACATATCCTCCTCTGAAATATTCATTTTCTGGTATAAAATGTAAATGCCCACTTACGGGATTTTCATAAAAAAACCAAAAACCTTTAACTATGCAAATTCACTTCTGCTTTTTTAATCATTTGAACGTTATAATGTTCTTTTTTTCTAAGATATATAAAGTAGACTGCATTTCATTTATGGGCCAATAAAAAAAATATGCAAGATAAATATTATATATGTGCACCTGATGCATATCATATCATGTAAATTATGGAGCGTCAATACGAGAGAAGAGAGAATTTACATACAGCAAATATCAGTTATTGGATCTCAAACAAGAAAAAGAGCAGCTGTATGGTAGATGGAAGTTACATTCTTATGAGGGACTTTGTAAGGTAATTTATATTGTATTTATATTTTATTTATCAGAATATTTATTTTCTGAATGATTAACATGATTAATTAAATGGGTCGTCTAAGACTGGAAAAAAGAACTGCTTCTTTCCTGATACAGCACCATTCTAAACCATTTACTGTGTCTTGTATTACAACTCAGTCCAAATCAAATGAATGAGGCTAAGCTGTGATACCAGTATCGGTTATTATTGTCAGATCTCATTCGACAAAAAACACATCGGTGTACACCACCATTACATAGCATAGCATATAGCAAAAGGGGCAAAGGGATGGGAAAGGGATGAGTAATAAATTTAACAGCAAAAAAGTCCGGTCTCAGACCAATTAACAAGGTGGACACTACCGAAATGGTAAATACCAGGAAAAGAAGGTGGAGGAAAGATTTAATTAATGATATTGTAATTGACATAAATTAAAAGTGTAATCATACATCTATTTAGATGTGTATTTGGATCCCAGGGCGTGATTTGTAATGTTATAAACACCATTGTGATCCACTAGGTCCCGATTAATACTGAGCTCAAAAATAAATTTACATGAGATGCATTCCCAACCGTTGTCCCCAAAGTTGAGGGCTGGAATCCAATTTCACTATAGTCACTCATTGATCATTTTATAGAAAGAGGTGTATTTTATACCATTAATAAACCATACATCACACTGACGCATATCTAAACCTTGTGAAGGTAAGTATAATTTCTGTGGACAATAGCCCATATATTGGAGTTTTTGAGAGAAGGGCTTTTAATAGTAAATACCTTGTAGTATATTTGAGAACTTGCAGAAATTACTAATGTATCCTCACTTGTGAGGTATGCAAGGCTTGAACACCCTGATGGCGTATAAGAATTAATAAATTCTCATCATAAGAAAGTGTGATAACTAAAAGACACCTTCATGGTGTATTAGAATTCATTACTCTTTGCTGTGGGATACATATAACTGAGGTAAGTACCCTTCTATTGTACTAAGGAATTAGACACCCTGATAGTATATTAGAATTATTCATCACAACAAGATGGATTGCAATATTTAGAGACACCCCATTGGTGTATTAAATTTTATAGATAACCACTGTAATATATTGTAGAGTAGATACCCTGATGGTATCAGCCATCAAGTGCCTCTAAGGTGGCTATATGCCCACGTTGCAGAATGTTTGCAGAATTTTCCTGAACAAAACCGGACTCCTTTCGCAGAAAATCCGCTCACGTTTTTGGGCGCGTTTTTCTCGCTTTTTTTCATGTTTTTTTCCGGTGCGTCCCAATTATATAGCGGCAAAATCGCTGAAATTCCGCAAAATTAATGAACATGCTGCGTTTTTTTCCGCAATGCACTTTTTTGTGGAAAAAAACGCAGCATGGGCACAACAATGTGGAATTCCTTTAATAATAAGCATTTTTTTAAGCGTTTTCACAGCAAAAAAACACTGAAAAATGTGAAAAAAGCAACGTGTGAACATAGCCGAATAGCTACGGGTGGAGCAATGCTCAATCCGTGGCTGTTACCCAATTAAATCCAGCTGGCAATCCCTGACAGTTGGATTTAACACACGCCGGCTGGAAGCGGGTCATACATCCCTCTAACTGGCATTTAAATGATAATCAAAGCAAAAAATAAAATATTAACCATAACAATTGTCATGTGGGAAGTGTTTGTCTACCAAGGGCAAGGAATGATGGTAGCATCGTCTCTTTCAATATAAAGCAGTACATCTGTGAATTCATGATACTATCAATGAAAGGTACCTCCCCAACATCAGCAGTGCTTAGGCAGTCCCCTATAAGGAAACTGCCTCTAAATTCATTTTTCTAAATGCATTGTGCCTACAGTGAAACATGGTGGTGGCAGTGTCATTATGTGATGCTGCTGATGTTGGGGTGCTACATTTAATTGATGGCATCATAAATTCAGAGTACTCCTCTATATTTAAAGTGAAGATGCTGCCATCACTCCAGGACCTTGGTAGCTATGCTCTTTTCCAACATGACAATGATTCAAAACACACATCTAAGGCCACTACTGCATTTCTGAAGAAGAACATGGTGAAAGTGATTCAGTGGCCAAGTGTCTCCTGATCTGAACCCAATCAAATTCCTATAGGTAAATATGTGGCGACAAGTTGAGCATCACTATCCATCCAGCATGCAGAATTGAGAAGAGGTCATTCTTGAAGAATGGAAAAGGATACATGCTGCAATGTCACTCACTTGTTCATCCCATGCCTATAAGACTTAGTGCTGTCCTTAAAAACCATGGATGTCCTACAAAATATTTGCGATAATTGTCTTTGATGTGGAGTGTATTTTGCATCATCTAATTTGAATAAAACTGATGGTTTTGTAAAAAACATTTATTAATAGCCTTACTTTCATATTAAGGGTTAAAAAATGTTCTATGAAACTCAGTCTGATCAAAATCATGGAAATTGTTCTTGTGTTCAGTGGGGTATTGACTAAAATCTTACTTTTCAAAGTGGGTGTAATCATTTATGATGTACAGTACTCTGCAGATAAACTTCAGGACAGCTGCGGTATAAGTTAATGAGAGAGAATCACAGTCACATAAAGCAGAATAAATTTATCATATGATTCCATAATGATTCTCGCAAGACAGAGAAAAGGAGAATTTTGGTCACAAATAGTGTTGAGCATTCCGATACCGCAAGTATCGGGTATCGGCCGATACTTGCAGTATCGGAATTCCGATACCGAGTTCCGATATTTTTGTGATATCGGAAATCGGAATCGGGGAAGTTCCCAGTGTATGGTTCCCAGGGTCTGGAGGAGAGGAGACTCTCCTTCAGGCCCTGGGATCCATATTAATGTAAAAAATAAAGAATTAAAATAATAAATATGGATATACTCACCCGACCGGCGGCCCCTGGACCTTACCGCTGTTAACCGGCAGCCTCCGTTCCTAAGAATGAGGAGTTTAGGACCTGCAATGACGTCGCGGCTTGTGATTGGTCGCGTGAGCAGTCACATGAGCGGTCACGCGACCAATCACAAGCCGCGACGTCAGCCACGACGTCATCGAAGGTCCTAAATGTAATGGAGCTTAGATTACACCGTGTTCCAAATTATTATGCAAATTGGATTTAGGTGTCATAAAGATTTAATTGTTTTGATTTTCAAATAAACTCGTGGATGGTATTGTGTCTCAGGGCTCAATGGATCACTGATATCAATCTTAAACACATGTGATAATTAGTTTTCCAGGTGATTCTAATTAAAAGAAAACTACTTAAAAATGGTGTCCCACATTATTAAGCAGGCCACAGGTTTCAAGCAATATGGGAAATAAAAAGGATCTCTCTGCTGCTCAAAAGCGTTAAATAGTGCAATGTCTTGGACAAGGTATGAAAACATTAGATATTTCGAAAACTTAAGAGTGATCATCATACTGTGAAGAGATTTATGACTGAAACAGCACAGACAGAGTTCATGCAGATAAAGGCATAATGAGGAAGGTTTCTGTCTGACTAGTTCACTGGATTAAGAGAGCAGTTGCCAAAATACCATTACAAAGCATCAAACGGTTAATTGAAGCTGCTAGTGCCTCTGGAGTCCCTCGAACCTCAAGGTGCAGGATCCTTCAAACACTTGCTGTGGTGCATAAGCCTACTATTCGGCCACCCCTAAACAGTGTTCATGAGCAGAAACAGTTGCAGTGGGCCCAGACATACATGAAGACTAATTTTCAAACAGTCTTGTTTACTGATGAGTGTCGAGCAACCCTGGATGGTCCAGATGGATGGAGTAGTGGATGGTTGGTGGATGGCCACCATGTCCCAACAAGGCTGTGAGGTCAGCAAGGAGGTAGAGGAGTCATGTTTTGGGCCGGAATCATCGGGAAACAGCTGGTAGGGCCCTTTAAGGTTCCTGAAGGTGTGAAAATAACCTCTGCAAAGCATATAGAGTGCTGTTTTTAAAATGGTATCACGTTTGGGGGTTTCCCAATATATAGGACCCCTAAAGTCACTTCAAACATGGTTAAGTCCCTAAAAAAATTAATTTTGCTAATTTCCTTGAAAAAATGAAAAATTGCTGCTACATTTTTAAACCTCCAAAAATGCTAACAAAATAAAATTTTACAAATGGTGCTGATGTAAAGCAGACATGTGGGAAATGTTATTTATTAATGTTTTGCTGTGGTATGACTATCTGGATTAAAGGGATAATCTTTCAAATTTAGAAAATTGCTAATTTTTTAAAATTTTTCTCAAATCTTTAATACTTTTTATAAATAAACACAAAACATATTGACCTAAATTTACCATTATCATAAAGTATAATGTGTCACGAAAAAACATTCTCAAAATCACTGAGATTTGTTGAAGCGTAGCAGAGTCATTACCATATAAAGTGACACTGGTCAGATTTCAAAAATGTGGCTCCGTCACTAAGGGGTTAATAAGACAAAGTGCTTCTCCTCAGCACCGGAGTAAGAGCAAACCAGACACTGCGGTCTCCTGGCTCCGCTCTGTCGCCCAACCACAAGCACCAACTCAGCTCTCGTGACTTTTATGGATATTAATGAGTTGTTTCTCCATAAAAATGTATTAAATTGTTTTCTTCGAAAGTAAATCCACTTCAGAAATAGGATGAAGTTCTGTAAAATCCTATTACCCAAGCTGCTCTTAGTACCTTCAGGCATCAAGCAATGATTTGAGACCGCTAAAACCCTTTAGATGCCAACATCTATACCATCTGTATCATCTAATGTATTTAACACAGGGAGGAGCCTCCCTTGTAGCCTATCACTTCTTTTAATCTGTGATGAACTCAAGGTGGTTTACTGCTTTACTATTGCAGCTGGAAACCTAAAAAAAGTCTCAAATAGTAGCCTACAAAAATACATAATACAAAATAGGTGAAAAAAAACAAAAACAAGTTAAATTTTTTAATAGTTAACCATTAAATAATACATATTTGCTGTCACCAGAATGCCAATGGGCATTAAATAGACAGTTTTTATTTTACCACCAAGTAACAAAAAATTGTTTGTTATATACATACAGGTCCTTCTCAAAAAATTAGCATATAGTGTTAAATTTCATTATTTACCATAATGTAATGATTACAATTAAACTTTCATATATTATAGATTCATTATCCACCAACTGAAATTTGTCAGGTCTTTTATTGTTTTAATACTGATGATTTTGGCATACAACTCCTGATAACCCAAAAAACCTGTCTCAATAAATTAGCATATTTCACCCGTCCAATCAAATAAAAGTGTTTTTTAATAACAAACAAAAAAACCATCAAATAATAATGTTCAGTTATGCACTCAATACTTGGTCGGGAATCCTTTGGCAGAAATGACTGCTTCAATGCGGCGTGGCATGGAGGCAATCAGCCTGTGACACTGCTGAGATGTTATGGAGGCCCAGGATGCTTCAATAGCGGCCTTAAGCTCATCCAGAGTGTTGGGTCTTGCGTCTCTCAACTTTCTCTTCACAATATCCCACAGATTCTCTATGGGGTTCAGGTCAGGAGAGTTGGCAGGCCAATTGAGCACAGTAATACCATGGTCAGTAAACCATTTACCAGTGGTTTTGGCACTGTGAGCAGGTGCCAGGTCGTGCTGAAAAATGAAATCTTCATCTCCATAAAGCATTTCAGCCGATGGAAGCATGAAGTGCTCCAAAATCTCCTGATAGCTAGCTGCATTGACCCTGCCCTTGATGAAACACAGTGGACCAACACCAGCAGCTGACATGGCACCCCACACCATCACTGACTGTGGGTACTTGACACTGGACTTCAGGCATTTTGGCATTTCCTTCTCCCCAGTCTTCCTCCAGACTCTGGCACCTTGATTTCCGAATGACATGCAAAATTTGCTTTCATCAGAAAAAAGTACTTGGGACCACTTAGCAACAGTCCAGTGCTGCTTCTCTGTAGCCCAGGTCAGGCGCTTCTGCCGCTGTTTATGGTTCAAAAGTGGCTTTACCTGGGGAATGCGGCACCTGTAGCCCATTTCCTGCACACGCCTGTGCACGGTGGCTCTGGATGTTTCCACACCAGACTCAGTCCTCTGCTTCCTCAGGTTCCCCAAGGTCTGGAATCGGTCCTTCTCCACAATCTTCCTCAGGGTCCGGTCACCTCTTCTCGTTGTACAGCGTTTTCTGCCACATTGTTTCCTTCCAACAGACTTACCATTGAGGTGCCTTGATACAGCACTCTGGGAACAGCCTATTTGTTGAGAAATTTCTTTTCTGGGTCTTACCCTCTTGCTTGAGGGTGTCAATGATGGCCTTCTTGACATCTGTCAGGTCGCTAGTCTTACCCATGATGGGGGTTTTGAGTAATGAACCAGGCAGGGAGTTTTTAAAAGCCTCAGGTATCTTTTGCATGTGTTTAGAGTTAATTAGTTGATTCAGAAGATTAGGGTAATAGGTCGTTTAGAGAACCTTTTCTTGATATGCTAATTTATTGAGACAGGTTTTTTGGGTTATCAGGAGTTGTATGCCAAAATCATCAGTATTAAAACAATAAAAGACCTGACAAATTTCAGTTGGTGGATAATGAATCTATAATATATGAAAGTTTAATTGTAATCATTACATTATGGTAAATAATGAAATTTAACACTATATGCTAATTTTTTGAGAAGGACCTGTATATATACATATATATACACACACACATATATATATATATATATATATATATATATATATATACTGTATGTACACATATATGTGTGTGGGCATATATATATATATATATATGTATATAAATATATATATATATATATATATATATATATATATATATATACACTCACCGGCCACTTTATTAGGTACACCTGTCCAACTTCTTGTTAACACTTAATTTCTAATCAGCCAATCACATGGCGGCAACTCAGTGCATTTAGGCATGTAGACATGGTCAAGACAATCTCCTGCAGTTCAAACCGAGCATCAGTATGGGGAAGAAAGGTGTTTTGAGTGCCTTTGAACGTGGCATGGTTGTTGGTGCCAGAAGGGCTGGTCTGAGTATTTCAGAAACTGCTGATCTACTGGGATTTTCACGCACAACCATCTCTAGGGTTTACAGAGAATGGTCCGAAAAAGAAAAAAAATCCAGTGAGCGGCAGTTCTGTGGGCGGAAATGCCTTGTTGATGCCAGAGGTCAGAGGAGAATGGGCAGACTGGTTCGAGCTGATAGAAAGGCAACAGTGACTCAAATTGCCACCCGTTACAACCAAGGTAGGCCTAAGAGCATCTCTGAACGCACAGTGCGTCGAACTTTGAGGCAGATGGGCTACAGCAGCAGAAGACCACACCGGGTACCACTCCTTTCAGCTAAGAACAGGAAACTGAGGCTACAATTTGTACAAGCTCATCGAAATTGGACAGTAGAAGATTGGAAAAACGTTGCTTGGTCTGATGAGTCTCGATTTCTGCTGCGACATTCGGATGGTAGGGTCAGAATTTGGCGTAAACAACATGAAAGCATGGATCCATCCTGCCTTGTATGGAGCATCTTTGGGATGTGCAGCCGACAAATCTGCGGCAACTGTGTGATGCCATCATGTCAATATGGACCAAAATCTCTGAGGAATGCTTCCAGCACCTTGTTGAATCTATGCCACGAAGAATTGAGGCAGTTCTGAAGGCAAAAGGGGGTCCAACCCGTTACTAGCATGGTGTACCTAATAAAGTGGCCGGTGAGTGTATATATATATATATATTAGTGACAAAGTCACTGGTGTAGTGCTGGTGGGGAGATATGTGTTTATGTTTCAGTGCACGTCAGTGATGTGAAACCAGAGTAGTTTCCTCCAGCACACTACGTGTTGGAATGGTAAAATTAAAGTTACATTATGGGCTGATTTTTAGTGGACATTCCGTCTGAACCTGTATTGCTCCAGAGCGGGGTGATTCCCTCATACGTATGGACTGTATTGTAGTGTTTTGTTTTTTTGGTTTCCTGTTTTAGTCAGAAACGCTTTTTATTTTCTCTTATTGTGGGTTTATGCCGCATAACAATAAACCAACTGGAGATTTAAAGAGACGGTGTTACTGTTTCCTATCTCCGTATACCGCCACATGAGTTGAACTACCACAATATATATAATAATAATAGCAGAATTGCCAAACTTTGTTTGCATCCTACTAAAAAAAAAATTTTCAAAGTAATAATACATAATATTAAGATTTTAATTAACCCCTTTGAGATGAAGCCTGTTTTCACCTTAACCCCTTTCTGACATCAGACGTACTATTCCGACCATGTGCCTTGGGCCAATTTGACCATGGACAGAATAGTACATCTGAGCAATCGGCCACGATCACGGGGGGTGCTGTTATGATCTGGTGGCCTAGGAGCAGCATGGGACGTACTCTGGAGAAGTTGGTACCTGTACTGACCGCAGACCCTGAACTTAACACCGCAACTAGAAGTAGCCGTGGAATGTACCTAACACTCCCTGGACATCTCGACACAGCCGGAGGACTAATTACCCCTAGAGATAGAAAAGGGAAAACTATCTTGCCTCAGAGAATATCCCCAAAGGATAGACAACCCCCCACAAATATTGACTGTGAGAGGAGAGGGAAATAACATACGCAGACTGAAATCAGAATTTAGTAAAGGAGGCAACTTCTAGCTAAATAGAAAGGATAGGACAGAGTACTATGCGGTCAGTATTAAAACACTAGAAAATATCCACCACAGAAAATACAAAATCTCCACATCTAACTAAAGACATGGAGGGTATATCTGCATCTCCAGAGATACCAGCTTGGCTGAACAAATCCTTATACAGACCAAGCTGGACAAAACAAAACATGGAAAATAACTTGAACGATCAGGCCCACAGCATGTGGACTGCAAAAAACAAAGCCAGAACTTATCTTTGTTGAAATGAACAGCAAGCAAGAGAGACCAGGCAGGGAAGTGAATCCTCTACGAAACAATGGACAACTGGCACTAACTAAAGGGTCAAGCAAGACTAAATAGCCCAGTCAGAATTGCAATAAGTGGACACACCTGATGACTGCTGCGATCCAAAGACAGCAGCGCTACCACTTATAACCACCGGAGGGAGCCCAAGAGCAGAATTCACAACAGTACCCCCCCTTGAGGAGGGGTCACCGAACCCTCACCAGAGCCCCCAGGCTGATCAGGACGAGCCAAATGAAAGGCACGAACCAAATCGTCAGCATGAACATCGGACGCAACAACCCAAGAATTATCCTCCTGGCCATAACCCTTCCATTTGACAAGATACTGAAGCCTCCACCTCGAAAAACGAGAATCCAAAATCTTCTCAACTACATACTCCAACTCCCCATCAACCAACACCGGGGCAGGAGGATCAACAGAGGGAACAACAGGCACCACATATTTCCGCAACAAAGATCTATGAAAAACATTATGGATGGAAAAAGAGGCCGGAAGGGCCAAACGAAAAGACACCGGATTGACAATCTCAGAAATCCTATAAGGACCAATAAACCGAGGCTTGAACTTAGGGGAAGAAACCTTCATAGGAACATGACGGGAAGACAACCAGACCAAATCCCCAACCCGAAGCCGGGAACCAACACACCGACGACGGTTAGCAAAACGCTGAGCCTCCTCCTGAGACAACACCAAATTGTCCACAACATGAGCCCAAATCTGCTGCAACCTGTCAACCACAGAGTCCACCCCAGGACAATCAGAAGGCTCAACCTGCCCTGAAGAAAAACGAGGATGAAAACCAGAATTACAAAAGAAGGGTGAAACCAAGGTAGCAGAACTAGCCCGATTATTAAGGGCAAACTCGGCCAATGGCAAGAAAGCCACCCAATTGTCCTGATCAGCAGACACAAAGCATCTCAAATAAGTTTCCAAAGTCTGATTAGTTCGCTCGGTTTGGCCATTTGTCTGAGGATGAAACGCGGAAGAAAAAGACAAAGCACAAAAGGCTCGCCAAAACCTAGAAACAAACTGAGAACCTCTGTCGGACACAATATTCTCCGGAATGCCATGCAAACGAACCACATGCTGAAAAAACAACGGAACCAAATCAGAAGAGGAAGGCAATTTAGGCAAAGGTACCAAATGAACCATCTTAGAAAACTGGTCACAAACCACCCAGATAACCGACATCCTCTGGGAAACCGGAAGATCTGAAATAAAATCCATAGAAATATGCATCCAAGGCCTCTCAGGGACCGGCAAAGGCAAAAGCAACCCACTAGCGCGGGAACAGCAAGGCTTGGCCCGCGCACAAGTCCCACAGGACTGCACAAAAGAACGCACATCCCGTGACAAAGAAGGCCACCAAAAGGACCTACCAACCAAATCTCTGGTACCAAAAATCCCAGGATGGCAAGCCAACACAGAACAATGAACCTCAGAAATCACTTTACTAGTCCATCTGTCAGGAACAAACAGTTTCCCCACTGGACAGCGATTAGGTTTATCAGCCTGAAATTCCTGAAGAGCCCGTCGTAAATCAGGGGAGATGGCAGAAAGAATCACCCCTTCCTTCAGAATGCCGCCCGGCTCAAGGACCCCAGGAGAATCAGGCAAAAAGCTCCTAGAGAGGGCATCCGCCTTAACATTCTTAGAACCCGGAAGGTACGAGACCACAAAATCAAAACGGGAGAAAAACAGGGACCATCGGGCCTGTCTAGGATTCAGCCGTTTGGCAGACTCGAGGTAAATCAGATTCTTATGATCAGTCAAGACCACAATACGGTGCTTGGCCCCCTCAAGCCAATGACGCCACTCCTCAAATGCCCACTTCATAGCCAACAACTCACGATTGCCGACATCATAATTGCGTTCCGCAGGCGAAAACTTTCGAGAAAAGAAGGCACACGGTTTCAACAAGGAACCATCAGAATTCCTCTGAGACAAAACGGCCCCTGCCCCAATCTCAGAAGCGTCAACCTCAACCTGAAATGGAAGGGAGACATCTGGCTGACGCAACACAGGGGCAGAAGTAAATCGGTGTTTAAGCTCCTGAAAGGCAGAAACAGCCTCAGAGGACCAATTAGCCACATCAGCGCCCTTCTTCGTCAAATCGGTCAGGGGTTTAACCACACTGGAGAAGTTGGCAATGAAACGGCGATAAAAATTAGCAAAGCCCAAAAATTTCTGAAGGCTCTTCACAGAAGTGTACCCCAAGAAAATATTTACTGCCAACTCAATAAATAATTTTTGATCAAATTCATTTTATTTATATTAATAGGACATTACACAACAATTGTCAATATTTTATTAAAAAGTTTTTGCCGTTAAAATAACTAAAGATATATAAAAGTATATAAAAATTATATATTATTATTAAGACTGTATGTGGGGGGCTGTGGTACACAGAACTCGACTGGCAAAGTCAATAACAATAAATCACATAAAGTGCTGATGCAATCAAATCAAAGTTGTCTATACATTGAATATTAAAAACACAGTCATGAACCGGCCATAATGTGCAAAATATGCAAAAGAATTGGAGGAAAAGTTTTTTTTTATATATATATATATATATATATATGTGCAAGATACAAATATGAGAACCTAATTGATATACAATTGGAAAAATCAAATAAATATATATATATATATATATATATATATATATATATATATATATATATATATATGAATATAAAAAAAATATATAAAAAATATATAATATAGAAGAAGATAAGTGATATATATTAACCCAAATAGTTTATAATGGATATATAAAAAAATGTGTAGATATAATATGTTAAAGTGAATACTGTGCAATGAAACAATGTCTATATATGTATATATACTAATAATTAATTAGTGAAAATTGCAATTAACACACAATTTACAAAATCATATATGAAAAAGCTAAAAAGTCAATATCTCTAAATTTTATATAAATGAACACATCAAGAAAATACCTGTGAATGTGAATAAAAAAATATATTATATATAATATATATATGTGTGCCAAAATGTGAACATATAATAACAATGTAATCAATTATACTATAGCCATTTGTACATCTATAATGCTACCATAGTATATTGCTAACCCTCCAAATTCTAAAGTGCAATGATAATGTAATTAGTTATAACACACTCTTCAAAATATGCACAAGTATGCAAAAGCATACACAAATGGAAGCCGGACCTTACCAAACAGAGAAGTGCACCGCAGCCCCCACACACACCACTCCAACGCACTCCTGACGAAGCAGGTGCGAAACGTGCGTTGGAGTGGTGTGTGTGGGACACAGAGCGGCAGTGGGACAAGGTGGTTACTACCTTGTCCCACTGCCGCTCCGTAGTTCTTAGGCTGTGACGTCACACGCTTGGCCCGTTGTCGGCCATCCTCCCTCGTGCACGTATCCAGAGACGCCACCGGCCGGGGCTTTCCCTGGCTCTACGTAGCCTCTCTCCAGCGCCCTTGTGCAGCTTCATGTCGGGACTCTCCGGGTCATTACCGCACCTCTACATTGGACGCTGAACACGCTGACCCATATCGCTGCGCTCAGCCCTGCTCCCGGCATTGTGCTAAGGCATACGGACTACAGGTACGCTTACCTTAAACGCCGAGTAGTCTATTTCCATTTACTTGGCCTCCTGCCGGTTATATACTAATCTGCACCCACGTACCAGCCCAGGGTGCCGTTTGCAGCGCTGTTCATACACCAGTAGGGAGGCTTAGAGCCTCCGCGGACGTTGTGTTTGTTTTATTATATGCCTCTATTGATTGTGGCATTATATTGTTGGTTACTACCTTGTCCCACTGCCGCTCCGTAGTTCTTAGGCTGTGACGTCACACGCTTGGCCCGTTGTCGGCCATCCTCCCTCGTGCACGTATCCAGGGACGCCACCGGCCAGGGCTTTCCCTGGCTCTACATAGCCTCTCTCCAGCGCCCTTGTGCAGCTTCATGTCGGGACTCTCCGGGTCATTACCGCACCTCTACATTGGACGCTGAACACGCTGACCCATATCGCTGCGCTCAGCCCTGCTCCCGGCATTGTGCTAAGGCATACGGACTACAGGTACGCTTACCTTAAACGCCGAGTAGTCTATTTCCATTTACTTGGCCTCCTGCCGGTTATATACTAATCTGCACCCACGTACCAGCCCAGGGTGCCATTTGCAGCGCTGTTCATACACCAGTAGGGAGGCTTGGCGCCTCCGCAGACGTTGTGTTTGTTTTATTATATGCCTCTATTGATTGTGGCATTATATTGTTGTCTCTAGTTCATCCCCTTATGCGCGGTCTCTATTCCCTTTTCTAGACATTTTACATCAGGGGTGGCGTCCACCTGTTTTTGAGTCCAGCTGCTGAGGGAAGTATATAGGTTGGCAAGCGCTGGTGTGTCTATTATATAGAGTTTTCCATTTTTATTATTATGCCTAATTCTAGCAAAGCCCTCGATCTCCTGTAATAAAAGTAAAATAATAAAACAACAATATACCATACCTGTCCGTCGTTGTGTCCTACGCAGTAATCCATAGCACTGTACAGTCACATATGGGGTATTGCCACGTTCAGTAGAAATTGTGGAGCAAATTTAATAGCCATTTTTACCCACTTCTTCTGTGAAAATGTAAAATCTTTGGCTAAAAAAAAATTTTGGTGGTAAAAATGTAGTTATTTTGTCCTCACTGCCCAATGGTATAAAATTCTGTGACACACCCATGGTGCCAATATGATCACTGTACCCCTAGATGAATTCATTGAGAGGTGTAGTTCGTAAAATGGGGTCACATATGTGGGGTTCTGCTGTTTTTGCACCTCATGGCCTCTCCCAGTGGGTCATGGCACCTGCAAACCATAACAGTAAAATCTGGTGCTCCTTCCCTTCTGAGCTCTGCCATCTGTCCAAACAGTGGTTTACCCCCACATACAGTGCCTACAAGTAGTATTCAACCCCCTGCAGATTTAGCAGGTTTACACATTTGGAATTAACTTGGCATTGTGACATTTGGACTGTAGATCAGCCTGGAAGTGTGAAATGCACTGCAGCAAAAAAGAATGTTATTTCTTTGTTTATTTTTTTTTTAAATTGTGAAAAGTCTTTTCAGAGGGTCATTTATTATTCAACCCCTCAACCCACCAGAATTCTGTTTGGTTCAAATAAAGTATTAAGAAGTAGTTCAGGCACAAAGAACAATGAGCTTCACATGTTTGGATTAATTATCTCTTTTTCCAGCCTTTTCTGACTATTTAAGACCCTCCCCAAACTTGTGAACAGCACTCATACATGGTCAACATGGGAAAGACAAAGGAGCATTCCAAGGCCATCAGAGACAAGATCGTGGAGGGTCACAAGGCTGGCAAGGGGTACAAAACCCTTTCCAAGGAGTTGGGCCTACCTGTCTCCACTGTTGGGAGCATCATCCGGAAGTGGAAGGCTTATGGAACTACTGTTAAGGCCCCGTCTCACATAGCGAGATCGCTAGCGAGATCGCTGCTGAGTCACAAGTTTTGTGACGCAACAGCGACCTCCATAGCGATCTCGCTATGTGTGACACGTACCAGCGATCAGGCCCCTGCTGCGAGATCGCTGGTCGTGTCGGAATGGCCTGGACCTTTTTTTGGTCGTTGAGGCCCCGCTGACATTGCTGAATCGGTGTGTGTGACACCGATCCAGCGATGTCTTCACTGGTAACCAGGGTAAACATCGGGTTACTAAGCGCAGGGCCGCGCTTAGTAACCCGATGTTTACCCTGGTTACCAGCGTAAATGTAAAAAAAAACAAACAATACATACTCGCCTTCTGATGTCCGTCAGGTCCCTTGCCGTCTGCTTCCTGCTCTCACTGACTGCCGGCCGTACAGTGAGAAGTGAGAGCACAGCAGTGACGTCACCGCTGCGCTCTGCTCTCAGTGTACGGCGGCTCAGTCAGTCAGAGCAGGAAGCAGACGGCAAGGGACCTGGACACCGAAAGGCGAGTATGTACTGTTTGTTTTTTTTGGTAACCAGGGTAAACATCGGGTTACTAAGCGCGGCCCTGCGCTTAGTAACCCGATGTTTACCCTGGTTACCCGGGTGCTGCAGGGGGACTTCGGCATCGTTGAAGACAGTTTCAACGATGCCGAACTCGTTCCCCTGATCGTTGGTCGCTGGGGAGAGCGGTCTGTGTGACAGCTCCCCAGCGACCACACAGCGACTTACCAACGATCACGGCCAGGTCATATCGCTGGTCGTGATCGTTGGTAAATCGCTAAGTGAGACGGGGCCTTTAGCCTTCCACGGCCTGGACAGCCTTTGAAAGTTTCCTCCCGTGCCGAGGCCAGGCTTGTCCGAAGAGTCAAGGCTAACCCAAGGACAACAAGGAAGGAGCTCCGGGAAGATCTCATGGCAGTGGGGACATTGGTTTCAGTCAATACCATAAGTAACGTACTCCACCGCAATGGTCTCCGTTCCAGACGAGCCCGTAAGGTACCTTTACTTTCAAAGCGTCATGTCAAGGCTCGTCTACAGTTTGCTCATGATCACTTGGAGGACTCTGAGACTGACTGGTTCAAGGTTCTCTGGTCTGATGAGACCAAGATCGAGATCTTTGGTGCCAACCACACACGTGACGTTTGGAGACTGGATGGCACTGCATATGACCCCAAGAATACCATCCCTACAGTCAAGCATGGTGGTGGCAGCATCATGCTGTGGGGCTGTTTCTCAGCCAAGGGGCCTGGCCATCTGGTCCGCATCCATGGGAAGATGTATAGCACGGCCTACCTGGAGATTTTGGCCAAGAACCTCCGCTCCTCCATCAAGGATCTTAAGATGGGTCGTCATTTCATCTTCCAACAAGACAACGACCCAAAGCACACAGCCAAGAAAACCAAGGCCTGGTTCAAGAGGCAAAAAATCAAGGTGTTGCAGTGGCCTAGTCAGTCTCCTGACCTTAACCCAATTGAAAACCTGTGGAAGGAGCTCAAGATTAAAGTCCACATGAGACACCCAAAGAACCTAGATAACTTGGAGAAGATCTGCATGGAGGAGTGGGCCAAGATAACTCCAGAAACCTGTGCCGGCCTGATCAGGTCTTATAAAAGACGATTATTAGCTGTAATTGCAAACAAAGGTTATTCCACAAAATATTAAACCTAGGGGTTGAATAATAATTGACCCACACTTTTATGTTTAAAATTTATAAAAATTTAACTGAGCAACAAAACTTTTTGGTTTGTAAGATTTATGCATCTGTTAATAAATCCTGCTCTTGTTTGAAGTTTGAAGGCTCTAACTTATTTGCATCTTATTAAACCTGCTAAATCTGCAGGGGGTTGAATACTACTTGTAGGCATTGTATGGGGTATCAGCGTACTCAGGACAAATTGCACAATAACTTTTAGGGTCCAATTTCTTCTGTTACCCTTGGGAAAATAAAATATTGGAGGTGAAAATATCATTTTTGTGAAAAAATGTTGATTTTTTATTTTTAAGGCTCTATGTTATAAACTTCTGTGAAGCACTTGGGGGTTCAAAGTGCTCACCACACATCTAGATAAGTTCCTTAGGGGGTCTAGTTTCCAACATGGTATCACTTGTGGGGGATTTCCACTGTTTAGGCACATCAGGGGCTCTCCAAATACGACATGGCATCCAATCATAATTCCAGGCAATTTTGGGTTGAAAAAGTAAAACTGCGCTCCTTCTACGTGAGCAGATGCATGTCGGTTTCTGTGTTTGTTTTTACATTTAAAACCCTATTATGCGCTCTTCTTTTTCCCAGTTTTCCTTACTAGTGCATGGCAGGGATGGCACGCTTGGAAAAGTAGTGAATGCTGGGAAGATCAGATCAGTCACCATCATCAGTTTTTTTAAATATCTGTCTCCACCAGCCAGAATGGCAGCATTTCAAAGGCAAATAATTTGGAAATGCTGTCATTCAGGACCATGGCTCATGAGTGGGCAGGGAGGTATCTCCTCTAGTGATGAGCGAGTATACTCGTTGCACGAGATTTCGAGAGCACACTCGGGGGGCCTCCGAGTATTCGTAAGTGCTCGGAGATTTAGTTTTTGTTGACGAAGCTGCATAATTTACAGCTGGTAGCCAGCATAAGTACATGTGGGGGTTGCCTGGTTGCTAGGGAATCCCCACATGTAATCAAGCTGGCTAACAGATGTAAATCATTCACCTGCGGTGATGAAAACTAAATCTCCGAGCACCGAGAATACCCGAGCGTGCTTGGGAAATCTCGAGTAACGAGTATACTCGCTCATCACTAATCTCCTCTTTACCTGGATGGTTTGAGGGAAGGAAAGCTGAACACTTCCATGGGATGGTATGAAAATGCTCTGACACTACTGCTGGTGGTGATGATGGTGCTGTCGCATCCTCTCTTTATTGGGAGGCAGGTGGCCCTGTTCATCGTGAGCGGGAAGAAGAGGCTGAGATCACTGGAGAAGAGGGAACAGAATGGTGCTTTGTCATGTAGGTGGTGCTCAGGTTCAGAAGATTTATGCCTAGTTTCAGGCTCTGAAGGCACAGAGTGCAAACCACCTGTTGCTTGTCTTCAGCACATTGCCTGAAGAAATGCCACACCAGGGATCTCTTTGGAGCTGGCTTTCCAGTGCTCAGTGGAGCGGTGGGCAGTAGCACCTGATGCACTGGCTATGGGCCGCCAGCTGTGCCTTTGCACCCAACTCCCTCTTATGCTGTGCTGTTGGGGCAGCGTGGCCACCTCCTCTTCATGTGAACTGCATATGTCACTAGGATGGCCTTCACTCCACGTGGGATCTAGGACCTCATCAGCCCCTCATCATCTTCCACCCATTCCTCACCACTACCCTCCTTGCCAGTCTGCACACTGAAGAAAGACGCTGCAGTTTGCCCTCCCATGTATTCATCCTCAAACACAACAGGTGATTGGGTATCAGCCTCTTCCACTTCTGTGATAGGGTTGGGTGGATGGGCCATGGAATCCCAGCCAGCGAAGTTATCAAAGAGCCAAAGAGACTTCTGCATGACTTGTGTTTCTGACTGCTTGGCTGATTTGTAAAGGGATGAGGAGGAAGCTAAATGGTCATGGTCCTCAGGTGCTAACTCTGCACTTTCTGCAGTGGATAACGTGGAAGATAAAGCAAAGGGACTGTAGGCACTCTCAATCTTCCAATCTAACACCTTTTCAACATC
Organism: Ranitomeya variabilis; assembly: GCF_051348905.1. Lineage (NCBI taxonomy): Eukaryota > Metazoa > Chordata > Amphibia > Anura > Dendrobatidae > Ranitomeya > Ranitomeya variabilis. The sequence goes on along the minus strand of NC_135233.1, from coordinate 1,023,402,932 downwards.
TTGTGGTCTCACCATTTGGGCAGCGGTACTTGGCCCATCAAAGGAAGCATAATGTCCTGTCGCCTGCATAAATCAGAGGAAGATGTTGTATTTGGGCATGCAACAGGCACAGAACAACCTCTTTCTGCAGCAGCTGCACCACCAGCAGCACCAGCCTCAGCCACTTTTTGGTGTTCTCATTTTTGGAAGTGGATTTTTGGCACTCTACTGGCAGCACAGTAGATTTACAGTACTTTTTAGGCCCACTAAAGACACAGGGGTACAGTAAAATTGTTTATTTGGCCTACAAATGGCAAATGGACAGCTGTAGAATAGATTTTAGCTTTAGGCACACTACTCGTATAGACACAGCCATACAGGAAAATTATTTATTTGGCCTAGAAATGGCAAAGAGATGGCTGCAGACTAGATTTACTTTTATGGACCCATAATGGCAAATACACGGCTGCAGAGTACATTTATTTATTTGCTGTACTACTCATATAGATACAGAGGTACAGTAAATTTATTAGATTGACCTACAGGACAGGTCATCAATGTAACGGTAGTACGCCAGAGGCCTGATGGGACATGAGGACAAAAAGTGTAGTCTCGAAAGCTTGCAATTTGTTACCATCTTTTCAGTTAGCCATTAAAAGGTATTAACCACTGAGGACTCTCAATTCTAAATATTTTTTTAGATTGACCTACAAATGGCAAAGAGATGGCTGTAGAGCAGAATTACTTTTTTGGACCAAAAATGGCAAAGAGACAGCTGCAGAGTAGATTTATTTTTTAGACACACTACTCATATAGACACAGCTGCAGAGTATTCACAGAGGTTTAAAGGAACAGTACTCCCACAGTTGTGGGTGCAGAGTACACACACAAAGGCACAGTACTACCACAGGCAGGGGTGCCGAATACACACAGAGGTTTAAAGGCACAGTACTCCCACAGGCAGTGTTCCAGAGTACACACAGAGGCTTAAATACACAGTACTCCCACAGGTGGGGTTGTAGAATACACACAGCAACTACTTGACACAGTACTCCCACAGATCTTGCTGTAGAGTACACACAGTTGCTTTTTGGCACAGTACTCCCACTGAGACGCGTGCAGAAAACACACAACAGCTGTTTTGCAGAGTACGCAGTCTAATTCTGTCCCTCACTCCCACTGCATCCTTTACGCATACTAATCCGAGAAGCAAGACGGTGGCACTCATGATCCAGCATTTATACAGGCCTGGTCACGTGGTGCGTGCATAGGCCAATCACAGCCATGCCAGTACTTAGCATGGCTGTGATGGCTCCAGAAGTGCCCACAGCCTAAAAGCTTGATGATTAGTTGTGCTGCGGCCTTTCAACAAACTTTATTAGGCATTCGAACCCGAACAGAAAAACAGACATCTTGTAAAAAGTCTGTGTTCAGGGTTCAGTACAGGACACTAGGTTTACAAAACGGACCTGGAAGTTTACAATTTGGGTTCGCTCATCCCTAGTTATGAACGTATGTCACAAATGTGCTCAAGTAACATTTCTGGAAAGGGGCATGAAGGCACTTTTCAGTGATGAGATGTGCCTATCGCAAAGAATTAAGTGTTGCGTGCCTCTTAGTAAATTAGGCTCACCTTACTCCTTGTCGCACATTCATTAAAACTGGTGGGCCCCAAGTTTGGTCTTTGTTCACCTAGGTCACACATATGCACTATATTATTTACGCCATAATGTCTTTTTTTTGTCCTCTCTGCACTTTACTTAACACAGATTCTTGCAGTCTAATAATTAATTTCTTGTTCATGACCAGTTGCATTAATCCTACTACATTTTAAAACAGCATTTTCATAAAAGTAGAAGATTTTTGATAAGAACTTACGTTGATGTAAAAATTGCATAGAAAACTTTTATATGATTGACAAACTACCTTGGGTTTTTTGTACTAACAACCAATATAGTACAAAGGAAAAATAAAACAAAAAAAAGACAGGAGGAACAAAAAAAGCTTAAAAGGTAGCAGATATTATCGGTCATCAGGTTTATGACAGCAAAATAACTTAATACAGTATATTCAAGATGAGTCGCTGGAACCCTTTTTTACATTCTAAAGATAATGGGTTTTATGAAGGATAAGTTGCTTTTTTTCTCAGGATGTTCCTTCTCCACAATACATCTTACTTGACTCTTTGTTTTATTTAGTGCGATTCTCTAGTTGAGATACGCGTTCACTTTGAAATTTAATCCAAAGGGACAATAACTGATTGAATAACGACATATATGGCGTCTTTTACAGCTGCCTCACAATGCATTTTTCAAGGTCAGAATGAAGTAAAGAATTCAATCTACATAAGGGAATTGTATAAATAACTAAAAGTGAAAGAAGACGAATTCCAGATAACTGCTTTCATGTTTTTGTAATATCAGGCTCCAACTTTCAAATCACAAAAAGTTACCTGATACCTGTAAATAGTTAAATTTCAGACCAGTGGAATACTTGCCATAAAGGCAGGGCACTTGACATCTATGTGAGCCATTGTGGTCCTATTTCCCCTGCTTGTTCTGAAAATAGGGGCAGAATAATTAGGGACCTATTTATTTTACAATGTATTTTATTCATTAATATCCCTATTAATTATTGGATCAGAAGTCAATAGGGCGGTCCTAAGCAGAAACGGACAGCTACCTCTTTAAGCACTCTCCTACATTAAAGACTGTCAATCACAGTGTAAAACCACCCACTGGACTCAAAAGCACAGGAGATGGGGATTTCAAGGAATAAAATACAAGCTATAATGAATATTTGCACCCAAATTTTAATATTAATTGGTTGTTTCCCTGGCTTTGTAACATTTCTGACTAGACTGTATAGCATTCCTAAGATTACAAGTTGCCTTTGTCATGATCAAGACAGGGTTTTGAATCCTGCCTTCCCTTTTGCCGGTCTGAGCATGTCAGGGGTTAACTTTTCTCAGCCTTAGTCTGGTCTCAGGTTTGCTGTTTAGCCTCGCTGTGTCCTGCAGATCATGTCAGTTATATTTTCTGCCTAGTGCTGCTGTAAGGTGACTCTGATTGCTCCGATTTGTCCTGCTGCGTTTGCTGTCTGAACCCGTGTCTCTGTTTTCCCGTTCCCGTCTTGACTCAGTGTTTCCCTTTAGTGTGCAGACTCCCCGCTTTGACTTGGCGTATATCCTGACCTGTTTCTGTCATTATATTTTGGCTTATTCGCTTCTGACTGTTACTGACCCCCTGGCTTGTCTCTGACCTCGAGTTTGCTTTTTCCTTTGGTACTGCGCTACAGTCGAGGATTTGACCCTGCTTGTTTTGACTATTCTGCTGCCACCTGTGGTAGCCTCACTGTTGCACTGCAGGTTAGCTCTGTTAGGTGCAGACCTGCTTCCTCTCTACTGCCATCTAGTGAAGCCTGCACCTATCTGCATTGCAGCAGCATGACATTATAACTGACCAGAATCAATTTTTTCTCTACTCTGCTTTCTACGGATCCGCTCCGTACCTTGGCGGATCAAATGGCTAGTTTGACACAAATGATGCAGGATCTGTCTGTGGAACAAAGGGCCTTGGCCACGTCTCATAACCACCTGCAAAGTTAGCTTTCTGACAAGGTAAGATCTTTTCAGGGATGACTCTGTGCTGAGATGTCAGCTCAGGAGAGGATTGTCGGATCACCTTAAGGACGCTCTGGCTTTCCATCCACCACCCAGCTCATTGGAGGAGGCTATGACTCAGGCTATGTGTATGGATCGGAGGCTGCGAGAAAGAGGTGTTACAGTGAGAGGTTCCGTTGCTCCCTGCTAATCCTGTTTTGCCACCGTCTGAACCTATGGCGGTGGGGGCCAGCAACTCCAAGGAGAAGGAGAGGAAGCGACGATGTGATGGGAAATTATGTTTTTATTGTGGAGATTCAGGACATTGGAAGAAGGACTGCCCCTCTTGTCCATCGATTACCGAGCTTCCGAGTCTGGGTGTTATCGAGGAGGTCACCCAGACTCTCAGGTACCATTTTCATAATTTCAAAAAGTTTTATTAGAGGTGGAACTGTGTTATGGAGGTGGTTATATATCCACTTCAGTTTTTGTGGACTGTGGATCTTCCATGAACTTCATTGACTCCAGTCTGGTGTCCAAGTTAAAGTTAGGGACAGTTAGGCTAGAGACTCCCATCCATATCATTGCTATTGATAACACTGTTGGCTAAAAATGTTATTAAGTTTGTCTCTGAGGAGTTCCTCCTCAAGGTGGGTTCCTTGCACCAGGAACAAATCTCATGTTATGTTATGAATAATCTTCCTGCGGGACTGGTGTTAGGGTTCCCCTGGTTACAGAGGCATAATCCTGTTATAGACTGGCGATATCATGATATTGTTAAATGGGGACCTAATTGTTCCAATGGTTGTCTTTCTGCTGTTTTTGTGTCTGCTATTAATCTGGAGGGTATTCTGGAGTAACTGAAGGGTTTTGGGGATATCTTCTCCGAAAAAGAGGCGGAGGTCTTGCCATCACTTCATCCATATGACTGAACAATTAATCTTATTCTGTGTTCAAAATTGCCGAAAGTCTGTTTGTACAATCTTTCTACCGCTATGAAAAACTACAGGGTGGGCCAGTTATATGGATACACCTAAATAAAATGCGAATGGTTGGTGATATCAACTTCCTGTTTGTGGCACATTAGTATATGGGAGGGGGAAAACTTTACAAGATGGGTGGTGAACATGGTGGACATTTTCAAGTTGGCCATTTTGGATCCAACTTTATTTTTTTCATTGGGAAGAGGGTCATGTGCAAACTTATTGAGAATTTTGCAAGAAAAACAATGGTGTGCTTGGTTTTAACATAAACTTGTAAATAACTCATGAAAGAATAATGTTATCACCACTTAAAAAATGTGTTCAAAGTGCTGCCCATTGAGTTGGATTGTCAATGCAACCCTCTTCTACCACTCTTGATGCACTGATAGCAACACCGCAGAAGAAATGCTAGCACAGGCTTCCAGTATCCGTTGTTTCAAATGATGCACATCTTGTATCTTCACAGCATAGACAATTGCCTTCACATGATCCCAAAGATAAAAGTCTAAGGGGGTCAGATCGGGATACCTTGGTGGCCATTCAACTGGCCCTTCAATCTCACGAACACGCCCGCAGTGTTTCAGAACTTCATGAATGACGTATTTTCTGATTTAGCAGGCATTTTATGGTTGTATACCTGGATGATATCTTTGTTTTCTTGCCTGACAAGTAGTGTTGAGCATTCCGATGCTGCAAGTATCGGGTATCGGCCGATACTTGCTGTATCGGAATTTCCGATACCGAGATCCGATATTTTTGTGATATCGGGTATCGGTATCGAAACAACATTAATGTAAAAATGTGTAAAAGAAAGAATTAAAATAAAAAATATCGCTATACTCACCTGTCCGACGCAGCCTGGACCTCAGCGAAGGAACCGGCAGCGTTGTTTGTTTAAAATTCGCGCTTTTACTTGGTTACGTGAATTCCCGGCTTGTGATTGGTCAGGGCGGCCATGTTGCCGGGACGCGGACCAATCACAGCAAGCCGTGACGAAATTACGTCACGGCTTGCTGTGATTGGTCCGCGTCCCGGCAACATGGCCGCCATTAACCAATCACAAGCCGTGACGTCACGGGAGGCTGGACTTGCGCACTTTTTAAAAAACGCGCGTGTCCAGCCTCCAGTGACGTCCCGTTTTATGATTGGTCACGGCGCCATGTTGCCGGGACGCGGACCAATCACAGTAAGCCGTGACGAAGTTACGTCACGGCTTGCTGTGATTGGTCCGCGTCCCGGCAACATGGCCGCCATTAACCAATCACAAGCCGGGAATTCACGTAACCAAGTAAAAGCGCGAATTTTAAACAAACAACGCTGCCGGTTCCCTCGCTGAGGTCCCGGCTGCGTCGGACAGGTGAGTATAGCGATATTTTTTATTTTAATTCTTTCTTTTACACATTTATATGGATCCCAGGGCCTGAAGGAGAGTTTCCTCTCCTTCAGACCCTGGGAACCATCAGGAATACCGTCCGATACTTGAGTCCCATTGACTTGTATTGGTATCGGGTATCGGTATCGGATTGGATCCGATACTTTGCCGGTATCGGCCGATACTTTCCGATACCGATACTTTCAAGTATCGGACGGTATCGCTCAACACTACTGACAAGGAATCCCACTGTCATGATTCAGACCGGGTTTTGAGTCCTGTCTTCCCATGCAGCATTTTCTGGGTTTCACCAATTATTATCGAAAATTCATCAAGGGGTTTTCTCAGGTGGTCAAGCCACTCACTGATCTCACTCGCAAGGAGACTGATCTCAAAGTCTGGTCACCCTTGACAGTTGAAGCATTTTCTACATCAAAGAAGTGTTTTATGTCTGCTCCTGTATTGGTTCAGCCCGATCCGTCAGAACCGTTCATTTTAGAGGTGGATGCATCGGAGGTGGGAGTGGGGACGGTGTTGTCTCAGGGACCCGTTACTTTGGCCAATTTAAGTCTATGTGCCTTTTTCTCCAGGAAGTTTTCTTCTACGGAGAGGAATTATGATGTTGGTAACTGGGATTTATTGGCCATAAAATTGTTTTTGGAAGAATGGAGGCACTTTTTGGAGGGTGGTGTTCGTTGGCTCACGGTGATTATGAACCACAAGAACCTGTCTTACATTGAGTCTGCCAAGCAGTTAACTCCTAGGCAGGCGAGGTGGTCACTTTTTTTTCATTTTCACTTTTCTATCACCTTTCGGCCTGGCTCCAAGAATGTCAAGGCAGATGCCTTATCATGTGGAAAAAAGGGAATCCAGCTCCAAGAGATAAAATCTCTTAACTTTAATAGTATTCATTTAAAATAGAAATAGGCTATAAGACATACAAAAACCGGATATACCGGAAGGAGAGTGCCTGTATAAACTGTATGCGTTTTGAACACACAAGTGCCCTTAGTCTCACTGAGACTTTAGGTAATCCATATATTGTAGGGATAACAGGGTGGTCTATTTTTAAATGCTCCATTTGAGTTTTAGTTAACACACCCAATGCTACATCATCATCCACCAATTTAAAGGACTGTTTTTGAAAAAAGCATGTCGGATCAGAGGGCAGTTTTTTAAATGTGGTCTCATCATTTAGCAAGTAGTTCCATTTGGTTAACTATTATAGTTAACCCTTGCATATAACTTGTATTTCTTATGCGTTCTTTCGTTTTCTCTTTGTATATTTTCTAGATATTTATCTGCTCTGTGATTTTAAATTTTGTGAGTCACTATATGTCATGTGATTGGTAATAAATTTTCATTGGTTGTGGCTGATATATAACCATGTTGTTACGAATGCTGAGTAGCTTTGAGAAAGAACAAGCTATTGTTCGAAACGCGTTACCAGTTACTCATTATCATGTGAATTCATCCGACTGGGCTCTCTGTTTTATTCACAATAAATTTGGAATTTTTTGCAAGCTGGATTTTTTCTTTCCTTGCTACATTTGTTCCACATGATGACTACACAATATCCGTGCTTCCCCACAACACATGCCTAACAGGTTAGCTGTTTTTTCTACTTTTGTCTATCTATTCAGTTTTCTTACCGTGCACTGAAAGCCTTGAGTATTGAAAAGACTGTTTAGCTGAATCTTGAGCTCTGAGGCATTTGTGGCTGTGGGTTTTTTCCCAATTCAAGTGAATGTTTACAATTTTTTTACATGAATGACAGTCCAGATAGAGCTCGGAAAGCTGCTCAACTTTTTACATCAGATGGATCCTCTACAGCTGCCAACTCTGAATCTGATTTATTCAGTGTGGACATTGTTAAATTAGAAAAATTGATGATCAATGAAACAAAAATCTGGTGTGATTTTACTACATTGGATAACTATGTACGCAAAGATATGCTCCCAAGAGGACTACGACTGAAGAAAATTCATATCTCCATATATACTCAGGAATTTGTGAATGACTGGAACTTGATCTTGAGCAGCTGTTCTATTCAACTCATGCAACTCATTATGGAACATGAAGATGCAAGGCTCAAAACCAACCAATCAGAAATTAATTATAGAAAAATCAGTCTGGAAAATAAAAAGAATGTGAAATGTAATGAAGAACTACTGAATATAAAAAAATCAATATCAAAGTTGGAAGATAGCATTATGAGCCGTAAGAGGAACAAATTTCAGCTTGATGTGGGAGACTATCAAACAAACCAGGTATATGAGTGGGGTAGGTGGCAATAATCACCAAAAAGTCCTCGCCCTATTCTAAAATGTAACAGCAGTAGTGTTGAGCATTCCGATACCGCAAGTATCGGGTATCGGCCGATATTTGCTGTATCGGAATTCCGATACCGAGATCCGATACTCTTGTGGTATCGGGAATCGGTATCGGAACCATATTAATGTGTAAAATAAAGAATTAAAATAATAAATATGGATATACTCACCTCTCCGGAGGCCTCTGCACCTTACCGCTGTTAACCGGCAGCCTGCTTTGCTTAAAATGAGCGCGTTTAGGACCTTCCATGACGTCACGGCTTCTGATTGGTCACGTGCAGCTCATGTGACCGCCACGCAACCAATCACAAGCCGCGACGTCATTCTCAGGCCCTAAACTCCTCATTCTAGGAATTTAGGACCTGAGAATGACGTCGCGGCTTGTGATTGGTCGCGTGGCGGTCACATGAGCGGCACGCGACCAATCAGAAGCCGTGACGTCATGGAAGGTCCTGAACGCGCTCATTTTAAGCAAAGCAGGCTGCCGGTTAACAGCGGTATGGTGCAGGGGCCTCTGGACGGGTGAGTATATCAATATTTTTTATTTTAATTCTTTATTTTACACATTAATATGGATCCCAGGGCCTGAAGGAGAGTTTCCTCTCCTTCAGACCCTGGGAACCATCCAGGATACCTTCCGATACTTGGTGTCCCATTGACTTGTATTGGTATCGGGTATCGGTATCGGCGATATCCGATACTTTTCGGGTATCGGCCGATACTATCCGATACCGATACTTTCAAGTATCAGACGGTATCGCTCAACACTAATCAGCAGTTCTTCTGATCCATATGAATGCCGTGTCTCCTTTAGCTCTTTGGAGATGGATTCCATTGATAACAGAGCTAATGAAGTCAGAGGTGAAGGAAATGTGAGTTATAATAATGACAACAACAATACATATTACCGCAGACCAAAGAGACATCATTCAAAAAACGCAAGAGGCGCATGGGCGGAAAGCATTGTAGGAAATACCAGAACGGCCACCAGCAACAGGAAATAACATCACTCACTCAAGGGGATTTCTCTAATATTTTTATTTCTAGTCACAGTCTTACAGTGGAACAAATGCAAGTTCTGTCTCTAGGACTTAATTTTGCACCGGACTGACGATTTTTTCTGTTTCGTACATTATTGGATGTGAACAAATTCATTCGGAATTTAACTGTGAAGAACCATTTTTTACAAAAGAATCTGAAGCGATGGATATGAGTTCTAGCATTCAGAATGAGTATTGTGGTCTGACATTTAATGAACAATATGCATTAAAAAATCTGAATGACTTAAACATGAGGAATCTATCTGCTCATAGAGAGGTTAATCAAGCAGAGCACCTATGCACAAAAAACCCACTGTTTTATCCCATTCAATCCAGAGTGGAATGCATGGATAAATTCCAAACTGTCATTAAAAGAGAGCTGAGATCCCTGGACCTGTCTTTTAAAAAAGAAAAATACAGAGGTAATCTTAATCTTAGACAACGTAAGGCCATAGATGAGATCAAAAATATGAAAGAAATTACAATCAAAAAAGCAGATAAGGGTGACCTAATTGTGGTTATGGACACAGGAATGTTTATAAATTAAATTAACTGCTTGCTAGATGATGAGACCACATTTAAAAAAACTGCCCTCTGATCCGACATGCTTTTTTCAAAAAGAGTCCTTTAAACTGGTGGATGATGGTGTAGCATTGGGTGTGTTAACTAAAACTCAAATGGAGTATTTAAAAATAGACAACCCTGTTATTCCTACAATATATGGATTAACTAAAGTCCATAAGGGAATTATGCCACCACCAATGCACCCCATTATATCGGGCCTTGGCTCCCTTACAGAACATCTTAGTCAGTGGGTAGATTCTCTGCTGCAGCCTTTAGTTGTGCGAGTCCCTGGATTTCTCAGAAACTCCAAAGATGTTCTGCATCAACTTTCCAATATCATATGGAACAATAGTTTTCACTGGATTGGTTGTGATGTCATCTCTCTTTATACTTCTATACCGCAGAATGTGATCATAAAAGCGCTGGAATTTCATTTGTACAAATACAGTGATTATACCATTGATTTGTTTGATTTTATTATGCAAGCTGTACATTTTCTAATGAATCACAACTATTTCTCCTTTGATAGACAGTTCTATCTCCAGTGCGAGGGGGTCTCAATGGGAGGTAAGCACTCACCATTAGTAGCCAATTTGGTTATGTCCTATTGGGAGGAGTAAATTTTGTACTCTGATAATAATCCTTTTATGTCTGATGTGTTCTGGTATGGCAGATACATCGATGATACACTTCTCATCTGGAGTGGCAATGTGTTTGCCATACCAGAACTCGTGGATTATTTTAATTTAAATGATTTTAATCTTCGTTTTACGTATAATGCTGACCCTTGCACTATTTCATTTCTGGATTTTACATTGCGTGCTGTTGCAGGTGATAACATTATTACATCTACTTACTGTAAACTACTATCGGGTAATAGCATACTACATGCTTCTAGCAGCCATCCCAGCCACATCACTAAATTAATACTAGTGGGTGAATTGACTAGAGTCACTAGAAATTGCAGTGACACTGCCATCCTCAAACAGGAGGTTGATTTATGCTGTGACAAATTGAAAAAGAGGGGCTACCCAAATTGGTCCCTCAGTAGGGCAAAGAAAATTGTATAAAAAAAGAGCAACATGATATGCTAGTGCCTAAAGTGAAAGACAATGGCACCATTGAGAATAAGAAAACTATTTTTCTATTCAATATAGTTCTCAATACAACATCATTAAAACCCTCATTTTGAAAAACAGTTCCATTTTGTATGAGGATGAGGTTCTATCAACTATCTTGTCTTTGGGCTGTCAAGAGGTGGCAAAAAAGGCCACTACTTTATCTAATATTTTGTCACCAAGCTTTTTCAGTCCTTATCATAATTCACGTACCTGGCTGCATCACAGTGGTTTTTATCACTGTGGTGCATACAGATGCAGAATATGTGCTCATTCCACTGCTGAACATGTCTTCTATGAGAGTGAAAATAAACAACAATATAAAATACAACAATTGACTAATTGCAACAGCAAAAATGTGGTTTATATGATCAGATGTGCAATGTGTAATTTGAGCTATATAGGCTGCACCACCCGATTGCTGAAAGTCCGTATTTCAGAGCATATTACTGACATTGTTATCTCCACTAATGCTAATCGCTCTATGTCATTTGCATCTAAGCACTTCGTCTCCTGTCATCAAAGAAACATGGCTTCTCTGCAAGTAATTGGCATTGAGAAACTTACATCGCCAGCAAGAGGAGGAGATCTTAAAAGACGCTTAATGACTCGTGAAGCGTACTGGATGTTTTGCTTGAATACCTGCCACCTTGCAGGTCTAAATGTGCGAAAGGAGATTATGTTCCACTATTAGAGTTAGCCCTTGCATACAACTTGTATTTCTTATGGGTTTTTTCATTTTCTCTTTGTATATTTACTCTGTGATTTTAAATTTTGTGAGTCACTATGTGTCATGTCATTGGTAATCAATTTTCATTGGTTGTTGCTGATATATTACCATGTTGTTACCAATGCTGAGTAGCTTTGAGAAAGAACAAGCTATTGTTCGAAACGCGTTACCTGTTACTCATTATCATGTGAATTTATCCGACTGGGAAGGGAAGCAAAAGGCCAGAAAAAGCCATACACATGACAAATACTATTGAGAACTCTGCTATTAGAAGCGGAAGGGAAGAACAAAGACAAAAAAATCTAAATAATAAAAATATTGCAGAAAGAGAAACCAATCACAAACTAAAATGTTTCTATACGAATGCACAAAGCATGGGCAACAAACAAGGAGAATTGGAATTACTAACACAGGAGAAGAAATATGACGTCACTGGAATCACTGAAACTTGGTGGGACGATACACATGACTGGAATACAAGGCTAGAAGGATACAACTTATTTGCAAGAAACAGACTTAATAAACGAGGAGGAGGTGTTGCATTGTATGTTAGAAAAGCGTATATCTGCACAGAGATAGATGCTTCAGAGACTGGGAGTTCTGTGGAAACTGTTTGGGTAAGAATACAAGGACAGAACAATGGAAAGGACACTATTGTAGGCATTTACTACAGGCTGCCTATGCAAGCTGAAGATATGGATGAACTCTTTATGCATCAATTGGCCAAGTTCTCCAAAAAATATGACATAGTGGTCATGGGAGATTTCAACTATCCAGACTCTCAGGCAAAACTAACAGGTCAAGCAAATTCTCATCCTCTCAGGCTGACTATTTTATCTTCCAAAGATAGGGGAGAAAACAAGGGGATCTGCTACCTTGGATCTAATCCTTATAAACAGGGAGGAAATGGTTGAGGAGGTAAGAGTGGCTGGGACTCTAGGGGGTAGTGACCATGCTATTTTAGAATTTTGGATAACTAGAGGAGGAAGACCTGTGAAGACTCAGACATCAAAGTTAGATTTCAGAAAGGCAGATTTTAAGGGACTCCGAAAGAGAATAGGAGGGATCCAATGGCTGGATATCCTTAAGGACACAAATGTCCAGGAAGGTTGGGAAATCTTGAAAAATTAGATTCTCAAAGCACAATTGTTAACAATTCCAAAAATAGGGTAGAATACAAAGCATTTAAGGAAACCAGAATGGATGAACACAGAACTTAAACACATGCTAAAAAGGAAGAAAGAAATGTTTATCAAATGGAAAGAGGGAGGCATATCTAAAGAAGAATATAATGCTGTCTGCAGAACCTGCAGGGCACGAATCAGATTATCTAAAGATGACAATGAATTAAGGCTTGCATGAGATGTCAAAAGCAATAAAAAAGGATTTGGAGGGATATGTCAAAAATAAAATAAAAGTTAAAGATTTTTACAGGATGAAAATGTGATGAAATGGTAAGAAAGGATGTTGAGAAGGCCGAACTTTTAAATTTCTATTTTGCATCTATTTTCTCTCAGAAAGGAAATGTAACATCAACTGATTTTCACTGTCCTATTAAGGGAATGGAAGAATCCAGGATATCTACAAACAAAAAGATAGTGAGGAAACACTTAGCTAACATAAATGAATTCAAGTCTACAGGTCCATATGAATTACACCCCAGAGTACTGAAGGAGATAGCAGAAGAAATTTTTGAACCACTCTTCATAATCTCTGAAAATTCTTGGAGAACAGTAGAAGTCCCAGAAGACTGGAGAAGAGCAATTGTTGTTCATATCTTCAAAAAGTGGAAGAAGGTGGACCCAGGGAACTATAGACCAGTAAGTCTGACGTCTATACCAGGAAAGATATTAGAACAAATCACAGGTCTGCGACTAAAAAGCTGTTTGATTATTTTCATCTAATTTCCATGTATTTTGATGTGCTGAAAATGAAAAAAATATTGAAAAAAATCCTGGACTTCAGGATTTGCCACAAAATGCAAAATTCTCTTCAAATTTAGCATATTTTTCTCAATTTTTGGTATTTTTTTTATCTTAGGGTTTTGAAAGTCAAAATTACTATTAATTCATTCACATCAATGCATTGAAGATATACAATGCCAAAAAAATATAACTTTCAAAGAAGAGAACTTTTAGAGTGAGCTAATAAAACCAGCATCAACATGTTGCAAGCTGAACGAGCAGGTTCGGACATGCCCGGGCTTGATTCAATTGTTTTATCTTGGTTCTCGCCTGTTCACACTTTTTCATCTCAGTTCGTGTTAGCTCGTCATATTCAACCGTGATTCCCAAAATTAGCATTATGGCTCAGCGGAAGTGTATTAATTCGCCTGACAGTTTCTGTTACATTTGTGGTGAATATACAGTGTTGAAGCAACAGCTGAATATTACAAACTTTGTGAAAAAAGTATACTTCGCTTATTTCGGACTAAAGCTTGGAGATCAAGATAAACCTTGGGCGCCTCATAAAGTGTGCAAACGGTGTGTTGAGGACCTCCGAAATTGGTTCAAGGGTAAGAAAAATGCTTTCCGTTATGGGATTCCTATGGTATGGCGAGAGCAAAAGAATCATAGTGATGATTGTTACTTTTGTTCATGCGATGTGAAAGGGTATAATTCAAAATGGAAGCATTCCATTTCATACCCCAATATTCACTCAGCAATTTGTCCCATCCCCCATGGCACAGATATACCAGTACCCAAGGCCCCTGCTACCTTGGAAGAGATAACTAGCTCCGATGAAGGTGGAGTCATACCTGAACCAGATGATGAAACAAGTTCTGACTTTGAAGATGATACAAGACCAAAATTGTTTTCCCAGGAGGAGATGAATGATTTGGTAAGAGACTTGAATGTTCCCAAAGATGCCGCTGAGTTACTCGGATCAAGGCTCAAAAGCCAGAATTTATTGTTGCCAGGAGTGTCTTTTTCATGGTTCAGACATTGTGAAAACGAGTTCGTTCCTTACTTTGCCCAGGAAGATAAGTTGGTTTTATTGCATCGATGTCGAAGGTTTGATGGGTCAATTTAAAATCCAATATGATTCAGCGCAATGGCGTCTTTTTATAGATTCTTCAAAAAGAAGTCTCAAAGCAGTTTTACTCCATAACAGTGGTTTTTATGCTTCCATCCCTGTAGGTCATTCTGTACACCTCAAGGAAACCTACGAGAACTTGGAATTGGTTTTTCGTAAACTTAAATATGAAGACCACGGTTGGCAAGTGTGCGGGGATTTGAAAGTCTTGTGCATGCTGCTCGGGCAACAAGCTGGGTATACCAAATACCCTTGTTTTCTGTGTCTATGGGACAGTCGAGATCGAAAAAATCACTGGACCAAGAAGAATTGGCAGCCGAGGGTGCTCACAGTTGGTGAAAAAAATGTCCTCCGAGGAACTTTTGTTCCTCCCCATAAAGTTCTTCTACCACCTCTCCACATAAAATTGGGATTGATGAAGCAATTCATAAAATCACTTCCAAAAGATGGAGAATGCTTCAAATACTTGGTCACCAAGTTTCCAGGCCTCTCGGAGGCAAAATTCAAGGAAGGTGTGTTCGTCGGACCAGACATTAGAAGGCTTATAGCTGATCAAGAGTTTATCAATACCATGATGCATCCTCAAAAAGAAGGGTGGTTTGCATTTAAAGAGGTCGTAGAGAAATTTTTAGGCAATAACAAAGACCCTGACTACAAAAAAATCGTCGGACGAATGCTTAAAGCATTTCAAGCTTTAGGTTGCCTGATGAGTTTGAAAGCGCATTTTCTCCATTAACACCTTGACAACTTTCCTGAAAATTTGGGAGCTGTGAATGAAGAGCAAGGTGAACAATTCCACCAGGACATTAAAGAGATGGAAAGAAGATACCAGGGAAGATGGAGCATTACAATGATGGCAGACTACTGTTGGACGCTTCAGAGAGACATTCCAGATGCTACTCACAAGCGTAAATGTACCAAGAGAAGCCTCACAGGGAAGAAGAATCTATTTTAGTGTGTGTTAGTGAGCTCATTGCAGTTAAAAAATGATTTTCATGAAACATTTGTAATAAAAAAATTAATTTTATGAGTCTATTTTCATTTATTTTGAGGTATTGTCTAATTTAACATAGTTACTTAAATTGTCAGAAAATGTGATGTCCTATGACAAAACGGAGGTTATTTTTGGATTCAGCGCACTTAAAAACATAAAGATTATGTGGAATAACCAAAATAGCTCTTGAAAAAATGTTTTTGCAGACCTATGTTATTAAGCAACATGTATGTAAGTACCTGGATAAGAATGAAGTGATTAACCAGAGTCAGCATGGGTTTGTAATTAATAAGTCATGTCAGACTAACTTAATTTCCTTCTATGACAGAATCACTGACTGGGTGGATCAGGGAAATGCTGTAGATATAGTATATCATGACTTCAGCAAAGCATTTGACAAAGTATCTCACACAATCCTTTTTGAAAAAATGACTATGTATGGAATGGACAAGGCAACTGTTAGGTGGATTCATAACTGGCTTAGTGATCGGACCCAAAGAGTGGTTGTAAATGGCTGCACATCCAGTTGGAAGAATATCTCAAGTGCGGTAACAAAGAGCTCTGTCCTGGGCCCTGCATTGTTCAACATCTTTATCAATGATTTAGAAGAAATAATTGAGGGTAAACTGATGAAATTTGCTGATGACACAAAGCTAGGAGGGATAGCTAATACTAGAGAAGAGAGGATTCAAAAATATATAAATAAACTGGAGCAGTGGGCAGCAACTGACAGAATGATTTTTAACAAGGAAAAATGCAAAGTACTACATCTGGGCAATAAAAATGAAAAAAGCATATACAGAATGGGAGGAATAGGGCTAAGCAACATCACATGTGAAAAAGACTTGGGTAGACTAATAGATCACAGACTGAACATGAATCAACAGTGTGATGCAGCAGCAAAAAAGGCAAATGCAATTCTGGGATGTATTAACAGAAGCATACAGTCTAGATCACGTGAAGTCATTATTGCCCTCTACTCCTCTTTGGTCAGACCTCATCTGGAATACTGTGTCCAGTTTTGGGCACCACATTTTAAAAAAGACATCAACAAACTGGAGCAAGTTCAGAGAAACACGACCAGAATGGTGACCGGTCTGCAAACCATGCGGTATGAGGAACGTTTACAGGATTTGGGAATGTTTAGCTTGCAGAAAAGAAAACTGAGAGGAGACTTAATAGCTGTCTACAAATATCTCAAGGGCTGTCACATTGTAGAATGATCATCTTTATTCTCATTTGCACAAAGAAAGACTAGAAGCAATATGATGAAACTGAATGCGAGGAGACACAGATTAGATAATTAGATATTAGAGAAAACTTTTTGACAGTTAGGGTGATCAAAGAGTGGAACAGGATACCACCAGAGGTGGTGAGTTCTCCTTCCGTGGAAGTCTTCAAACAGAGGCTGGACAGACATCTGTCTGGGATGATTTAGTGAATCCTGCTTTGAGCAGGGGTTGGACCAGATGACCCAGGAGGTCTCTTCCAACTCTACCATTCTATGATTCTATGACTGGACTCTCTGTTTTATTCACAATAAATTTGGAAGTTGGATTTTTCCTTCCTTGCTACATAAAGCCATTGCTAGGCTGTTTTGGTGGTCCACCACGACCTCTGATGTCGCTGTGTTTGTGTTTGCTTGTGATACCCGTGATCTCAAAAAAATTAAATTGGCGCGAGGTACAACCATCAAAATCATATAAAGATCCTCAATATTTAAAACCACTTTTTATTATTAAAAACGAGGCAACCTACCCCACCTATAGTGACAAACAAAAACCAACAAAAACAATGTGCACCATCGTATGCTAATTTGTTCCTGGGCTGGTGGGAGGAGACCATTGTCTTTGGGGGTGAAGAGAAGTGGTGGCATGAACATATATCTTGTTGTGAATTCCGTTCTCAGGCTCCCTCCTGTGGTCATGAGTGGTACTGTGTGAATTTGTTCTTGGGATCCCTCTGGTGGCCTTTAGCAATATGGCTGGTCTTGGCTGGGCTCAGCTGATTCATTTCCTGCCTATGCTGGGCCTATTTAATTCACCTGGCCCTTCATTTGTTGCCTGCTGTCGGTGTATTCAGTCTGGATTCTGAGCTCTCCTGAATATTCCTTGTGACCAGTCTCCTGTTGGTTAAGCTAAGTTTGCTTGTTCATTTTTGCTCATTATCTCATTGAAAACGTTTCTCAGTATATGATGAGTTCTGTCCAGCTTGCTTCTATGTGATATTTTCGCTTACTGGTTAGTTCTGGGGTGCAGAGTGCGCCCCCCACATCGTGAGTCGGTGTGGGGGTTCTTGCATTTTCTACGTGGCTTGTTTTTGATAGTTTTTATACTGACCACACAGACTCCTGCCTTTTTTCTGTCTATCTAGTATTAGCGGGCCTCATTTGCTAAACCTGTTTCATTTCTACGTTTGTGTTTTCCCCTTAACTCACCGTTATTATTTGTGGTGGGCTTTCTAAAACTTTGGGGTTATTTCTCTGTGGCAAGTGAGGTCTTTGCTTTCTCTCTAGGGGTAGTCAGTTTCTCAGGCCATGAACGAGGCGTCTAGGTTTTCAGGTAACGCTCCACGGCTACCCTTAGTGTGTGTGGATAGGATCAGGATTGCGGTCAGTATAGCTTCCACATCCCCAGAGCTTGTCCCATTTATTCAGGTCATATATGCCTGGTCAGTGTTGAGATCCTGCCACCGGATCCATAACAGTACAGCAGGCCCAAAAGTGTTAATGCAGCAGAAGAGGGAGAAGAGAAATTCGGAGGTCATTTTTTTTTTTTCTCTGCACTGTGTTTAGCCTCTCTCCTCCCCTTAATCTCTGGGTGGCTTTGAACTCAGCTGCAGATATGGACATTCAGAGTCTGTCTTCTAGTGTGGATCATCTCACTGCAAGGGTACAGGGCATTCAGGATTATGTAGTCCGCAGTCCTATGTCAGAGCCTAAAATACCTATTCCTGAGCTGTTTTCCGGAGATAGATCTAGGTTTTTGAACTTTAAGAATAATTGTAAGTTATTTCTTTCTCTGAGACCTCGCTCCTCTGGTGATTCTGTTCAGCAAGTTAAAATTATTATCTCTTTGTTACGCGGTGACCCTCAAGATTGGGCATTCGCTCTGGCGCCAGGAGATCCTGCATTGCTGAATGTGGATGCGTTTTTTCTGGCACTTGGAGTGCTTTATGAGGAACCAAATCTGGTAGACCAAGCAGAGAAAGCTTTGCTGGCTCTCTCTCAGGGTCAAGATGAAGCAGAGGTTTACTGTCAGAAGTTTAGGAAGTGGTCTGTGCTCACTCAATGGAATGAGTGCGCTCTGGCGGCGATTTTCAGAAAGGGTCTCTCTGAAGCCCTTAAAGATGAACGCCTGCGGGTCTGAATGAGTCAATGACTTTGGCCATTCAGATTGATCGGCGTTTGCGGGAGCGCAAACCTGTGCACCATCTGGCAGTATTTTCTGAGCAGAAATCTGAGCCTATGCAATGCGACAGGATTTTGACTAGAGTTGAACGGCAAAACTACAGACGTCAGAATGGGTTGTGCTTTTACTGTGGTGATTCTGCTCATGTTATCTCAGCATGCTCTAAGCGCACAAAAGGGTTTACCAAGTCTGTCACCATTGGTACTGTACAACCTAAATTCATTTTGTCTGTTACTTTGATTTGCTCTCTGTCATCCTACTCAGTTATGGCTTTTGTGGATTCAGGTGCCGCCCTGAATCTGATGGATTTGTCATTTGCCAGGCGCTGTGGTTTTATCTTGGAGCCTTTACAATTCCCTATTCCACTAAGGGGAATTGACGCTACGCCATTGTCCAAGAATAAACCTCAGTACTGGACTCAAGTGACCATGTGTATGGCTCCTGCACATCAGGAGGTGATTCGCTTTCTTGTGCTACATAATTTGCATGATGTTGTAGTGTTGGGTCTGCCATGGCTGCAGGCTCATAATCCAGTCCTGGATTGGAAAGCAATGTCTGTTTCAAGTTGGGGTTGCCAGGGAATTCATGGCGATGCCCCTTTGGTGTCAATTGCTTCTTCTACTCCTTCTGAAGTCCCTGAATTTTTGTCAGACTATCAGGATGTATTTGATGAGCCCAAATCCAGTGCCCTACCTCCTCATAGGGATTGTGATTGTGCTATAAATTTGATTCCTGGTAGTAAGTTCCCTAAGGGACGACTCTTTAATTTGTCTGTACCAGAACATGCCGCTATGCGGAGTTATATAAAGGAGTCCTTGGAGAAGAGGCATATTCGCCAGTCCTCGTCCCCTTTGGGTGCGGGGTTCTTTTTTGTGGCCAAGAAGGATGGTTCTCTGAGACCCTGTATAGATTATCGCCTTCTAAATATCATCACGGTCAAATTTCAGTACCCCTTGCCACTGTTGTCCGATCTGTTTGCCCGGATTAAGGGGGCCAGTTGGTTCACCAAGATAGATCTTCGAGGAGCGTATAATCTTGTGCGCATAAAACAGGGTGATGAATGGAAAACAGCATTTAATACGCCCGAAGGCCATTTTGAGTACTTGGTGATGCCTTTTGGGCTTTCTAATGCCCCCTCTGTGTTTCAGTCCTTCATGCACGACATCTTCCGAGAGTATCTGGATAGATTTATGATTGTGTACCTGGATAATATTATGGTCTTTTCTGATGATTGGGACTCTCATGTGAAGCAGGTCAGGATGGTATTTCAGGTCCTGCGTGCCAATGCCTTGTTTGTGAAGGGCTCTAAATGTCTCTTCAGAGTCCAGAAGGTTTCCTTTTTGGGCTTTATTTTTTCTCCTTCTACTATTGAGATGGATCCAGTCAAGGTTCAGGCTATTCATGACTGGACTCAACCTACATCTGTGAAGAGTCTTCAAACGTTCTTGGGTTTTGCTAATTTTTACCGTCGCTTCATCACTAATTTTTCTAGTGTGGTTAAGCCTTTAACGGATTTGACCAAGAAGAGTTCTGATGTTACGAATTGGTCTCCTGCGGCCATGGAGGCCTTTCAGGAGCTGAAACGTCGGTTTTCTTCAGCTCCTGTCTTGCGCCAGCCCGATGTCTCTCTTCCCTTTCAGGTCGAGGTTGATGCTTCTGAGGTTGGAGCAGGGGCTGTCTTGTCGCAGAAAAGCTCTGATGGCTCTGTGATGAGACCATGTGCTTTCTTTTCAAGAAAGTTTTCGCCTGCCGAGCGGAATTATGATGTTGGTAATCGTGAGCTGTTGGCGATGAAGTGGGCATTTGAGGAGTGGCGACATTGGCTTGAGGGAGCCAAGCATCGTGTAGTGGTCTTGACGGATCACAAGAATTTGACTTATCTCGAGTCTGCCAAGCGGTTGAATCCGAGACAGGCTCGATGGTCGCTGTTTTTCTCTCGTTTCAATTTTGTGGTCTTATATCTTCCGGGTTCGAAAAACGTGAAGGCTGATGCCCTTTCTAGGAGTTTTGTACCTGACTCCCTGGAAGTTTCTGAACCGAATGGTGTCCTCAAAGAGGGGGTGATTTTGTCTGCCATCTCTCCTGATCTGCGATGGGTGTTGCAGGAATTTCAGGCCAATAGACCTGATCGTTGTCCCCCGGAGAGACTGTTTGTCCCGGACAGATGGACCAGTAGAGTTATTTCCGAGGTCCATTCTTCGGTGTTGGCGGGTCATCCTGGAATTTTTGGTACCAGGGATTTGGTGGCGAGGTCCTTTTGGTGGCCTTCCTTGTCACGGGATGTGCGTTCCTTTGTGCAGTCCTGTGGGATTTGTGCTCGGGCCAAACCTTGCTGTTCTCGTGCCAGTGGATTGCTTTTGCCTTTGCCTGTCCCGAAGAGGCCTTGGACGCATATTTCCATGGATTTTATTTCGGATCTTCCTGTCTCTCAGAGGATGTCTGTCATCTGGGTGGTTTGTGATCGTTTTTCTAAGATGGTCTATTTGGTACCCTTGCCTAAGCTGCCTTCTTCCTCCGATTTGGTGCCACTGTTTTTTCAGAATGTGGTTCGTTTACATGGTATTCCGGAGAACATTGTGTCTGACAGAGGATCCCAGTTTGTATCCAGATTTTGGCGGTCCTTTTGTGCTAAGATGGGCTTTGAATTGTCTTTTTCGTCGGCCTTCCATCCTCAGACGAACGGCCAAACCGAAGGAACTAATCAGACCTTGGAAACTTATTTGAGATGTTTTGTTTCTGCTGATCAGGATGATTGGGTGACCTTTTTGCCTTTGGCTGAGTTTGCCCTTAATAATCGGGCTAGTTCTGCTACTTTGGTTTCACCTTTCTTTTGCAATTCTGGTTTTCATCCTCGTTTTTCCTCGGGTCAGGTTGAGTCCTCTGACTGTCCTGGGGTGGATTCTGTGGTGGATAGGTTGCAGCAGATTTGGAATCATGTGGTGGACAATTTGACGTTGTCCCAGGAGAAGGCTCAGTGCTTTGCTAACCGCCGTCGCTGTGTGGGTCCCCGACTTCGTGTGGGGGATTTGGTATGGTTGTCTTCTCGTTATGTCCCGATGAAGGTTTCCTCTCCTAAGTTCAAGCCTCGTTTCATCGGTCCTTATAAGATTTTGGAAATCCTCAACCCTGTGTCATTTCGTTTGGACCTCCCTACATCGTTTGCCATTCATAATGTGTTCCATAGGTCATTGTTGCGGAGATATGTGGTGCCTGTGGTTCCTTCTGTTGATCCTCCTGCTCCGGTTTTGGTCGAGGGAGAGTTGGAGTATGTGGTGGAGAAGATCTTGGATTCTCGTATTTCGAGACGGAAGCTTCAGTACTTAGTTAAATGGAAGGGCTATGGTCAGGAGGATAATTCCTGGGTTGTCGCCTCCGATGTCCATGCGGCCGATTTGGTTCATGCCTTTCATTCGGCTCATCCTGATCGGCCTGGGAGTTCTGGTGAGGGTTCGGTGACCCCTCCTCAAGGGGGGGTACTGTTGTGAATTCCGTTCTCAGGCTCCCTCCTGTGGTCATGAGTGGTACTGTGTGAATTTGTTCTTGGGATCCCTCTGGTGGCCTTTAGCGATATGGCTGGTCTTGGCTGGGCTCAGCTGATTCATTTCCTGCCTATGCTGGGCCTATTTAATTCACCTGGCCCTTCATTTGTTGCCTGCTGTCGGTGTATTCAGTCTGGATTCTGAGCTCTCCTGAATATTCCTTGTGACCAGTCTCCTGTTGGTTAAGCTAAGTTTGCTTGTTCATTTTTGCTCATTATCTCATTGAAAACGTTTCTCAGTATATGATGAGTTCTGTCCAGCTTGCTTCTATGTGATATTTTCGCTTGCTGGTTAGTTCTGGGGTGCAGAGTGCACCCCCCACATCGTGAGTCGGTGTGGGGGTTCTTGCATTTTCTGCGTGGCTTGTTTTTGATAGTTTTTATATTGACCGCACAGACTCCTGCCTTTTTTCTGTCTATCTAGTATTAGCGGGCCTCATTTGCTAAACCTGTTTCATTTCTACGTTTGTGTTTTCCCCTTAACTCACCGTTATTATTTGTGGGGGGCTTTCTAAAACTTTGGGGTTATTTCTCTGAGGCAAGTGAGGTCTTTGCTTTCTCTCTAGGGGTAGTCAGTTTCTCAGGCCGTGAACGAGGCGTCTAGGTTTTCAGGTAACGCTCCACGGCTACCTTTAGTGTGTGTGGATAGGATCAGGATTGCGGTCAGTATAGCTTCCACATCCCCAGAGCTTGTCCTATTTATTCAGGTCATATTTGCCTGGTCAGTGTTGAGATCGTGCCACCGGATCCATAACAATATCTATAAGGTATAGGTATATTGACGACGTCTTTATGGTGTGGACAGGTACTTAAGAGGAGTTTAAAGTATTTATGGGACATCTTAATGAGAATAACGTGGGTCTAAAGTTCACGTCGGAGATCAGTGAAGTAGAGTTGGCGTTCCTAGATTTGAGAATCGTGAAAGAGGCAAATGGGGGAGTGGCGACAAGTATATACAGAAAGCCTACGAGCACTAACAGTCTGCTGCATTGGGATAGTCACCATCCTACCTCCCTGAAAAGGGGGATCCCTAAGGGCCAGTTCCTAAGATTGAGGAGGAACCGCTCCAGGGAGGATACGTTCAAGAGCCAGGTGGGGGACATGTTTGACAGGTTTAGAGAAAAGGGTTATCCTAGACCTATTTTGAATAGGGCCTATGAGTTTGCCAAGAAGACAGATAGACAAGGTCTGCTACAGAAGCACGCTAAGACTGAGGTCTGTGATACCATAAGGATTATTGGCACTTTTAATGCGCAGCACCAGGATATCAGGAAGATTTTCGCTAGACATTGGGATGTTCTTAAGCTTGATCCCAACCTGATGGACGTAGTAGGTGAACGCCCTAATTTTACATTCAGGAAGGGCAGATCCATTAGAGATATGCTTGTGCATAGCCAATATCAGCGACCAAAACCCGGTGGGACATGGTTAGATAGGAGGCCATGTGGCTTCTTTAAGTGTGGTGACTGCAGCCTCTGTAAGTGGATGAGACCGTGTAAACAGTTCCAGAGCTCCACCACGGGTAAAATCTTCTACCAACGTGAATTTTCAAATTGTAAGACAACAGGTGTGGTATATGTGGCGTCCTGCTCCTGCCCTAAAGATTACATAGGGAAAACCAAGAGGGAGTTTAGGAGAAGAGTGGGGGAGCATATGGGCGATATTCGCAATAACAGGGATACACCACTGGCGAAACACATGCATATTTACCACAGGGGAGACCCAACAGAGGTGAGATTCACTGTCATGGAGGTTGTCAGGATGAACCTGAGAGGTGGTAATCTTGACAGGATGATCCTCAGATGTGAATGTGAATGGATCTTCAGGATGGAATCTCTGGAACCAAAGGGGATTAATGAGCAAGTGTCGTATGCGTGCTTTCTGTAGCCATCTATTAACATCCTCTGACACTCTGGCTATTTAGTCTAAGTACAGTTTACTAGGTCTCTTCGTAGGGTTATATGATCATACCAATTTTTTCGATGGAATCCCCATTTTTGAGGATTCACATAGATTTCCATGAAAAATCTACTTGTCCATCTTACTTATTTGTATATCCCGTATCTTTCTTTTTTTATTTGCCGCAGTATATGCTAATTGCCTCTTTACACACCTCCCCACTGGATGCCCCATATCGTAATCGGATGAAGCATGGGTACCGTTATCTTTTATCCGTACTATGGGTAGCACTAGCCATTATTTCCAACTTTGTCCTTTGACAACATGATCAATCTATAGTGGGGTAGATTTATGATTGTATTTATAGAGAATGCTCAGTACTAGGGTTGAGCGAAACGGATCGTTCATTTTCATAAGTGGCCGACTTTTGGCAAAGTCGGCATCTCATGAAACCGAGCCAATCCCTGTGTGGGGTCTGCCATGCGGTACGCGACTTTCGCGCCAAAGTCGCGTTTCAATGACGCTAAAAGCGCCATTTCTCAGCCAATGAAGGTGGACGCAGAGTGTAGGCAGTGTGATGACATAGATCTCAGTCCCCACCATCTTAGAGAAGGGCATTGCAGTGATTGGCTTGCTTTCTGCGGCGTCACAGGGGCTATAAATGGGCGTTCCCGCCGACCGCCATCTTACTGCTGCTGATCTGAGCGTAGGGAGAGGTTGCTGCTGCTTCTTCAGAAGCAGGGATAGTGATAGGCAGGGTACATAAAGCCACAAACCGCTTGTGCTGTAGCGATTTCCACTGTCCAACACCACCTTTTGTTTGCAGGGACAGTGGAAGCTACATTTTTTTTCCTCAGCGCTGTAGCTCATTGGGCTGCCCTAGAAGGCTCACTGATAGCTGCGTTGCTGTGTGTGTACGACGCTGTGCAAACCAACTGCTTTTTTCAAAGCACAAATCCTGTTTTTCCTTCCTTTCTGCACAGCTATCTTGTGTGTTTGTCCACACTTTTGTGTGCAGCAGTCCTTTTTATAGCTGCCTGCCATACTTTTCTGAGATAACTACAGGGAGATAAATATTGGCAAGTCTGCCTCCGTGCCATTGCTGTGTGTGGCATCTGTCTCTCATTGTGTGCCACCGAAAACCACTGTGTAATACTTGGCCATTTTTTTTTTTTGCTAAATTCTCCCTTTTCAAAAAAAAATTAGTGGGAGATAAATATTGGCAAGTCTGCCTCCATGCCATTGCTGTGGGTGGCATCTGTCTCTCATTGTGTGGCACTGAAAACCACTGTGTAATACTTGGCCATTTTTTTTTTTTTGGGTACATTCTCCCTTTTCAAAAAAAAATATTAGTGGGAGATAAATATTGGCAAGTCTGCCTCCGTGCCATTGCTGTGTGTGGCATCTGTCTCTCATTGTGTGCCACCGAAAAACACTGGGTGATACTTGGCCAATTTTTTTTTTTGCTAAATTCTCCCTTTTCAAAAAAAAAAATTAGTGGGAGATAAATATTGGCAAGTCTGCCTCCGTGCCATTGCTGTGTGTGGCATCTGTCTCTCATTGTGTGCCACCGAAAACCACTGTGTAATACTTGGCCATTTTTTTTTTTTTGGGGTACATTCTCCCTTTTCAAAAAAAAAATAATTAGTGGGAGATAAATATTGGCAACTCTGCCTCTGTGCCAGTCCTGTGTGTGGCATCTGTCTCTCATTGTGCGCCACCGAAAACCACTGTGTGATACTTGGCCATTTTTTTTTTTTTGCTAAATTCTCCCTTTTCAAAAAAAAAAATTAGTGGGAGATAAATATTGGCAAGTCTGCCTCCGTGCCATTGCTGTGTGTGGCATCTGTCTCTCATTGTGTGCCACCGAAAACCACTGTGTAATACTTGGCCTTTTTTTTTTTTTTGCTAAATTCTCCCTTTTAAAAAAAAAAAATTAGTGGGAGATAAATATTGGCAAGTCTGCCTCCGTGCCATTGCTGTGGGTGGCATCTGTCTCTCATTGTGTGGCACCGAAAACCACTGTGTAATACTTGGCCATTTTTTTTTGGGGGGTACATTCTCCCTTTTCAAAAAAAAAATAATTAGTGGGAGATAAATATTGGCAAGTCTGCCTCTGTGCCATTGCTGTGTGTGGCATCTGTCTCTCATTGTGTGCCACCGAAAACCACTGTGTAATACTTGGCCATTTTTTTTTTTTGGGGGTACATTCTACCTTTTAAAAAAAAAAAAATTAGTGGGAGATAAATATTGGCAAGTCTGCCTTCGTGCCATTGCTGTGTGTGGCATCTGTCTCTCATTGTGTGCCACCGAAAACCACTGTGTGATACTTGGCCATTTTTTTTTGGGGGGTACATTCTACCTTTTCAAAAAAAAAAATTAGTGGGAGATAAATATTGGCAAGTCTGCCTCCGTGCCATTGCTGTGTGTGGCATCTGTCTCTCATTGTGTGCCACCGAAAACCACTGTGTAATACTTGGCCTTTTTTTTTGGGGTAAATTCTCCCTTTTAAAAAAAAATAATAGTGGGAGATTACGATTGGCATTTCTGCTTGAGTACTGGTCCTGTGTGTGCCATCTGTCTCAAATTATTGGGACACAGAAAACCTAGTGTGTAACATTGGGCCTGATTTTCCTTTCAGTGTCAGGCACCTATAAAGGTGTATATAAATCCTACAGAAGTTTGAGTTCACCTTATAAGTTGTTTTACACTAACAAATAGCGTTACTTTGGTTACGTTTTGCAAACAATGAGGAAGTCTAGTGGAAGAGGTCGTGGCCGTGGGCGGTCATTGTCAGCTGGTAATGATGGTAGTGGTGGTGGAGCATCAGGTGGTCGTGGTAAAAGCAGTACAGCACCTAAGTCTCGAGTTGTTGAGCCAGGTTCGTTGTCTGGCTACACAAGGCCTCGAACGCTCTCTTTTCTGGGAGTAGGAAAACCACTTTTGAAGCCGGAGCAGGAGGAACAAGTATTGGCTTTCATTGCTGCCTCTGCCTCTAGCTCTTTCGCCTCCTCCTCGGAAAGTGCCAAATGTCAGAGCAGTGCATCGTCAGTGGATGCTCCCGGTCAGGAACAAGTCGCTTCCTTGTGTCCTTCACTAAAAACAACAGTGAAGGATGCGTCAGTCGACACAACAGGTTACTCCATGGAGCTCTTTACACATACCGTTCCTGGGTTAGACAGTGAAACAGTTAACAGGCCATGCCCATTAGAAGTTGAATCGGACATGGAGTGCACAGATGCACAGCCACAGCCAGATTACTATGCTGTTCCTTTGACTCAGACCAGAACATTGCCCTCGCAGTGTACTGAGGCAGAATCAAACCCAGCGGAGACTATGGTGCCCCGTCACGAACGCTATACCACCGGCTTACACGGTGACACAGACGAAGTTGCACACGACATAGAAGAGGAGGTCATAGATGACCCAGTTGTGGACCCCGATTGGCAGCCATTAGGGGAACAGGGTGCAGGCGGCAGTAGTTCTGAAGCGGAGGAGGAGGAGCCGCAGCAGGCATAAACATCACAACAGGTTCCATCTACCGGGCCCGTATCTGGCCAAAAACGCGTGGCAAAACCAAAACCAGTTGGAGGACAGCGTGGCCATCCGGTTAAAGAAGCTCAGTCTGCAATGCCTGAAAAGGTATCCGATAGTAGAAAGAGTGCAGTCTGGCATTTTTTTAAACAACATCCAAATGATCAGCGCAAAGTCATCTGTCAAAAATGTTCAACTACCTTAAGCAGAGGTCAGAATCTTAAAAGTCTAAATACAAGTTGCATGCATAGACATTTATCCACCATGCATTTGCAAGCCTGGACTAACTACCAAACGTCCCTAAAGGTTGCAGCACCCTCGGCCAATGAAGCTAGTCAGCAACGCTACATGCCTTCCCTCCCTGTAAGCCGACCATTTCCCACACCACCTGCAGTATCTGTGCAGCTTTCGTCGCCAGGCCAAAGCAGTCAGGGAATCACCAGGTTAGTAGTAGGAAACACTGCATGTAGGGCACCGGCAAGAATACCATCTCCAACCCTCTCTCAGTCACCCATGCCCACCGACACCACCGCTAGTTCCACGATCTCCAGCTCTCCAGTCCAGCTCACCCTACATGAGACTCTTGTTAGGAAAAGGAAGTACTCATCCTCGCATCCGCGTACACAGGGTTTGAACGCCCACATTGCTAGACTAATCTCATTAGAGATGATGCCCTACCGGTTAGTTGAAAGAGAAGCTTTCAAAGCGCTGATGGACTACGCTGTACCACGCTACGAGCTACCCAGTCGGCACTTCTTTTCTAGAAAAGCCATCCCAGCCCTCCAACAGCATGTTAAAGACCTCATCGTCCATGCATTCAGGCAGTCTGTGACTACAAAGGTGCACCTGACAACAGATGCATGGACCAGTAGGGACGTTACGTGTCCATCACGGCACACTGGGTGAATGTGGTGGATGCAGGGTCCACAGGGGCCAGCAATATTGGGACAGTTCTGCTTAGCCCACGGTCAAGGAAAGAGTTGGCTGTAGGCGTTTGCCCCCCCTCCTCCTCTTCCTCCTCCTCATGCAGAAGCGAGAGCTCGTCCACAGACCGCAGTCGCACATCCACTCCATCCGCAGCTGCCACTGTTGCACACCAGGTGTGCCATTATGGGACAGCTAGTGGCAAGCGTCAGCAGGCTGTATTGGCAATGAAGTGTTTGGGCGACAACAGACACACCGCGGAAGTTCTGTCCGAGTTCTTGCAGAATGAAACTCAGTCATGGCTGGGCACTGTACATCTTGAGGCAGGCAAGGTAGTGAGTGATAACGGAAGGAATTTCATGGCTGCTATAGCCCTTTCCCAACTGAAACACATTCCTTGCCTGGCTCACACCTTAACCCCTTCACCCCCAAGGGTGGTTTGCACGTTAATGACCGGGCCAATTTTTACAATTCTGACCACTGTCCCTTTATGAGGTTATAACTCTGGAACGCTTCAACGGATCTTGGCGATTCTGACACTGTTTTCTCGTGACATATTGTACTTCATGATAGTGGTAACATTTCTTCGATATATCTTGCGTTTATTTGTGAAAAAAACTAATATTTGGCGAAAATTTTGAAAATTTCACAATTTTCCAACTTTGAATTTTTATGCCCTTAAATCACAGACATATGTCACGCAAAATACTTAATAAGTAACATTTCCCACATGTCTACTTTACATCAGCACAATTTTGGAACCAAAATTTTTTTTGTGATGGAGTTATAAGGGTTAAAAGTTGACCAGCAATTTCTCATTTTTACAACACCATTTTTTTTTAGGGACCACATCTCATTTGAAGTCATTTTGAGGGGTCTATATGATAGAAAATACCCAAGTTTGACACCATTCTAAAAACTGCACCCCTCAAGGTACTCAAAACCACTTTCAAGAAGTTTATTAACCCTTCAGGTGTTTCACAGGAATTTTTGGAATGTTTAAATAAAAATAAACATTTAACTTTTTTTCACACAAAATTTATTTCAGCTCCAGTTTGTTTTATTTTACCAAGGGTAACAGGAGAAAATAGACCCCAAAATTTGTTGTACAATTTGTCGTGAGTATGCTGATACCCCATATTTGGGGGTAAACCACTGTTTGGGCGCATGGCAGAGCTCGGAAGGAAAGGAGCGCCATTTGCCTTTTCAATGCAAAATTGACTGGAATTGAGATGGGACGCCATGTTGCATTTGGAGAGCCCCTGATGTGCCTAAACATTGAAATCCCCCACAAGTGACACCATTTTGGAAAGTAGACCCCCTAAGGATCTTATCTAGATGTGTTTTGAGAGCTTTGAACCCCCAAGTATTTCGCTATCTTATCTAGATGTGTGGTGAGCACTTTGACCCAACAAGTGCTTCACAGAAGTTTATAATGCAGAGCCGTAAAAATAAAAAATCATATTTTTTCACAAAAATGATCTTTTCGCCACCAATTTTTTATTTTCCCAAGGGTAAGAGAAGAAATTGGACCCCAAAAATTGTTGTGCAATTTGTCCTGAGTACGCTGATACCCCATATGTGGGTGTAAACCATTGTTTGGTCGCAGGGCAGAGCTCGGAAGGGAAGGAGCGCCATTTGACTTTTCAATGCAAAATTGACTGGAATTGAGATGGGACGCCATGTTGCGTTTGGAGAGCCCCTGATGTGCCTAAACATTGAAACCCCCCACAAGTGACACCATTTTGGAAAGTAGACCCCTTAAGGAACTTATCTAGATGTGTGTTGAGCACTTTGACCCAACAAGTGCTTCACAGACGTTTATAATGCAGAGCCGTAAAAATAAAAATCATATTTTTTCACAAAAATGATCTTCTCACCCCCATTTTTTTATTTCCCCAAGGGTAAAAGAAGAAATTAGACCACAAAAGTTGTTGTGCAATTTGTCCTGAGTACGACGATACCCCATATGTGGGGGTAAACCACTATTTGGGCGCATAGTAGAGCTCGGAAGGGAAGGAGCGCTATTTTACTTTTCAATGCAAAATTGACTGGAATTAAGATGGGATGCCATGTTGCGTTTGGAGAGCCCCTGATGTGCCTAAACATTAAAACCCCCCACAAGTGACACCATTTTGGAAAGTAGACCCCCTAAGGAACTTATCTAGATGTGTTTTGAGAGCTTTGAACCCCCAAGTATTTCACTACAGTTTATAACGCAGAGCCGTGAAAATAAAAATTCTTTTTTTTTTCACAAAAATGATTTTTTAGCCCCCAGTTTTGTATTTTCACAAGGGTATCAGGATAAATTGGACCCCAAACATTGTTGCCCAATTTGTCCTGAGGACGCTGATACCCCATATGTGGGGGGAACCACTGTTTGGGCGCATGACAGAGCTCGGAAGGGAAGGAGCGCCATTTGGAATGCAGACTTAAATGGATTGGTCTGCAGGCGTCACGTTGCATTTGCAGAGCCCCTGATGTACCCAAACAGTACAAACCCCCCACAAGTGACCCCATATTGGAAACTAGACCCCCCAAGGAACTTATCTAGATGTGTTGTGAGAACTTTGAACCCCCAAGTGTTTCACTACAGTTTATAACGCAGAGCCGTGAAAATAAAAATTCTTTTTTTTTTCACAAAAATGATTTTTTTAGCCCCCAGTTTTGTATTTTCACAAGGGTATCAGGATAAACTGGACCCCAAAAGTTGTTGTCCAATTTGTCCTGAGTATGCTGATACCCCATATGTGGGGGGGAACCACTGTTTGGGCGCATGACAGAGCTCGGAAAGGAAGGAGCGCCATTTGGAATGCAGACTTAAATGGATTGGTCTGCAGGCGTCACGTTGCATTTGCAGAGCCCCTGATGTACCCAAACAGTACAAACCCCCCACAAGTGACCCCATATCGGAAACTAGACCCCCCAAGGAACTTATCTAGATGTGTTGTGAGAACTTTGAACCCCCAAGTGTTTCACTACAGTTTATAACGCAGAGCCGTGAAAATAAAAATTCTTTTTTTTCCCACAAAACTTATTTTTTGGCCCCCAGTTTTGTATTTTCCCAAGGGTAGCAGGAGAAATTGGACCCCAAAAAATGATGTCCAATTTGTCCTGAGTACGCTGATACCCCATATGTTGGGGTAAACCCCTGTTTGGGCACACGGGAGAGCTCTGAAGGGAAGGAGCACTGTTTTCCTTTTTCAACGCAGAATTGGCTGGAATTCAGATCGGATGCCATGTCCCGTTTGGAGAGCCCCTGATGTGCCTAAACAGTGGAAACCCCCCAATTATAACTGAAACCCTAATCCAAACACACCCCTTACCCTAATCCCAACAGTAACCCTAACCACTCCTCTAACCCAGACACACCCAACCCTATTCCCAAACGTAAATGTAATCCAAACCCTAACCCTATCTTTAGCCCCAACCCTAACTGTAGCCCCAACCCTAGCCCCAACCCTAGCCCTAACCCTAGCAATAACCCTAGCCCTATCACTAGCCCTAACACTAGCCCTAACCCTAGCCCTAGCCCCAACCCTAGCCCTAACCCTAGCCCTAACCCCAACCCTAGCCCCAACCCTAGCCCTAACCCTAGCCCTAACCCTAGCCCCAACCCTGGCCCTAACCCTAGCCCTAACCCTAACCCTAGCCCTAACTCTAGTCCTAACTCTAGCCCTAACCCTAACCCTAACCCTAATGGGAAAATGGAAATAAATAAATTTTTTAATTTTTTTATTTTTCCCTAACTAAGGGGGTGATGAAGGGGGGTTTGATTTACTTTTATAGCGGGTTTTTTAGCGGATTTTTATGATTGGCAGCCGTCACACACTGAAAGACGCTTTTCATTGCAAAAAATATTTTTTGCGTTACCACATTTTGAGAGCTGTAATTTTTCCATATTTGAGTCCACAGAGTCATGTGAGATCTTGTTTTTTGCGGGACGAGTTGACGTTTTTATTGGTAACATTTTCGGACACGTGACATTTTTTGATCGCTTTTTATTCTGATTTTTGTGAGGCAGAGTAATCAAAAAACAGCTATTCATGAATTTCTTTTGCGGGAGGCGTTTATACCGTTCCGCGTTTGGTAAAATTGATAAAGCAGTTTTATTCGTCAGGTCAGTACGATTACAGCGATATCTCATTTATATCTTTTTTTATGTTTTGGCGCTTTTATACGATAAAAACTATTTTATAGAAAAAATAATTATTTTGGTATCGCTTTATTCTCAGGACTATAACTTTTTTATTTTTTTGCTGATGATGATGTATGGCGGCTCATTTTTTGCGGGACAAGATGACGTTTTCAGCGGTACCATGGTTATTTATATCAGTCTTTTTGATCGTGTGTCATTCCACTTTTTGTTCGGCGGTATGATAATAAAGCGTTGTTTTTTGCCTCGTTTTTTTTTTCTTACGGTGTTTACTGAAGGGGTTAACTAGTGGGGCAGTTTTATAGGTTGGGTCGTTACGGACGCGGCGATTCTAAATATGTGTACTTTTATTTTTTTTTATTTTATTTAGCTAAAGAAATGTATTTATGGGAATAATATATATATTTTTTTCTCTATTTAGGATATTTTTTTTATTTTTTTTTTACACACATGTGGGGAATTTTTTTTTTACTTTTTTACTTTGTCCCAGGGGGGGACATTACAGATCATTGATCTGACAGTGTGCACAGCACTCTGTCAGATCGACAATCTGCTGTGCAGGGCTGCAGGCTTACCAAGTGTCTGCTCTGAGCAGGCACTCGGTAAGCCACCTCCCTCCCTGCAGGACCCGGATGCCGCGGCCATCTTGGATCGGGGACCTGCGGCGAGGAGGGAGGTAGGAGACCCTCGGAGCAACGCGATCACATCGCGTTGCTCCGGGGGTCTCAGGGAAGCCCGCAGGGAGCCCCCTCCCTGCGCGATGCTTCCCTATACCGCCGGTACACCGCGATCATGTTTGATCGCGGTGTGCCGGGGGTTAATGTGCCGGAGGCGGTCCGTGACCGCTCCTGGCACATAGTGCCGGATGTCAGCTGCGATATGCAGCTGACACCCGGCCGCGATCGGCCGCGCTCCCCCCGTGAGCGCGGCCGATCGCGTATGACGTACTATCCCGTCGGTGGTCATACGGGCCCACCCCACCTCGACGGGATAGTACGTCTGATGTCAGAAAGGGGTTAAACCTGGTGGTGCAGTGCTTCCTGAAAAGTTACCCGGGGCTACCCGACCGGCTTCTCAAAGTGCGCAGACTTTGCTCGCATATCCGCCGTTCGCCCGTACACTCCAGCCGTATGCAGAACTATCAGCAGTCTTTGAACCTTCCCCAGCATCGCCTAATCATCGACGTTGCAACAAGGTGGAACTCCACACTGCACATGCTTCAGAGACTGTGCGAACAGAGGCGTGCTGTTATGTTTTTGTGGGAGGATACACATACACGGGCAGGCAGTTGGATGGCAGACATGGAGTTGTCAGGTGCGCAGTGGTCGAAGCGACAAGACCTGTGTCAAGTCCTTCAGTGTTTTGAGTAATGCACACGGCTGGTTAGTGCAGACAACGCCATAATAAGCATGAGCATCCCCCTAATGCGTCTGCTGATGCAAAGTTTGACGCACATAAAGGAGCAGGCGTCTGCAGCCGAGGAAGAGGAAAGCCTTGATGACAGTCAGCCATTGTCTGGTCAGGGCTGTGTAGAGGACGCTGTAGCGGGCGAAGAGGAGGAGGAGGACGAGGAGGATGATGGGGATGAGTACTTTTTGAATGAGGAAGCTTCTCCTGGGCCAACAGAAATTAGTGGAGTTGCAAGGCCGGGTTCTGTTTTTTTAAGGGAGACAAGTGACGTAGATTTGCCTGTAACTGCCCCTCCAACCAGCACAACAGCAGATTTGACAACTGGAACTTTGGCCCACATGGCGGATTATGCCTTACGTATCCTCAAAAGGGACACACGCATTATTAAAATGATGAGCGATGACGATTACTGGTTGGCCTGCATCCTTGACCCTCGCTTTAAAGGCAAATTGCAAAATATTATGCCACATGAGAACCTCGAACAAATCTTAGCAACCAAACAAGCTACTCTTGTAGACCGTTTGATTCAGGCATTCCCAGCACACAGCGCCGGTGATGGTTCTCACACAAGCTGCAGGGGGCTACATGGCAGAGGTGTTAGAGTTGCACAGATCAGAAGTGGCGTTGGACAGAGGGGTTTTCTGACCAGGTTGTGGAGTGATTTCGCAATGACCGCAGACAGGACAGGTACAGCAGCATCTATTCAAAGTGACAGGAGACAACATTTGTCCAGTATGGTTACTAACTATTTTTCAGCCCTTATCGATGTTCTCCCTCAACCGTCATTCCCATTTGATTACTGGGCATCCAAATTAGACACCTGGCCTGAATTGGCAGAATATGCGTTGCAGGAGCTTGCTTGCCCAGCAGCTAGTGTGCTATCAGAAAGAGTATTCAGTGCTGCTGGTTCAATATTAACCGAAAAATTGACTCGTCTGGCTACCCAAAATGTGGATGATCTCACCTTCATTAAAATGAACCACTCCTGGATTTCAAATTATTTTGCCCCACCTTTCCCGGCTGACACCTAGCTTTCCTATAAAAAGGTCTTGCTTGTGGACTGGTCTTACTGAGTGTTCAAATCTCTTAATTTGCAGCAGCTGTTTGACCAGCATACGACATGTTTACACCTCCCCCAATGGGAAAACTCCCCCCACGGGGCCGTGGTCTCGACACTTGGCGCAAGCACCCGTTAGTTACAGTGCTGTTTGTCAGAAGAGGTGGGTGTGCTCGCTTTTGGTCGACGGCACTGCCACTGGGTCCCGCATAGTACAATGTAGTGTCTCTGGCGGTGGTGGTGCGCACCCAACGTCAGACACACCGTTGTAACATGAGGGGCCCTGGGGCGGTACCGCCGACCACAAGAGAGTTCCCCCCCAGCTCAAACTGTGCTCTACCACGTGCAAAATTATCTCGCACAGCTCCACCAATGTTTAGTCTATGCGCTGACATCATTCAATGCCTGGCACTGACAAACAATACCAATTTGTTGACATCTATGATGCTAGTTAAAGTAGTCTGGGTCAGTGTCCTATATTGACACCAGTAAATACTAATTTACTGCCAAATTACTTTGTCATAAACTCTGCAGATGAGCCCACTCCTGTACCTAAGCATGCCACCCTTTTTTTATTTATAGTTGTTTTGCGAGACATTAACATCTATTTATTTTTTGGGAGTACTAACTGTGTCAGACACTCCTTGCAATACTCCTCCACTGACCACAATGCTGCCTGCCTGTGTATCCATGTAACCGATATAAAACTGCCATGAGCCTATTGTTTGTTATTTTAGGCCTTTGATAGCCTGTCTGCGGTCCCTACTTGCAATACTCCTCCACTGACCACAATGCTGCCTGCCTGTGTATCCATGTAACCGATTTAAAACTGCCATGAGCCTATTGTTTGTTATTTTAGGCCTTTGTTAGCCTGTCTCCGGTCCCTAATTGCAATACTCCTCCACTGACCACAATGCAGCCTGCCTGTGTATCCATGTAACCGATTTAAAACTGCTATGAGACTATTGTTTGTTATTTTAGGCCTTTGTTAGCCTGTCTGCGGTCCCTAATTGCAATACTCCTCCACTGACCACAATGCAGCCTGCCTGTGTATCCATGTAACCGATTTAAAACTGCCATGAGCCTATTGTTTGTTATTTTAGGCCTTTGTTAGCCTGTCTGCGGTCCCTACTTGCAATACTCCTCCACTGACCACAATGCTGCCTGGAGTGCCTGCCTGTGTATCCATGTAACCGATTAAAAACTGCCATGAGCCTATTGTTTGTTATTTTAGGCCTTTGTTAGCCTGTCTGCGGTACCTACTTGCAATACTCCTCCACTGACCACAATGCTGCCTGGAGTGCCTGCCTGTGTATCCATGTAACCGATTTAAAACTGCCATGAGCCTATTGTTTGTTATTTTAGGCCTTTGATAGCCTGTCTGCGGTCCCTACTTGCAATACTCCTCCACTGACCACAATGCTGCCTGCCTGTGTATCCATGTAACCGATTTAAAACTGCCATGAGCCTATTGTTTGTTATTTTAGGCCTTTGTTAGCCTGTCTGTGGTCCCTACTTGCAATACTCCTCCACTGACCACACCAATGCAGCCCGTGTACCCCTGGAACCTATTTAAAAGTTCATAGAGCCTAGTTATATATTTTATTTACTATTAATAAGGCCATGATGGACTACGCTGTACCATGCTACAAGCTAACCAGTCGACACTTCTTTTGCGAGAAAAGCAATCCCAACCCTCCACCAGCATGTAAAAGACCGCATTGTCCATGCACTCTGGCAATCTGTGAGTACAAAGGTGCACCTGACAACAGACGCATGGACCTGTAGGCATGGCCACGGAAGATTACGTGTCCATTACGACGCAATGGGTTAATGTGGTGGATGCATGGTCCACAGGGGACAGCCTACTAAGTCTGTCTGCAGTCCCTAATTCAAATTGTCCTCCACTGTCTAAATCAGGGCTTCAACCTTCTGGCTTTCGGCCTATAGTATCAGAAATTAAACTGCATTTGGCCTTCAACTTT
This sequence comes from Ranitomeya variabilis, assembly GCF_051348905.1. NCBI lineage: Eukaryota > Metazoa > Chordata > Amphibia > Anura > Dendrobatidae > Ranitomeya > Ranitomeya variabilis. Next base: position 1,023,365,269 of record NC_135233.1, on the reverse strand, counting down.
GGTTATGGCCTACTAACGGTGTCTGCCGCTCCCTGGTGTTTGCCCTCAACGGAATAAAGCTGAGCTTCCACCTTCTGGCTTTCGGCCTATAGTATCAGATATTAAACTGCATTTGGCCTTCAACTTTGGTTACGGCCTACTAACGGTGTCTGCCGCTCCCTGGTGTTGTTCTCCACTGTATAAAGCTGAGCTTCCACCTTCTGGCTTTCGGCCTATAGTATCAGATATTAAACTGCATTTGGCCTTCAACTTTGGTTACGGCCTACTAACGGTGTCGGCCCCTCCCTGGTGTTGTCCTCCACTGTATAAAGCTGAGCTTCAACCTTCTGGCTCTCATTAAGTGCTGTTTTTTAAAAAATTGGTGGTTAGGCCCTACTAACGGTGTCTGGCCCTCCCTGGTGTTTGTCCTCAACTGAATAAAGCTGAGCTTCAACCTTCAGGCTCTCATTAAGTGCTGTTTTTTAAAAACTTGGTGGATAGGGCCTACTAACGGTGTCTGCCCCTCCCTGGTGTTTGCCCTCAACTGAATAAAGCTGAGCTTCCACCTTCTGTCTTTCGGCCTATAGTATCAGATATTAAACTGCATTTGGCCTTCAACTTTGGTTACGGCCTACTAACGGTGTCTGCCGCTCACTGGTGTTGTTCTCCACTGTATAAAGCTGAGCTTCCACCTTCTGGCTTTCGGCCTATAGTATCAGATATTAAACTGCATTTGGCCTTCAACTTTGGTTACGGCCTACTAACGGTGTCGGCCCCTCCCTGGTGTTGTCCTCCACTGTATAAAGCTGAGCTTCAGTCTTTAGGCTTTTGGCCTAAAGTATCAGATATTAAACTGCATTTGGCCTATTAGTGTGTTTGGGCCCTTAAAACAGTGTCTGCTGCTCCTGGGATTGCTACTCCACTGAACAAAGCAATGCCGCCTGTTTAGTCCTGTTACCAATTTTGAACTGCATTTAGCCTACTTTTTTCTTTGGCCCTATATCTGTTTCCTCCTCATCCTGCCCATTGCCCAGCCACTGCTAGATGAGTCTGCTGGTACATTGACCTAGACCACTACATTCCCCTTGCACTCTACACAGCCAGAATCTGACCCTGCTGAAAGTAAGGTTCCCCTTCCCGCATGTTATATCACCTTACACAGGGACAAAGAGCAAGGTGCAGATGAAAGTGCAGGTTCCTTCATCAGGTGGGGGGGCATACTCGTTGGCGACGTCACTGGCACAGGGCCCCTCAGAGTACGCAAAAGTGTCACTGCTGGTGGGAGGCGCCCCCGCCATGCAAACTCACCGCTGTACTTTGAGGGGCCCTGTGCCAGTGCCAATGCGAACGAGTGGGCCCCCCCGCTTGCTCAGGATCACAGCACTTGCAACGTTGAAATACTTACCTCTCCCTGCTCCACCGCCGTGACGTAGTCCACGATTCCTGGGCCCACTAAAACCTTGAACCAGCCCTACCCCCCACATCTTTTGCCAAATGACCCCCAAGTTCCAATGAACAACTATTATAAAGTTAATTAAGATTGACAAGCTTCAGAAACAAGAATGGATGTTTTTGGCATTAAAATGGGCACTGTAGGTGTTTTCCTGGCCTCCACTCACTGCCGACTATGCTTCCCCATTGACTTGCATTGGGTTTCGTGTTTCGGTCGATTCCCGACTTTTAGCGATAATCGGCCGACTGCACTCGACTCGACTCTGGACAAAGTCGGGTTTCACAAAACCCGACTCGATCTTAAAAAAATGAAAGTCGCTCAACCCTACTCAGTACCCTTCATGTTTATCATGCCTCAGTGTGTGATGTGTCTGATAACTCTTTGTTTACATACGCGTCAGATATGCACTATGACTTTTTGGGGGCGTATGTGTAGGGTTGAGCGAAACGGGTCGTTCATTTTCAAAAGTCGCCGACTTTTGGCAAAGTCGGCGTCTCATGAAACCGAGTCGATCCCAGCGTTGCATCGGCCATGCGGTACGCGACGCAAAAAGCGCCATTTCTCAGCCAATGAAGGTGAACGCAGAGTGTGGGCAGCGTGATGACATAGGTCCTGGTCCCCACCATCTTAGAGAAGGGCATTGCAGTGATTGGCTTGCTGTCTGCGGCATCACAGGGGCTATAAAGGGGCGTTCCCGCCGACCGCCATCTCACTGCTGCTGATCTGAGCTTAGGGAGAGGTTGCTGCCGCTTCATTAGAAGCAGGGAGAGCGCTAGGCAGGGTCCATTAACCACCAAACCGCTTGTGCTGTAGCGATTTCCACTGTCCAACACCACCTTCGGTGTGCAGGGACAGTGGAAGCTACATTTTTGTTTTTTTTCTCTCAGCGCTGTAGCTCATTGGGCTGCCCTAGAAGGCTCCCTGATAACTGTATTGCTGTGTGTACGCCACTGTGCAAACCAACTGCTTTTTTCAAAGCACATATCCTCTTGTTCCTTCCTTTCTGCACAGCTATCTTTTTTGTTTGTCCACACTTTTTATTTAATTTGTGCATCAGTCCACTCCTTATTGCTGCCTGCCATACCTGGCTGAGATTACTGCAGGGAGATAGTAATTGTAGGACAGTCCCTGTTTTTTTTTTTTTTTTTTTGTGGGAGATTAAGATTGGCATTTCTGCTAGAGTGCCATCCCTGTGTGTGCCATCTCTCACTCAGTGGGCCATAGAAAACCTATTTATTTTTTTGCTTGATTTGGGTTCTAAAATCTACCTGAAAAAAAATCACTACATCAATCAGTGGGAGATTAATATTGCCCTTTCTGCTTGTGTGCCACTCCTGACTCCTGTGTGTGCCATCTCTCACGCAGTGGGCCATAGAAAGCCTATTTATTTTTTATTATCTTGTTTCTAAAGTCTCCCTGAAAAAGAAAAAAAAAATAAAACAGTGGGAGATTAATATTGCCCTTTCTGCTTGTGTGCCACTCCTGACTCCTGTGTGTGCCATCTCTCACTCAGTGGGCCATAGAAAGCCTATTTATTTTTTATTATTTGGTTTCTAAAGTCTCCCTGAAAAATAAAAAAAAAATAAAACAGTGGGAGATTAATATTGCCCTTTCTGCTTGTGTGCCACTCCTGACTCCTGTGTGTGTCTCTCACTCAGTGGGCCATAGAAAGCCTATTTATTTTTTATTATTTGGTTTCTAAAGTCTCCCTGAAAAAGAAAAAAAAAATAAAACAGTGGGAGATTAATATTGCCCTTTCTGCTTGTGTGCCACTCCTGACTCCTGTGTGTGCCATCTCTCACTCAGTGGGCCATAGAAAGCCTATTTATTTTTTATTATTTGGTTTCTAAAGTCTCCCTGAAAAAGAAAAAAAAAATAAAACAGTGGGAGATTAATATTGACATTTGTGCTTGAGTGACAGTCCTGCGTGTGTGGCATCTCTGTGATTTGGTGCCACAGAAAACAGAGTGTGCAACATTGTGCCTGATTTTCCTTGTGGTCTCACCAACCTGTTAAGGGATATTGAAATCATACTGAAGTAATAGCTCACCGTGTAAGTTGTTTGACAGCAACAAATAAAGTTACTTTGGTTAAGTTTTTAAAACAATGAGGAAGTCTGGTGCAAGAGGTCGTCGTGGCCGTGGGCGTTCATTGTCAGCTGGTAATGATGGTAGTGGTAGTGGAGCATCAGGTGGTCGTGGGGATAAAAATATTCCACCTAATTCTGGAGCTGTGGAGCCAGTTTCGTCGTCTGGCTACACAAGGCCTCGAACGCTCTCTTTTCTGGGAGTAGGAAAACCGCTTTTAAAGGCGGAGCAGCAACAGCAAGTTTTGGCTTACATTGCAGACTCAGCCTCTAGCTCTTTTGCCTCCTCTTCTGAAACTGGTAAATGTAAAAGCAGCGCGTCGCTTGTGGATGTTCACGGTCAGGGACAAGTCGCTTCCTTGTCCTCTTCAGCAAAAACTACAACAAGAGAGAAGGATGCAGCAGGCGACACAACGGGTTACTCCATGGAGCTCTTTACACATACCGTCCCTGGCTTAGAAAGTGAAACACTTAACAGGCCATGCCCATTACAAGTAGATTCTGACATGGAGTGCACTGATGCACAGCCACAGCCAGAGTACTATGCTGCTCCTTTGACTCAGACCACCACATTGCCCTCTCAGGGTACTGATCCACAATCAGACCCTGATGAGACTATGTTGCCCCGCCACGAACGCTATACCACCGACCGACACAGTGACACAGACGAAGTTGCACACGAGCTCGAAGAGGAGGTAATAGATGACCCAGTTGTTGACCCCGATTGGCAGCCATTGGGGGAACAGGGTGCAGGCGGCAGTAGTTCAGAAGCGGAGGTGGAGGAGGGGCCGCAGCAGGCATCAACATCGCAACAGATTCCATTTGCCGGGCCCGTATCTGGCCCAAAACGCGTGTCAAAGCCAAAACCTGTTGGAGGACAGCGTGGCCATCCGGTTAAAGCTCAGTCTGCAATACCTGAAAAGGGATCCGATGCTAGGAAGAGTGCAGTCTGGCATTTTTTTAAACAACATCCAATTGATCAGCGCAAAGTCATCTGTCAAAAATGTTCAACTAGCTTAAGCAGAGGTCAGAATCTGAAAAGTCTAAATACTAGTTGCATGCATAGACACTTAACCACCATGCATTTTCAAGCCTGGACTAACTACCAAACGTCCCTTAAGGTTGTAGCACCCTCGGCCAATGAAGCTAGTCAGCAACGCAACATCCCTTCCGTCACTGTAAGGCCACCATTTTCCGCACCACCGGCAGTATCTGTGCAGGTTTCTTTGCCAGCCAAAAGCAGTCAGGGTCAGGGAATCACCAGTTTTGTAGGAGGAAATATTGCATCTAGGGCACCGGTGGAAACAATACCGTCTCCAACCGTCTCTCAGTCTGCCATGTACACCAGCACACCCGAAAGTTCCACGATCTCCAGCTCTCCAGTCCAGCTCACCCTACATGAGACTCTGGTTAGAAAAAGGAAGTACTTATCCTCGCATCCGCGTACACAGGGTTTTAACGCCCACATAGCTAGACTAATCTCGTTAGAGATGATGCCCTACCGGTTAGTTGAAAGCGAAGCTTTCAAAGCCCTGATGGAGTACGCTGAACCACGATACGAGCTACCCAGTCGACACTTTTTTTCCAGAAAAGCCATCCTAGCCCTGCACCAGCATGTTAAACAGCGCATCGTCCATGCACTCAGGCAATCTGTGGATACAAAGGTGCACCTGACTACAGATGCATGGACCAGTAGGCATGGCCAGGGACGTTATGTGTCCATCACGGCACACTGGGTGAATGTGGTGGATGCAGGGTCCACAGGGGACATCAATTTCGGGACAGTTGTGCCTAGCCCACGGTCTAGGAAACAGTTGGCTGTAGGCGTTCGCACCCCCTCCTCCTCCTCCTCCTCGTCCTCCTGCAGAAGCTACAGCTCTTCCACAGACCGCAGTCGGCCAACCACTCCATCGGCAGATGACACTGTTGCACACCAGTTGTCCCATTATGGGCCAGCTACTGGCAAGCGTCAGCAGGCTGTATTGGCTATGAAGTGTTTGGGCGACAACAGACACACCGCGAAAGTTCTGTCCGAGTTCTTGCAACAAGAAACGCAGTCATGGCTGGGCACAGTAGATCTTGAGGCAGGCAAGGTAGTGAGTGATAACGGAAGGAATTTCATGGCTGCCATCTCCCTTTCCCAACTGAAACACATTCCTTGCCTGGCTCACACCTTAAACCTGGTGGTGCAGTGCTTATTGAAAACTTATCCTGGTTTCTCCGACCTGCTCCTCAAAGTGCGTGGACTTTGCTCACATATCCGAAGTTCGCCTGTACACTCCAGCCGTATGCAGACCTATCAGCAGTCTTTGAACCTTCCCCAGCATTGCCTAATCATAGACGTTGCAACAAGGTGGAACTCAACACTGCACATGCTTCAGAGACTGTGCCAACAGAGGCGGGCTGTTATGTTTTTGTGGGAGGATACACATACAAGGGCAGGCAGTAGGATGGCAGACATGGAGTTGTCAGGTGTGCAGTGGTCGAAGATACAAGACATGTGTCAAGTCCTTCAGTGTTTTGAGGAATGCACACGGCTGGTTAGTGCAGACAACGCCATAATAAGCATGAGCATCCCCCTAATGCGTCTGCTGATGCAAAGTTTGACGCACATAAGGGATCAGGCGTCTGCACCAGAGGAAGAGGAAAGCCTTGATGACAGTCAGCCATTGTCTGGTCAGGGCAGTGTACAGGACGAGGTAGCGGGCGAAGAGGAGGTGGAGGACGAGGAGGATGATGGGGATGAGTATATTTTTAATGCGGAAGCTTTCCCGGGGGCACTGGAAATTGGTTGCATGGCAAGGCCGGGTTCTGGTTTTTTGAGGGACACAAGTGACGTAGATTTGCCTGAAACTGCCCCTCAACCAATCACAACCGGAGATTTGACAACTGGAACTTTGGCCCACATGGCGGATTATGCCTTACGTATCCTAAAAAGGGACACACGCATTACGAAAATGATGAACGATGACGATTACTGGTTGGCCTGCCTCCTTGATCCACGCTATAAAGGCAAATTGCAAAATATTATGCCACATGAGAACTTGGAACTAATATTAGCAACCAAACAATCAACTCTTGTTGACCGTTTGCTTCAGGCATTCCCAGCACAAAGCGCACGTGATTGTTCTCACACGAGCTCCAGGGGGCAGCAGACTAGGAGTGTTAGGGGTACACACATCAGAAGTGGCGTTGGACAGAGGGGTTTTCTGACCAGGTTGTGGAGCGATTTTGCTATGACCGCAGACAGGACAGGTACTGCTGCATCAATTGAAAGTGACAGGCGACAACATTTGTCCAGTATGGTTACTAACTATTTTTCATCCCTTATCGATGTTATCCCTCAACCGTCATTCCCATTTGATTACTGGGCATCAAAATTAGACACCTGGCCAGAATTGGCAGAATATGCGTTGCAGGAGCTTGCTTGCCCGGCAGCAAGTGTCCTATCAGAAAGAGTATTCAGTGCTGCAGGTTCAATATTAACCGAAAAAAGGACTCGTCTGGCTACCCAAAATGTTGACGATCTAACATTCATTAAAATGAACCACAACTGGATTTCGAAATCTTTTGCCCCACCTTGCCCGGCCGACACCTAGCTTTCCTATGAAAAGCTCTTGCCTGTGGACTACTGTGAATTACTTTTCTAATGTCTAATTTTCTGCAGCTGATTGTCCAGCATACGACATGTTTACACCTCCCTAAATGGCCAAACTCCCCACACGGGGCCGTGGTATCGCGACTTGGCGCAAGCACCCGTGAGACTGCTGTTTGTCTGAAGAGGTGGGTGTGCTCGCTTTTGGTCGACGGCATTGCTACTGGGTCCCTCATAGTACAATAAAGTGTCTCTGGCGGTGGTGGTGCGCACCCAACGTCAGACACACTGTTGTAACATGAAGGGCCCTGGGACTGTACCGCCGGCCACAAGAGAGTTCACCCACCCCCAGGTCAAACATTGCTCTACCACTTCCACAGTTATCTCTCACACTTCCACCAATGTTTAGTCTATGCGCTGACATCCTTCCATACCTGCCACTGACAATACCATTGTGTTGACATGTATGATGGTACTTAACATAGTCAGGGGCAGTGTCCTCTATTTACCACAGTAAATACTTTGCGCTAAATTAGTAGGTCTGAAACAACGCAGAGGATCCCACCCCTGAACCTAATGATTGCACCCTTTAGTGTTTTTGTTTTGTTTTAATGCGAGACATTCACATTTAATTTTTGTTTTTGACTACTAACTGGCAGACACTCATTACAATTGGCCTCCGTTGACCAGACCACTGCTGCCCGTGTACCCCTGGAACCAATTATAAAGTGCCTACAGCCAGCCCATTTTATTGTGTTAGGCCTTCGAAGCCTGTCTGCGGTCCCTCCTTCCACTAGGCCTCCACTGACCAGACCACTGCTGCCCGTGTACCCCTGGAACCAATTTTAAAGTGCCTACAGCCAGCCCATTTTATTGTGTTAGGCCTTCGAAGCCTGTCTGCGGTCCCTCCTTCCACTAGGCCTCCACTGACCAGACCACTGCTGCCCGTGTACCCCTGGAACCAATTATAAAGTGCCTACAGCCAGCCCATTTTATTGTGTTAGGCCTTCGAAGCCTGTCTGCGGTCCCTCCTTCCACTAGGCCTCCACTGACCAGACCACTGCTGCCCGTGTACCCCTGGAACCAATTTTAAAGTGCCTACAGCCAGCCCATTTTATTGTGTTAGGCCTTTGAAGCCTGTCTGCGGTCCCTCCTTCCACTAGGACTCCACTGACCAGACCACTGCTTCCCGTGTACCCCTGGAACCAATTATAAAGTGCCTACAGCGAGCCCATTTTATTGTGTTAGGCCTTCGAAGCCTGTCTGCGGTCCCTCCTTCCACTAGGACTCCACTGACCAGACCACTGCTGCCCGTGTACCCCTGGAACCAATTATAAAGTGCCTACAGCCAGCCCATTTTATTGTGTTAGGCCTTCGAAGCCTGTCTGCGGTCCCTCCTTCCACTAGGCCTCCACTGACCAGACCACTGCTGCCCGTGTACCCCTGGAACCAATTTTAAAGTGCCTACAGCCAGCCCATTTTATTGTGTTAGGCCTTCGAAGCCTGTCTGCGGTCCCTCCTTCCACTAGGCCTCCACTGACCAGACCACTGCTGCCCGTGTACCCCTGGAACCAATTATAAAGTGCATAGAGCCTATTTTTTTATTTTATTTAATATTAATAAAGCCAGGATGGACTACGATGTACCACGCTATGAGCTACCCAGTTGACAATTCTTTTGCGAGAAAAGCCATCCCACCCCTCCACCAGCATGTTAAAGACCGCATTGTCCTTGCATTCTGTCAATCTGTGAGTCCAAAGGTACACCTGACAACAGACACATGGACCTGTAGGCATGGCCACGGAAGGTTACGTGTCCTTTGTGGCTCAATGGGTTAATGTATTGGATGCATGGTCCACACAGGGGACAGCCTGCTAAGTCTGTCTGCAGTCCCTAATTCAAGTTGTCCTCAACTGAATAAAGCTGAGCTTCTACCTTCTGGCTCTGATTAACTGCTGTTTTTAAACAAATTGGTGGTTCCGGCCTACTAACGGTGTCTGCCCCTCCCTGGTGTTGTCCTCAACTGAATAAAGCTGAGCTTCTACCTTCTGGTTCTTATTAAGCTTTTTTTTTTTTTTTTTTTTTTTTTTTTTAAATTGCTGGATGGGGCCTAATACCTCTGTTTGCTGCTCCCTGGTGTTTGTCCTCAACTGAATACAGCTGAGCTTCTACCTTCTGGCTCTCATTAAGTGCTGTGTTTTTAAAAAATGGTGTTTAGGGCCTACTAACGGTGCCTGCCCCTCCCTGGTGTTGTCCTCAACTGAATAAAGCTGTGCTTCAACCTTTTGGCTATCATTAAGTGCTGTGTTTTTAAAAATTGGTGGTTAGGGCCTACTAACGGTGTCTGCCCCTCCCTGGTGTTGTCCTCAACTGAATAAAGCTGAGCTTCTACCTTCTGGCTTTTGGCCTATAGTATCAGATATTAAACTGCATTTGGCCTACTGGTGTGGTTGGGCCCTTGAAAAAGTGTTTGCTGCTCTTGGGTTTGCTACTCCACTGAACAAAGCAATGCCGCCTGTTTAGTCCTGTTACCAATTTTGAACTGCATTTAGCCTAATTTATTCTTTGGCCCTATATCTGTTTCCTCCTCATCCTGCCCATTGCCCAGCCACTGCTAGATGAGTCTGCTGGTACATTGACCTAGACCACTACATTCCCCTTGCACTCTACACAGCCAGAATCTGACCCTGCTGAAAGTAAGGTTCCCCTTCCCGCATGTTATACCACCTTACACAGGGACAAAGAAGAAGGTGCAGATGAAAGTGCAGGTTCCTTCATCAGGTGGGGGGGGCATACTCGTTGGCGACGTCACTGGCACAGGGCCCCTCAGAGTACGCAAAAGTGTCGCTGCTGGTGGGAGGCGCCCCCGCCATGCAAACACACCGCCATACTTTGAGGGGCCCTGTGCCAGTGCCAATGCGAACGAGTGGGCCCCCCCTGCTTGCTCAGGATCACAGCACTTGCAACGCTGAAATACTTACCTCTCCCTGCTCCACCGCCGTGACGTAGTCCACGTTTCCTGGGCCCATTAAAACCTTGAACCAGCCCTACCCCCAACAACTTTTGCCAAATGACCCCCAAGTTCCAATGCCCAACTATTATTATAAAGTTAATTAAGATTGACAAGCTTCAGAAACAAGAATGGATGTTTTTGGCATTAAAATGGGCACTGTAGGTGTTTTCCTGGCCTCCACTCACTGCCGACTATGCTTCCCCATTGACTTGCATTGGGTTTCGTGTTTCGGTCGATCCCCGACTTTTAGCGACAATCGGCCGACTGCACTCGACTCGACTCTGGACAAAATCGGGTTTCCCAAAACCCGACTCGATCTTAAAAAAATGAAAGTCGCTCAACCCTACGTATGTGATTTAGCCTCCACCAAACCAGTGCTAGATACAACTTTTGTCTTTGGACAATAAGGTTAATTTGTAGTGGGGCATACTATGGGTATACGTATAAAGCATTCCTAGTATCCCTCACGTCTATTTTCTAGACAGCATGTGATACTTTCGGTAACCCTAAGTTTACACTCATGTCTGATATACACTAGGATCTTTCAGGCATTTGTGAGATGGCCCTTATTTGATCGGTGTTAAATGGGCTTCCGTAACTTCTATAATCTTGGGGCACGGTGTGTATATAAACATAGGGGGTAGGATATGGCATTAAGTCTTACTAGGTATGTCGCATATTATATACTGTACAGCTGAGGGTGCACTCAGATATTTAGTGTACCAGTATAGCTGATGAGGATGTGACACTGCCGGCTGTCTTCTCCGCCGAGATGCGTGTCATAGCTGTGGATCAGACAGCTCCCTGGTACCTTCTGTGACCAAGGTCGGGAGTGGCTAGGGACGGGCTTCACTGAAGGGAGGTGGAGTCTATAGCGCTGTGCTTTCTGTCATGGTCATGCGCAATGAAATGATCTTGGCAGGCTACGTCATCGGAAAATCACTGATGGAAGCAGGGGTCTCTCCTGTGCGTTCCACCTTGGGTATGCGCTGTAGAGAGAAAGGAGTGCCTGATTACGGGCATGCGCAGTAGTACTTGGCGCACCAGATTGTGTATGCGCAGGAGCCTGCAATTTGGTTATTGTTCTGCGCACTGCAGTGCGTACATGCGCAGTAGGCTCCGAGGGACGCCACAGGAAGTGAAGAGGAGGCACTTAGTCTGATCTCGTACGGCAGCAGATATAAAAGTAAGCGGTTTGGCATTTGGCATTCAGCTATCCACTATCTTATGTGACACAAGTTATCAGATTATCGGGTCTCCTGATGAGCCTATGCAGGCGAAACACGTTGAGGCGTTCAGTATAGATGGCGAGTAGTGAAGTACAGTGGCTGTACCAACAGATGAGTATCTATGGCTTCCACGTATATTTGTGCACATGAAGTAATTTATGTTGCTGAAGCTTGATACTAAGACCGGCCTTGTGGTAGGGGACACACATGATTGGTGTTTCTGCCTGTTTAAGGAATGAAATTTATCCGGTTATAGTAATTCTATATGGATGGTAGCCACATCCTTTGGAAAGTATATTGTCCACTGTGGAGGAATAATCACCTATCTTGTGTATCATATATCGCCATATGTGTTTATATATAGCTTCTTTCTTTTGGGGATCTAGGTCTTCCCTAGCATAGTTGTTTACTGTACAGTGTTAGAGGACCCTCTAGTTTATGGGTAGAGGCTCTCACTAGTGGCTGCAGGGCATATCAGGGCCCATAGGGATAGTCATCGTTGAGCGGGGGCGCCACAGCGTTCCCCCCTAGGGCGTCTACCTCCGCAGCTAGGTAGGGGCAGATATAGGTGCCTCAGCTAGTGTGGCGTAGTATTTCCCCATTAGGTTTTTACATTGTTTTTCAGAGCACATTTGTTTTTGTTGGTTTTTGTTTGTCACTATAGGTGGGGTAGGTTGCCTCGTTTTTAATAATAAAAAGTGGTTTTAAATATTGAGGATCTTTATATGATTTTGATGATTGTGATACCTGTGCCCATGCTAAGAGCTCCCATAACTGGCTGGCCGGGGAATTGGTGCCATTGCCAATTCCGGATAGACCTTGGACTCATTTGTCCATGGATTTTATCACTGATCTCCCTCCTTTCAATGGAAAAACTGTAATCTGGGTAGTGGTTGACAGATTCAGTAAAAAGGCACATTTTGCACATCTGGCAGGATTGCCTAATGCAGAAACACTATCTGTTGTTTGTTGAGCACGTTGTGCAGTTGCATGGCGTGCCTTTGAGTGTGGTTTCTTATAGAGTGGTACAATTTGTGTCCACATTTTGGAGGGCATTTTGTACAAAATTGGGTATTTGCTTGACCTTTTCTGCCTACCATCCTGAGACCAACGGTCAGACGGAAAAGACCAATCAGTCACTTGAACAGATTTTGCGTTGTCTTGCTACGTCTCAGCAGGATGATTGGTGTTCTTCGTTGCCAGTGGCTGAGTTTGCATTTAATAATCGGATTAACCAGTCCACTGGCACCTCTCCGATCTTTTGTAATTACGGCTTTCACCCCCATTTGTGAATTTTCCAGGCTGGATTCAGGATGTCCAGGGGCTTATATGGCAGTTCAACGGTTGGGAGAGGTGTGGAGGGAGGTCCAGAAGAACATTGGGGAGGCTCAGGGCAAACATAAACATTTTGCTGACAAGCGACGGTCGGTAGGACCCATATTCCTGGTAGGAAATAAAGTGTGGTTGTCTACCAAGAACATTCGTCTGAAAATTCCTTCTACTAAGCTAAGGCCCAGGTTTATTGGTCCTTACGAGATCATTAAGGTTGTCAATCCAGTTGCCTTTCGCTTACGCCTACCTCCGTCATTTCGGATCTCCAATGTGTTCCATAAGTCTCTTCTTAAGACATTTGTACCTTCCTCTGCTGGGTCTCCATCCCCTCCCCCTCCTGTCTCTGTGGATGGCCAGACTGAGTATGAAGTTGAATGGATTGTGGATTCTCACATGGTCCACAATTCACTTCAGTATTTGGTCCATTGGAGGGGTTACGGTCCTTTGGATCGATCTTGGGTCCCGGCGCAATCTGTCCATGCTGATCGATTGGTTCAGGCATTTCATATACGTTATCCTGGGAAACCTGGGGGTCCAGTGGCCCCCCTTGAGAGGAGGGTGCTGTCATGACTGTCATGATCCAGACCGGGTTTTGAATCCTGCCTTCCCTTGTCCCGGTCTGATCATGTCAGGGGTTAACTTTTCTCAGCCTCAGTCTGGTCTCAGGTTTGCTATTTAGCTCTGCTGTGTCTTGCAGATCATGTCAGTTATAGTTTCTGCCTAGTGCTGCTGTAGCTGGCTCTGATTGCTCCGATTTCTCCTGCTGCATTTGCTGTCTGAACCTGTGTTTCTGTTTTCCCCTGTTCCTGTCTTTACTCAGTGTTTCCCTTTAGTGTGCAGACTTCCTGGTTTGACTTGGCATGTATCCTGACCTGTTTCCATCCTTTGTCTTTTGGCTTATCCACTCCTGACCATTACTGGCCCCCTGGCTTGTCTCTGTCTGAGTTTGCTTATTCCTTTGGTACTGCGCTACAGTCTAGGGTTTGTTTTGACTATTCTGCTGCCACCTGTGGTATCCTCACTGTTGAACTGCAGGTTAGCTCTGTTTAGGTGCAGACCTGCTTCATCTCTACTGCCATCTAGTGAAGCCTGCACCTATCTGCATTGCAGCAGCATGACAGCCTTTAGTTCACATTAGTCTGGGGAAAGTGACCTGGTGATTCTTTTTGGGAAGGTCTACACCTCCTTGTTAAGAGGAAAAATTAATAATCCTTTGTTATTTTCACTTTGGTTTCCTCTTAACCCCTTCACCCCCCAACTTGTTTTCACCTTCCTGACCAGGCCACATTTTACAATTCTGACCAGTGTCACTTTATAAGGTATGCAAATTGCCTCTTCAGAGTAAAAGAGGACATGAACTCTATAGCACCACCTGTTGGAAGTAGCGATCCTACAAGTCACAATCAACCCTTTAACGAGTCTTGCAATGTGACTTAGGATAAAAACCAAATCAGTATCTCAATTTGCAGACACAGTGTTTCAAGCTATTGACCCTCGTCAGTGCAAAGTATGAGAACTGATTTGGCTAGGTGAGAGGCTCTGGACTGAGGTCTAAGGGGTAAGGTTTCGCCTTGTGGAGAGTGACATACCAGCTCTAAGAGGAATAAGGGGTACACTGCTATCAAAAATATATCATTTATTTATTAATTATTAATTATTTATTTGTTAATAATCGCAACAAAGCAAAACAAAAATTATTTTAAAAGTAGTCATGAGTGCCTGAAAGGAGCCAAAATAGATCTCAGTGGCACCACCTTGGGAAAACAAGCAAGGCAGGTACAAGTAGAACTAAATGGCAAGGAATGGCAATGTTATACTAAATGTCTGTGACATAGACAAATAAATGCATCCTGAAACAATTGGTAATCCATATCAATGGCAATACATAATTACTGTCATATGACATGAGGATGAATGTTTCAGGATTAGTGCAAAAAGACGCCAATGCTGCCAGAAAAAGGATTGAAAAAACCTTAAATGATAGTGAAAAGTTGCCTTACCTAAACCCAGATGGTGGTGCCACTTCCCCTACGCACGTTTCGCGGCGTGCCTTCGTCAGCAGATGGACACCCAACCAGGAGTGTTCATATTTCCAAAAATTACTAGCAGACACCACCAAAGTGGCATCAATTTCGCCACAGTAGAAATAGTATAATAGGGACCGATAGGTCTTCCACTATGCCCAATGCAGCAGATGGACACCCAACCAGGAGTGTTCACATTTCCAAAAAATATTGGCAGACAATACCAAAGTGCCATCAATTTCACCACAGTATAGATAGTATAATAGGGACTGACAGGTCTTCCACTACGTCCAATCCAGCAGATGGACACCCAACCTGGAGTTTTCACATTTTAAAAAATGAGGGCCCGACACCACCGAAGTGGAATAACTGTCACGAGAATAGAAATAGTATAATTGGGACTGAAACATCTTTCACTACAGCTAACCCAGCAGATGTAGACCAAACATGACAGTTCACATTTCCACAAATATCACCTAGTCTGTACAGTCTGGGGTGCAAAAGTCCTTGGAGATCCATGACTTGTTCATCTTGATGAAAGTTAGGCCGTCTACACTTTCAGAGGACATCCAGCTGCGCTTATCTGTCAGGACACCACCAGCAGCGCTGAAGACACGTTCTGAGAGAACGCTGGCTTCCGGGCACGATAAAACCTCCAAGGTGTGTAAGGTGAGCAAAGGCCACTCATCCATTTTAGAAGACCAAAATGTGAAAAGGTCCAAACCCTTCCTGATTGTATTGGTATTTAGTTCTAGATACTCCTGCACAATCCTCTCCAATCTTTCACCACGTGTAAGACTTGGACTTTGTTGTGCTGGTGCACGAGCTGGTCTAAGAAAAGTGTCAAAGGACTCACAGAAATTGCTTCTTCCACTTACACCTCTTCTGCTGCTGCTAACATTTTGGTGTTGACAGATTGATGTGCCAGAGGTTGGAAGTCTAGAGCTGTGATGCAAACTGTGTGCTTCACTGCTGTCTGGGGGAAAAGCTCTCTCAAGGTTGTGTAAAAGCGTGTTTCGATACTCCAGCATTCGCGGGTCCCTTTCTAGGGCGGGAAGCATCTGGCAAAATTTGGTTTTATAATGTAGATCTAACCGAGTGGCAAACCAGTAGTCAGCAGTATTGCTAATCATAACTATACGGGGATCATGTTGCAGATAGTGCAGCAAGAAGGCACTCATATGTCGAGCTCTACCATGAGGTCCAAGCCCATGCTGTGATGGTGGCTGGGTAACAATGAGGCTAGTTTCCTCCATCCCCTCCCACCAACCATGAACAACAGAGAGGGGGGATTATCCTCTTCATCTGACTACTGCTCACCCATCACCATTTGTTCCTCGGATCTTGCACCTTCAATAACAGTTTCTTTGCCGATCGCAGTAATCCACCCTCCCTTGGGACCCGCCTGTGTGACGACAGTCTGGAACTTACAGACAATGTTATCCCTTCCACATCCTCCTCTGTTCCTCCTCTTCTTTTGGGACCACCATCTCCTTCCTCAAGCTATTCAAAGTCCGCTCCAGCTTATAGATGACTGGAATAGTTATTCTGATAATGGCGCCGTCAGCGCTAACCATCTTAGTAGCCATTTCAAAACTGTGCAGAAGAGTGCAGAAGTCCTTAATCTGTGCCCACTCTGTAATAGTGACATGCACAACGTCCATGCTGCATTGGTCCAGGCTATACGACATGACATACTGCATCAAGGCTCATTGCTGCTGTCACAGTCGCGGCAACATGTGCAGAGTGGAATTCCACCATGTTGGCACATCGCATATCAACTTGTTAACTGGCATGGACAAAGACCTCTGTATCGATGCAAGTCGATGACTTGAGGGTGCAACGGCAGAAATGAGCACACAGCTTACATGCTTTCTGGAGCAGCTCACCCAGGCCAGGATAGTGGTGGAGAAAATGCTGTACAACCAGGTTGAGGACATGAGCCATGCAAGGCACGTGTGTGAGCTTGCCTGCCATAGGGCCGCCACCAGGTTCACACCGTTATTGGGCATGGTCTTCACTAGATGCACGTTCAACGGAGACAGCCATTGGTCAAACATAGCCTGGAGAGCTGTTCACAACTCTTCAGCTGTATGACTGCGGTCTCCAAGGCATATCAATTTTAATACTGCCTGATTGTGGTGATCCCTGCCTGCGCAGTACGGGGGTGGCGGGGATTCACTCTGCACTGTTGGAATGCGTGTCTCATTAAGGCAGAGGTGAAGACCCTAGAGGAGATAGAGGAGGAGGCAGAAGCAGTGGAGGAAGTGTAAGATGCAGAGGTTTGTCCTGCAAGCCTTGAGGACTCCAAGACTTGTGGAGCAGAGCCTGCTCCCACAGCCACCAGAGTCACCCAGCGCCCAGTCAGCGAGATGTAACGCCCATGGCCACGCTTATTCGTCCATGTGTCTGTGGTGAGATGCACCCTGGCAGAGAGAGATTTAGTAAAGGAATGGGTGATGTTGTCTGCGACATACTGGTGTAGTGCAGGGACATCTTTCTTAGAAAAGTAATGGCGACTGGGCAATTGGTACTTGGGGACTGGGACAGCCATCAGCTTTCGGAAACCATCTGTAACTACCAGGCAGGAAGTCATCATTTCCATTGCAAAAAGACTGCAGATGGTGGAGTTCAACCTCTTGGCTTTGTCATACTTGGAGGAAACAATCTTTCATGTGACTACAACTGTGGAACCGTAGTCTGGCTTCAGTGCTGAGAGAGGGTGGAGTATGGTCAACCAGACAAAGTGCTGGACCAGGAGAGAGGTGCAGGCAGAGCTGATACGGTAGATTGAAAACATTGTGGTGTGCTCTTTCTTTCAGATCGGTCAAAAACAGCACGCATGTCCACTTATGTTACAGCTAACGGCGGGCTCTCAGCGTGACTGGAGCGGGTAAAGAACCCGATGTTCTGTGGTCAAAGACCTGCGTCTCAATAGTTGGCAAGGTAACAGAGGAGGAGGAAGAAGCAGTAGATGAAATTGATGGGGCAGCTGATGTTTGTTAAGGTCCGCTGGTCCACATTTTTGTGCAGTGGGGTTCCCTCAGTAATGCATGTTGATCGCGATTGTGAAGGTTCATACATGTAGTAGTCAAATTATTGAACTTTTTACCTCAACTCAGTTTTTTTTCAAAGTTGTCAGATTATGTGAGTTGGCTCATCCTTTCAAGTGTCAAAAAAAGGCCAGGCTAGGTAACCCTTTCCACCCCTGCAAGTTGCAGATCCACAGATGTTGCTGATAACAGCCACAGTTGTGTCTGAGGATGGATTGCTCATCGTGGCTGCATCACTACTTTTCTGCAACGTACAGCACAACGTAACCTCCTCATCTTCCTCCTCAGATGACCTACTCAGCTGTGTGCCTCTATGTTCACGCAAACTGGGATCTAACCCCTCAAAATCATCATCCTCCATGTTATCACATTCCTTGCCCTTGGAGTCACCCCTTTCCTCTTACTGTCCTGACAGTACAGTACAGTCCGTGTGAGCCTCAGGTATCTGAGTCTCATCAGGATCGCCTTCCCCCAGGGGTTAATGTCTGATGACGAGGGTCAGAATGTTGTTCAGATCCTACTTCGTCCTGCCCCGGGACCAAGCTAAAAAAAATTTGGCCATCAGTGCAGATTTCCTCCTCTTGACTCTATGAAGCTTTTGTGTACACTTCTGATGACCATTGCATAGAATGTGTGAACAGCTCTTCAGACTCACCCATCTGTGGTTCTGTACAGTCAGTAGTACGATTGGAGAGTCGGGACGCAGGGGAAGCAAGGAGAATTTGGGTGCCACCTCTGTGGACTGTACTGGGTGTGATGTTGAGGTGGAGGAAGAGAAAGAGAGGCCAGTTGAAGCTGCGCATGCCATCCACTTGAGCACATGCTCTTTCTGGGCCTCATCAACAAGGCATACCACTGTGCATTTGCCAAAGAAAGGTAGTGGAGTATCCTGTCCAGTAACAGAAGTTGTCAGTTGTCTTTGCATAGGACGTGACATTGTTGGTTCACTAGTGCTCTCACAAACATTACCACCTACCCCACATACACGTTGAACACCATCCTAATTCCCCTTCCACCACGGCCTCACTTTTTCCCAGTCATGTTGCTCAGATAGTGTGGTAGGAGCACAGTATTAGGAACAAAAATTAGATTTTAAACTCTGCACCACCTCTGCAAACAGCTGAATTTCAGTGACAGTAAATTCCAAGGTGAAATATGGTGTGCTGTATCGTGTCACAGAAGTAAGAATTGTTTGATTGTGGATGAGGCCTGTATGACAAAGAAGATATGCTTTATCAATTTGAAAGTCAGATGTCCCCTACTGTATGACGTTAGGAACACAATAATTTTTTGGTGGCCTCTTGATCAGGCCTCTATAACACACTAGATGCTACAAACTATTTTAAAGTCAGGTCCCCTACTGTATGATGTTAGGAACACAAGAATTTTTGGGTGGCCTCTGGATTAGGCCTCTACAGCTTAATTTCCACCAAACAAAATTACAAAGTGTGATACGGCGGGCTGTCTAATGTTTTGCAACTGAAAAATTATATATTTTTTTTAAAGTGCCTTAGATCTGCAGACAGTTTCATATCTCCACAGCACTAAATTACAAGATGGGATACAGCAAGCTGTTTGACATAGAGAAAAAATATTATTTAGAATGCTATACTCATGCATGGAGCACAATCAAAGCAGTGCACAACACACTTGTAGGACATGTGCCCTGCTGGCTTTGTCAGTGGATCTCAGTAATGGCCAAAAAGTGCTGAAAGATAAATTTAGCAGCCACACTGGACACTAGCTAGCTACACTATCTGACTGATATACAACTGCCTAGCTAAAATCTTGCTGCTAACAGTGCCAGCGTCAAGTGCAGCCTCTCTGCGCTGTTACAGTGTCAAAATGACGTTAAAAAAAGATGTCCGCTCTTTATATGGAAAGGCACATGTGATTTCAGCAGCCAATAACACAAGCCGTTGTGTCAGCACATTGTGGGTGTTTCCTGCGCCACGATTGGCTAGCCGCAATGTGCACACAAAAAGTTAGGAAAAAAAATGAATGTTTACGATAACGCCATGCCTCTGAGCTCTGCAAACCCCCTCCCCTCATCAAACACATGCCAAACACTTATGATACACCACCATTATCATGGCTAAAGTGCTGAAAATACTTTTATGGGAACGCAAATATTTTCCCGCACTTTTTACCTAATGTTACTGATTTTTTCCGATTTTATAAAATTTTGCTCGTGTTTCTGATCACGAATCCGAATGTGGCATATTCGTGCCGAATTTATGGTTGGCTATTGTTTTCCGAACAAATTCGCTCATCACTAGTCATGTATTATATAGTAAAGGGGCCATTGAGCCCCACTGGACACTATGGTCCAGGAGAGACTTCTACAGCAATACAAAGAAAATATTTAATGTAATTAAATGGAAAAAAAATAAGACACATTCACATTAAAACAGAACAGTGGAAAACACACAGCTGAATTTGCCATTATATTTATGGGCTTTTTATCATTTACCATATTAAATTTATATTTCATTGGCATTGACAGCAGTGCTTTGTTGATGGTTTTGTACGCTAATAATTCTTTGCATAAAGGAAGATAATAAATTACTCCCAGTTTTTAGGACAATTTTATGGCTCTTAATTGCAATCTATATCATGCCAAGATCAGTTAGAACAATTTAAGGTGTAATTAGCCAATTAAAGTTACATTTTATGATCTTTTCAACAATCCAAATAACAGTCTGCAAACCAATGTTCTGCCTGTTTTGCAATTTTGGATTAAATTAGTTCCATTTATAAGAGACGCCTCTCCTCCATGATTAAATATATCTTTATCAATCTACATTTGACAAATGAAACAATACATCACATTGCACTGCATGAAATTTCTCTACTGCCAGAACTGTGATTTTGGATATTAGGAAATGGGCATTTTGCAAAATTTCTCTGAATCCAATGTCATAAAAAGAGAATGCTGATCTTCTATAGCTTTCTTCTCTCCCAGCTTCTTCCTTCTCTCGAAGGGGCGGTGTGCTCCTGAAGTCCTGAAGATTGACAGTTCAGACCTGTGGCAGACTCGTACTCTTCAACTGTTCAATGCCTCAAGCAGAGGCAGTTTTACCTCTGCGGTATCGTAGGAGCACAGTGGCACCAACATAGTCCAACCATCTTCATTGTGGTGCTTGTAAGATGTACAGCACATACTTCTCACTTCAAAAGTAACAATCCACAACTTCTTTAGAGCAGAGAAGATTTTTAATAAGAATTAAGTTGAAAGTGTTTTTTCTTATGCTTGTTTTTACAAACACTTTGCGATTCTATGCAATTATGAACGCGAGACAACCCCTTTAACTATTTTTCTATTTGAAAGTTGACTTAGAGTTTTTCTTACTAAACTTAATATTATTTTAATTTGACGATTGATAAAAGCTTTACTTGTTTGAATGTTAGAGCCATTCCGATGGGTAAACTTTGTAGCGGTGAGATGGCTTTTATGCTGTTTTGATCAAAATAGCGTTAACTAAATACCCTATGTTATTTATACAGTGGCTTATGAAAGTATTCACCCCTCTTGGTTTTTTACATATTTGTTTACATTACAACATGTGTTTAAAGATTTTTGTAATCCGATTTCTGTATGATGCATAAGCACTAAATAGTCTAAGCTGGGAACTGAAGTGAGAAAAATAAATGCCTAAAATTAAGTTATGGGATCAAGTAACTAAAAATTGTCATTTGCGTATGTATTTACCCCCTTTTGACGAAGCCCCTAAAAATTACTGATGAAAGCAATTAGATTGATAAGTCAAATGCTTAGTGAAAGTAAGTCCACCTGTATGCAAAATAATCTTCACATGGTCTGTCGGAATATACCCACCTTTTATGAAAGGCCACAGAGGCTGCAAAATCATTGTGCAAGAGGCAGCACTAGCCAACCACCACCATGAAGTCCAAGGAGTTCTGCAAACAAG
Source organism: Ranitomeya variabilis (assembly GCF_051348905.1). Lineage (NCBI taxonomy): Eukaryota > Metazoa > Chordata > Amphibia > Anura > Dendrobatidae > Ranitomeya > Ranitomeya variabilis. Next base: position 1,023,343,573 of record NC_135233.1, on the reverse strand, counting down.
TCAGGTAGAAAGTTGTCAGGGTTGGGTTATAAAAAAAATCCCATTCTCTGATGATCCCCCAGAGCACTATCAAATCCATTACCATCAAATGTAAAGAACATGGTACCACAACAAACCTGCCAAAAGAGGGCCATCCACCAAAACTGTCAACCCTGGACAAGGAGAGCATAAATCCAACAGGCAGCACAGAGAATAAATGTAACCCTGACGGAGTTGAAGATTCCAAAGCAGAGACTGGAGTATCTGTCCATACGAGCACAATAAGCCGTACATGCAGTAGATGTTGCCCTTATGGGAGAGTGGGCAGAAAAAAAGCATTTACTTACACACAAATATTGTAAGGATCATTTTGAGTTTGCCGAAATACATGTGGGAGGAAGGTGCTATAGTCAAATGAGACCAAAATTGAATTTTTGGCTCTTAAGGTAAATGCTATGTCTGGCACTGTTCTGTCCTTTCTAATGAAGGACAGGGTGTTCGTTTCATGCATTAAAGGTTCATCACTATTAGTGTTTTGGTTTTGCTATGTTATAGAACCACCCAGTGGTGGTTAAATTTATAACCTGTGTTTTTCAGTAATAATCAGAGTGTTGCATCATGGGATAGGGAAATTCCATTTTCTCTCTGTGTACTACCCGAGACACACGTGTTTATCTGCTGTGCTGGAAATACCTTACTTGCCATCCTGGTTAAGTTTATCCGGTAAGATCATCATCCCTGTTCTTGCAATGTAGTGTTGTACAGAGTGTGATTAACTGTATAGCAGCCAGTACACAGGAAATGTGATTACCAGGGACCTGCTGTATGTAGTTATGTAGAAGTTGCACCATACTGTATGCTTTCCCTGTTAGTTGCAGTCGTGTTATTATTTGCCCAATACTTACCCATATCATTTGTATTCTTATAGTTTTACCGCACTCATGTTTACTAATAAACAAGATAGACTACAGAGAACAGTTTGCTTATTTGGGAGACAGAAGTGGTTTATGCCGTATGTCGGATCACACACCGTATCAACGTGTATGAAGACAGAACAGTAAAACGGAAGCTAGACGCCGGTGATGACAGTAAAAGGAGGCTAGACGCCAGCGATAGCAAATACCACCTACGCAGCCGCTTGTACCACACCGCACCGCCTGCAAATACCACTGCGGCCGCCATACAGTCAAAAGTACCGAGAGTGCAGCCCACCAAGCACTACACGTCTCAGTCCACGCTGAAGTCATTCCTACCCCCACTAAGACGTCCTACAGCCTGCAATTGGACACGAAATGTCTGCAAGTCGAGCATCTTCACTCGGGACGAGGTCCCAAACAAGCTGCTCTAGCAAGTCTTCCTCGAAAAGGTCTGTCACCCTCGCCCGCGCAGAAGCTGAGGTGGCGAAAGTAAGATCCTCCTTCGCTGCACAAGAGATGCAGTTAAAGTTTAGACAAGCAAAGCAAGAAGCAGAAAGAGCTCACCGGCAAGCATATAGGGAAGCAGAAAGAGCCCGCCTGCAAGCAGAGCAAGTAGCAGAAAGAGCCCGCCTGCAAGCAGAGCAAGAAGCAGAGAGAGCCCGCCTGCAAGCCGATAGAGACGCAGATACAGCACGCCTGCGAGCGACCTTAGAAAGGCTTTCCGCTGAAAAAGAAGCAGCAGCCGCAATAGCCAAAGCTGAGTTCTTAGAAGCCGTGGTGTTTCCTGAATCTGAGCATGACAGCGACGTACGTGGACCAGACCTTGATCGTCAGGACCCTGCTCAACGTGTCTCAGAATATGTCCACCAACATCCCAGAATAGACGACAATTCTGATCCATTACACCAACCAGCCTATACAGATTACCAGAGATCCTTCCTCCAAACACTGTACTGGAAGCAGGAAGGTATACTGTGAAACGACGTCGACCACCACTACCGTCTTACAGAACAGAAGGTACGGCCTCTTCCCAGACTGACAGGGACACCCTTCGCTTCGGAACGGTTTTATACAGACTTTCCTAAGCCAGAAGCTCCTACCAGGTATGAGGAAGCACCACACACACCGCATGACAACAGCACATCAGCTCATGTTGGCACTGACTCAGCCACTATGAACTTTGCAAGGTTCTTTACCCGCCGGGAGCTGGTGACCAAGGGACTTGTAAAGTTCACTGATCGAGCTGAAAGCTACAGAGCATGGCGAGCCTCCTTCCAGAACGCCATCAGAGACTTGGATCTTTCCAGTAGTGAAGAGTTAGATCTACTGGTAAAGTGGCTTGGGAACGAGTCAGCTAAACACGCCAAAAGAATCAGGAACATTAACATAAAGTACCCACACACAGGACTTTGTATGGTGTGGGAGAGACTTGAAGAATGTTATGGGTCAATAGAAGCTATAGAAAACGCTTTGTATAACAGAATTGATGATTTCCCCAAGATAGCAAATAAGGGTTATCAAAAGCTCAGGGAACTGAGCGACTTGTTAATGGAGGTACATGCTGCTCAGGCAGAAGGTGACCTACCAGGGTTGGCATTCCTGGACACTGCCAGAGGTGTCAACCCGATTGTCCAAAAGCTCCCTTACAACTTACAAGAAAAGTGGGTCAGTCACGGGTCCCGTTGCAAACAGGCTCATAAGGTACCATTTCCTCCTTTCAGGGTGTTTGTAGACTTTGTTGCTCAGCAGGCTAAAGTTAGAAATGACCCCAGTTTCGATTTCACTATGTCATGTACCACTGCCTCCGGTGTAAAACCCTGTAAAACACCAGTGGCAGTCCACAAAACTAATGTTACCTCCACAGGTTTTCCTTACAGGGCAAGTAAGTCCTCTCCAGAAGAGGACAAACCTCAGGATCTCAGCAAACACTGCCCCCTACACAAGAAACCTCATCCTCTACTAAAATGTAGAGCCTTCAGGGAGAAGTCTCTAGAAGACCGTAAGAGTTTCCTAAAGGAAAACAAGATATGCTTCAGATGCTGCGCGACGACCTCACACTTCGCCAAGAACTGTGAAACCAGTGTGAAATGCGCAGAATGTAGTAGTGTGGAGCACAACACGGCTTTACACCCTGGACCACCCTCGGGGGTATCGTCGCGAGCAGAAGAGTCTGCCGAAAAACAGATGGACACTGACATAGACACCCCAGTGGTCACTTGTCAGTGTACAGAGATCTGCAAGGAACTCGTAGCAGGAAGATCCTGCTCGAAGATCTGTCTTATCAGAGTATTCCCAGCGAGCCAACGGGATAAGGCAATCAAGGTATATGCAATCATGGACGATCAGAGCAACAGGTCTCTAGCTAAGTCCTTTCTCTTCAACACCTTCAACATTGCTGGTCCCGGCTCTCCATACTCCTTGAAGACATGTGCAGGTACTGTCGAGACGGCGGGGAGAAAAGCGACCGGATTCAAAGTAGAGTCCATAGATGGTCAAACCTGCTTATCCTTGCCATCAATAATGGAGTGCAACCAGATTCCTGACAACAGGTCGGAGATACCTACACCAGAGGTAGCACCTCATCACACCCACTTGAGATGTATAGCTCACCTGATACCGGAGCTTGACCAAGGAACTCCTATCGTCTTACTCCTCGGAAGAGACATACTACGGGTCCACAAGGATAGAGGACAGATTAACGGCCCACAAAATGCCTCGTATGCTCAGAGACTTGACCTAGGATGGGTCATTGTGGGAGACATCTGTTTGGGTGCAGCACACAGGCCGACATCAGTCAACAGCATGCTCACCAAAACCCTCGAGAATGGATGCCTGTCTCTCTTCCAGCCATGTGAGAGCAGTTTCCTGATTAAAGAATTGCCACACCACACCCCTCCACCTTGTCCGTCAGGTGACCCTTCCTGTGAAGACCATGCATGCGATGGTGAGCAAGATCACATAGGGTGCACAGTTTTCCACAGGACAAGAGAAGACAATCAGGTAGCGACGTCCATAGAGGACAGACTTGTCATGATCTCAATGGCAAGAGATCATAGCATCAGCATATAAAGGAACTAGCTCTTGGAAGATGGGAACTGAGCTGACCATGAACTAAACCTAACGCACAACTAGCAGTGGCCGGGTAGCATGCCTACGTTGATTCTAGATGCCCAGCACCAGCCGGAGGACTAAATAATGCTAGCAGAGGAAAATATTAGTCCTAGCTCACCTCTAGAGAAATACCCCGAAAGGAGACAGAGGCCCCCCACATGTATTGGCGGTGAATTAAGATGAAATAACAAACGTAGTATGAAAATAGGTTTAGCAAATTTGAGGTCCACTTACTACATAGCAGAAGACAGAAAGGACACTTTCATGGTCAGCTGAAAACCCTGCTGTGTGTGGCATCTGTCTCTCATTGTGTGCCACCGAAAACCACTGTGTAATACTTGGCCTTTTTTTGGGGGGGTAAATTCTCCCTTTTAAAAAAAAATAATAGTGGGAGATTACGATTGGCATTTCTGCTTGAGTACTGGTCCTGTGTGTGCCATCTGTCTCAAATTATTGGGACACAGAAAACCTAGTGTGTAACATTGGGCCTGATTTTCCTTTCAGTGTCAGGCACCTATAAAGGTGTATATAAATCCTACAGAAGTTTGAGTTCACCTTATAAGTTGTTTTACACTAACAAATAGCGTTACTTTGGTTACGTTTTGCAAACAATGAGGAAGTCTAGTGGAAGAGGTCGTGGCCGTGGGCGGTCATTGTCAGCTGGTAATGATGGTAGTGGTGGTGGAGCATCAGGTGTCATGATTCTCAATGGCGAGAGAACATAGCCCAGCATATATGAGAACTAGCTCTTGGAAGATGGAAACTATACTGACCATGAACTAAACCTGCCGCACAACTAGAAGTGGCCGGGTAGCATGCCTACGTTTTTTAACCCTAGATGCCCAGCGCCAGCCGGAGAACTACCTAATCCTAGCAGAGGAAAAGACAGTCCTGGCTCACCTCTAGAGAAATTTTCCCAAAAGGCAGACAGAGGCCCCCACATATATTGGCGGTGATTTTAGATGAAATGACCAACGTAGTATGAAAATAGGTTTAGCAAAATCGAGGTCCGCTTTCTAGATAGCAGGAAGACAGAAAGGACACTTTCATGGTCAGCAGAAAACCCTATCAAAACACCATCCAGAAATTACTTTAAAACTCTGGCATTAACTCATAACACCAGAGTGGCAATTCCTGTTCACAAGAGCTTTCCAGACACAGTAACGAAACTACAGCTGTGAACTGGAACAAAAATGCAAAAACAAACATGGACAAGAGTCCAACTTATCTAGTAGTTGTCTAGGAGCAGGAACAAGCACAGAGAGGCTTCTGATAACATTGTTGACCGGCAAGCAACTAACAGAGCAGCAAGGTTATATAGCGACTCCCACATCTTGATGGGAACAGGTGAACAGAGAAGATGAAGACACCAGTTCAATTCCACCAGTAGCCACCGGGGGAGCCCAGAATCCAAATTCACAACAGTACCCCCCCCTCAAGGAGGGGGCACCGAACCCTCACCAGAACCACCAGGGCGATCAGGATGGGCCCTATGAAAGGCACGAACCAGATCAGAGGCATGAACATCAGATGCATTCACCCAAGAATTATCCTCCTGGCCGTATCCCTTCCACTTGACCAGATACTGGAGTCTCCGTCTGGAAACACGAGAGTCTAAGATTTTCTCCACAACGTACTCCAACTCACCCTCAACCAACACCGGAGCAGGAGGCTCAACGGAAGGCACAACCGGTACCTCATACCTGCGCAATAATGACCGATGAAAAACGTTATGAATAGAAAAGGATGCAGGGAGGTCCAAACGGAAGGAAACAGGGTTAAGAATCTCCAATATCTTATACGGGCCGATGAACCGAGGCTTAAACTTAGGAGAAGAGACCCTCATAGGGACAAAACGAGAAGACAACCACACCAAATCCCCAACACAAAGCCGAGGACCAACACGACGGTGGCGGTTGGCAAAAAGCTGAGTCTTCTCCTGGGACAACCTCAAATTGTCCACCACCTGCCCCCAGATCTGATGCAATCTCTCCACCACAGCATCCACTCCAGGACAATCCGAAGATTCCACCTGACCAGAGGAAAATCGAGGATGAAACCCCGAATTACAGAAAAACGGGGACACCAAAGTGGCAGAGCTGGCCCGATTATTGAGAGCGAACTCCGCCAATGGCAAAAAAGCAACCCAATCATCCTGGTCAGCAGACACAAAACACCTCAGATATGTCTCCAGGGTCTGATTAATCCGCTCGGTCTGGCCATTCGTCTGAGGATGGAAAGCGGACGAAAAAGATAAATCTATGCCCATCCTAGCACAGAATGCCCGCCAAAATCTAGACACGAACTGGGTCCCTCTGTCAGAAACGATATTCTCAGGAATACCATGCAAACGAACAACATTTTGAAAAAACAGAGGAACCAACTCGGAAGAAGAAGGCAACTTGGGCAGAGGAACCAAATGGACCATCTTAGAGAAACGGTCACACACCACCCAGATGACAGACATCTTCTGAGAAACAGGCAGATCTGAAATAAAATCCATCGAGATGTGCGTCCAAGGCCTCTTAGGAATAGGCAAGGGCAATAACAATCCACTAGCCCGAGAACAACAAGGCTTGGCCCGAGCACAAACGTCACAAGACTGCACAAAGCCTCGCACATCTCGTGACAGGGAAGGCCACCAGAAGGACCTTGCCACCAAATCCCTGGTACCAAAAATGCCAGGATGACCTGCCAACGCAGAAGAATGAACCTCAGAGATGACTCTACTGGTCCAATCATCAGGAACAAATAGTTTATCAGGTGGGCAACGATCAGGTCTATCCGCCTGAAACTCCTGCAAGGCCCTCCGCAGGTCTGGAGAAACGGCTGACAATACCACTCCATCCTCAAGGATACCTGTGGGCTCAGAGTTACCAGGCGAGTCAGGCTCAAAACTCCTAGAAAGGGCATCCGCCCTAACATTCTTAGAACCCGGTAGGTATGACACCACAAAATTAAACCGAGAGAAAAACAATGACCAGCGCGCCTGTCTAGGATTCAGGCGCCTGGCGGTCTCAAGATAAATCAAATTTTTGTGGTCAGTCAATACCACCACCTGATGTCTGGCCCCCTCAAGCCAATGGCGCCACTCCTCAAAAGCCCACTTCATGGCCAAAAGCTCCCGATTCCCAACATCATAATTCCGCTCAGCGGGCGAAAATTTACGGGAAAAGAAGGCACAAGGCCTCATCACGGAGCAGTCAGAACTTTTCTGCGACAACACTGCCCCAGCTCCGATCTCAGAAGCGTCGACCTCAACCTGAAAAGGTAGAGCAACATCAGGCTGACGCAACACAGGGGCAGAGGAAAAACGGCGCTTGAGCTCCCGAAAGGCCTCCACAGCATCAGGGGACCAATCGGCAACATCAGCACCCTTCTTAGTCAAATCGGTCAATGGCTTAGCAATATCCGAAAAACCAGCAATAAATCGACGATAAAAGTTAGCAAAGCCCAAAAATTTCTGAAGACTCTTAAGAGAAGAGGGCTGCGTCCAATCACAAATAGCTTGTACCTTGACAGGATCCATTTCAATGGAAGAGGGGGAAAAAATATATCCCAAAAAGGAAATCCTCTGTACCCCAAAAACACACTTAGAACCCTTCACACACAAAGAATTAGACCGCAAAACCTGAAAAACCCTCCTGACTTGCTGGACATGAGAGTCCCAGTCATCCGAAAAAATCAGAATATCATCCAGATACACAATCATAAATTTATCCAAATAATCGCGAAAAATATCATGCATAAAGGACTGGAAAACTGACGGAGCATTTGAAAGACCAAAAGGCATCACTAAATACTCAAAATGGCCCTCGGGCGTATTAAATGCGGTTTTCCACTCATCCCCCTGCCTGATTCGCACCAAATTATACGCCCCACGAAGGTCAATCTTAGAGAACCACTTGGCCCCCTTTATGCGAGCAAACAAATCAGTCAGCAACGGCAATGGGTATTGATATTTAACAGTGATTTTATTCAAAAGCCGATAATCAATACATGGTCTCAAAGAGCCGTCTTTCTTTGACACAAAGAAAAAACCGGCTCCTAAGGGAGATGACGATGGACGAATATGTCCCTTTTCCAAGGACTCCTTTATATATTCTCGCATAGCAGCATGTTCAGGCACAGACAGATTAAACAAACGACCCTTTGGGTATTTACTACCCGGGATTAAATCTATGGCACAATCGCACTCTCGGTGCGGAGGTAACGAACCAAGCTTGGATTCTTCAAAGACGTCACGATAGTCAGACAGGAACTCAGGAATTTCAGAGGGAATAGATGATGAAATGGAAACCACAGGTACATCCCCATGAGCCCCCTTACATCCCCAGCTCAACACAGACATAGCTCTCCAGTCTAGGACTGGGTTGTGAGATTGCAGCCAAGGCAATCCTAGCACCAAATCATCATGTAGATTACACAGCACCAGAAAGCGAATAATCTCCTGGTGATCCGGATTAATACGCATAGTTACTTGGGTCCAGTATTGTGGTTTATTATTAGCCAATGGGGTGGAGTCAATCCCCTTCAGAGGAATAGGAGTCTCCAAAGGCTCTAAATCATACCCACAGCGTTTGGCAAAGGACCAATCCATAAGACTCAACGCGGCGCCAGAGTCGACATAGGCGTCCGTGGTAATAGATGACAAAGAGCAAATCAGGGTCACAGATAGAATAAACTTAGACGGTAAGGTGCAAATGGAAACAGATTTACCAAGCTTTTTAGTGCGCTTAGAGCATGCTGATATAACATGAGTAGAATCACCACAATAGAAACACAACCCATTTTTCCGTCTAAAATTCTGCCGCTCGCTTCGGGACAGAATTCTATCACACTGCATACTCTCTGGCGATTTCTCAGTGGACACCGCCAGATGGTGCACTGGTTTGCGCTCCCGCAAACGCCTATCGATCTGAATAGCCATTGTCATGGACTCATTCAGACCCGCAGGCACAGGGAACCCCACCATAACATCTTTAATGGCATCAGAGAGACCCTCTCTGAAAGTCGCCGCCAGGGCGCACTCATTCCACTGAGTAAGCACAGACCATTTACGGAATCTTTGGCAGTAAATTTCCGCTTCATCTTGCCCCTGAGATAGGGACATCAAAGTTTTTTCTGCCTGAAGCTCCAAATGAGGTTCGTCATAAAGCAACCCCAAGGCCAGAAAAAACGCATCCACATTGAGCAACGCAGGATCCCCTGGTGTCAATGAAAAAGCCCAGTCTTGAGGGTCGCCCCGGAGCAAGGAAATCACAATCCTGACCTGCTGTGCAGGGTCTCCGGCAGAGCGAGATTTCAGGGACAAAAATAATTTGCAATTATTTCGAAAATTCTGAAACCCAGATCTATTCCCCGAGAAAAATTCCGGCAAAGGAATTCTCGGCTCAGATACAGGTGCATGACAAACAAAATCTTGCAAATTTTGTACCTTCGTGGCGAGATTATTCAAACCTGCAGTTACACTCTGAAGATCCATTACAAACAGGTGGACACAGAACCATTCAAAGATTAGAAGGAGAGAAAAAAAAAATAAAAAATTTCAGCAGACTACTTATTTCTCTCCTTTCTCAGGCAAGGATTTTAACCCTTTAGTGGCCGGTCAAACTGTCATGATCTCAATGGCAAGAGATCATAGCATCAGCATATAAAGGAACTAGCTCTTGGAAGATGGGAACTGAGCTGACCATGAACTAAACCTAATGCACAACTAGCAGTGGCCGGGTAGCATGCCTACGTTGATTCTAGATGCCCAGCACCAGCCGGAGGACTAAATAATGCTAGCAGAGGAAAATATTAGTCCTAGCTCACCTCTAGAGAAATACCCCGAAAGGAGACAGAGGCCCCCCACATGTATTGGCGGTGAATTAAGATGAAATAACAAACGTAGTATGAAAATAGGTTTAGCAAATTTGAGGTCCACTTACTACATAGCAGAAGACAGAAAGGACACTTTCATGGTCAGCTGAAAACCCTATCAAAACACCATCCAGAAATTACTTTAAAACTCTGGCATTAACTCATAACACCAGAGTGGCAATTCCTGTTCACAAGAGCTTTCCAGACACAGTAACGAAACTACAGCTGTGAACTGGAACAAAAATGCAAAAACAAACATGGACAAGAGTCCAACTTATCTAGTAGTTGTCTAGGAGCAGGAACAAGCACAGAGAGGCTTCTGATAACATTGTTGACCGGCAAGCAACTAACAGAGCAGCAAGGTTATATAGCGACTCCCACATCTTGATGGGAACAGGTGAACAGAGAAGATGAAGACACCAGTTCAATTCCACCAGTAGCCACCGGGGGAGCCCAGAATCCAAATTCACAACACAGACTGTTCTTGGACATCATGGATCATGAGATAGTAAGAGATGAATCAAAGAGTTGGGTCGCACCTTTACCATTCAAACCACAGAGGCAATGTTTACCCAACAACAGAGAACTTGTCTACAGTCGATTTGTCTCCCTTACATGCAAACTCCAGAAGGCACCAGAAACAAGAGAACACTTCTTTACCTTCATGTAGAGAATATTCCAGAGTGGCCACGCAGAAATTGCACCTGTACTTCAAGATTCCGAAGAATGTTGGTACTTACCTATTATTGGCATGAATCATCCGAAGAAACCAGGTCAGATAAGAGTAGTATTTTACTCAATTGCCAGATACGAAGGTGTTTCACTAAACGACGTCTTTCTGTCTTGTCCAGACCTCAACAACAGACTTCTGGGAGCACTTCTTCATTTCCGCAAAGATGCAGTGGCATTTACGGCGGACATACAACAGATGTTTCACTGCTTCCTTGTTAAAGAAGAACACAGAAACTACTTGAGGTTTTTCTGGTACCGCGATAATGACCCCTACAAGGACATCGTGGAATATCGTATGAAGGTACACATCTTCGGGAACAGCCCTTCCCCTGCTGTCGCTATCTATGGCCTCAGACATTCAGCCAGAGAGGGTCAAGCAAAGTATGGATCGGATGTAAGGTCGTTTGTGGAAAAGGATTTCTACGTAGATGACTGCCTGAAATCCACACCCACAGATGAGTCAGCAGTCAGTCTCCTGAAACGGGCACAAGAAATGCTCGCTTCATCCAATTTGAGGTTACACAAAATTGCTTCCAACAGCCAAAAACTAATGGCAGCCTTTCCCTCTCAAGATTACTCAACCGATTTAAAAGACTTGGATTTAAGCACGGACTCCCTTCCCATGCAGCGGAGCCTGGGTTTACTCTGGGATTTGAAAAAGGATGCATTCACCTTCCAGATCAGCGAAGAGAAACCCTTCATGCGTAGAGGCGTCCTGTCCATTGTAAACAGCTTGTACCATCCTCTGGGATTTGTAACCCCTGTAACTATCCAAGGTAAAATGATGTTGAGAGACTTCACCCAAGAGATGTCCGATTGGGATGATCCGCTTTCCAGCGAGAAAAGAGACTTGTGGGTAAGATGGAAGAACTCTTTAGAAGTCTCTATGTGGCACGACCATATGCTTCTGCAGCGCCCCAGAGTCCTGGTCGTTGCAGTACTGATGCTCCGCCGCTAAGGGGGGCTATGGTACGTCTGATGGCACTGAAGGAGTTCACCTGACCAGGTATCACAGACACCAATACACTTCACAGTCTGGCCTCCAGGGGGAGCTAAGGGTGCTATGTATTAGGCCACTCCTCACAATCTGGTAAAACTGGGGGTTAGAGAGGAAGTTAGACAGAAGCTGACTGGGAATCGAACAGGCAACATCCTGTGGCAGAGGGTGTTGCGGGGAGAGACTCAGGGGGGTCCTTGTCAGGAGTGGGATCCTGGCAGAGGCCTAGCGAACAGAGAGAACGTTATGGGACCGCGCCTGCACCTGATCGCGGCGGTACCCCAAGAAAGGACAAGAAGCGAGGTTTATTGTGCTGAGTGAGAAACGAGATCAACGCAACAAGGAGAAACACCAGTAGGAGTCGTGCTGTAAGACGAGGCAACATTCTACTGAGGCGCGCAGCCGGTGGCCGGAACGCCGAGGAAGTATAGAGCTCCAGGCCTAACTTCAAACCTACGGCAGGACAGTCAGTTATAGGCGGGCTGTCTCACCCAAATCACCTAAGAAGACATAGGGGGCAACAACAGGAGAGGGGCGACACTAGGGTCCAGGAAGAGCTCCGAGCCTACCCGTCATATGGGTGCGTCCTAGCCATATCATCTGGGGGACGAAGAAGAACATCATAATCGAGTTGTGAGGGAACTTCAGAAACAGACACAACAGTTGTGGGGACTATCCCGTAAGCACAGCAGGGGAGGACCACAACACACAAGCGCTAGAAGGTAGGCACAGATTTCCACCTGCAAAGTGAACTCTGGAGGTGCCATCGGACCGGCCGGACTCCCACAGCCTGGTTAACCGTATTTCGGACTGAGGATCCTGAGCCTTCAGTAAAGAGGTAAATAGACTGCAACCTGGTGTCCTCGCTTATTCACCGCGACCTGCACCACACCACAACATCATCACTCTCCACCTTCATTGGACGCCCCTCAGCAGGGTCATGGGCCGGGTCTAGTCACTGTGACAACCCAAGAACTGAGACAGAGAGGCCCGGTACCGGGTACCCCTCGGCCCTGCGGCAGTGGGGGCGCTCCACTTCCGTGCCATCAACAGAAGTCAAGATGCAAAGGCTTTGTATCTTCTGCGATGCCTCAACCAAAGCAATTGCAGCAGTGGCGTATTTGAAAACTACTGACATCAACGAACAATGCCATGTAAGGCTTGTTGTGAGCCGGACAAAACTGGCCCCACTCTGTGAACACACAGTGCCCAGACTGGAACCCTGTGCAGCTGTGCTAGCAGTAGAGTTAGCTGAGCTTATCTCGACAGAAATGGACCTGGAAATCAAAGAAGTTCTACACTGACAGCAAAGTAGTGCTGGGATACATTTGCAATGAAACTCATTGCTTTTATGTCTGACAGCAATCAGGTGCTAAGGATCAGGAAATCCACCGACCCTAAACAGTCGCACTATGTGTCCACAAACCACAATCAGGCGGACCACGCAACCAGATCCGTTGAAGCAAGACACCTTAAGGACACAACCTGGTTTACTGGCCCTACATTCTTATGCTGTTCGACGCCATACATTGACGGGTAAAACACCTTTGAACTGGTAGACCCAGAGGCAGATGAGGAAATCCGTCCTCAGGTATCCGTTCTACGTACGGTGACTAAAGACAATCACCTCAAATCCCACCGTTTCACCAGGTTCTCAACTTGGAATTTTCTTGTTCGTGCCCTCGTTCGTTTAATTCCTCAGATCAGTTGCGGAACTTGTCTTACTGTTTTCGCCAAAAGAGCTGTGTGTGGCATCGGTTGATGCCAAGCAGGGAGTGTTCTGTCCTTTCTAATGAAGGACAGGGTGTTCGTTTCATGCATTAAAGGTTCACTACTATTAGTGTTTTGGTTTTGCTGTGTTATAGCACCACCCAGTGGTGGTTAAATTTATAACCTGTGTTTTTCAGTAATAATCAGAGTGTTGCATCATGGGATAGGGGAATTCCATTTTCTCTCTGTGTACTCCCGAGACACACGTGTTTATCTGCTGTGCTGGAAATACCTTACTTGCCATCCTGGTTAAGTTTATCCGGTAAGATCATTATCCCTGTTCTTGCAATGTAGTGTTGTACAGAGTGTGAGTAACTGTATAGCAGCCAGTACACAGGAAATGTGATTACCAGGGACCTGCTGTATGTAGTTATGTAGAAGTTGCACCATACTGTATGCTTTCCCTGTTAGTTGCAGTTGTGTTATTATTTGCCCAATACTTACCCATATCATTTGTATTCTTATAGTTTTACCACGCTCATGTTTACCAATAAACAAGTTAGACTACAGAGAACAGTCTGCTTATTTGGGAGACAGAAGTGGCTTATGCCGTATGTCGGATCACACACCGTATCAACGTGTATGAAGACAGAACAGGCACCAAACCAACACAGCTCATCACCACTATAACATCATGCCCACAGTGAAAGATAGTGGAATCAGTTTCATGCTGTGGGGATGTTTTTCGGCAGCAGGGGCAGTAAAAATTGTTTTAGTTAAAGACAAGATGAATGGTGCAAAATACATTGACATTCTTTAGCGAAACCTGTTTCAGTCTTTTAGTGATTTTAGACTAGGAAGGAGATTCACCTTCCAACAAGACAATGACTGAAAGCATACTGCTAAAGGAAAACTTGAGTGATTTAAGGGGAAAGATGTAAATGTTTTGGAGTGGCCTAGTCAAAGCTCAGACCCAGTCTAATTGAGAATCTGTTGCCAGACTTGAAGAGTACTTTTCACCAGAGTAAACCATCTAACTTGAAGGAGTAGAAGAAACTTTACATTGAGGAATGGGAAAAAAAATCCCAATGGTCAGATGTGGAAAACTCATAAAGACTTATCCACAGCAACTTGCAGCTGTAATTGCTGAAAAAAGGAGGCTCTACAAAGTAATGACTTTAGGGGTGTTAGTAACTATGCACACTGAAGTTTTTCATTATTTTGTCCTATTTGTTGTTTGTTTCACATTAAAAAGAAAACCACATGTTCACAGTTGTAGACATGTTCTTTACATGAACTCATTGTCATGATCCAGTCCGGAGTTTAGTCCTGTCTGCTCATTCTCTGAGTGTATCATGTCTAGGGTTAACTTTGCTCTGCCTCATTTTGGGCTCGAGTTTGCTATTTAGCTCCCAGGTATCCTGAGGGTGGTGTCAGCTATAGCTCTGTCTTTGGCGTGTGTACCTGACTCTGGAAGCTCGTTATTTGTCCTGCTGTGAACCCTGACTTGTCCTGTGTATGTTATTTCCCCCTGCCTGCCCTTTCCCAGTGTCTCTTTGTTTGTCTGTAGATCTGCTTGACTCCCTGTTTCTGATATTTTGCCTGTCCTGGTTTACTGATCCCTTGCTATGTCCTGACTATCCATTCTGTCTAATGATTTTGTACTGTAGTGCTATCTTGTGTTCTGACTTGGCTATCCTGACCTCTCTCTCTCGCCACTAGGTGGCGTTTGTTCAGCTGCTCTGTGAGTGCAGTCTCGCTTCTCTACCAAGCTCCCCCGGGTGGAGGTTGCGCTGTACTGCACTGCAGCTGCATGACATTATAGCTGACCACACATTTGAAGGGATCTCTGTATTTTTTTTTCACCTGCTCTGTTTGCTATGGATCCGCTCCATACCTTGGCGGATCAAATGAATAGTTTGACAGTTATGATACAAGACTTGTTTGTGGAACAGAGGGCCTTGTCCTCATCTCATAACCACCTGCAAAGGGAGTTTTCTGACACAGCTAAATCTTTGCAGACTGACTGTAAGCGTTCTGACACTGTTGATGTCTCTTTGCACTCTACTGAACCTACAGTCAAGCTCCCAGATACCTTCTCTGGGGAGTAGGAGAGATTTTTTTACTTTTAAAGAGAGTTGCAAGCTTTTTTTTTCTCTTAGACCCAGATCTTCTGGAGATGAGACTCAGCGGGTGGGGATAATCATTTCCTTACTGCAGGAGGGACCTCAGTCATGGGCTTTCTCTTTACCTGCTTCTGCCCCGGAACGTTTGTCTGTGGACAGATTCTTTGAGGCTTTGGGACTGATTTATGATGAACCAGACCGGGTCAGGGTAGCAGAGGACATGATCATGAGTCTCTCCCAGAATTAACTCACTGCTGAACAGTATTGTTCTGAGTTTAGGCGGTTGTCCGTTGAGGTGTCTTGGGGTGACTCTGCTCTGAGGCGCCTGTTTGAGAGAGGACTTTCGGATCATCTCAAGGATGCGCTGGCCCTTCATACACCACCCAGTTCCCTGGGAGAGGCCATGACCCAGGCCATTCGTATGGACCGGAGGTTACGGGAGAGAAGAATTTTTCAGCTTGAGATTCCTGTTTTACCTGCTAAGTCTGAGGCGATTTCATTCAATGAGACAATGGAAGTTGGTGCCACCAATTTCAAGGAGAAGGAAAGGAAACGGTGACGTGATGGGAAATTATGTTTTTACTGTGGAGATCCAGGACATTGGAAGAAGGACTGCCCCTCTTGTCCATCGAGTAACAAGCTGCTGAGTCTGGGTGATGGTCTTGGAGGCCATCCAGACTCTAAGGTACCATTTTCATCATTTAAAAAAAATTTGTTAGAGGTGGAACTGTGTTCTGGAGGCGGTTTTGCATCCACTTCAGCGTTTGTGGACTGTGGATCTTCCATGAACTTCATTGACTCTAGTCTGGTGTCCAAGTTAAAGTTAGGGACAGTTAGGCTAGAGACTCCCATCCATATCGTTGCCATTGACAAGACACCGTTGGCTCAAAATGTCCTTAAATTTGTCTCTGAGGAGTTCCTCCTCAAGGTGGGGTCCTTGCACCAGGAACGAATTTCATGTTATGTTATGAGTAATCTTCCTGCGGGACTGGTGTTGGGGTTCCCCTGGCTGCAGAGGCATAATCCTGTTATAGACTGGGGATCTCGTGATATTGTTAAATGGGGTCCTAATTGTTCCAATGGTTGTCTTTCTGCTGTGTTTGTGTCCGCCATTAGTCTGGAGGGTATTCCGGAGTACCTAATGGACTTTGGGGACGTGTTCTCTGAAAAAGAGTCTGAGGTCTTACCACCCCATCGTTCTTATGATTGTACCATCAATCTTATTCTGGGTGATAAATTGCCCAAAGCCCGTTTGTACAATCTTTCTGCCCCGGAATGTACTGCCATGAAAAACTATATCTCTGAAAGTCTTCGCAAAGGTCACATCCATCCCTCTATCTCACCTGTGGCCTCGGGATTTTTTTTGTCAAGAAGAAAGATGGTGGTTTATGTCCATGCCTCGATTTCCGGGAACTAAATAAAATTACGGTGAGAAATACCTACCCTCTCCCACTCATTCCTGATCTCTATAACCAATTGTCTGGGGCTAAGTGGTTTTCCAAACTGGATCTTAGGGGAGCATATAACCTTATCCGTATTCAGGAGGGGGATGAGTGGAAAACGGCATTTCTCACCTCCGAGGGTCTGTTTGAGAACTTGGTCATGCCCTTTGGTCTCACTAATGCGCCCGCGGTGTTTCAAAATTTCATGAATGATGTATTTTCTGATTTCATCGGGCGCTTTATGGTTGTATACCTGGATGATATCCTTGTTTTCTCGCCTGACAAGGAATCCCACATTGGTCATTTATGTGCTGTTCTTCACAGGTTACGGGGAAATTCTCTGTTCGCTAAACCCGAGAAATGTTTGTTTTGTGTCCAGGAGCTTTCTTTTCTGGGGATCATCCTTTCTGCCAATGGGTTTCGGATGGATCCCGGAAAGGTACAGGCCATTGTTGATTGGGTGCAACCCAGAGACCTCAAAGGGTTGCAGCGTTTTCTGGGTTTCGCCAATTATTATCGGAAATTCATTAAGGGGTTTTCTCAGGTTGTCAAGCCTCTCACCGATCTCACTCGCAAAGGGGCTGATCTCAAAGTTTGGTCATCCTTGGCTGTTGAAGCATTTATTACATTAAAAAAGCGTTTTATGACTGCTCCTGTATTAGTTCAGCCCGATCCATCGGAACCATTCATTGTGGAGGTGGACGCATCAGAGGTGGGAGTAGGGGCGGTGTTGTCTCAGGGACCCGTTACTTTGACCAATTTGAGACCATGTGCCTTTTTCTCCCGGAAGTTTTCTTCTGCTGAGAAGAACTATGATGTTGGGAACCGGGAGTTATTGGCCATAAAATTGGCTTTTGAAGAATGGAGGCATTTTTTGGAGAGGGCGGTTCATCGGATCACAGTTATTACTGATCACAAGAACTTGTCTTATATTGAAACCACCAAACGGTTAACTCCTAGACAGGCTAGGTGGTCATTTTTCTATCACTTTTCGACCTGGTTCCAAGAATGTCAAGGCTGATGCCTTATCTCGCAGTTTTGATCCGATATCACCCCCCGAACCTCCTTCCTCCATTCTTCAGCACGGGGTGGTTGTGGCAGGGGTATCCTCTGAATTGGAGCAGGAGATTCGAAAGGCTCAGTCTCTTGCTCCTCCCTCTGAGCCTGACAATAAGCTTTTTGTCCCAGTTCAGTACCGATTGAGGGTTCTCCAGGAGTTCCACGATTCTGCTCTCTGTGGACACCAGGGGATCTCTGCCACCCGGAAAGCCATCACTAGGCTGTTTTGGTGGTCCTCCATGACCTCTGATGTCACTGTGTTTGTGTCTGCTTGTGATACCTGTGCCCGTGCTAAGAGCTCCCATAAGCGGCCGGTGGGGGAATTGGTGCCATGCCAATTCCAGATATTCCTTGGACTCATTTGTCCATGGATTTTATCACTGACCTCCCTTCTTCTAATGGCAAAACTGTAATCTGGGTAGTGGTTGACAGATTCAGTAAACAGACGCATTTTGTACCTCTGGCAGGATTGCCTAATGCTGAAACATTATCTAAGCTGTTTATTGGGCATGTAGTACGGTTGCATGGTGTGCCTTTGAATGTGGTTTCTGACAGAGGGGTACCATTTGTGTCCAAATTTTGGAGGTCTTTTTGTAAAAAATTGGGTGTTTGTTTGACATTCTCCTCTGCTTACCATCCTGAGACTAACGGTCAGACGGACAGGACCAATCAGTCTCTTGAACAGATTTTGAGGTGTCTTGCTATGTCTCGGCAGGATGATTGGTGTTCTTCATTGCCCCTGGCTGAGTTTGCATTTAACAATCGGATTAACCAGTCCACGGGCACCTCCCCGTTCTTCTGTAACTACGGTTTTCACCCTCATTTTGGTGAATTTTCTAGGCTGGATTCAGGATGTCCAGGGGCTGAAACAGCAGTGCAACGATTGGGGGAGGTGTGGAGGGAGGTCCAGAAAAACATCGGAGAGGCTCAGGGCAAACATAAACTTTTCGCTGATAAGTGACGGTCTGTGGGACCTATGTTCCTGGTGGGAGATAAAGTGTGGTTGTCTACCAGGAACATTCGTCTCAAGGTTCCTTCGGCTAAGCTAGGTCCCAGGTTTATTGGTACTTATGAGATCATTGAGGTGATCAATCCAGTTGCCTTTCGCTTACGACTTCCTCCAATGCTTCGGATTCCCAATGTGTTCCATAAGTCCCTTCTTAAGTCATTTTTACCATCCTCTGCTGAGCCTCCATCCCCTCCGCCTCCTGTCTCTGTGGATGGTCAGACCGAGTATGAAGTGGAACAGATTGTAGATTCTTGCACGGTCCGTAGTTCTATTCAGTTCTTGGTCCATTGGAGGGGTTACGGTCCTGAGGATTGATCTTGGGTCCTGGCACGATCTGTCCATGCTGATCGACTGGTCCGGGCATTTCATGCACGTTATCCTGGGAAACCTGGGGGTCCGGTGGCCCCCCTTGAGAGGAGGGTACTGTCATGATCCAGTCCGGAGTTTAGTCCTGTCTGCTAATTCTCTGAGTGGATCATGTCTAGGGTTAACTTTGCTCTGCCTCATTTTGGGCTCGGGTTTGCTATTTAGCTCCCAGGTATCCTGAGGGTGGTGTCAGCTATAGCTCTGTCTTTGGCGTGTGTACCTGACTCTGGAAGCTCGTTATTTGTCCTGCTGTGAACCCTGACTTGTCCTGTGTATGTTATTTCCCCCTGCCTGCCCTTTCCCAGTGTCTCTTTGTTTGTCTGTAGATCTGCTTGACTCCCTGTTTCTGACCTCCTGGCTTGGCGTTTTGACTCTGTTTCAGCTTGTCCCTATTGTATTGTCCCTATTGTACCGTATTTTGCCCGTCCTGGTTTACTGATCCCTTGCTATATCCATTCTGTCTAATCATTTTGTACTGTAGTGCTATCTTGTGTTCTGACTTGGCTATCCTGACCTCTCTCTCTCACCACTAGGTGGCGTTTGTTCAGCTGCTCTGTGAGTGCAGTCTCACTTCTCTACCAAGCTCCCCCTGGTGGAGGTTGCGCTGTACTGGACTGCAGCTGCATGACACTCATGCAAAACCTCAAAAAAAGTGAGATTCCAGGTTGTGAGGTAGCAAAACACTGAAAATGTCAAGTGTGTGAATACTTTCGTAAGCCACTGTATTTCACCCTTTCCAGGCCCTGCCGTTTGTCCAAACATAACTTTTTGACTACATGTGGAAACCGGAATATGGAATTCACTGCACACTCTAATGAATTTTCATGCCAAATTTATATAGATTTATTACTTCATAATCTGGGAGCATAACAGAATGAATGAAAACTACAAGGAATGCAATATATGAGACGTTTCGGCTCCCCGGAGCCTTTTTCACAATCGCTTATTCCAGATGAAAGAGAAGCGAGCAAGAGGAAGGGAAGAGGATCCCAGTGGTATCATAAAGTAACTATTGGAGTGTATGTATCTCAATGCACATAGCTTGCTGCTGAGGATCTGTTAGTGAAGCTGTGAGTAGCGGCGCTCCTGCGCCTTGCTGAAACACGCCTAGTTCAGCAAGGTGCGGGAGCGCCGCTACTCACAGCTTCACTAACAGATCCTCAGCAGCAAGCTATGTGCATCGAGATATATACACTCCAATAGTTACTTTATGATACCACTGGGATCCTCTTCCCTTCCTCTTGCTCGCTCCTCTTTCATCTGGAATAAGCGATTGTGAAAAAGGCTCCAGGGAGCCGAAACGTCTCATATATCGCATTCCTTGTAGTTTTCATTTATTCTGTTATGCTCCCAGATTATGAAGTAATAAATCTATATAAATTTGGCATGAAAATTCATTAGAGTGTGCGGTGAATTCCATAATCCACTTGAGATTTTGGACCCTCCGGTCCGTTACACCAGCACCTCGCCTATATTTGAACAGAGTGCACGCTAAAATTATTTATACATATAAAAAGTAACAAACTTTAGGGTCCACTTTTTAGTGTTACCTCTTGCAAAGGTGAAAAATGTTTTACGTTTTTTATTTTTCATTGCACTTTGCAATATTCCTGTGTAGCAGGACCTGAAGGGTTACAAAAATTCCTGACAGCAATTTTGAAGCATTTGAGCGGTAAGGTTTTAAAAATGGTATCACTCTTGGGGACTATCCAATATATAGGCCCCTCAAAGTCCATTAAATAGGTCTCAAAAGAAACAGGATAATTAAATTTGTTGAAAAATGAGAAAGTGCTACTAAACTTTGAACCCCTCTAACATCCTAACAAAATAAAATGATGTTTGAAAAATGATACAGATGTAAAGTAGACATATGAGAAATGTTATTTATTAATTATTTTGTACAGAGTGACTAACTGGTTTAAGTATAAGATTAAAAGTTTGAAAATTGAGATTTTTTTCAAAGTTTTTGGTCAAAAATTCACTAAGGGGTTAAATAAGAAGCTGTACTCTGACATCTCAAAATTACATTCTAAACCATCAGATTCTGGCTGCTTTTCGGACTAATGAGTTTAGGAAGTAGGTAGAGGAAATAAGTAGCTCATAAGTGGATAAAGAATATTTAATAAGATGTACTATAAAGTTTATTAAATTTGCCTGTGCCATTAATTCATGAAAAAGTAGCTGAAACAACCGTGGCCATTTAAATAATTGATGCAATTGTCCTTATGCCAAATTAAAGCAAATGCATTAGTATTGTTTATTGCATCCAATCTGAATTCAGATTTAATTTTTCCAAAAGAGTAAAAGTTAAAGTATTGACCTGCTTGGCTGCTTTAGGCAGCACTGACACTTTTCTAGTTTCTCCTGAAGCTGTTTCTGCTATAGCACAAAAGCTAATGTTATTTCAGTTAATATGATTTGTCAGTGCCAATAGTAACGGTACAATAATAATTCCACCAGGTGGATAATTCCACTTCGCACTTGTAAGCATTAATCTTTTGCTCAAAGTTACATGAAATGTCTACTCAGATTCTCATTTCAGAAGACACTGGAAATCTAATGTAAATCTTTATGTTCTCAATTTTAACAACCTCG
Organism: Ranitomeya variabilis; assembly: GCF_051348905.1. Lineage (NCBI taxonomy): Eukaryota > Metazoa > Chordata > Amphibia > Anura > Dendrobatidae > Ranitomeya > Ranitomeya variabilis. The sequence continues at coordinate 1,023,321,665 of NC_135233.1, read as the reverse complement.
TGCATTGTTAAATAGAGCTCTTTATTCTCGGAGCGTAGCGTGTATTAGGATCCCCGCATTGCAGGCAAACTGTCTAAGAGGGACTTGCCTAAGGCAAACCTCAGCATCCCAGTTGTAAACTGAAATATGCTTACATTGTAATAAGCACAGTGGGATAGAATAACTCATTTAGTTATGCTGTCATTGTTTAACTCTGTAACAAATATTTCTTTGAAATTAGGCAGAAGTGTTAGGAACAAAAAATGCAAATGTGTCGGTGAGTGGTTGGAAGAATAAAATGACCTATTTTTTTTAAATATACATTTTTTTATAGCTATGGTCCTCCTGTATATAGTGATAAGAAGAGGGCTGATTTGCATACATTACACTAACACACTGGCGGTGAATTAATTGGTGGTGCAAAATGTACTTATCAAATATTTCTGCATTAAAGTTCATCTCATCAGAGACAACACCCCTCAAAATGTAGCTGTTAGGGCGAGCAGATGTAAGCCCATAGTTCCGCTCAAATAGCTGATAAGGGGGAATGAGCGTAAGCTCTTTACCATGGAGCTTGCAAGTCCTGACCTGGAGCTGGCCAGATCCTCCCAGCTTTGATGCCACCTGCACTCCTCTCATGGTTTAGTGGCCAACCTGCCTGCCTCTGCTTACATCATGGGTGAGAATTCAGTTTGGGATACTGATGCAACTATGCTGCTGGTCCAGACAGTCACAATTTAGAGGCAAGCAGGAAGCAAGAAGCTGGAGAGGGGTTCAGAGGAGTAGAAAAGGACACGTGAGAATATCCTTTTTTCCCATTCACGCCTCAGCCCTTTTTCATTTTTGCGTTTCTGTTTTTTGCTCCCCTTTTCCTAAAGCCATGACTTTTTTATTTTTTCATCAATATGGCCATGTGACGGCTTGTTTTTTGCGGAACGAGTTGTACATTTAAATGACACCATTGGTTTTACCATGTCATGTACTTGCAAACAGGAAAAAAATTCCAAGTGCGTTGAAATTGCAAAAAAAGTGCAATTCCACAAATGTTTTTAGATATTTTTTTTTTACTATGTTCACCAAATGCTAAAACTGTCCTGCCATTATGATTCTCCAGACCTCAAGCAGCTTGGGTTGTGGCCTCTCCACTCTTCCTCCAGACTCTGGGACCTTGATTTCAAAATGAAATGTAAAATTTACTTTCATCTGAAAACAACACCTTGGACCACTGAGCAATAGTCCAGTTATTTTTCTCCTAGGCCCAGGTAAGATGCTCCTGGTGTTGTCTATTGGTCATGAGTGGCTTGACACAAGGAATTCGACACTTGTAGCCCACGTCCTGGATGCATCTGTGTGTGGTGGCTCTCCCAAAATTTTTGAATGGCCTTTTCTTAACAATCCTTTCAAGGCTGTGGTTATCTCGATGCTTGTGCACCTTTTTCTACCACAATTTTTCCTTCCACTCAACTTTCTATTACTATGCTTGGATATAGCCCTCTCTGAACAGCCAGCTTCTTTAACAACCTTTTCTGTCTTACCCTCCTTGTGGAGTGTGTCAAAGACTGCCTTCCGAACATCTGACAAGTCAGCAGTCTTCCCCATGATTGTGTAGCCTACTGCAACAGACTAAGGGACCTTTTTAAATGCTTAGGAAGACTTTGCAGGTGTTTTTATTAATTATTCTAATTTACTGAGATAATCACTTTTGGGTTTTCATTGGCTGTAAGCCATAATCATCAACATTACCAGAAATAAACACTTGAAATAGATCACTCTGTTTGTAATGACTCTATATAATATATGAGTTTCGCTTTTTGTATTGAAGAACTGAAATAAATTAACTTTTTGATGATATTCTAATTTAGTGAGAAGCACCTGTACCTATGTCTTGGTATAAAGACTTCAGTGTTCCTAACACTTTCCGTTTATCAGTGCACTGCTCCTGTCTGACTGTGGCTTTCAGTAACCATACTACTTGTCTGCAGTCTCTAGGACACCTCCTGTCTGCCTGCGACTTTGATTATCCCTACTGTCAGCGGTCTCCAGGATGTCTCCTGCTTTCAGTAATTCTGTCTGTGTCTTATGTGCCTCATCCATCTGTTGCACCAAAGTCCACGACCTCTGTACCCATTCGAACCATTGATTACCTAACACATCGATTTTGATGAACCAGATAACAGTTATGCCATTTTCTTTAATGACAGAGCACTACACAGAGCAGACTGTGAATCTATACTGTGGATGAGCATTGGCAGCTGAGGTAAGGGTTAATTCCCAAACCAGTTATGTTTTATGTAATTCTGAAATGATTAGACATGGTTTGTGATTTTTTAAGGTATCTACATTTCTAAAATAAAATCTAATAAAAACAATGCTGTGAAAATGACTACTAGTATATTGCACCTGCTTTACTGCCTCCTCTACACTATGGCTCCTGTTGTGCATGATACAATGACTGTGTTTTTCCTTCCCTCCCAGTGAACATGAATCTCATTACAATACAAAGCCTGCAATTAATTTCATTACCGCAAACAAGAAAAGTATTTCATTATTCATTTTAATTAGACTTTTGTGACTTTTACCTCTATTATGTCATTTTACCTCCTCTCCGCTCTGTTGTATTGCTTCCCTGTTAATCTATCTCATTTCTATAATAGAAATGCTGCATATGGTAATTTACCACTTAAGGAAAAGTTTGAGGACAGAATTCTATATTTACCCAAGATTTTAATGCCCCAAATTGGGTCATTTACACCACTCCTTGGATCGCTCCTAGAATGACAGTGACCACGACTGAAACAACCATGGAGCTAGTGCAATCTGTTGGCAGAGGACATGAAGAACGTTAGTCGAGGAGCAGGAATCTCCTCAGTCCCAGAAGAGAATTACCACCCTAAAAGTTGTTAGGTCTCTACATTAAACTATACTAAACTGTTTTTTTTTTTTAAATTAACCCCTTAATCCCATATGACGTACTATCCCGTCAAGGTGACCTGGGACTTAATTCCCAGTGACGGGATAGTACGTCATATGTGATCGGCCGCCTTCATGGGGGGAGCGCGGCCGATCGCGGCCGGGTGTAAGCTGACTATCGCAGCTGACATCCGGCACTATGTGCCAGGAGTGGTCACGGACCGCCCCCGGCACATTAACCCCCGGCACACTGCGATCAAACATGATTGCAGTGTTCCGGCGGTATAGGGAAGCATAGGGGGCTCCCTGCGTACTTCCCTGAGACCCCCGGAGCAACGCGATGTAATCGCGTTGCTCCGAGGGTCTCTTACCTCCTCCTCCCTGCAGCAGGCCTGGATCCAAGATGGCAGCGGCATCCGGGTCCTGCAGGGGCTGTGCACGTCAGATCGCCGATCTGACACAGTGCACAGCAAAGTGTCAGATCGGCGATCTTACACTATAACATCATGCCCATGAGCAATGGGGCAATGTTATAGTGTAAAAAAAAAAATTCACATGTGTAAAAAAAAAAAAAAAAAAAAAGGCAAAAAAAAATATATATTGTTCCTATAAATACATTTCTTTATCTAAATAATAAAAAAAAACAATAAAAGTACACATATTTAGTATCGCCGCGTCCGTAGCGACCCGACCTATAAAACTGTCCCACTAGTTAACCCCTTCAGTGAACACTATAAAAGAAAAAAAAAAAAAAAACGAGGCAAATAACAACGCTTTATCATACTGCCAAATATAAAGTGGAATAACACGCGATCAAAAAGACGGATATAAATAACCATGGTACCGCTGAAAACGTCATCTTGTCCCGCAAAAAACGAGCTGCCATACAGCATCATCAAAGAAAAAAGAAAAAAGTTATAGTCCTCAGGATAAAGCGATGCAAAAATAATTATTTTTTCTATAAAATAGTTTTTATCGCATAAAAGCACCAAAACATAAAAAAATGATATAAATGAGGTATCGCTGTAATCGTACTGACCCAAAGAATAAAACTGCTTTATCCATTTTACCAAACGCGGAACGCCTCCCCCAAAAGAGATTCATGAATAGCTGGTTTTTGGTCATTCTGCCGCACAAAAATTGGAATAAAAAGCGATCAAAAAATGTCATGCGCCCGAAAATGTTACAAATAAAATCGTCAACTCGTCCCGCAAAAAACAAGACCTCACATGACTCTGTGGACCAAAATATGGAAAAATTATAGCTCTCAAAATGTGGTAACGCAAAAAATATTTTTTGCAATAAAAAGTGTCTTTCAGTGTGTGACGGCTGCCAATCATAAAAATCCGCTAAAAAACCCACTATAAAAGTAAATCAAACCCCCCTTCATCACCCCCTTAGTTAGCGAAAAATTAAAAAAATTTATTTATTTCCATTTTCCCATTAGGGCTAGGGTTAGGGCTAGGGTTATGGCTAGGGTTAAGGTTGGGGCTAGGGTTGGAGCTAAAGTTAGGGTTAGGGTTGGGGCTAAAGTTAGGGTTAGGGTTGGGGCTAAAGTTAGGGTTAGGGTTGGGGCTAAAGTTAGGGTTAGGGCTAAAGTTAGGGTTAGGGTTGGGGCTAAAGTTAGGGTTAGGGTTTAGATTACATTTACGGTTGGGATTAGGGTTGGGATTAGAGTTAGGGGTGTGTCAGGGTTAGGGGTGTGGTTAGGGTTACCATTGGGTTTAGGGTTAGGGGTGTGTTTGGACTAGGGTTTCAGGTAGAATTGGGGAGTTTCCACTGTTCAGGCACATCAGGGGCTCTCCAAACGCGACATGGCGTCCGATCTCAATTCCAGCCAATTCTGCGTTGAAAAAGTAAAACAGTGCTCCTTCCCTTCTGAGCTCTCCCGTGCGCCCAAACAGGGGTTTACCCCAACATATGGGGTATCAGCGTACTCAGGACAAATTGGACAACAACTTTTGGGGTCCAAGTTCTCTTGTTATACTTGTAAAATAAAAATTTGGGGGGCTAAAAATCATTTTTGTGGGAAAAAAAGGATTTTTTATTTTCACGGCTCTGCGTTATAAACTGTAGTGAAACACTTGGGGGTTCAAAGTTCTCACAACACATGTAGATAAGTTCCTTGGGAGGTCTAGTTTCCAATATGGGGTCACTTGTGGGGGGTTTCTACTGTTTGGGTACATCAGGGGCTCTGCAAATGCAACGTGACGCCTGCAGACCAATCCATCTGTCTGCATTCCAAATGGTGCTCCTTCCCTTCTGAGCTCTGCCATGCGCCCAAACAATGGTTCCCCCCACATATGGGGTATCAGCATACTCAGGACAAATTGGACAACAACTTTTGGGGTCCAATTTCTCCTGTTACCCTTGGGAAAATACAAAACTGGGGGCTAAAAAATCATTTTTGAGGAAAAAAAGAATTTTTATTTTCACGGCTCTGCGTTATAAACTGTAGTGAAACACTTGGGGGTTCAAAGTTCTCACAACACATCTAGATAAGTTCCTTGGGGGGTCTAGTTTCCAATATGGGGTCACTTGTTGGGGGTTTCTACTGTTTGGGTACATCAGGGGCTCTGCAAATGCAACGTGACGCCTGCAGACCAAACCATCTAAGTCTGCATTCCAAATGGCACTCCTTCCCTTCCAAGCTCTGCCATGCGCCCAAACAGTGGTTCCCCCCACATATGGGGTATCAGCATACTCAGGACAAATTGGACAACAACTATTGGGGTCCAATTTATCCTGTTACCCTGGTGAAAATACAAAACTGGGGGCTAAAAAATCATTTTTGTGAAAAACAAAAAAAAAATTATTTTCATGGCTCTGCGTTATAAACTGTAGTGAAACACTTGGGGGTTCAAAGCTCTCAAAACACATCTAGATAAGTTCCTTAGGGGGTCTACTTTCCAAAATGGTGTCACTTGTGGGGGGTTTTAATGTTTAGGCACATCAGGGGCTCTCCAAACGCAACATGGCATCCCATCTTAATTCCAGTCAATTTTGCATTGAAAAGTAAAATGGCGCTCCTTCCCTTCCGAGCTCTGCTATGCGCCCAAACAATGGTTTACCCCCACATATGGGGTATCGTCGTACTCTGGATAAATTGCACAACAACTTTTGTGGTCTAATTTCTTCTCTTACCCTTGGGAAAATAAAAAATTGGGGGCGAAAAGATCATTTTTGTGAAAAAATATGATTTTTTTATTTTTACGGCTCTGCATTATAAACTTCTGTGAAGCACTTCTTGGGTCAAAGTGCTCACCACACATCTAGATAAGTTCCTTAAGGGGTCTACTTTCCAAAATGGTGTCACTTGTGGGGGGTTTCAATATTTAGGCACATCAGGGGCTCTCCAAACGCAACATGGAGTCCCATCTCAATTCCAGTCAATTTTGCATTGAAAAGTAAAATGGCGCTCCTTTCTTTCCGAGCTCTGCCATGCGCCAAAACAGTGGTTTACCCCCATATATGGGGTATCAGCATACTCAGGACAAATTGTACAACAACTTTTGTGGTCCATTTTCTCCTGTTACCCTTGGTAAAATGAAACAAATTGGAGCTGAAATAAATTTTGTGTGAAAAAGTTAAATGTTCATTTTTATTTAAACATTCCAAAAATTCCTGTGAAACACCTGAAGGGTTAATAAACTTCTTGAATGTGGTTTTGAGCACCTTGAGGGGTGCAGTTTTTAGAATGATGTCACACTTAGAAAACACCCATCATATAGACCCCTCAAAATGACTTCAAATGAGATGTGGTCCCTAAAAAAAAAATGGTGTTGTAAAAATGAGAAATTTTTGGTGAACTTTTAACCCTTATAACTCCCTAACAAAAAAAAATGTTGGTTCCAAAATTGTGCTGATGTAAAGTAGACATGTGGGAAATGTTATTTAAGTATTTTGCGTGACATATCTCTGTAATTTAAGGGCATACAAATTTAAGGTTGGAAAATTGCGAAATTTCCAAAATTTTTGCCAAATTTCCGTTTTTTTCACAAATAAACGCAAGTTATATCGAATAAATTTTACAACTATCATGAAGTACAATATGTCACGAGAAAATAGTGTCCGAATCGCTAAGATCTGTTGAAGCGTTCCAGAGTTAGTGACAGAGCCAATATGGTACCTAATGACCAAGGCAATTTTTTACAATTCTGACCACTGTCACTTTATGAGGTTATTGCTCTGGAACTCTTCATTGGATCCCACTGATTCTGAGAATGTTTCTTCATGTTAGTGGTAAAATTTCTTCAATATAACTTGCGTTTATTTATGAAAAAACGGATATTTGGCAAAAATTGTGAAAATTTTGCAATTTTCAAACTTTTAATTTTTGTACCATTAAATCAGCGTGGTGTCACACAAAATAGTAATTAAATAGCATTTCCCACATGTCTACTTTACATTAGCACAATTTTGGAAACATAATTTTTTTGTTAGGACGTTATAAGGGTTAAAAGTTTAGCAGCAATTTCACATTTTTCCAACAAAATTTACAAAACCATTTTTTTAAGGACCACTTGAAGTGAGTTTGAAGGGTCTATATAACTGAAAATACCCATAAGTGACACTATTCTAAAAACTCCACCCCTCACGGTGCTCAAAACAACATTCAAGAAGTTGATTAACCCTTCAGGTGTTTCACAAGAATTAAAGCAATGTGGAAAGAAAAAATGAACATTTTACTTTTTTCACAAAAAAAATTCTTTGGAACCATTTTTTTTATTTTCACAAGGGTATCAGGAGAAAATGGACTACACAATTTGTTGTACAATTTCTCCTGAGTACGTCGATACCCGATATGTGGGGGAAAGCCACTGTTTGGGCACATGGCAGGGCTCAGAAGAAAGGGAGCACAACAATTTTGAACACAAAATTGGCTGGAATCAAAGGTGGGCGCAATGTCTTGTTTGGAGACCCCCCGATGTACTCAAACAGTGTAAACCCCCCAATTTTAACTCCAACCCTAACCCAAACACACCCCTAACCCTAATACCAACCCTAACCATAACCCTAACCACAATCAAACCCCAACACACCCCTAACCCTAATCCCAACCCTAAACATAACCCTAACCACAACCCTAATCCTAGTCTCAATTTAACCCTAATCCCAACCCTAACCATGACCCTAACCACAATCCAAACCCCAACACACCCCTAACCCTAATCCCAACCCTAATCATAACCCTAACCACAACCCTAATCCTAGCCCAACCCTAACCCTAGCCCCAATATAACCCTAGCTCAACCCTAACCGTAGCCCAACCCTAGTCTCAAGCCTTACATTAGTCCTAACCCTAGCTCAACACTAACCCTAGCCCAACTGCAACTCTAGCTCTAGCCCCAACCCTAACCCTAGCCCAACCCTAACCTTATTCCAACCCTAACTCTACCCCAACCCTAGCTCTAACCCAACCCTAACCCTAATGGAAAAATGGAACAAAGTACATTTTTTAATTATTATTTTTTACCTAAGGGGGTGATAAAGGGGGGTATGATGTACTTTTTTTTTTTTAATTTTGATCACTGTGAGAGGGTCTATTACATGCGCATGCGCGCACCATTTTGTTCCTGGAAGATGCTACGGGACATCACGAGGGGATGCAGGAGGGTCCAGGGATACAGAAGGTACTGGGGGGATCGGGGACCCTATTTCTCTCTCCTTTGATGTGCAATCAAATCAGAAGAGAAAATAAATGGGAAATCGGACTTTTTTATTTTGCAGTCGCTGTAAAAACAAGCCCAAATCATGTTCTCTGGGGTCTCAGCAATCCCCCCCCCCCGGTAGCCGAGACCCCGGAGAATGTCCGATGCTGAGGGGTGCCATACACTTAATTCACAGCGATGTTAAAAAGCAACGCTGAGGCATAAGTACCCAAGTACCCTTAATGTGTTAATACTGTTGTTTTGATTAATATATAAATTGAAAATTGGAGTGCTGACTTCATCAATATGAAAAAATAACCATTATTTTATTGATAATAAATTACACAATTCATACATATACAGTAGAATGAAAGAGAGAGGTAGGCAAAAAGAGGAACCTCAATCAGCACCCTGGGAATGAAGAGCTGGGTATGGGGTAGATCCACAAAAATACCTGATTTCAAGAATTTAAGTAATTCAGGGAAGAAAACCTATGAATGCAGAGAGCTGTGTGAATCACCCAGAAAACCAAAACAATACAGGAAAATATTAAAAACTGCCTGTGCTAAGATCGTGACTCATTCATTTTTTTTCTCTGAATGCTATTAATGAGCTATGTAGCTCAGAGCTTGGATAGAATGAACAACTGAAGTGCATATGCATAGTTGGATCGTATTCAGTGACATTCACCCATTTGTATAGTGCATGTGCACAAACTATGAGTTCCCAGTGGTCCTCGTACATAACCATATCAAAACAGAATCCAATGAATATGAACGCGTCTCCACTTCCATAGGCGTGGAGTGCATTTTCATTACCTTAATGAGTGGTACCACGTGACCGCTCAGCACAGGAGAGCTGCCACGCTGGGACAACGGAGATGCAGCGATGGCGAGAGGAGGATGAGTAGGAAGGGGGGGAAAGTGTGCCATGCATACAACGATGGGATGGTGGAGTAGCCATGCTTATAACAGGGGGAGCCACACATACCAGGATGGGCGGAGGCCACACATAGCAGGACAGGACGGGGGAGCCACACATACCAGGACAGGATGGGGGGAGCCACACATAGCAGGACAGGATGGGGGTACCACACATACCAGGACAAAACGGGGAAGGCACATACCAGGACAGGATGGGGGAGCCACATACTAGGACAGGATGGGGGAGCCACATACTAGGACAGCGACGGGGGGAGCCATGCATAGCAGGACAGTGACGGGAAGCCACGCATAGCATGGCAAGGATGAGGGGACAATGCACACCCGGCTTATACTCGAATCAATAAGCTTACCCAGTTTTCTGTGACAAAATTAGGTGCCTCGGCTTATACTCTGGTCGGCTTATACTCGAGTATATACGATAATTCAGCACATGCGAGATTTGCATGCAGATGAGATTTGGAGGATTAGAAAGGGTCAAATTGCCTGCCATGGGAGGAGACCTACATAGAAGCCTCTTACAGAGAGAAGCCAGGTGGATTATGCATTCAGGGGCACAAGGGCCCGATAAATTTGATATGAACGCTTTTTGGAAGATAATTTGAATGTAAGGTTTTAACTTTATTTCTAATAGCTCACTTTACTGTTTTTTTTTATCTTGGCAGGTGAGGGGGGTGGCACCTGTTAGTATAGCTCTGACGCAATCAGGAGGGTTGATCAACAATATAGGTTAGGATCCCCGTCACTTCCTCCTCACCTTTGGACCCGAGGAAGCGCACGCAACACGAGACAGCCTGTCTACACTTACACATTAACATCCCCCACCTCCATGTGTTCACATCCCAGAATAAAGGATTGCATCTGGAATGGTGAGTGCTGCCTTTTCTTTTTCTGGACATTGTGGTTTTCTTTTCCCCGGCAAGCACCCGGGTTTCCTCACCGCCTAGATTTTCATCACACTATTGTGCTGGGCTGTTATACACCAGAATCCAGGTACTGGTGCCAGGATTTTCTTTGCTTTGCTGGATTATTTATTTGTGTATTGCTATGTGTATAGTGAGTTTTGCTCAGTAATAGCACGGTGGTTATATTCAGACACTATGTGGTAATATATGGTGATGATTTGGCGGCATTATTTGTTTATTGTTTGTGGTGTTATTGGTCTTGATATTGTGGGTTTTATTCATTACTAGTATAGGCATAATATTTGTGATCAGTGAACTATATGACTGTATTTTTAGGCCCATTACTTAATTACTGTATTTGGTGTTTTTTATCACATTCATATATTTTATTTGTATAATTTTTTTATAAGGGACACACTGCCCAAATTTTTCCATGGGCCCATTAGACTCTAATTATGGCACCTAATTAAGTGAGAACCCCTTAAAATAATTGTGAGTAGGCTACGTAGGCTACAACTAATGTGAAAAACAAGTTAAGACCTGAATATCCTCGCTTTCCTCTATGCGGAGGAGGTACCACCACCATTCATTTTTGCTCTGATAGTAACTTTTCCTTTTTTGCAGCTTGAAGCTCTGTGAGCGGTAGTGATCCATTGCTGAAACGACTGGACCAGTTCACTCTATTGGTTTCTACATATTAAAGAAACCATATGTTCAAGTTCCAAGGAGAAATCAACAAAACAAAATTGGTCTCACCGTTCCCTCTCCCCTTCTGCATACGAAATGATTATTACTTGCTTCCTGCCCCATTTTAACAATCTCCTGGCAGAATTTGTGGCAATGTTGATTTATTTAAATAAAAAGGGGAAAAAAAAAAGAAAGGGAAGGAAAAAAAAGAATAAAGTTTGTGGCTGCACCTTTAGTTTTATTCAAGTTATATACTTGTTAAAATTAAAAGACTTCTTTTGAAATAATGGACTTTGACAGGTAAGGGATTAAACTACAAGGGGATGAAAGAAGATTCTTCTTTGATCTGATCCCTAACAAGTTGAAGAGCAGAGTCTTATTTTAGTTGACAGTCTTGCAGCTGAACACAAGAAAGTGAAGAGAAAGTGCCAAAAGGAAGCTTGGCATTTTCTCGAACATGAATCCAAGCTGTCTGGATCCAATTAGGTAAATGCATATGATTAGCCGATTGGAAAAAAAAAATGAAAAAATAAAATGAAGGTATATCACAGTCATTTACATAAGACCTAGAAGAAAAAGTTTACTTTGATGTGTGGGTGGATATGGATAATTTTTTTTTTACTCCAGAAAGTAGGGCTATTACATGGTAAGAGCTCGATACTTCCTTTTGTGCTCTGCTTTATACTCTGAATGAACCTAGCCTAAACATTCTACGTTCATATTCAGAAAATACATTTAACGACAAAATTGAATGTTTGCAGCATTCTAGACATATATAGCCCTAGGCTAATGTGATCAATGCAGAAGCAATTTCTTCTCCTGCATATTTTTCTTCCCACAGAGATGAAGATGTAGACTCATGTTTTCTAAAATGGCTCTTTTCAACCTTGTCCTTACTGAACTCTGAATGTGTGAGGTTTTAGCAATAATTCCTAAACTGGCACATGGATTGTTACATCTACTTTACATGAGGGAATCACTCTGGATGGATGCCATGAGGACATCATTTGGCTTCAAGTGGAAGGATTGGAAGCTACATTACTAAATAGTTCTCTTAGATAACATTGCCAAAAGCCATGTGGTTGCCGATTTCAGGTTAAGAGAAAAGGGAAGTATTTAGCAAAAGCTTTAAAAAAAATCAAAAGGGCATGGAAAATTGCCCATTCCAACTGATAAGTGAAAAATGACATGTTGAGTTATATTTAGTAAAATTTGTAATTTTAGAGGAACTCTTCCAATTCAGATTTTATCTGTTTTTTTAATTTGGCTTGCTTGCTTTTAGACCAGAAGCAGATGATTGTAAGGACCATTTAAATAAGTATCAAGTAAATAAGTATATATATATATATGCTTAATGTGTAAATAAATTTGTGGGCAAAGTGTACATATATTTGTTCAAAATCACGCGTAGCAAAGCGTATCATAAGAAAATTATATATTTTTTATATTATCTTAATATATACTTACCTTGTAATGTCTTCACATCCTGTTCCGTCCAGATGTGTCCGGATCCCAGAATTCCAAGCGGCGGTAGTTCACCGACCTCCATATTGGCACACTCAAGTGATGGGTGTCTCAATATGGAAACTGCTGGTGGTGCCTGCCTCTTGCGCGGTACCACCAGCAGAACACCATCACACCACACACACACACGCTGTATACGCTGTACACACCACACACACACAAATACACACTGTATACGCTGTATGCACCACACACACACACTGTATACACCATATGCAGCCTCTTGTGCTGCATGACCAGCAGAACACCGTCGAGAACACGCCGCCGCCGGGATCAGCCGAATGATTCATTGACCGCCGCCATCTATGTACAGGAGGAGCGCATGCACAGTTTCAGGGTATGTGCACACGTTCAGGATTTCTTGCAGAAATTTCCTGACAAAAAACGGCCATTTCTGCCAGAAATTCGCATGCTTTTTTTACGCTTTTTTTTTTTCGCGTTTTTTCCGAAGCTTTCCCAAGCTCATTAGATAGCGGGAAAAACGCAAAAAATCCGCAAAATTAATGAACATGCTGCTTTTTTTACCGTGATGCGTTTTTTTGCAGAAAAAAACGCATCATGTGCACAAAAATTGCGGAATGCATTCTAAATGATAGGATGCATATGTATGCGTTTTTCATGCATTTTTATCGCGTTTTTATAGCGAAAAAAATGCAAAAAATCCTGAACGTGTGCACATACCCTCAATGTGACTGCTGCTTTACTGTGCCTGCTCAAATTCAGCACAGGCGCACTGAATCATTTGGCTGATCCTGGGGGCAGATGCGCGACGTGTCTACAGGCAGAGGAAGCCGGTCCCATTAAAGGGGTTTTCCCACGAACGAAAGTTCATTTTAAAAATTGTCTGTGTCTGACTGTATAAAAGCAGGAAAAGCAAAACAGGCCAAACCATGAAAAGCCTCTAATCATGATGTTAATACCAAGTATGGATAAGAGGCAACAAGCGCCTGTTAAATGGAGTGCTAAAGGACACACCAAATATTGCAAAAGCAAAACCACAAACAAATTGGTCCAAAAAAAGTCCGGAAAAGGGTAACAAGATCTTTATTAAATATAAATATAACAAAACAAAATATGCAAGGGTAGTAGTGGGTTAAAAACTGCAGACATAGTGCATGGTACACTTGAAGACAGGACGCACGCCCCGCATCAGCAGCCAGGCAAAGCACACAGAAAATGTGAAAAAATATTACCGTATATACTCGAGTATAAGCCGAGATTTTCAGCCCAAATTTTTGGGCTGAAAGTGCCCCTCTCGGCTTATACTCGAGTCATGATCGGTGGTGGGGTCGGCGGGTGAGGACTGTCATATACTCACCTAGTCCCGGCGCTCCTGGCGCTCCCCCTGCCCGTACCACGGTCTCCGGGTGCCGCAGCTCTTCCCCTGAGCGGTCACATGGGACCGCTCATTAGAGAAATGATTAGGCTGCTCCACCTCCCATAGGGGCGGAGCCGCCTATTCATTTCTCTAATGAAGCGGTGCCGGTGACCGCTGATAGAGGAAGAGGCTGCGGCACCGAAGACCAGCTGTCCGGGGGAAGGAGCGGGACGCCGGGAGCAGGTAAGTATCGCATATTCACTTGTCCTCGTTCCACCCGCCGGGCGCCGCTCCATCTTCCCGGCGTCTCTCTCTCCGCACTGACTGTGCAGGTCAGAGGGCGCGATGATGCATATAGTGTGCGCGCCGCCCTCTGCCTGATCAATCAGTGCAGAGAGACGCCGGGACGGGACGCTGAGGAACTGCAAGCAAGAGAGGTGAGTATGTGTTTTTTTTTTTATTGCAGCAGCAGCAGCACAGCTTTATGTGGAGTATCTATGGGGCAACGGTGCAGAGCACTATATGGCACAGCTATGGGGCAACGGTGCAGAGCACTATATGGCACAGCTATGGGGCAACGGTGCAGAGCACTATATGGCACAGCTATGGGGCAACGGTGCAGAGCACTATATATATGGCACAGCAATGGGGCAATGGTGCAGAGCACTATATGGCACAGCTGTGGGGCAATGGTGCAGAGCACTATATGGCACAGCTATGGGGCAACAGTGCAGAGCACTATATGGCACAGCTATGGGGCAACGGTGCAGAGCATTATATATATGGCACAGCTATGGGGCAACGGTGCAGAGCACTATATGGCACAGCTATGGGGCAACGGTGCAGAGCACTATATGGCACAGCTATGGGGCAACAGTGCAGAGCATTATATATATGGCATAGCTATGGGGCAACGGTGCAGAGCACTATATGGCACAGCTATGGGGCAATGGTGCAGAGCATTATATATATGGCACAGCTATGGGGCAACGATGCAGAGCACTATATGGCACAGCTATGGGGCAATGGTGCAGAGCATTATATATATGGCACAGCTATGGGGCAACGGTGCAGAGCATTATATATATGGCACAGCTATGGGGCAACGGTGCAGAGCATATATGGCACAGCTATGGGGCAACGGTGCAGAGCACTATATGGCACAGCTATGGGGCAACGGTGCAGAGCACTATATATATGGCACAGCTATGGGGCAACGGTGCAGAGCACTATATGGCACAGCTATGGGGCAATGGTGCAGAGCACTATATGGCACAGCTATGGGGCAACGGTGCAGAGCACTATATGGCACAGCTATGGGGCAACGGTGCAGAGCACTATATGGCACAGCTATGGGGCAACGGTGCAGAGCATTATATATATGGCACAGCTATGGGGCAACGGTGCAGAGCACTATATGGCACAGCTATGGGGCAACGGTGCAGAGCACTATATGGCACAGCTATGGGGCAACAGTGCAGAGCATTATATATATGGCATAGCTATGGGGCAACGGTGCAGAGCACTATATGGCACAGCTATGGGGCAATGGTGCAGAGCATTATATATATGGCACAGCTATGGGGCAATGATGCAGAGCACTATATGGCACAGCTATGGGGCAATGGTGCAGAGCATTATATATATGGCACAGCTATGGGGCAACGGTGCAGAGCATTATATATATGGCACAGCTATGGGGCAACGGTGCAGAGCATATATGGCACAGCTATGGGGCAACGGTGCAGAGCACTATATGGCACAGCTATGGGGCAACGGTGCAGAGCACTATATATATGGCACAGCTATGGGGCAACGGTGCAGAGCACTATATGGCACAGCTATGGGGCAATGGTGCAGAGCACTATATGGCACAGCTATGGGGCAACGGTGCAGAGCACTATATGGCACAGCTATGGGGCAACGGTGCAGAGCACTATATGGCACAGCTATGGGGCAACGGTGCAGAGCATTATATATATGGCACAGCTATGGGGCAACGGTGCAGAGCATATATGGCACAGCTATGGGGCAATGGTGCAGAGCACTATATGGCACAGCTATGGGGCAACGGTGCAGAGCACTATATGGCACAGCTATGGGGCAACGGTGCAGAGCATATATGGCACAGCTATGGGGCAACGGTGCAGAGCACTATATATATGGCACAGCTATGGGGCAATGGTGCAGAGCATTATATATATGGCACAGCTATCTATGGGGCAACGGTGCAGAGCATTATATATGGCACAGCTTTATGTGGAGCATCTATGGGACCATAATGAACGGTATGGAGTATCTATTTTTAATTTTGAAATTCACCGGTACCTGCTGCATTTTCCACCCTAGGCTTATACTCGAGTCAATAAGTTTTCCCAGTTTTTTGTGGCAAAATTAGGGGGGTCGGCTTATACTCGGGTCGGCTTATACTCGAGTATATACGGTAATAATAACTGCGCACTCCATAGGCATGGTAACGAATCAATGCAGCCTTCTAGCCAAAGCTCACCATAGTAGAAAGAAAATAATACACATACATGAAATGAACACAGGAGAAGTAACTTGCTAGTTGCCGATGCAGGGAGAGCGTCCGCTCCAGACCCACCCCGACGCGCGTTTCGGAGATGTCCTTCCTCAGGGGGCGTCCCCTGAGGAAGGACATCTCCGAAACGCGCGTCGGGGTGGGTCTGGAGCGGACGCTCTCCCTGCATCGGCAACTGGCAAGTTACTTCTCCTGTGTTCATTTCATGTATGTGTATTATTTTCTTTCTACTATGGTGAGCTTTGGCTAGAAGGCTGCATTGATTCGTTACCATGCCTATGGAGTGCGCAGTTATTATTAATATTTTTTCACATTTTCTGTGTGCTTTGCCTGGCTGCTGATGCGGGGCGTGCGTCCTGTCTTCAAGTGTACCATGCACTATGTCTGCAGTTTTTAACCCACTACTACCCTTGCATCTTTTGTTTTGTTATATTTATATTTAATAAAGATCTTGTTACCCTTTTCCAGACTTTTTTTGCACCAATTTGTTTGTGGTTTTGCTGTGTCTGACTGTGTACGGAGCATACCACATCTCCTGGGCAGGGGAGGGAGCAAATGACAATACTGACATTGCAGCAGGGGATCACAGAGGATTTCTTTTGTCAAGTAAAATATTTCACTGTTTTTAAACAATATTTTACCTCACAAAATGTATCCTCTGCAATCTCCTGCTGTAATGTCAGTATTGTCTTTGAGGGGAGAACACAGCACAGGAAGGAGAGAGACAGCAGACAAGGGGGATAGCACATGGGGTAGACAGGTCAAAAAAGAGAGCACAGACGGGAGAAGTCAGGACATGGGGAAAGAGAGAGTGGATAGGTGGGTGAGCACATGGGGGGGGAGAGATTCTCAATGCTGCAAAGCCTGTCCCCATCATGTGACATTACTGCCTTCCCAATGCGATAGCATCGGGCCTCCATCTAGTATATATATAAAACTTCCTTCTCACCCACCAGTGGGTGTAGTTTTTTTTGTCCTTTCTCATTCTCGGGTCCTCTACCAGAAGCCTGGGAGTTTGAAGGTTCTGTATAGGATCTTAGTTGTTCCCAGCATTGCGCTTTTCTGGACAGAGAGCTCAGATGCTGCTCCTGGGATCTGGTGCAGCCGTTTTCCCAACTTAGGGGTCACTGCTCCAAGAGCTCCTATCACCACTGAAATCACTATTGCCTTTACCTTCCACATCTTCTCCAGTTCTCCTATGAGGCCCTGGTATTTCTCCAGCTTCTCATTTTCCTTCTTTCTGATGTTGCTGTCATTTGGCACTGCCACATCTGTTATCATTGCTGTCTTCTGATCATTGTCTACTATAGCAATTAGTGATGGCTGAACCCCCCGATGATCGGGATCGGCGGGTTCACCCAAGCTTTTCTGTAGAGTTCGGGGCCGGAGATGGTGTGTACTTGCGTTTGAACCCTGAGATTGGACTTTACAGATATGAGAAGGGGAGTGAGGGGGCTGTAAAAGAAAGAATAAAATTAATACTAAACATTATAATTATACTTACCTGTCCAGCGACACGTCCTCCCGCCTCGCTGTCTCCCGGCCGCATCTCCTCCCGGGGCTGCTCATTACCTTCTGGAGGTATTCACTGCACTCGAAAGTCTTCGGCTTTTTCCGGCAGAGTTCGTGTGGTGATGTCATGTGAGAGTTTATATTAAAAAGTCACTTTTACTAGGTCACTAAAATGAAAAAGAAGTACTGTCTAAAAAAGGGAAAAGGGGCTTCAACTAGGGTTTATAACCTTTAGCATAAGGTGGAGGCCCACACTTTTATAATAAGATGCAAGAGTCAAAAAGAAGTTCAAATCCTGTTAGGCAGGGTATTTACAGTTGCAGATATAACTCCTGGTGGTCCTGGGCACAGGGGACCTGGCAAGTTCACTTTTTTAACACATTCTTATCCATTCATCTTAAATTTAAAAACTGATAGCACTCTAACAGATCACTTTATGGAACAGGGTAATAAAAGAGAAGGGTAATAAAAGAGACAAATGCTTCTATCTGAAGTTATCTGAAAAGTGTTGCTTCTAGCCAGCTTTTCAAAATATGTTATCTTAGTATTGATTCAGAGTAAAACATACACAGCTGCAATAATGTTGTTAGTGTCTGATTTATACTGACCATAGTTTAGGTTACATTAATCAGGTTAGAAATTGCCTTTAACCTCTTAAGTTCCGAGTAATTTTCATTTTTACATTTTCCTTTTTTCCTCCTCCAAGATCTGTCGCTTTTTGATTTTTTCCCTCCGACTTAGCCATATGAACGCTTGTTTCCTGTGGGCTGAATTTTACTTTTGAATCATACCATCTATGATACCATGGAATTCCAAAATTTAAACTATGGTAAAATTGCAAAAAAAAAACGCAATTCTACAACTGATTTTTGGGTTTAGTTTTTATGGCACTCATTGATCCGTAAAAGTATTTTCCAGGTCAGGTCAGTGCGATTATGATGACACCAATTTCTGTTTTCATTTAAATGGTGGGAAAAAAAATCCAAAACTCATATACATTAATTTTTCATTTTTTGATCCATGGAGCTGTGATCCGAGACACGTGGTATGATAGTCTCATCTACTTGGCGGCGCTATACTATGTGATAAAACAAAAAAAGTAAATACTTCAATAACACAGGAATGTATGCAAGTAGAAAAAAATAATATATAGTAATTATCTCAGTAAATTAGAATAATTAACAAAATACACCTGCAAAGGCTTCCTAAGCATTTAAAAAGGTCCCTTAGTCTGTTTCAGTTGGCTTCACAATCATGGGGAAGACTGCTGACTTGACAGATGTCCAGAAGGCAGTCACTGACACACTCCACAAGGAGAGTAAGCCACAAAAGGTCATTGCTAAAGAAGCTGGCTGTTCACAGAGTGTTGTATCCAAGCATATTAATGGAAAGTTTAACAGAAGAAAAAAGTGTGGCAGAAAAAATTGCACAAGCAAACCGGGATAACCGCAGCTTAGCTTTGAAAGGATTGTTAAGAAAACGTAATTCAAAAATTTGAGGGAGATTCACAAGGAGTGGACTGCTGCTGGAGTAATTGCTTCAAGAGCCACCACACACAGACGTATCCAGAACATGGGCTACAAGTGTCGCATTCCTTGTGTCAAGCCACTCATGACCAATAGACAATGCCAGAAGTGTCTTACATGGGCCAAGGAGAAAGAGAACTGGACTGTTGCTCAGTGGTCCAGGGTGTTGTTTTCAGATTAAAGTAAATTTTGCATTTTATTTGGAAATCAAGGTCCCAGAGTCTGGAGGAAGAGTGGGGAGAGGCCACAATCCAAGCTGCTTGAGGTCTAGTGTGAAGTTTCAATAATCAGAGATGATTTGGGGAGCCATGTTATCTGCTGGTGTAGGTCCACTGTGTTTTATCAAGAGTCAGTGCAGCCATCTACCAGGAAATTTTAGAGCACTTCATGCTTCCCTGTGCCGACAAGCTTTTTGGAGTTGGAAATTTCATTCTGCAGCAGGACGTGGCATCTGTCCACACTGCCAAAAGTACCAATACCTGGTTTAAAAACAACAGTATCACGGTGCTTGTTTGGCCAGCAAACTTGCCTGACCTTAACCCTATAGAGAATATATGGGGTATTGTCAAGAGGAAGATGAGACATCAGATCCAACAATGCATACGAGCTGAAGGCTGCTATCAAAGCAACCTGGGCTTCCATAACACCTCAGCAGTGCCACAGACTGATAGATTAACTTTTTGGTGATATTCTAATTTTGTGAGAAGCACCTGTATGTCTTTGCATGATGTCACAATAATATATAGAAAGAAAATTCTTTATTATATTCAAAAGCAAAGTAAAAACATGGATCACACTGTACAGAAGGCAGCCAAACTCGGCAGGAAGAACAGAAGAGTAATAAATATATGACATATATATGATTAAAGTATATGTCATGAGAATAATAAAGAAATTGTAGTCATGATTAGAAATATTATGAACCAAGAATCCAGTCAAAATAATTCATATGTAACAAGGTAAGTATGAATATATTATGTAAAGTAAAGTAAATTACACCAAGAAAGGCAAACCGAACTTGAAGAGCCACTAATACACAACATAAGCATTGATGGTAAATAATGAAGTCATAATGGCAAAAGTTCTATGAACTTTTATGAGTTATAAGAACTTTTACCATTTTGATGTCCAAGCAGGAATCATACTCTTATCATCTATATTAATTAATGTGGTCTTGCTTTCAACACATTTAGAAGGCCGCAATGGCACCGCGAATATAAAAATCGTAAATTAGGACTGCCCCATTATGAGAATGCCTTGGCGTGGCAGGGTGGCTCAAAGAATTGATCAATTGTTTGATAAATGTCTCATTATGATAAACAGTTAGAAATTAATATGTGCATGTGCACTTTTTGTATTGAGTTCTGACCATTATCACCTATACAGTAGAGGGGATAATCCACTATGGTTTCTGAACTGCTTTATTGTTAGAATATATTACATTCTAAACCTCTACGCAAGCCATATCCATATGATGAAATTCTCTTACTGAATAATAATCGGCCATAGTTTTGTGATAAACAAAGAAAAGGTGTAAAAAGGTTGTCCAGGACTATTATTTCATTGTTTTTTTACTTTGGGCTTAAAAACTAACAGGCAGGAAGTTGCTAGCAGAGGCAACTAACTGCTTACTTTACCCGGCACTGACTCAGAGTGGTCAATGACCGCTCCTACCGGTGATTCCGCTACTCCAAGTCAACAGAACAGCTCTGGCTGTTCCTGACGATGGGACATGATGCCGACATCATGCTGATTGACCTTCAGCTCTCTGCAGTTAGGCAGTTGGGAACCATCTGTCAATCAGCATAATATCAAGCAACGCCGTGTCAACAGAACAGATGCCACTGCTCTGTTGACGTAATAGAACAATAAACTGCTGAATCACTGTCAGGAGTGGACTGTGACCACTTTGTGCTGGCAGACATTGGTGCCAGGCACAAGTAGATAGTTAGAAACTACCATTTTCACATTTTTTTTATTACCCATTCCTTTGGCTATGGCACCAAAATGGTGAAAGCTGAGACCCAGAAAACCATCAATTGTCTTCTTCTTGTTACAGTTGTGGCCAAAAGTATTGACACCCCTGCAATTCTGTAAGATAATACTCAGTTTCTTCCTGAAAATGATTGCAAACACAAATTCTTTGGAATTATTATCTTCATTTAATTTGTCTTAAATGAAAAAACACAAAACGAATTGTCCTAAAGCCAAATTGGATATAATTCCACACCAAACATAAAAAAGGGGGTGGACAAAAGTATTGGCACTGTTCGAAAAATCATGTGATGCTTCTCTAATTTGTGCAATTAACAGCACCTGTAACTTACCTGTGGCACCTAACAGGTGTTGGCAATAACTAAATCACACTTGCAGCCAGTTGACATGGATTAAAGTTGACTCAACCTCTGTCCTGTGTCCTTGTGTGTACCACATTGAGCATGGAGAAAAGAAAGAAGACCAAAGAACTGTCTGAGGACTTGAGACAAATTAAATGAAGATAATAATACCAAAGAATTTGTGTTTGCAATCATTTTCAGGAAGAAACTGAGTATTATCTGACAGAATTGCAGGGGTGTCAATACTTTTGGCCACAACTGTATATCTAAGGCTTTACAAATCTAGCAAAATGAAGAATTTCTTACAATAAAGTC
This sequence comes from Ranitomeya variabilis, assembly GCF_051348905.1. Lineage (NCBI taxonomy): Eukaryota > Metazoa > Chordata > Amphibia > Anura > Dendrobatidae > Ranitomeya > Ranitomeya variabilis. The sequence goes on along the minus strand of NC_135233.1, from coordinate 1,023,299,519 downwards.
AGGATGAGCTGATTAGTATTCCTTCAGTTACAGCAGAAAGCAAAAAAAATCATTGGCCTCTTTTAGATGTGTTCATAATTTTGTTAACATTTTTCCTTGCTTATTATAGCTCTTCTGTATAAGGCCTTACCCCCTTCCTGCAAAATAATTAGCTATTAACCCCTCATTGTGTTGCATAGTTAGAGTAATTTTGCTCTCATCATCATCAGCAGTAGTCATCTGGAATTGTAGAAGACTCTAATTCTGCCATATGACCCCTTAGATGCTGCAGTGTGTGAATAGGTTACCATGGCTATTGCTTTGGAATACAAAGAGTGCTAAAGGGAACCTGGCACCAGGTTTTCCCCATATAAAGTAGGGACAGTACCTGTAAGCCCTCTTTTACAGCTTTATAGTATGTTGTATATATGTTCTCAATCCAATCTGCATGGCACAAAAAATAACTTTTATTATCATATTTACATATGATGGTCTCTGGTCTGATTGGCATGCCTAGTCTTGATCCGACACCTCTTCCCTTAATACGGTCTCCGTCCTCCTTCCCTGATTCATATGGATGACATGTCCTACGTTATCCACCCAGTGCCCCTATTGCGCTCTTGCGTAGGTGCATTTCTCTCTTTTCTGTCGAGGGTAGAGCAAATTACTGTAGTGTGCATACGCAGGGAAAGGCTAAAGACAGCGGTGACCCATAGATAAAGCCGGGGCATGCGTACTACAGTACTTTGGTCATCTCTCGGTAGGACAGAGCGAACTATGCATGTGCAGGAGTGCGATGGTGAACGCTGCATAGTTGACATAGGAACCATCATCCACATGAAGTAGGGAAGGAAGACGTAGATCATAAGAAGACCAGAGGTGCCCATTGAACAGGACCGCGCCATCTGTAAGTATAATAAAACATCTTTTTTTGTGCCTTTCACAAGATGGTTTACAGGTGCTGACCGTACTTTATATGAGGAAGACCTGGTGACAGGTTCTCTTTAAAGCTTTACATTACCAATCAAATGATTCCAGATTTAAGTCAGGGATCTTAAAAACAGAGAAATTAAGTTTCTTTTTTTTTATAAAAACCTTCGCCCATTTCGTTTTTTTATTTATTTTTTAATAGTGTTTCATAAAAAAAACTAACACAATGTATTGCTTCAATAGCATATGTTTTTCTGTGTATGATGTGAAAATGAAAGGAAGAAACAATGGCTGAATTGCTCTTCCCATTTTCATCTTCCTCATGTAGCTACTTCAATGGAGGGGGGAGGTTGTGAGTCTTGAGTCGCTCAGGGATATACATGGGTAAGACTGATCATCTGAAGTTACTGACATTGAAATAGGGTTGTGGTACTAACAGGGATTATGTCACTTTGCTGAATTGACGGCTGTATAATAACTATTACTTTGCCTACTAGAGGTATTCATTTGCCTCTTTCTGTTTTTACCTTGATCCTTCAAGTTGGCTAGATATATTTCCATATTCCTGTACATTGTTGCTGCCAATATTCCCAGGAAAGGCTTTCCTCCTATCCTGATACTGCTTGTGCTGACCCTAGACTTTTATTATCTAAGTCCTTTTCTCCAATCATCTTGTTTTTATGTATTTGGCATGCACTATCGCCCTTTAGATATAAAAAAAAAATTATTGATGTGAAATAATAAAGATTTATTGAATTATAACACACAGACTACATGACTCCATGTTCTCCAGTCTCTTATCACTAGTTTGGAGTGTTCTGTTGATTAGCTTTTTAGGCCAATATGGTGATTAGGTCCATATTCACATTCTTGTGATGGTTTCTGTTCTGTTAATCCTGTTCCTATTCAACGGAAGGACAGAACGAGACATGCCTTAAAAGCGGTCACTAAAATCAGATAATTGGGGGTTCTGTCTTTCAGCAACCAACTTATTAAAGTGGCAATGACAATTCCTCCATCAAGGGTTACCCCCCTCCTTCATCATTTACCATGCACTGCTCCATACTCATGGTTATGGTTTAGTGTGGTACGGCAGCTCTCTACAGCTCAGATAGGTGGACAGGGAGCTACAATAATAGACAAATCGTTCCTACAAGTAACAGCACCGCTTGTAAAATGAAGGAGGATCTGCAGTGCTTGGTGAGAACCTGTGTCTCCTGATTGGAGAAATGTCAATAGTCGTAACCCAACCAATTACCGGTAGATATTGATAGCATTTGCTTAGGTTACACCATCAATATCATATCAGTCTCATTCCCTGATATTGTAGTTAACTGAATTCCACTGTATGACTTATAAATACACATCATGAGGGACTAATTCCAGCTAGATGGAGAAGTCATAAGTGCAGCAGCACTAAAAGGGAATGTTCTCACAGACATTTTTGAGAAGTCTGAAATCCATGAGTTTTTCAAGCAGAAGCTATGTGCACACGGAGTCCATTTGCAGAGTTTTTGGAGCAGGACTTTCAAGTTTTTGAGGAACTTTGAGATGTTGAGGTGAATTTGCAGAAATTCCACCCAGTTTCTGCTCTAAAACCTCCTCGAAAAACTCTGCACATAGCACATAGCAACAAAAACGCTTCAGAAAACGTATTTTTTTTGTGTGTGTTTCTTTTCCTGAAATAGTTTTGACGAGTTTTGAACATTATTTTTACCTTGTGTTCTTTGCAGCCATTTGATTGGACAGTGCCTAAATTGGGGACGTTTCTTCAATATCTTCTTCAAAGAAGTAACATGCACTTTGTTTTTTTCCACCAAGGGAACCTCTTTAGGAACAAAAAAGGTCAATAGACACCTCATATGAAGAGCACAATAGTTTTCCCATAGAAATGAACTTGAAGAGTTTTCCAAGAGTTTTTATGGAATTTGTACAGGATCCACTCAAAACAAAATCGACGTCAAAAACTCAGCGTGAACATTTTCGTAACTTAAGCCAGCAAGCTGAGATTCATAAGGCACACACCCTGCTGAATCCTCAATACAGAAACTGCCTAGAATACAATGTAATGTGCCATACATTCCATTGAATACACCTGCCGTTAGTCTAATGGGATTTTATGGGACAGTCACAATTTTTCAGAAACAGTTCTGCAAAAATTCAGGGTTGTCTTAGGCCAAAAAGGACAGGGTTTTCATAAATCACATTTACCAGTGGGAGGTCCCAGGGTGGATTTTATCATCCCCATGATAGGGGAAAGGCCCAAAAGTTCCTAAATTGCTAGCACCAATGTAAAATAGTGTTCCTACAAACAAATACTGCCCATAGGAACTGAGTCATTCATACAGTTAAGATTTACTTCCCATAAACCATACACAAGTCCTCGGCATTGTGTGCAGGTAATAATCCAGCAGCATAATGTCTCAGCCTCTGATAAAATTTCACCATTTCAATATTTATTTTGCAAATGGGACTTTTTCTTTTGCTCTCAGCAGGATACTGTCATTCTTTAAGATCGTGCACGGTGCAGAGTCACAGACATGAATGCGGTATTATGGTTTCCTAATCCCTTTTGGTTTGGGGCCACATTTCCCACTGAGCTGTAAAACGTGGCACATTACTCAACTCTCACACATCTCTCTGAGTTGCAGTCCATTAAATAAATGTACTTGTTCAATCTTGTGTAATTCACAACCTTCACAGTAAATTGCTACCTCAAACCTTTCTTCTTTTGCTTTTATTTTATCACATTAATGGATAAGTGGGCAAGAAAAGGAAAAGTGTGTGAACCGCAGACAGGAGATTTCCATATCAAGGACAATTAATGATTTTGACCTGAAATCATCAAAGCCGTCCACTGCTTTATATAAGAACCTATCATCACTGTTACCAGCATGAATCAGATCCGCTGTTATATGATTCTGTACATCAATATTCAGAAGTGCAACTTGTCACTGAAAGGAGTTTTATATATTTATTTACAGGGGTTTTAAGTTCATTCTAAAATGTCACTAACAGTAGGGAATGGGTTAAATAAAATAATAAAAATTAAAAATAAGTAATCATCATTGCCGCTTTGGTGGGCTCTGTTTCTGCCACTCCGGGATCATATACTGGGAGGGAGAACAGATGAGTGCAGGCTGCACAGAGAAGAATAGAATGATTATAAATTAGTCACCAGAAAGGGTGTTCTAAATGGCTAAATTACATAATAAATTAATCCATTAACTTACTCATTGCTCCCCCATTCTACACTACAACTGTGTGGGACCAGTGTCACAACTAATAACGTTGTTGAGTCTCAATTTAGTACATAGCGGGTTAAGTTGGAGTAACATTAGGAGGGAGAAACTGCGGACAGCAATTTTGCCATCTTGAGACTGTAGAAGTCTCAGGATGATGCTTTGTAAATAGTGCGGGTGAGCATTGAAGGAGAGAGGGAGAGGGAACTGTGGACCGAGACAGTTCTGCTGAATGGCCAAAAAGGATTGCCTCTTGGGAAATGTAATACAGAGGCAGAGATGGACAGCTGGCAATAATTTCAGGTAGTAAATATTAACAAACCACAATAATTGCTACAGAAGGCTGAATGGGGAGCTAAAATAGGAACATGAAGGTAACAGGGGGGGTCTTAGGAATGCAATATTGGGACAGCCAGATTGATTTTTCTTTTTGTGCAAAGAAAACATCTTTAAGCTAGATCTTAAAAAGTAGTTGTCAGCTCTCAGGTCTGTTCTGCAAAATACCGTTTTTCCAAATAAAATAATTCTGGAAGATCTTTTCTGTTATTTAACTTGGTGTTAAATTCAATAGGATATATCACTCCATACCATAATAGTGTCACACAAAGCGCCCACTTATCAATTTATATATTTATTTTCAGGAGGAATAAGAGAATAGACAATCCCGCATTGTTATTTCATCAAAACTACAAGCATTTACTACAAAAAAGTCAGAAAAGAGGACACCAGCTATTGATTGTTTTCATTTTTAAAAATTTGTAAAATCTTCGATTATTGTCTGTGAACGGGATCATAAAAATCTGGACAGACCTAATACATTCATAGCTGAAGTCTAAACCATTGTGTAAAATCTAAATACATAAGAAGCACTATTCCTGGGATATTTTTGTAGAGCAACTGTTTCAACTATAAGGCTTCAGAACAAAATAACTGCATGTAAACTCGTACAATGAAGCCATCACTCATAAGCTAAAATGAATCATTAAAGCTATAAAAACTCCTGGGCATACAAATAAGGTCACCAGAGTCATGCGACATGACGATTGCAATGTAGCATTGTGACAATGCATCTCAAAATTGTCAATAGGGTTGTGTTGCCATCCCTGATCTAACGCAATTTGACAGTCTCAAAAACTCCAAACTTTGCCCCGGCCAATGTAGCCAGTCTGAGATTTGACTTGATTTTTAATTTTTTTACAGTCAATTGGCAGCTTGAAAATAGTCTCTCTCCTGTCCTGACAGTTTGTTGATTTCATCAATGTAGGTATAATGAATCAGCCTCAAGTCCAAAGTTTATAAATCACAAGCATTGGATACTTTTTTTTTTACAAAATCTTAGCTGCTAGTATATACGTATATACAGGTTTCAGCTTTGGAATGTTAGCTATAATATTTCTTTCACGAACAGCACATAGAGATCTTGTAAATGTAGAGCAACACATTAAACCATCGTACATGTCACTCGAAGCAAGGATCGCCAGCAATCACTGGAGAAGCACATCATGGTGTGAAGTATAGAAGGAACAAGGTGAAGAGGAAGACCAGCAACCCGATGGCTTGATACTATCAAGATAATGGCAGACCTATGTAGGCTTGGACAAGGATCATTCCTCCATGAAGTCACCATGGCTCCAAATTGAGTCAGAGGCCATTAACGTTAAAAAGTAGAGGAACTGAAGCAAACTATATTTAGCAAGTTGAAGATACAATATATAGGTGCTTCTCACAAAATTAGAATATCATCAAAAAGTTATTTTATTTCAGTTTGTCAATACAAAAAGTGAAACTCATGTATTATATAGAGTCATTACAAACAGTGATCTATTTCAGGTGTTTATTTCTGATAATGTTGATTATTATGGCTTACAGCCAATGAAAACCCAAAAGTCAGTATCTCAGTAAATTAGAATACTTTATAACACCAGCTTGAAAAATGATTTTAAAATCCAAAATGGAAGACCTGAGAAAGATAATAATATCTTCACACAAGAAAGGTGAAGGCTACAAGAAGATTAGCAAAGCTTTACTTATCAGTCAGAATTCTGTAGAAAAAATGATGCGAAAATTTAACAAAGATGGAACTGCAACCATCTCACAGAGAGGTCCAGGCCGATGTCTGAAGTTAACAGCTACAAGGGAGCATCTTCTGATGAGAATGTTGAAGAATATTCAAATGCAAGTTCACTGCAGTTAGCTTAAAAAGTAAAAAGCCAATACTGTCCCCTCAGAGTACCCCCCAATACTGCTCAGTCACTATATTGTGCCTCCTCCTTACTTTTCCCCTCACTATACTATCCCACATGCTGTGCTCTCTCATTGTCCCCGCACAGTGCCCCCCATCTATGTTGCCCCCATACACTCCCCTCACACTATCTTTCCTCACTCCTTCCCCCATAGTGTTCCCTCACAATATCTATATCATGTAAAACTCCATTGCTTCTTCGGCTCTTTGAAACACTTCCTTTTCTGACATCTTCATCTAATCTACAGTACAGGAAAGTCAGCAGCATGATAAGGTGACCTCATCATGCTGCTGCCCATCGTCTTGACCCGGAAGTGCGGGTGCTCAGAGCTCCACTTGTATTTTTGACTAATCATGAATTCTGCCAAATAACAACCTCAGCTGTTATATCTGCTATTGAGGTACTTTTCAGCAAGAGCTAATTCGGAGGTTTTTCACAGTTAAAGAATGAAATAATTGTTTTGTAAAGTGTTTGGAGAGCAAATCTCATTTGATCAAACTACAGAGAAGAATGTCAATCATTGCTAAACTGAATGAGTAAGAGACTTTCATCTAAGTATCAATCTTAATGAACATTATGCTATGCCTAAGGGGGAATCAATAACAACTCAAGATGGATTTGGTCTTGCTAAAAGTAAAGTTCCTTGGTAGTGCCACTGTAGAGAATGAATGAGGGAATTCCATAATTAGAGGTCAGCGAAAAGTATGGCATCAAAGTAGGCAGGCTGTCTATAGTACAGTCAAAGCTGTATTCCTTATTTCTAAATTGCAAAACTAAATAAGAGAATTGTGTCTAATTATGTGATATCAGCTCCCTAAATAGGGCTCTTCACTACCACTATACTATATGCTTGGTAGGGGAAAAAACCTAAAAGGACCTCAGCCATTTAAAGTCAATGTGTTATAGCAGACTTTAATTATTTATTTTTGCTTTTTTTAATCTACTGTATTTATTATGCATTACTTATATAGTTCTATCATATTCTGCAGTGCTTTACATACATTATCACTGTCCACATTGGGGCTCACAATCTAAATTCCATATCAGTATGTCTTTGGAGTGTGGGAAAAATACAGAGTAATGGAGGAAACCCCCGTAAACACATGGAGAACATACAAACATTCAAACTACTCACAGATGTTGTCCTTGGTGGGATTTGAACCCAGGACACCAGCACTGCAAGGATTCAGAGCTAACCACTGAGACACCGTGCTGACCATGCTTTCTTCTTTTTGCCTTCATTTGGCTCCTACATCATTCATTTTAGATGCATTGGAATAAGACATGGGTTCAGTGGTGTATGTAGTCTCAAAATCCCCATTCAGGTTTAATACTGTATATATATATATATATATATATATATATATATATATATATACACTCACTGGCCACTTTATTAGGTACACCTGTCCAACTTCTTGTTAACACTTAATTTCTAATCAGCCAATCACATGGCGGCAACTCAGTGCATTTAGGCATGTAGACATGGTCAAGACAATCTCCTGCAGTTCAAACCGAGCATCAGTATGGGGAAGAAAGGTGATTTGAGTGCCTTTGAACGTGGCATGGTTGTTGGTGCCAGAAGGGCTGGTCTAAGTATTTCAGAAACTGCTGATCTACTGGGATTTTCACGCACAACCATCTCTAGGGTTTACAGAGAATGGTCCGAAAAAGAAAAAAAATCCAGTGAGCGGCAGTTCTGTGGGCGGAAATGCCTTGTTGATGCCAGAGGTCAGAGGAGAATGGGCAGACTGGTTCGAGCTGATAGAAAGGCAACAGTGACTCAAATCGCCACCCGTTACAACCAAGGTAGGCCTAAGAGCATCTCTGAACACACAGTGCGTCGAACTTTGAGGCAGATGGGCTACAGCAGCAGAAGACCACACCGGGTACCACTCCTTTCAGCTAAGAACAGGAAACTGAGGCTACAATTTGCACAAGCTCATCGAAATTGGACAGTAGAAGATTGGAAAAACGTTGCTTGGTCTGATGAGTCTCGATTTCTGCTGCGACATTCGGATGGTAGGGTCAGAATTTGGCGTAAACAACATGAAAGCATGGATCCATCCTGCCTTGTATGGAGCATCTTTGGGATGTGCAGCCTACAAATCTGCGGCAACTGTGTGATGCCATCATGTCAATATGGACCAAAATCTCTGAGGAATGCTTCCAGCACCTTGTTGAATCTATGTCACGAAGAATTGAGGCAGTTCTGAAGGCAAAAGGGGGTCCAACCCGTTACTAGCATGGTGTACCTAATAAAGTGGCCGGTGAGTGTATATATATATATATATATATATATATATATATATATATATATATATACTAATCCCAAAGCAGGACAAAAAACTGGTAATAACTTTGGTTTCTTGGTAAAACTAGTATTGTGAGTTTCTTTGTCAAGTATTATTCCTGGGACTGGATTTCTGAGTACTGAAACACAGTGTTACGGCTAGCGGAACGCATCGAATAAATAGAGATGTTTTTATTGATATTGGTGTGTTCGCAGCCCGGGGTCCACCGTGCAGGAGTACCTGCTGCTAGCAACGGCGGCATGATATGGCGGTATGGACTAACTCAGTTACTTCACCGAGTAGTCGTGAAAGAAAAGCACTGTGCCCTGTTAGGCTTCACAGAGGCACAGGCTAACTGCCCAGACAGAGAGCAGTCAGTGGTCACGCATGCACACAAAACTCCTCGTCGGAGGTGCCAGCATTCTAGGGGCTTATTTCAGCCGGGTCCCTGAACACACACTCTCGTGACCACACTGGCGCAAAGCACTTAACAAAGAACAATACTAGTGCATGGCCGTGCGGTCATGCGAACCTTAAATAGCTGCAGCACATACAGGACCTTCCTAGAAGGACCAATGAGAAGCTACACCAGAGCGTGAGCACCTACAGGACCTTCCTGAAGGAGACAATGACCTTACCTGCAGTATCAGATCATGTGACCCTCGATCTCCACTGAGAGATCTTACTCTGGGCATACTCAGAACGAGCAAAGCAGGACTTAGACCCAGAAGCGTCTGCTCGCCGCTGCCCAGCACCGACTTCAATGGCAGAAGCAGGAAAGGCAGCAGTAACTCTTAGCAGAGTCAGACTGAGCGAGACGCTGGGAGTGACGTCTCCGCTGAGCAGGCTCCACTGCGGCAGGAGAATGGGAGACCGCAGCAGAGATGGACCGAGATTCCCCCTGCGCAGAGGAGGGAACACGACCCCTAACATTACCCCCCTCCTAGGGCCCCCCCCCCTCCTTGGGCCTCGCTACGTTCGAAGGCAGCAATGAGCTGCGGAGCCCGAATGCGCTCAGCAGGCTCCCAGGACCTATCCTCAGGACCGAAACCCTTCCAGTCCACCAAATAAATTTTTTTTCCACGAACCACCTTGTACCCCAAAATACCGTTCACCTCGTAATCGTCCGTAGACGAACCCGATGTCCCGGCAGATGACTCAGAAAACCGGGACATGTATACGGGCATAAAGGGCCACTGTCACCCCCCCTCCAGCCGTTATAAACTAAAGGAGCCACCTTGTGCAGCAGTAATGCTGCATTCTAACAAGGTGGCTCTTTTAGTTTTTGGTTCAAGTATTCCGAAAATAAAGCGTTTTGAAACTTAGTCAAAATACCTGTCTTTAGAAAGGGAGGCGGGTCCTCACTCCCCAGCTTCAACCGCTACTCTGCCGTCACTCCAATCTTCAGTGGCTTTCGGCGCCGCCCCCTCAGCGCTGTTTACACTTCAAAACCGGCGCCTGCGCTGTGTACTACTGTGCTGCGCAGGCGCAGTAAGCTCTGGCCGTCTGACGTCCCGGCCAGGCTTGCAGACTGTGCCTGTGCGGGCATTGCGGCCGCCCACCTTGGGAATCCCAGCCCTGCAGTGTGTTATGCATTACGCAGAGTGCGGGGCTGGGATTCACAAGCAGGGCGGCCGCACAGGCGCAGTCTGCAAGCCTGGCTGTGACGTCAGACGGCCACAGCTTACTGCGCCTGCGCAGCACAGTAGTACACAGCGCAGGCGCCGGTTTTGAAGCGTAAACAGCGCTGAGGGGGTGGCGCCGAAAGCCACTGAAGATTGGAGTGACGGCAGAGTAGCGGTTGAAGCTGGGGAGTGAGAACCCGCCTCCCTGTCTAAAGACAGGTATTTTGACTAAGTTTCAAAACGCTTTATTTTCGGAATACTTGAACCAAAAACTAAAAGAGCCACCTTGTTAGAATGCAGCATTACTGCTGCACAAGGTGGCTCTTTTAGTTTATAACGGCTGGAGGGGGTGACAGTGGCCCTTTAAGGAGGGACACATGAAAGGTGTCAGTGATACCTAGGCGTGGAGGAAGAGCTAGACGGTAGACCACAGGATTAACCTGTTCAAGGACCTTGAAGGGACCCAAGTAGTGAGGAGCAAACTTAGTGGACTCAACACGCAGCCTGATGTTACGGGCAGAGAGCCACACTAAATCGCCGGGAGCAAAGGTCGGAGCGGGGTGCCGATGTTCATCGGCGGAAGACCTCATTCTCTCCTTGGAGGCCCGAATGGCATCCTGAGTGTGATCCCAAATGTCCCGTACCTCCACAGCCCAGTCTGCCACCCTGGAGTCGGCGGAAGACACGGGCATGGGCACAGGTACCCGCGGATGCTGACCATAATTAAGGAGGAATGGCGTCTGTCCAGTGGAGTCGGCTACAGCGTGGTTCAGTGCAAACTCTGCCCACGATAGCAAGGATGCCCAGTCATCCTGCCTGGCTGAGACAAAATGTCGCAGATATGTGACCAAGGTCTGGTTGGCCCTCTCTACCAACCCATTCGTCTCGGGATGATAAGCAGAAGAGAGATTTAACTCAATACTGAGAAGATGACAAAGCTCTCTCCAGAACCGAGACGCACACTGGGGACCCGGGTCACTGACAATTTTGTCTGGCATACCGTGTAGGCGGAAGATGTGTTTAATAAACAACGCTGCCAAGGCCTGTGCAGGAGGTAGCCGTGGAAGCGGCACCAAGTGCACCATTTTAGAAAAATGATCGGTGATAACCCAAATGACGGTACAGCCACGAGACTTAGGCAAACCCACCACAAAGTCCATCCCGACCATCTCCCAGGGCCTATCTGCCACCGGCAGAGGATATAATAACCCAGCTGGCCGTTGTCGAGGAGACTTGATTTTTGTGCAGGAGACACACGCCCGAACATAGTCTGTGACATCACGAGCCATATGCAGCCACCAGTATGTCCTCGCCAGTAACTCAGATGTCCTTTTGGAACCAAAATGTCCACCCACCCTGGACGAGTGTGCCCAAGAGAGAACCTCCGGTCGCAAACAGGATGGTACAAAAGTCTTGCCCAGAGGCACAGACTCTAGCGAAACCGGGGCCACAGTTCTCAGGCTCTCAGTGGGGACAATAAGCTGAGGCTCCTCTTCCTCCTCCACAGATGACACAACGGAGCGAGAGAGAGCGTTGACACGAATGTTCTTCTCCCCAGAAAGGAAATGGAGGGTGAAATGAAACTGGGAGAAGAACAAGGACCATCTGGCCTGGCGAGAATTTAACCGCTGGGCTGTCTGCAGGTGACACTGACTTCCTGATGAACCCTCTTGCCAGATTCTCTTGAATGTACTGAGACATTGCCTCCATCTCCGGGAGAGATAATGGATAAACTCGACCCCGAGGAGGCTCAGCACCAGGCAAGAGATCAATAGGACAGTCATAGGGGCGATGGGGCGGAAGGGTCTCTGCCGCTTTTTTGGAGAACACGTCCGCATAAGACCAATACTGCTTGGGGAGAGAGGATAGATCTGCGGGTACCTCTGTAGTAGCAACCTGAACGCACTCCCTCTGACACCTACCCCCACAAGATTCACCCCATCCCAAAATTCTGCCTGAGGACCACTTGATATGAGGAGAGTGGTACCGTAACCAAGGTATCCCCAACAGAACCTCATCAATTCCCTCAGGAATGATGAGCAGAGATATAATCTCCCGATGGGATGGCGACATGGACAGAGTAAAAGGGATGGTCTGGTGTGTTATCTGTGAGTGCAGTGTCGACCCATTCACCACTCGTACTGTCACTGGTTGAGCAAGCATAACCAGGGGTATTGCGTGATGTTGGGCGAAGGCAGAAGACATAAAATTGCCCTCCGCCCCAGAATCCATGCAGAGCTCTAACGAGTGGGAGGATGAGCCAATAATAATTGTCCCCTTAAAGGACAATTTGGAGGCAAACGTCGCCGTGTCTAGTGTACCTCCACCTACTACCACTAGATGCTGAAGTTTCCTCGACCGCTGAGAACATCTGGTGGCAAGATGTCCTGACTGCTGGCAAACATGACAAACCTGGAGTGCACGAGCAGTCCGGGACTTAGAACCCGCTTGTGACACTTCCATGGCCTCATGTGACTCAGGTACCATGACCGGAGATTCGAGAGGTTTGGCGAAGGTGGGAGCCAGCCGAAACCTCTGTCTACACTGGGCTCGCTCTAACCTCCGCTCGTTAAAACGAAGGTCAATTCGAGTAGAGACCGATATTAACAGTGTGGCAGGAATCTCCCTAGTGGCCAGAGCATCCTTAACGTGATCAGCCAGGCCCCTCCAAAATATGGGGATACGGGCTTTATCCGACCACTCCAGCTCAGAAGCCAGAGTCCGAAATCGGATGGCAAAATGGCTGACCATGGACTCACCCCGAGTTAATGCCAGCAGTTGGAGCGCCGTGTCATGGGTGACTTGAGGTCCTAAAAAGACCTGTTTCAGAGTGCTCAGGAACCGCGGAGCACTCTGCACATGATCACCATGCTCCCACAGCGGCGTAGCCCACTCCAACGCCCTGTCCGACAAGAGAGACAGAATAAATCCCACCTTAGCCCGCTCAGTAGGGAAACGTGCAGCCAGGAGCCCGAGATGAATAGAGCACTGACTCACAAAACCCCTACAAGATTTGCTGTCTCCAGAAAATTTTTCTGGCAGCGGGAGGCGAGATAATGTCGGAACATGGGTGGCAGTGGACAAGGTAGCTGCAGCCACGCTAGCAGCCTGTACAGCAACTGCGGTAACATCCACAGCTGGGGTTGAGCTCTCGAGAGACGCCAACCTACCCTCCAGCTGCTGGATATACCGCAAAGTTTACTGAATGTCCGCCATTTACTAGCCAGACCCTGGCGCTAGTATTATGTTACGGCTAGCGGAACGCACCGAATAAATAGAGATGTTTTTATTGATATTGGTGCGTTCACAGGCCGGGGTCCACCGTGCAGGAGTACCTGCTGCTAGCAACGGCGGCACAATATGGCGGTATGGACTAACTCAGTTACTTCACCGAGTAGTCGTGAAAGAAAAGCACTGTGCCCTGTTAGGCTTCACAGAGGCACAGGCTAACTGCCCACACAGAGAGCAGTCAGTGGTCACGCATGCACACAAAACTCCTCGCCGGAGGTGCCAGCATTCTAGGGGCTTATTTCAGCCGGGTCCCAGAACACATTCAAACACAAACTCCTCGCTGGAGGTACCAGCATTCTAGGGGCTTATTTCAGCCGGGTCCCTGAACACACACTCTCGTGACCACATGGCGCAAAGCACTTAACAAAGAACAATACTAGTGCATGGCCGTGCGGTCATGCAAACCTTAAATAGCTGCAGCACGTACAGGACCTTCCTAGAAGGACCAATGAGAAGCTACACCAGAGTGTGAGCACCTACAGGACCTTCCTGAAGGAGACAATGACCTTACCTGCAGTATCAGATCATGTGACCCTCGATCTCCACTGAGAGATCTTACTCTGGGCATGCTCAGAACGAGCAAAGCAGGACTTAGACCCAGAAGCGTCTGCTCGCCGCTGCCCAGCACCGACTTCAATGGCAGAAGCAGGAAAGGCAGCAGTAACTCTTAGCACAGAGTCAGACTGTTTGCGTGACGCTGGGACTGACGTCTCCACTGAGCAGGCTCCACTGCAGCAGGAGAAGAATGGGAGACTGCAGCGGAGATGGACCGAGATTCCCCCAGTGCAGAGGAGGGAACTCGAACCCTAACACACAGTTCTCATAAAAAGCATAACCTGCATAATGAGAATAACTTGCCAGGAATGCCTATATGAGGAATAACACTATTTCTGTCTATTATGACTTGTATTCTGAACATTTCAAGTTTTTCCCTCTAAAGGCTTTATCTCTTATTTTCAGGTGCCTCCAAGCTATTGGGTAGAGACTAGATTTCTCCCACACAAAATTCACAATGACATGAGACATTTCTGCTCTCTTTGGCCTATCTAACACACAGGCAAAAGCAGCGAGAGAATGGAGGACATTATACAGTAGTAAAGAGCAGTGTAGCTGTGAACCCAGCATACAAGTGAGATAACATAATTATTAGAAAGCAGCTGCACTTTTTGTGAGTGTCTTTCTGACTGACTCACTCTGCTCCTCCTCCTGTAATCTGATCCCCAAGTGAACTTGTAGTCCGACTTGCTCTAAACAAAATTAATTTTAGAAGTTGTTCAGTATAAAATATGACTCTAAGATGCAAGGGGGGATTGAAGAAGTGGATCATAAGTGAATTGATTTATGCAAAATGTTAGAAATATAGTGGGTTAATTAGTAGCCTATAGAGAACTTGTATGAAATGCAGACGGAGATAGTCATAGAGGAACAAGGGATAGATAAGATTAGATAGAATGATTAGGTATATAGTTTGATAGATAGATAAAAGATAGGTGATAGATAATAGATAGATGATAGATACATGATAGATTGATAGATAGATGATAGATAATAGCTGGTTGATAGATAATAGATAGATAATATATAGATAGATAACAGATAGATAGATAGATAGATAGATAGATAGATAGATAGATAGATAGATTCGCCATGCTGCAAATAAAAATCTCCAAACATGTCAGTTTATTTAAGTCTTTCAGAAAAAGAAATCTGATTGTATATAACCACCTTTGATGATATTTTTATCAGTAAAATATGTCATGCTGTGTATTTTTGTTTGCTTTTACAATGGTGTTGTTTGTTTTGTTGAGTTCATCTCATTCTTGTCCTGGGAAAGTCAAAGAACTTTCATCGGTGGCTTTGATCAAGCAAGAAATTGGCAATAGCCTTTAATCTGAATCTTATAAAGTTATACGCTGATCTAAAGAGCTGATCTCCACTCTGTGTGCATCCATTGTAAATAACCACTTCTCTGCCTCAAAACACTCTGTAAAACACAAAACACAATGAAAGCAGCATTTTCAAGGCCTAAGGCCATAGTACATTTTATAAAACCAATCACTGCGGTATAATAATGTGTGAAACATCCTTTATGTTACTTCAGCTAGAGTGTAAATGTATGGCTATAACGTATTCATTGAGATAAAAAAAACAAACACGCTATGCTAAAGTAACAGCGATGGTTCAAAGGAAGGAAATTAAAACAAATGTTAAGTGTTGGTTAAAAGAAATATGTAAGTCAAGACCAAGTAAATACATATTCTGTTATCTGAGGTCCTGGAAATAATTAACACCTTGAAAGAAACATCAACATGAAAGCCTGTGCCTTCTTCAATGGAACAGTGTCTAATAAGAGCGCATTCAATTACAGAGGCATATAACACAGAATGCAAAATTGATGAGCTAAAGGTTTGCTAAAGAGCAGAAAGGCTTGACCTGAAAACAATAATCAAAATTCACTTCTTGTTACCATGGTCAAAAAGTACAAAGAGACACTATTGCAACATAAGGTTTCGACTCGATTGTTCGCTTTGGACTCTCTCTACTTGTTGGAAGGGGTAAGAGAATATGTGCTGATCACCAAGAGAACCCCTGATCCCCTATAACAAAATCTGAAAGTGTTTATTTTCCCTGCAGCTCCCTACATGGCTAAATAAGATACTTCATATACAGTACCTAATAGAAATCATCGGATTGTCGGCCAGCTCGAGAGATACTCTTTGTAGCCAATCTCCACTTTGGCCGTGAGACAACGATCATGAAAAGTCTTGTCTCTAGCAGTGGTCTGTGCATATATCTTATATGGTGGAAACTCCACCACGCAAAATGCTTTTATGTCAATGTATGCGAAAATCTACTGAACTCATATACATAGGTACATAAAAGAATGTAAATTAGAATTTTATGGACTATAAGACGCACTGGACCATTTGACGCACCCTAAATTTTGGGGTAGAAAATAGGAAAAAATGTTTTTAATAAAATGATAGTCCGTTCTATTGTCTGAATTTACAGTAGCTTACTGTGGATGGGGGCCTATGGCGGTGGAACGGGGTCAAATGAGGTAGGGTGCCTGCTGCAGGAGGCGAGCAGCGACAGCAGGTGTGGAGCGATGCTATATGTCAGACATAAAACAAGAGAACAATGTACACACACGATTGCATCATTGTCCGTAGTAAAAATAATAATTTCTGTAGCGCCAAGATATTCTGCAGCACTTTATATTTTATAGGGGACTTGTAGAGACACTAAAGACATTACAGAATAACATATAAAATCAACAGATACCAAAAGGAGTGAAGGCGCTGCTCGCAAATCTATGAGGAAAAGTGGAGACACGAAAGGAGAATGGTAAAAAGTGCTTATATTGTACGGTCCAGCCATCAATAAACTATATAGGGGGATTTACAACGCTGCATGAACCAGTCACCAGCCAGTATCAGTACAAGGACTGACACTGAGAGCTAATAAGAGCATGCAGGGTGTGGGAATAGATACTAAGAGGGTCCCGATTTTGAAGAAAATTTTGAGTGGGCAAAACAGGAAGTTAGATAAGTGTGGTGAGGTGATAGGCCAGTCTAAAGAAATGTGGTTTTAGGTCATGCTTAAAACTGGAGTTATTGGGGATTAATCGATTTGTCCTGGGTAGTGCATTCCAAAGAATTGGCACAGCACATGAGAAGTCTTGGAGATGGGAGTGGGAGATTCAGATTATTGAGGATGTTAATCTTAGGTCATTAGCAGAACGGAGAGCATGAGTAAGGTAGTAGACTGAGACAAGGAAGGAGAAGTAAGGTGGAGCTGAACCAGGGAGCTATTTGTGGGTGAGAGCGGATTCTGTTGCATTTCCCCTGTATATCAATCGATTGTTGTCATTATTTTTTCACTTTAGCACATTTGGCCTTCATTTAGTTTTTTCCGCATTGTCTTTCATTCTTTTTACTTGTAGCCTCTGAATTGCTGTGGAATATGATGGCACTATAGAAATATAAATTATCATTACCAATACATCACTTTATCACATGAAATATAGTAAATTTAAAGGGAATCTGTCATGCCAAAATTGGCCTATAAGCTAAGACCACCGGCATCAGGGGCTTCGTACGATGACGTCTTCTTGTCTTCCTGCCACGGCTCCTGCGCAGGCGTACTTTATCTGCCCCGTTGAGGGCAGAGCAAAGTACTGCAGTGCGCTGGTGCAGGGACTATCTGACAGATAAATTACACCTGCGCAGGAGCCACGGCAGGCAGCAAAGAAGACGTTATCGTATGAAGATGGGAGGTGCTGGACCCGGACCGCGACGCCCATCGAACCGGACTGCACCGAGAGCGCCCCTGGGTGAGTATAATATAACTTCTTTTTCTTATCTTGCAGGTGACATCGGGGGCTTATCTACAGCATTACAGAATGCTGTAGATAAGCCCCTGATGCCGGTGGCCTTAGCTTATAGGCCAATTTGGGGGTGACAAATTCCCTTTAACAGGCTGTGATTAGCCACGCCCCTCCATTAAACTCCACCTACATTTTAATTAACCCTATATTTCCAATCTGCATCTATATTCTATATTTGTCTGAACGCTCATCATGTTTTTCCTCCACGGACATTTATCATTTTCATTATTTTAATGCAGCACTGTTGTGTTGGTGCTCCCAGGGTCTGTTTTTGGTTGGGATAACCAATGTAACAAACTACAGTTCCCAAGATTCATCTCCTTTCTCGTATGTATTGTTATTTACAACTTCATGCATTCTCCTCTATCACAAAGTGTTAGGTACTGATGTAATTACGCCCAGTCTTAGTAGACAACACACCTTCTACTCCTCTGTTCCTTGAAAAAGCAAAAACTCAAAGAAAAAATGGTGCAACGAAGTCCAGAAAAGATGCCAAAAATCTTTATTAAATATATATATAGAAAACACAAGGGATCAAAAAATAGTAGTGGGTTAAAATCTGCTCACATAATACACAGAACGCATGGAGACTGAACAAACTCCCCACGCCAGCAGCCAGGTACTGTACACTGGAAACATAAGGCAGCAGTGGCCACTGTGTACTTCATAGTAGTAATGCTCAATAGTAACACAATAGTAAGTAGAGCCCGCAGAACAAAGAAGCCAAGTGGCACATAGCTACAATGGTAGCCCAGAGAGATACCTTATACGCTGATGACATGGGGAGAACGTCCGCTCCAGACCCACCCCGACGCGCGTTTCGGAGATGTCCTTCCTCTGTTCCTTGGAAGCTGCCCAGCATGTGTAACACAATCCCTCCAGAAACAGTGAGAGGGAAGAACCAGGTAGGAGTGGAGACAAGCAGAGCAAATGACTTAATGTGTGATGTCTTATAATACAGTTTGGATTTGACAAGCATGTGTTCCTAATTTACCACTTCAAGAACTCTGGTTGATATCGGTAAAATAGAGAATCTCTCATTTACGTTCAGAGGATGAAAATCTGTCTTGATCATGTCAGTGCTGGTTAAAGGGGTTGTCCAGTAAAAACAAGATATAATTTACTGATCGGTAGGTGTCTGGACCACTAGTACCTATACTGATCAGTTGAACAGGAAATCTGCATTCCCGATAGGGTCCTTTTATGCCCATTACAAAATGGAGCAGCAGATAGGATGCCCAGCCGCCACTCTATTCATTCTCTATGGGGCTGCCAGAAAAAGCCAAGTGCAGCACTTTGCAGCCCGTTAGGTAATGAATGTAGCAGTGGTCAAGAATGTGCACTGCTGCTAAAAGTGATAAAAGTGCTCTGTCCTGCCGATCGGTGCAGATCCCAGCAGTTGGACCCCCACCAATGAATAAATTATCACCTATCCTGTGAATGCAGGTTTTCAGCCTCTAGATGAAAGATTAGAAAATTGCAGGACTTTTCATAAATTATTGAATAAGCTATATTTATATAAATCTGAAAAAACACATTAAGTATACTTCCTAGACAAACGAGATCAATCAAGTTGTGAATTACATTGAATTGCGGAGCTTAATTCTCAGGGTGTTATTTCTTTTTCTGCTATTCTCACTGTAGACAGGAATTACAGGGAAATTAATTTTGTTAGTGTAGCACAGGAAACCTCTGGAGGAACATTCTACCTCATTATGCTTTTCTAATTCTTCCTCTTCCATCAGGTTCATAATAAAGAAGGAGCATGATTCTTTCCCTGCCAGTGCTCAATAATAGCACCTTTACAATGTGACCAGGGCTTCTGAAATTACTTAATATCCTGCTGTTAGCAATACAGCACATAAGTGCGGTTTTACTAAGCTGCAATGTTTTGGGGTGATTGGTGTTGCAAAGATAATACAGAAATAATGTTCCTCTTTGGTGATATTATGTGTCCACGTAAACTTCAGCAGCTTACGATTATACAGGGATGAGCGACGCTACATAAAGTGACCCTCACCTCTTCCCCAGAAGCCTTCTGTCATAAATGAAATCACATTTGCAAGAGGTTCCTTGTCCTGGTTTGTTTCTTATGTGTGTTATACAGTCCTAAGTCCCAGCTGCTGCAGAACATCACTGTACACAACTCAGAAAGTGAAGAAAATCTTAACCCAATATAGAAGGAGTGGCAGAATTTCTTAAAAAAAAAAAAAACAGAAATACTTTAATAATTTAAAGTAGATGCAAACTTTATAACATTATTGGGGTGTTTTCAAGTATAAAAGTTTTGGGGATAGGGAATATCTTTCGGGTTGTTGGGGGTTTGACCACCTTGGTACCCACTGATCACAAGAATCAGGGTTCTGAAGAGAGGCAGCTGAATGGAGCAGAGGTCGATCATGAACACTAACATTCCGTTCATTCTTGAAGGAGTTGTTCAGATTTGACATGAAAGTCTACTGTTACTCTAGTGACTATAGGGAATCATCTCAGCGAACGCTGTCAGGATTCTCTGGTGCTGGCATCAGGAGCAGGTGGTCACGTGACCAGAAGTATGCATTATGCATACTCCCGACCACCATCTGCATAGACATGGCCTCACTAAATACAAATAAATTGACTGAGGCCGTGCATGTCGGAATGTGGCCTGAAGTATGCATATTGCATACTTCTGGTTACATGACCGCTGTCACAACTCTGTTGCTGGGTGTCCCAGGACCAGGGTCTCCTTCCCTGTCCCTAGTGCTAGGGGTGCCCTAGCTCAACTTATTCCCTGGATTACTTCTGATGGTGAAGATGCCATGGCCAAGCACCTTCCTTACTCCTAAATCCGCCCTCAGTCTGTACCCTTCCCCCACCCAGGAAAGAGAGGAGTGATAGTGTACCATAATACACCAACCAGATTAACAAGGCAATATGAACAGGGGTAATGAAAAATAACAATCATACAAATATGTTCACACAGACAACAGAGAAATGCACCGGGGAGTGAAGGAAGGGGTGAAACCAATGTAGGAGAAGCAAGGGAATTATCACCACCCTCAAAACCAAGCTACAGTCACAGATAAGTCCACAAAACGCCTTCTCCAATAACAGCCACCAACCACCTTCAGCCATGCAGCAAAAGCTAACTCTGACAATGAGTGCTAACAAGGACCCAGTTTATATAGGAGATGGGAGTGGCTAACAGTGCACAGTTGATAGCCTTAATGCAGGAAAGCTTCCAGGAGCTCTCAACTGAGTAGATTAACCCCTGCACTGCTAAAAGAAACTTACACTGTTTAATATGAGGGTGAAGTGCTTCTAATCAGTGCAGGAGTATGAGAAATCAGACACTGCGGTCTTCTGAATCCTCTCTGTCAGCGTGCACTGAGAAGATTCACAAGACTGCAGTCACATAGAGTAGAGATGCTTTGTATTGTGAAATCTGATGACATATCCAGCAGAATGAACTGATATTCTTAGTTTCTCATTATAAACTATATTTTTAGTTTATAACAGTGTGTTGCCTTTATTGGTCTCCAAATTTGAATGCCCTTTTTTGCACTTTAACACTATGTTTACACTCAGTATTTTTTCTGCAGCCAAAACCTACTGCTCTCTTGGCAGTAAAAATGCTATGCTGATAACGCAGGTTTTGCCATGTTTTTGTGGCGTTTTTGAAAGGCTTCATAGTGTTTTTTGGGTGTGGATTACATATGTGTTTTGTCTACAGTGCATGCTTAAAAAATTAGTTTTATTCACCAATAACAGCAGAAAGCATTGCAAAAATGCAGCAAATCCTGTTTTCTGCATGTTTTGCAGCATTTTACACTTTCTCATTGCTTTCTATAGGTAAAAAAATACAGCAAAAATACTGTAAAAATGCTGAAATAATGACATGCTACAGATTTAAAAAAAGCTGCAGTTCTCAAATTCAGTCAGGAATAAAAAGTGTGTGCATGAGATTTCTGAAATATCATAGCTTTTTCTAGAAGTGTAAAATGCAGCTTTTATTTGCATAAAAATTCTGCAAAAATGCTGCGTGTGAACATAGCCTAACAGTAAACTCTAGTTCTGATCTATAAATGGGTCATCCACCCAAATTCATGAGATTATAAATGTTAGACCAATGGGTGCCTGGGTGCAGGGACCATAACTGATCAACTGAATGTCAGAACCATCATCCCAAAGTTCTTCCTCACTTGCACAGAGGAGCTACTGAAAATGGATTTGATTGAGTCCAACTGTCATATAAACAGGCTGAAGCATACCTGTCACTTCAGATGGTATTTCAGAATAAGCAAGTCAAGGGTCTGTACATGGATTTACACAATTTTTGGCCATTATGACTAGTATCCCGCATTTTCCCCAGTTTTCAACTGTTTAAGTACCCTCCCTAATTGTCAGTGGCTACTGACCTCAGCTACAGAGTGGCCAGTGTGTTCGGTTATGATCTGTTCCATAAGCAGTACAAAGAGAAGAACAAATCCCACTGCCATATTTCTCTCTAGCAAACCTCCAGAAGCTGCAGCATGCAGTGTAGCTGTTGTAAGGGGTGTGTTGGGGGGGCTAAATTATGCCCTGCATCCCTTTATGTTCCTTCCTAATTTCCTAATAAAGTGGGTACTTTTTATGTGTAAAATGGTGGCGTTATGCGGTGCTGTTTTATTGTGTACTAATATGCTAAACAATGTTATGATGTTGTGTACTGTGTAAGTTATGTATCTTTATGGACTAGGGATAGAGATAGGGAGATACAGTGTCAAAGTAAGGGTATGTGCACACGTCAGGATTTCTTGCAGAAATTTCCTGAAGAAAACCGGAAATTTTCTGCAAGAAATCCGCTTTTTTTGTTTTGCGTTTTTTTCCCGTTTTTTTTTAGCATTTTGCAAGCGAAATTAGCTTGCAGAATGCTAAAGTTTTCCAAGCGATCTGTAGCATCGCTTGGAAAACTGACTGACAGGTTGGTCACACTTGTCAAACATAGTGTTTGACAAGTGTGACCAACTTTTTACTATAGATGCAGCCTATGCAGCATCAATAGTAAAAGATAGAATGTTTAAAAGTAATAAAAAAAATAAAAAAAATGGTTATACTCACCTGCAGACAGTCGATCTCCTCTGCGGCGTCCGTTCCTATAGATGATGTGTGTGTGCAGGACCTTCGATGACGTCGCGGTCACGTGAGCGGTCACATGACCGGTCTCGCGACCAATCAGAAGACCGCGACGTCATCGCAGGTCCTTCACCACACACCAGCTATAGGAACCGAAGCGGCAGCATGCACCTGAGAGGCGGGAAGACTGCGGGGGCATCGAAGGTGAGTATATCACTATTTTTTATTTAATTCTTTTTTTTTACCAATTATATGGTGCCCAGTCCGTGGAGGAGAGTCTCCTCTCCTCCACCCTGGGTACCAACCGCACATAATCTGCTTACTTCCCGCATGGTGTGCACAGCCCCGTGCGGGAAGTAAGCAGATCAATGCATTCCTAGGTGTGCGGAACCCCGCAATTCCGCAAATTTAATGAACATGTTGCTTTTTTTTCCGCCATGCGATTTTTTTCGCGGAAAAAAATGCAACATTTGCACAAAAAATGCGGAATACCCTGAAAATAATGGGAGGCATATGTTAGCGTTTTTTTCGCGTTTTTATAGCGAAAAAACGCGAAAAAAACGCGAAAAATACTGAACGTGTGCACATGGCCTGAGGTTTAGTAATGGTAAGGGGTAATATACAGGTTAGTACAGTGGGGGGCACTGTAGATTATAAGATAAGGTTAGGATAAGACCTGGTTAATAGGGGATTTCCCATTTGGGAGGGGCCAGAGTAGTGACAGTTGAGACACTTCCTGGGTTTCAGAGTGTGGGATGAGGTGAGGTGAGGTGGCTGAGGTAAATAGTGCAAGAGAAGTCCAGTGGTTTAAGGCCTTGGGGGCCGGAAGTTATTTGGACACGAAGGGAAAAGTGCAGCGAGGAAAGAATAGCAACTAGCTATTTCAGAGGGAAATCCCAAAACGTCCGAGACCTACGGTCTGGAAAAGGTTGGAAAGCACCATCCTTGACTTCGCCCTCAGAGAGGATAAAATGGGCGGGAAACTCCGGGTACGAACTAGTGTGGCTAGTCAGGACGCTGCGGTACTGGAGGATACGGTACGGAAATAAAGAATGAGAGGAGAGCAAGGGACGTCACAGAGGAAAGGAAATGAGAGCGTTGAGGATCACTGTGCAATGCCTGTCACTGGACTGAATGTGTTAAGGTACCGTCACACTAAGCGACGCTGCAGCGATAGCGACAGCAATGCCGATCGCTGCAGCGTCGCTGTGTGGTCGCTGGAGAGCTGTCACACAGACCGCTCTCCAGCGACCAGCGATGCCGAGGTCCCCGGGTAACCAGGGTAAACATCGGGTTGCTAAGCGCAGGGCCGCGCTTAGTAACCCGATGTTTACCC
Source organism: Ranitomeya variabilis (assembly GCF_051348905.1). Lineage (NCBI taxonomy): Eukaryota > Metazoa > Chordata > Amphibia > Anura > Dendrobatidae > Ranitomeya > Ranitomeya variabilis. The sequence goes on along the minus strand of NC_135233.1, from coordinate 1,023,275,092 downwards.
TGGTTACCAGCGTAAAAGTTAAAAAAACAAACAGTACATGCTCACCTGCGCGTCCCCCAGCCTCTGCATCCTGACGCTGACTGAGCTCCGGCCCTAACAGCAGAGCGGTGACGTCACCGCTGTTGCTTTGACTTTCAGTTTAGGGCCGGCGCTTTAGTGTCAGGAAGCAGAGGCTGGGGGACGCGCAGGTGAGTATGTACTGTTTGTTTTTTTAACTTTTACGCTGGTAACCAGGGTAAACATCGGGTTACTAAGCGCGGCCCTGCGCTTAGTAACCCGATGTTTACCCTGGTTACCAGTGTAAAATATCGCTGGTATCCTTGCTTTTGCTGTCAAACACGGCGATACACGGCGACCTAGCGACCAAATAATGTGCAGACCTTCTAGCAGCGACCAGCAATTTCACAGCGGGATCCAGATCGCTGCTGCGTGTCAAATACAGCGATATCGCCATCCAGGTCGCTGCAACGTCACGGATTGCTGGCGATATCGCCTAGTGTGACGGTACCTTTAAGTAAAGTTGTTAAAAAAAGAACTGGAACGCTGCAACCTGAGAAGGTTAACCCAAAAGTGAGTGAATTACATGGTGCAGATATCACACAGCAGTGGGGACTTTGTATTTTATTTGTGGGGTGCCAGGGTGTGCTGAAGCAGCAACCCCTCACCATGACTACCACCCTGGTCGCCTCACACCACAACAGTGCGATGAGATAAAACACTAACCAGAATTTGCAGCATTGTCACTGTGTGTCTGTTTGCCTGTCTTCCCCCAGTAGCTCCTTCATCTTCCTGTTCTTTTCCTCTACATTGGTTTTCTATTGACAGCATGCAACTTGATCCATCAATGAGCTGAAATTCCCACTCGGTCATATAACAGGTTCAATTTCAGACTGGTGTTGCATGCCAGTCTTAAAGGGAACCTGTCACCCCCAAAATGGAAGTTGAGCTAAGCCCACCGGCATCAGGGGCTTATCTACAGCATTCTGGAATAAGCCCCCAATGTATCCTGAAAGATGAGAAAAAGAGGTTAGATTATACTCATCCAGGGGTGTTCCCGCTGCGGTCCGGTCCGATGAGCGTCGCGGTCCAGTCCGGGGCCTCCCATCTTCATAGGATGCCGTACTTTTCTTGTCTTCACGCTGCAGTTCTGGCACAGGCGTACTTTATCTGCCCTGTTGAGGGCAGAGCAAAGTACTGGAGTGTGCAGGCGCTGGGCCTCTCTGACCATTCCCGGGCCTGCGCACTGCAGTACTTTGCTCTGCCCTCAACAGGGCAGACAAAGTACGCCTGTGCCGGAGCTGCGGCGTGAAGACAAGAGGATGTGATCGTAAGAAGATGGGAGGCCCCGGACTGGACCGCGACACCCACCGCAGTGGGACCGCCCCTTGGTGAGAATAATCTAACCTATTTTTCTCATCTTTCAGGTTACATCGGATGCTTATCTACAGCATTACAGAATGCTGTAGATAAGCCCCTGATGCTGGTGGGCTTAGCTCACCTTCCATTTTGGGGGTGACAGGTTCCCTTTAATGATAGGGTGCCCTGCAGTACGATGTGCCTTATTCACTAAGGTAAACATGTCACTTCCAATAGCACTATAAACCTGAAGATATAGGGTTAATCTGCAGGTTAACAGTGTTATGTAAGTGCCAAGAACCAGGATTAAAAGTGCGGCACCCAGGAGAAAATGAACTTTATTTCTCCCGTGATCCGGAGCAATTAGTTCCAGTTTCCCTTTAATTAATTGGGCACATGTTAACTGCTGTGCGCCTACACCAAAAAATGTTACTTCTGTATGGTATTGGATTATATTTGTAGAGTAAGTTTTGGTGGCATAACTTTTCATTAATTTCATGGGTGGGCACAGCCATGCCCCATCCGTATTACGCTCAAATTGGCCCAGGATGGCACGTGAAAGACACAATTCGCAATATTTTTGCGCTCAAAAGTTGAGCAAAAATATTGCAACTTATTGAGATGTTTTACACCAGAAATGTGATGTAAACTCCCTAATGAATCGGGTCCTCGATAAGTGTCAAAATATTTACAGGTATTATTAAGACACTGCTGACACGCGCTCGTTAGGATCAGCCTATTTGGTGTTTGACTCAGACATCCTCGATGAATAAACACCACTCTCCTGATAATACTGACAAACTGGATTATGACAGCTCCTGCAATCTCTCTATTTCCAAAATTTTGAAAGTTGCAGACAAGATAATGTCTGGAGCCTCGGTGCCAAGAAGTGGCAGAAAAAGAATGACAATTTCCATCGGGATAATTCAGCAGAAATAGGATTACATGGTAATGGCTGGAACTGAAGCGTGGAGGAAAATCGTATTTATGTCTAAATTATATTTCTATTTACATGACATTATTCCACTGCTACATTCATGTCAGGTGCGGATAACCGTGCAGAATAAAATGTTTTGTTCTGAACGTCTGCCTTATGCTGTGTGACATAGATCATATCTTCTGCTTTGTTGTATTATTTTAATAGTTATTTTTACACTTTATTGTATTATGTAATTGAACATTTCATTATTTTTTAACACAAAATTTCATTGTATTATTATTATCATTATTACTAAAAAGATCAGTGCTAACAATATATTGCCTGGATGGAATCTTTGAGATTGCCCTCTAATTATACAAATTTGCCTCTTTTTTCGTAAACATCTCCTATAAAGCCGATGCTCGCTGTCAAAAGCTTTTTTTATACCTTATTTATGAATATAATCTTCATAAAGCTTGAGTCGTTTCTGCAGAATGCAACTTGCAGAAACCTATGTATTTGCTACAGAAGAAATTCAGATAATTAGAACAGACCTTCAGTCACAGCAATTTCAGCAAGAAATCCACCACATGTGAATATACCCTTATACTTCAAAGCTGCAGTTATAATCTTGCCGGCTTACAAATGGCAGCATTCCCTACAGTACTTGTATATAGGATGTATATTGGGGTGCTCTGGAGAAATGCATTTTGGCCACTGTCGCCATTTTAGCATGGACACCCATCACTGACGACCCACAAACTGCTTACTATTTCCAATAAAAGAAACAGAATTGGAAATGAAACTCTGGAAGACATTACGGGTCAAATGTAATATTTTTTTTTTACTTAAGGGCATGTAATCAGAGCAAAAAATAATTTTTGCAGTTGGATTTTATTAAAAAATTTGCACTGTTTGGCTATTACAGGTTTTGTTTCCCTGGACATTCCACTTTCAAAAGTGGGTGGAGCTTAGGTAAGAGGGGGTGTGGTCAAATAGCCAACAAATTAATCATAAATTTATACCACATAAGTGGTATAAATGACAACAGAAATATACATCAGCGTACCGAACATATCTTATTGGGGAATTCTGCTTCTTTTGCCGCTTACAAGCACTTATCCCCCTCTACTTTGCCTCCTGAACTCACAATATAAAAAACAGCCGATATCTGTTTTGTTCAAGACAGAGTGCTAGAACAGTGAGGTATCAAATAACAAAGCCTATTCTACTATATAAAGGGGGAATGAGGAAAGAGGGAGGACCAAAGAAACAAAACAGGCAGAGGCAGAGAAAGATGATGCTGAGATTTCTAACAAGTCTTTTACCTCACCCCACAGCTGGATTTACATCTGTATAGCTCAGTACTGCTGTATGATTTTCTCCAGGCTGCTGCTGCTTCTCTGTGTGCTAATTAAGAAAAAAAAAGCAGGAATCCTATACTGTGCACTGCGTGTGGGAGACTTCATGACAGCTACACTCCACTCACCAGCTCAGAGTTAACTGTAAATGAAGAGATATATCCTGAAGAGGAGAAAACGGATGAAAAAGCTGGATGCAAGTCATATAAAGGCCAGAAATAGTGTTAGTCCTCATGTGCACCTAAGACTATTTATTTTAAAAAGTTACTTTAAAGTGCTTTTACCCTTTAAAAATGATGTTTCTATGTTCGTGAAACACCGAGTTAAAATGTGACAAATGCGATGTTTGCGGAGCCCGTAAAGTGCTAGGACAGTAGAAAAACCACAAAAGTAACATTATTGTAGAAATTTCACTTCTCAAAGATTTCATCTATGGCTGCAATGGCTATTTTGCAACATCCATACCAGGCTTTTCTTGCTGGAGAATGGCAAATATACCAGTTTAGAGCTGAAACATTTTGCCCCCATACAGTGTAGTGCCACCTTACGTTGTAGCAGCCCCATACATTGTGCCAAGCCTGTGCTTTTGGCATAACGCACCCTGTAAATTGTTAAGTGCTCTCTCCCTGTTACAATACTGCCAAACATGTGGCCGCTTACTCCAATTTAGGAACTGTGGGGCTAAGAAGGAGGGGGGGATATTTGTATTAGGGAGCACAGATTTCACTGGATTTTATCTGGATGTGTTGTAGACATTGTTTTCCAGAGTCTTTGTTCTACCAGTAACGTGGGAACCCCTTATATTTCCAGTGACAGATGATGGACCTGAGAGGGGGCTGGTTTTGTGCTGGATAATTTAGACTAAATCACATTTTTTTGTTCTACACTGAGCACTCTCGTTGGTGTAAATTCTATGTGATTCAGACGAAATCTCTGATGGAACTACCCACCATGATGAGACAGATGGAGATGCTTTGTACTCTCTTTGCTGTCTGATTCCGGTGGTATCCATTCACAGAATGGTGGTCGTCTACACTTGTGAGCTAAAAAGACACCAAAAATGATGGGACACCACCAGAACAGAGACCAGATAGAGCCCAAAGTGACTTCATCTGCCTCATTAGAGTGAGTTGTGTCATCAGGGTTATTGTCTGAATCACTTTTTTTTGTGATTTACACGGAAACCCCATCGTAAGCGCTCAGCAGAGAGCACAGGATAAATGTAAGCCGAGCATTATTCCCATTTTTGGAAGGAAGGAAGAACAAATAGGCAGCAGTACAAGAATGGTTCTTATTTTTGCGCTGTTCACCATGCGGTATAATGTGATTAGGTGACGTCATTCTTCGGGTTGGTGCAATTACAGTGATACCAAATTTACGGTATATAGTTTTTTTATGTTTTGCTAATATCACACAGTAAAGATTTTTATTAAAAAATAAAAAAGTGAGGAATAAGGCCCCTTAATGTGTATTGGCAGTTGTTAAGGGGTTAATAATACCTTTCCATACCCTTGACGGCTCCAGTGCTGCCTCTCCGTTACTTACTTCTGGTGTTCGTTGACAGAACTATAGCAGTGACATCATGACTACAGCACATGACTACAGCAACCAATCACTGGTTTCAGTGGTGATGCAAAGATAGACGACCCAACTCTGCTGATTGGCTGCAGTGGTCACGTGCTTTAGAAATGGGACCATCGCTGCAGCATGTCAATGCATACCAGCAGAGAGCAGAGGAAATGTATCACTGGATCTGCAGGGGTAAGTAGTGATACTTACTTTATTTTAAAAGAATAGAGTTTGGGACAAAAGAGTATAAAGATGGATAGCTTTTTTATAGGAAACCAACCTGATGTAATAGACATATCATTTAGTGAACACGACAGGCTAACTCATCATTAAAGGGGTTGTCATTCCCTTCTTAAATACTATATTCCCCCATGTATAATAAAAATACCCTATACTCATCTCCCTTATCGGCGCCATCCCAGCATTGTCAGCGCCGGGTCTCCCAATATTCGAGTCACATTGTTATACCACATGAGCGGCCACTATTGGACTGCGGTGCTCGCACTTCCTTTGAAGAGGCTTCAGACATCCAGAGAAAAAGAAGGCAGCCACTGATTGACTGCAGGGCTCACATGGCAAACAATGGAACGCGATCCCGGTACTAACTGCACTAGAACGATGCCAGTACTCAAGGTAAGTGTATGGTATTTTTATTTCACAAGGGTGAATATTGTATTTAAGAAGGGGTTAAATGAGTAGTTGGTAATCCCTTTAAAGGGGTTATCCAGGACTATTTAATTTTTTTGCTGCGAGCCTAAGATCAAACATAGATAGTTGCTAACTACCTCCCAGTTGTGCCCGCCGCTCATCTCTGCTGGCACAGAACTGTCACAGACCGCACCTGCTGGCAATTCAGTGCCTTTGTGTGACATCACATGGACAGAGCAGTGGCTTCTCTTCTGCTGTATCCTTGTGACGTGACTGCCAGCATCATGCTGATTGACACCTGGCTCTCCACTGCCCAACTACCTAATTTTTATTGTCTCACAACCCCAGCACAGTGTATAATTAGTACGTTTTTAATTCTGATTGCTGTTTATTATACTTCTCTTCTGAGATTCATAATCATAAACTCTGATGAATAGATGTACTGACATGTTATCAGACTGCTCCAGTTTTAATAGTCATCATATCTAAGAGATAATACCTCATCATTAATAAAAAACAATGTGAAGCAACTGGAAAGAAATTACACAGACAGAAATATAGAATTAATAAACTAAGTTTGTGCAGTACTTTGGTAGGTGATTGTGGTGTCTGGATAAGAATTAGAGAAGAATCTACATCGAACAAAAACTTCTAAAAGTACAAGTGGCTTCTGTAATCCTGTGTTATAGTGCCATCTAGTGGCCACTTCTACTCATCTACATTCTAAATATTCAGTTGCAAGCAAAACTTTTCAACTCCCAACGCAAATTAAGATTATTAGAAAAGTTTTCAAGCTTTCTGCAGTTTGTAATAAACCAATGAAACAAAATAAATTTAAATAGCTCAACACAACTAGTGTAACAAGTGGTTTCTCCAAATTCATCACAACGTTCCTTCCTCGCCATTACCAAAGCCTGAATAACCCCCTCTGACACAGTCTCCAGATGCACTTTTATATGGCGGATTCCACCTTCCCCACAACCCCCTCCCCAGCAGCAAGCATGAAGGAGTTGGTTTTCTCCTGTCAGATAACTGCTCCTTCACCCAAATCCCACTGCCATCCTCCTTTACTCTCCCTTCTTTCAAGGTGCACTGTGCGCGTAGCTACGAGGACTCCAAACTACAACTGGCTGTCATTTACCGCCTCCCAGGGCCAGTCACCACCTTTTTTAACCACTTCACCACCTGGCTACTTTATTTCCTTTACACTGACATCCCCACTATTGTCATGGGTGACTTCAACATCCCCATTGATACTTCCCACTCCAGCTGTCTCTAAGCTTCTATCTCTCACTTCCTACTTCGGCCTTGCTCAATGGTCTTCCGCAGCCACTCGCACGCTGGACCTCATCTTCACCCACTTGTTCCCTATCTAGTCTCTCTAACTCCCCTTTCCCTCTTTCTGACCACAATCACATTCTCTTCCTTCTCCTCTCCAGGAGCACAATCCCCATGCCACAAAACTTGCACACCCTCGCAGAATTATCAAACACCTTGATAGCACAACAGCTGCAGCTCTTGAATCCGTCGCCCCCTCACACATACCAAAGCTCGCACAATCAACAGGCAACCCTGAAACACCAGCCTGACTAAAGAACTGAGGCAGGCTTCCAGAGTTGCTGTGGGAAGATGGAAAAGATCCCACTCCAATGAGCACATCATCGCATTACAACAGTCCTTCACTACTTTCAAGTCTATGCTCACAGCAGCAAACGTACTTCTCATCTCTCATATCCGCTAACACTTTCAACTCTCTCCTCCATCCCCCACCATGTTCTTTCCTCTCTTCTCACCTCAGGTGAAGACTTTGTCTCATTCTTCAAGCAAAAGATTGATAACATCAAAGAAAGCTTTGACCTACAGCCCCCACAGCCCCTTCTCATAACTACTCAGTCCTCCTCCTCCAAACCCAGCATCTCCACCACTACAGATCAACTTTTCTCTTTAGTCTCCAAATCACATCTCACCACCTGTGAACATGAAACAATCTCGTCCTACCTCATCCCAAACCTCACCAGTCTTCATCTTGACCCTAACCCATTTCTTCAACCTCTTCACTAACTGCTATCTTCAAACATGCCTCAATCACATCCATCCTCAAAAAGCCCTTCCTTGACTGATCCTCTCTGTCTATCGACCCATATCACTTCTCCCCTATGCCTCAAAACTACTGGAACAGCACATCCATTTTGAACTGTCTTCCCACCTCCCTTCCTATTCTCTCTTCAAGTGCTTACACTCTGGTTTCTGACTGCACCATTCCACTGAAACCGTTCCGACTAAAGTCACCAACAACCTACTAACAGCCAAATCCAAAAAAGCTACTCTGTTCTCCTCCTGTACCTGTCATCTGACTTCGACACAGTGGACCATTCCCTTTTACTACAGATTCTCTCATCTCTTGTCTTCACAGACTTGTCCCTTTCTTGGATTTCTTACAAAAGAAAAACCCCCATAAAATTGTATACTTTATTAGATAACCGACAAAAAACAAAAAAAATTTTTTATTAAATATGTATCATACCCAAAAACGTAGCCTCAAAAAACAAGCTGGTCAAACGCTAATGGGGAATATATTCCCCAGAAAAAATATGTATTGATAAGAGTCAACCTCAATTATAGGAAAAGCATATGCATCCTCATTTAGATAATGTCAGTGATACACACGTGTGCTCCTATGTTAAATACCAAAAGGTGGGCAGATATAAGTGAGGTGTCCCTAAAAGCTGCAGAAAACCTATGAATATATGACTACCTAGATGCGGAGGTTGGCACCCTAAAGAAAAGGATGAGAATGGCGCCCCCGCTCGTGCGATGGCTGTCCCTAATCTCCTACCTTCTCCCTATAAGGATTACAGTCAGAAGAAGGAAGGCCAGATGGCTTGTAATATCATGTGAGAATATATGATGTTCTAAGAGCACAGTAAACCACCACCCCCCTTTTTTTCTTTTAAAATGTTGTCAATGTGATGTAAGAAATAGGGGATAGAGGTAATAAATCTTAACCCTATGCATCAATAAGGATATAAAACAAGAATCCAGGTCTGCTGCAGCATAATAATAACCTCAGCTCATGCAGTGCCAAGACACAAATGGTAAAGTCCCTACATCCAGGTAGGTTTGACCATAACATACATACAGATAAACGCCACAATGCATTTACAGATGTGTCACTATACCCATCCACTAGGACCTTTAGATAATAAAGTCAAAAGAATGATATAATCATATATACTCATCTGCTATATTCATGGTACACAGGTGGTTACGGGTCCAGATTAAGTGACTACTTCGGTAGTTGAAGACAAAAACTCTCAAAACTCTCGACGCGTTTCCCCCATAATTGGGTTCATCAGGAGAGACTAAGTGATAGCGTGGCAGTGTGGAGTTTCCAAAAATAAGGCTTTCTTGGATTTCGTCATACCTAACAGACCGGACATTCAGCATCTCCCACTCACACACCACTTCATCTCGCCCCCTATCTGTCGCTGTCCCTCAAGGTTCAGCTCTAGGACCCCTGCTCTTCTGCATCTACCCCTTTGGCCTGGGACAGTTCAGAGTCCTACGGCTTTCAGTATCACTAGTATGCTGATGACACACATATTTACCTCTCGAAATCACCCAATATCACCTCCTTACTAACCAGTATCCCACAATGTCTGTCCGCTATTTCATGTTTCTTCATCATTTTTCCATCTTACGCTACCTCCCCAACAGACCTATGCATCACAGTCAATGGCTGCTCACTCTCTCCAGTCCCGCAAGCTCCCTGCCTTGGGGTAACCCTTGACTCTGATCTCTCCTTCAAAACACACATTCAAGCCATCCTTTCCACTTCCTGCCAACTCCAACTCAAAAATATCTCCCAGGTCTCCACATTCCTCAATCAAGAATCTGCAAAAACACTAGTGCATGCCCTCATCATCTCCTGCTTCGACTACTGCAACCTTCTGTTTTGTGGCTTTTTATTAACACTCTTGCATCCATCCAATCTATCCTAACTTCTGCTGCCCGACTAATAAACCTATCCCCCGCTATTCCCCAGCCTCGCCTCTCTGCCAATCCCTTCACTGGCTCCCCATTGCCTAGAGACATTATTATTACTGTACATTTTTTATAGCGCCATTTATTCCATGGCGCTTTACATGTGAAAAGGGGGCAAATATAGACAAATACAATAAACATGAGCAAAAAACAAGGCACTAACAGGTACAGAAAGAGGGAGGACCCTGCCCGCGAAGACTCACAGTCTGCAGGCATGAGTTCAAAACCCTAACCTTGGCATACAAAGTCATCTGCAATCTGTCTCCTCCATACATCTGTGAACTAGTCTCCCAGTACTTACCTGCATGCAACCTTCGATCATCACAAGATTGCCTTCTGTACTCCCCTCTTCTCTTCCCACAATCACATACTAGATTTTTCTTATTTATCCCCCCACTCAGGAACGGTCTAGCCCAACATATCAGACTACTGCCTACCGTGGATACATTCAAAATGAACCTGAAGACCTACCTCTTCCGACAAACCTACAACTTGCAGTAACCCTCGTTCCACCAAACTGCTCCACGACCAGCTCAACCCTCACCTACTGTATCCTCACCCATGCCTTGTAGATTGTGAACCCTTGCGGGCAGGGTCCTTTCTACTCTTGTACCAGTCTGTAACTCGGTTTGTTCAAGATTATTGCACTTGTTTTTTGTTATGTATACCCCTTTTCAAATGTAAAGAGCGATGTTACAAACCGAGCTATAATAATAAATAATAATAATAACATGCCACTTCTACTGATTTCTGCAGAGATAATTATTCTCCATGTTCATGACATATTTAATACTTAGCAGAGCATCTTTGGCTGTTATGATCTGCTGCAAAAATAATGCCTATCCAGAGACCTGATTCTGGCAGCATTCCTGAGGAATCTTTGCCCATTCCTCATGGGCAAAAGCCTCAAGTTCACTAATATTCTTGGCTTTGCATTCTGCAGTCGCCTTCTTCAATTGCCACCAAAGATTTTTTATGGAGTTCAAGTCTGGCGACTGTGATAGCCACTTCAGAATTCCCCAGTACGTTTTCTGAAACCTAGTCTTGGTGGACTTTGAGGTATTTTTGGGATCATAGTCTGGCTGAAAGGTGCAATAGCACCCAAGTTTCATCTTCCTCATAGAAGGCATGACATTTTCTTCTGATATTTGATTAAATTCATGTTGTCTTCCAGATGGTAAAGATTTCCAGTGTCTGATGAAGCAAAGCAGCTCCAGAGTATCACTGAGCCACTGTGATGCTTCACTGTAGGCATCACTGAGCCTCCACCAGGCTGCACTGTAGGCAGGTTGTTTTTTTCAACTTATGCTTCAGTTTTCCTCGTTTAGACATACTATTGATCTAAAGGGACAAAAAATTCCATTTTTGCTTTATTTCTCCCTAGAACAAAATCCCAAAACTTCAGTTGCTTATTTATAGTTTTGAGCATATGAGACCTCATTTTCTTGTGCTTTTGGGTCAGTAGAAATGTACCTCTTGAAGCTCAGGCATGGGGACTTTCAGAGATTAGTATGTGTCTTACTGTGCAAATTAAAACCCCAGTGCCTACTGCCACTAAATCTTGCTGTAGGTCGTTTCAGTCATGTCACTTGAGAGTTGTTAACCACTTGCCTCCTCAGGAATCTGGTGGCAGACAGGGAGAGTGTCACGGACTTATGGCGACAGAGAAGAACCAGAAAACTGCGCTGTCTGATTTTTCACACTCTCGCACTGATTAGAAGATTAGAAGCACTTCACATTCATATTAAACACTGCGGGTTTCTTCTAGCAGTGCAGGGGTTAATCTGTTTCAGTTGAGAGCTTCTGGAAGTTTGCTTGCTTTGATGCTCTCAGCTGTCCAGAGTTAGCCACTCCCCTCTCCCATTTATACTGGCCTCTGGCATGCAGGGATTACCAGAGTTTGCTTCAAAGCGCATGGTTCAGGAGCTTGAGTTTTGTTGAGGAGGCATTTGGTGGATTCATCTAGAGACTGATGCTTGGTTTTGGTTGTGAGCAAATCCTCTTCTCCTACTTTGATTTTTCAGTTCCTTCACTCCCCGGTGCTCCCCTCTGTTGTTAGTGTGTGCATTTCGTATGATTGGTGTATTTTCCTATATCCCTGTACGTATTCTCTTGTTAGTCTGGTTGGTGTATTTCCATGCACTACTACTCCGGCTTCCTTGGGTGGGGGAAAGGAACAGACTAAGGGAAGATTCAGGAGCTCAGCAAGATGCATGGCAACTGTATCTTCACCATTAGAAGTAATCCAGCTAGCAGGGATAGTGCCCCCACCTAGCGCTAGGGACAGGCAAGTAGCCCCTGTCCCCAGGATACTCGACAACAGAGCTTCTACTTTCAGCCACGTTAACTTTGAACTTGAGAACATTGATTCCAATTGTGTCTCTGTGACCATGCACTGTTTTTGTATTTTGTTTATCCTTTTACCTTGTTTCTACAAGGCAATGATCTCTTAACTTTTTGGACAACTGTTTTAACAATTCAAGAAAATGAGTGAACTCAAGGCCAATACACAATGAGAAATGAACTAAGATTCCTTAAGAACGCTGCCAGAGACTGGTGTCTGGCTATATATCACGTTTGCAGCAGGTCATACCATCCAAAGGGCTCTACTAAGTACTACAAGTGTTTGTCATGAGGGGCTTGAATAATTCTGAGGCTGCAGTAATCAGTAAAGTGGCCATTTTGTGCTGAGTTTGAATAAATCCCTTGTTATATTAGTTGTGCTCTGTCATTTAAATTGTTATGGTTTGTTTGACACTGAAGTATTTCCTTCGGAGACTGTACATAAATTGATCCAGAGGTAAAAGCTCATTTGTGAGTTGGAAAATCAAATTTATAGCATATAAGTTTGGACTGTTCATTGTTGGGACTTACCGTAATGGCAACACAGCTAAAGCACAGTAAAATGGGATAGATGCATGATGGATGCTTTCCCATAACCAGTATGCAGTAACCATCATGGGAAGCAGTCTTGAGCACTTACTTAATGGATTTTGCAGGCGACATTACTTTTGATCTGAGTGCTATCCGACTAAACAACGGATCAGACTCGGACATGTTATTAAATGAGGCTGTGCACATGTCTGATCGCATTCAAGTATGCAAGTCTAATCAGACCGCAATCGGATAACGATGCTGAGTGCACATACACTTAGACCTGATTAGGCTGGTGTACTTACTTCCACTACTCGGACAACCTCTTCTCAATCCCTCTTTCCCCCTCAGTAACATAACACCTATACTTACGTCTGGGGCCAGTGCTGTTCCAGTGGTGTCTGCACTGGATCTCCTGGTGTTAAGCGCTCAGTTCCTTCGGATGTACAGGTGCTTCTCACAAAATTAGAATATCAACAAAAAGTTAATTTATTTCAGTTCTCCAATACAAAGAGTGAAACTCATAAATTATATAGAGTCATTACAAACAGAGTGATCTATTTCAAGTGTTTATTTCTGTTAAAGGGAACCTGTCACCTCCCCCCCCAGGCGTTTTAACTAAAAGAGCGACCTTGTGCAGCTGTAATGCTGCATTCTGACAAGGTGGCTCTTTTAGTTATTGGTGCTGTAACTGCAGAAATAATCGTTTTGTAATTTGTCAGAAAATACCTTTCTTCAGTCCTGGAGGCAGGCCTTTCCCCCCTGCTGCAGACGCCACACAGCCGTCACTCGGGTCTTCTTGGCGCCGGGCGCCGCCTCCTCACCGCTGTTTTGAAAATGAGCCGGCATCTGCGCTCTTTTGTCATGCCTTGGGCAGGCACAGTGAGCGCTGGCCGTCTTTCCTCATCTGCAGTCTAGCTGACTGCGCCTGTGCGGCCACCCTGCCTGTGAATCCCAGCCCCGCAGTGTCTTCTGCTTCTGAATTATTCTCACTGCAGGGCTGGGATTCACAGGCAGGGCGGCCGCACAGGCGCAGTCAGCTAGACTGCATATGAGGACAGAGGATGGCCAGCGCTCACTGCGCCTGCCCAAGGCATGACAAAAGAGCGCAGGCGCCGGCTGATTTCAAAACAGCGCTGAGGAGGCGGCGCCCGGCGCCAAGAGGATTTGAGTGACGGCTGTGTGGCGTCTGCAGCAGGGGGAAAGGCCTGCCTCCAGGACTGAAGAAAGGTATTTGGGACAAATTACAAAACGGATTATTTCTGCAGTTACAGCACCAATAACTAAAAGAGCCACCTTGTCAGAATGCATTACTGCTGCACAAGGTCGCTCTTTTAGTTAAAAACGCCTGGGGGGGTGACGGGTTCCCTTTAATGTTGATGATTATGGCGTACAGCCAATGAAAACCCAAAAGTCATTATCTCAGTAAATAAGAATAATTAACAAAAACACCTGCAAAGGCTTCCTAAGCGTTTAAAAAGGTCCCCTAGTCTGTTTCAGTACTCTCCACAATCATGGGGAAGACTGCTGACTTGACAGATGTCCAAAAGGCAGTCATTGACACACTCCACAAGGAGGGTAAGCCACAAAAGGTCATATTTTTTTTATTATTCTGTGGAAGCATGGTTGAACAGCAATGTCTGACCTTCATTTGTTCATTTTCATTGATCTTTTATTTATCATTACTTTTGCGAGATTCAGGTTATTTCTGTGACCATTGTGGGTTTTTCTATCATTAAACGAGGGGTACCAACAATTTTGACCATGTGTGTATTGTCATGGTTCTCAATGGCAAGAGAACGTAATAAAGCATACAAAAGGACTAGCTCTTGGAAGATGGGAACTCGAGCTGACCATGAGCTAAACCTACCGCACAACTAACAGCGGCCGGGTAGCGTGCCTACGTTTTATCCCTAGACGCCCAGCGCCAGCCGGAGAACTGACTGACCCTAGCAGAGGAAAATACAGACCTGGCTTACCTCTAGAGAAATTTTCCCCAAAAGGCAGACAGTAGCCCCCACATATATTGGCGGTGATTTTAGAGGAAATTGACATACGAAGTATGAAGATAGGTTTAGCAAATTGAGGTCCGCTTACTAGATAGTAGGAAGACAGAAAAGGGAACTTCACGGTCAGCTGAAAACCCTTTCAAAATACCATCCTGAAATTACTTTAAGACTCTAATATCAACTCATGACACCAGAGTGGCAATTTCAGCTCACAAGAGCTTCCAGCCTCAGAAATATTCAATCACAGAGAACTGGAACAAAAATGCAAAACAAACTTAGGACAACAAGTCCAACTTAGCTGATAGTTGTCTAGGAGCAGGAACATGCAACAGAAAGGCTTCTGTTAACATTGTTGGCTGGCATAGAAATGACTGAGGAGCAAGGCTAAATAGAAAACTCCCACATCCAGATGGAAAACAGGTGAACAGAGGAGATGAAGCACACAAGTGCAGTACCACCAGAAACCACCGGGGGAGCCCAGAAACCAAATTCACAACAGTACCCCCCCCTCAAGGAGGGGGCACTGAACCCTCACCAGAACCACCAGGGCGATCAGGATGAGCCCTATGAAAGGCACGGACCAAATCGGAGGCATGAACATCAGAGGCTGTCACCCAAGAGTTATCCTCCTGACCGTAGCCCTTCCACTTGACCAGATACTGAAGTCTCCGTCTGGAAACACGGGAGTCCAAGATCTTCTCGACAACGTACTCCAACTCACCCTCAACCAACACCGGAGCAGGAGGCTCCACGGAAGGCACAACCGGTACCTCATACCTGCGCAACAATGACCGATGGAAGACATTATGAATAGAAAAAGATGCAGGGAGGTCCAAACGAAAGGACACAGGGTTAAGAATCTCCAATATCTTGTACGGGCCGATGAACCGAGGCTTAAACTTAGGAGAAGAAACCTTCATAGGGACAAAACGAGAAGACAACCACACCAAGTCCCCAACACAAAGACGAGGACCAACACGACGACGGCGGTTGGCAAAATGCTGAGTCTTCTCCTGGGACAACTTCAAATTGTCCACCACATGCCCCCAAATCTGATGCAACCTCTCCACCACAGCATCCACTCCAGGACAATCCGAAGACTCCACCTGACCGGAAGAGAAACGAGGATGAAACCCCGAATTACAGAAGAAAGGAGAAACCAAGGTGGCAGAACTAGCCCGATTATTGAGGGCAAACTCCGCCAAGGGCAAAAAGGCAACCCAATCATCCTGATCCGCAGACACAAAACACCTCAAATAAGTCTCCAAGGTCTGATTAGTTCGCTCGGTCTGGCCATTAGTCTGAGGATGGAAAGCAGACGAAAAAGACAAATCAATGCCCATCCTAGCACAGAACGCTCGCCAAAATCTAGACACGAATTGGGTTCCCCTGTCAGAAACGATATTCTCCGGAATACCATGCAAGCGCACCACATTTTGAAAAAACAGAGGAACCAGCTCGGATGAGGAAGGCAATTTGGGCAAGGGAACCAAATGGACCATCTTAGAGAAACGGTCACACACCACCCAGATGACAGACATCTTCTGAGAAACAGGGAGATCAGAAATAAAATCCATGGAGATGTGAGTCCAAGGCCTCTTCGGAATAGGCAAGGATAACAACAATCCACTAGCCCGAGAACAACAAGGCTTGGCCCGAGCACAAACATCACAAGACTGCACAAAACCTCGCACATCTCGCGACAGGGAAGGCCACCAGAAGGACCTAGCCACCAAATCCCTGGTACCAAAGATTCCAGGATGACCTGCTAACGCAGAAGAATGGACCTCCGAGATGACTCTACTGGTCCAATCATCAGGAACAAACATTCTACCAGGCAGGCAACGATCAGGTCTATTCGCCTGAAACTCCTGCAAGACCCGTCGCAAGTCTGGGGAAACAGCAGATAATATCACTCCATCCTTAAGGATACCTGTAGGTTCAGAATTACCAGGGGAATCAGGCTCAAAACTCCTAGAAAGGGCATCCGCCTTCACATTTTTAGAACCTGGTAGGTAAGAAACCACAAAATTAAACCGAGAGAAAAATAACGACCAGCGCGCCTGTCTAGGATTCAGGCGCCTGGCAGACTCAAGATAAATCAAATTCTTGTGGTCAGTCAATACCACCACCTGATGTCTAGCCCCCTTAAGCCAATGACGCCACTCCTCAAAAGCCCACTTCATAGCCAAGAGCTCCCGATTACCAATATCATAATTTCGCTCAGCGGGCGAAAATTTACGAGAAAAGAACGCACAAGGTCTCATCACGGAGCAGTCGGAACTTTTCTGCGACAAAACCGCCCCAGCTCCGATTTCTGAAGCGTCAACCTCAACCTGAAAAGGAAGAGTAACATCAGGCTGACGCAATACAGGGGCGGAAGAAAAGCGGCGCTTAAGCTCCCGAAAGGCCTCCACAGCAGCAGGGGACCAATCAGCAACATCAGCACCCTTCTTAGTCAAATCAGTCAACGGTTTAGCAACATCAGAAAAACCAGTTATAAATCGACGATAAAAATTAGCAAAGCCCAAAAACTTCTGAAGGCTCTTAAGAGAAGAGGGTTGCGTCCAATCACAAATAGCCTGAACCTTGACAGGGTCCATCTCAATGGAAGAGGGGGAAAAAATGTACCCCAAAAACGAAATCTTTTGAACCCCAAAAACGCACTTAGAACCCTTTACACACAAGGAATTAGAGCGCAAAACCTGAAAAACCCTCCTGACCTGTTGGACATGAGAGTCCCAGTCATCCGAAAAAATCAAAATATCATCAAGATACACAATCAAAAATTTATCCAAACAATCACGGAAAATGTCATGCATAAAGGACTGAAAGACTGAAGGGGCACTTGAAAGACCAAAAGGCATTACTAAATACTCAAAATGGCCCTCAGGCGTATTAAATGCGGTTTTCCACTCATCCCCCTGCTTAATTCGCACCAAATTATACGCCCCACGAAGATCAATCTTAGAGAACCACTTGGCCCCCTTTATTCGAGCAAACAAATCAGTAAGCAGTGGCAAAGGATACTGATATTTAACCGTGATTTTATTCAAAAGCCGATAATCAATACACGGCCTCAAAGAGCCATCTTTTTTAGCTACAAAGAAAAAACCGGCTCCTAAGGGAGATGACGAAGGACGAATATGTCCCTTTTCCAAGGACTCCTTAATATATTCCCGCATAGCAGCATGTTCAGGCACAGATAGATTAAATAAACGACCCTTTGGAAACTTACTGCCCGGAATCAGATCTATAGTACAATCGCAATCTCTGTGCGGAGGTAGTGAACCAAGTTTAGGCTCCTCAAAAACGTCACGATAATCAGATAAAAATTCCGGAATCTCAGAGGGAATAGATGACGAAATGGAAACCAAAGGTACGTCCCCATGAGTCCCCTGACATCCCCAGCTTAACACAGACATTGCTTTCCAGTCGAGGACTGGGTTATGAGATTGCAGCCATGGCAATCCAAGCACCAACACATCATGTAGATTATACAACACAAGGAAGCGAATAATCTCCTGGTGATCCGGATTAATACGCATAGTTACTTGTGTCCAGTATTGTGGTTTGTTACTAGCCAATGGCGTGGAGTCAATACCCTTCAGAGGTATAGGAACTTCCAGAGGCTCTAAATCAAACCCACAGCGTTTGGCAAAGGACCAATCCATAAGACTCAAAGCGGCGCCAGAGTCGACATAGGCGTCCGCGGTAATAGACGATAAAGAGCAAATCAGGGTCACAGATAGAATAAACTTAGACTGTAAAGTGCCAATTGAAACAGACTTATCAACCTTCTTAGTACGTTTTGAGCATGCTGATATAACATGAGTTGAATCACCACAATAGAAGCATAACCCATTTTTTCGCCTAAAATTCTGTCGTTCGCTTCTGGACAGAATTCTATCACATTGCATAATCTCTGGCGTCTTCTCAGTAGACACTGCCAAATGGTGCACAGGTTTGCGCTCCCGCAAACGCCGATCAATCTGAATAGCCATTGTCATGGACTCATTCAGACCTGTAGGCACAGGGAACCCCACCATAACATCTTTAATGGCATCAGAGAGACCCTCTCTGAATTTCGCCGCCAGGGCGCACTCATTCCACTGAGTAAGCACAGACCACTTACGAAATTTTTGGCAGTATATTTCAGCCTCATCCTTCCCTTGAGACAGGGCCATTAAGGCTTTTTCAGCCTGAATTTCTAAATGAGGTTCCTCATAAAGCAACCCCAAAGCCAGGAAAAACGCATCCACATTGAGCAACGCAGGATCCCCTGGTGCCAAAGCAAATGCCCAATCCTGAGGGTCGCCCCGGAGCAAGGAAATTACAATCCTAACCTGCTGTGCAGGATCTCCAGCGGAGCGAGATCTCAGAGACAAAAATAATTTACAATTATGTTTGAAATTCTGGAAGCGAGATATATCCCCAGAGAAAAATTCAGGTAAAGGAATTCTAGGTTCAGATGTAGGAGCATGAATAACGAAATCCTGTAAGCTTTGAACCTTCATAGCGAGATTATTCAAACCTGTAGCTAAACTCTGAGGATCCATATTAATCAGGTGAAATCAGAACCATTCAAGGATTAGAAGGAGAGAGAGACGAAGGCTGCAGTAAGCAGAGATGCAAGTGAAACAACTAATGAGCAAACTCAGGAAAAAAAAAAAAATCTCTGCAGACTTCTTTTCTCTCCTTTCTTCTGCCAATTATTTTAACCCTTGGCCGGCCAAACTGTCATGGTTCTCAATGGCAAGAGAACGTAATAAAGCATACAAAAGGACTAGCTCTTGGAAGATGGGAACTCGAGCTGACCATGAGCTAAACCTACCGCACAACTAACAGCGGCCGGGTAGCGTGCCTACGTTTTATCCCTAGACGCCCAGCGCCAGCCGGAGAACTGACTGACCCTAGCAGAGGAAAATACAGACCTGGCTTACCTCTAGAGAAATTTTCCCCAAAAGGCAGACAGTAGCCCCCACATATATTGGCGGTGATTTTAGAGGAAATTGACATACGAAGTATGAAGATAGGTTTAGCAAATTGAGGTCCGCTTACTAGATAGTAGGAAGACAGAAAAGGGAACTTCACGGTCAGCTGAAAACCCTTTCAAAATACCATCCTGAAATTACTTTAAGACTCTAATATCAACTCATGACACCAGAGTGGCAATTTCAGCTCACAAGAGCTTCCAGCCTCAGAAATATTCAATCACAGAGAACTGGAACAAAAATGCAAAACAAACTTAGGACAACAAGTCCAACTTAGCTGATAGTTGTCTAGGAGCAGGAACATGCAACAGAAAGGCTTCTGGTAACATTGTTGGCCGGCATAGAAATGACTGAGGAGCAAGGCTAAATAGAAAACTCCCACATCCAGATGGAAAACAGGTGAACAGAGGAGATGAAGCACACAAGTGCAGTACCACCAGAAACCACCGGGGGAGCCCAGAAACCAAATTCACAACAGTGTATATAACACTGATAGATAGACGAAAAGCCAGCAATTCATCTGCCCGCGTACTGTAAAATCACTGCAGGAGCCGACAGGATAGAAGAGATGGATTACATACAGTAAATACATATAGAATCGGTAGATATACAGATGTCTGTGACAAATACAATTCATACAGTGTGCGTGCAGCTTACTGTACATGTATTTAATAAAAGATTATTTTTCTGTAAACAATGTCATGGGCTCCTGCGCAATTTTCGTAGCCAGCAGAAGGAAAGCCGACGGCTGGGAGCCGATGTTTATAGCATGGGAAGGGGGTAATACCCAGGGAGCTTCACATGCTATTAATACCAGCTCACAACTGTAGACTTAGCCTTTACTGGCTATTAAAATGGGAGACCCTAAAAAAAATGAGATAGGTTCCCCCCTATAATTAATAAGCAGCAAAGGCTATGCAGACAGCTGCGGGCTGATATTAGCTTAGGAAGGGGCGATGGGTACTGCACTCGGACGCTAAAAACATCGGCTCTCAGCCGCCCCAGAAAAGCGGCATCTCAGAACCCATGAACTCAAGTCATGTGACCCTGTTGACATAGCCAGTGGTACTTCTGCATGTCTATGTTGCTAAAATAAACAAAATACAAAAAAGAGAGATCAGAGTCTTCCTAAAGAATTGGTTCAGTACACACTTGAAGTATATATCAATACATAGGGTTTAAAAAGATGTATGAGTTTCCAGAGTATAATGAATCCCCTAGTCTAGAGGCTTATGCGGAGACGAACCTGGTAGTATTAAGTAGGTAGTTAGTACTTACATCTTAGCGATGTGTCCAGAGGGGAAAGATATATGTGACCAGAACCAATCAGCTGTTCTCGGTGTTGGCTGGAACTGCTCAGTTACGGAGCTGCACAGCACATCTACTGTATAGTGTCCACGGCCCAATACTGCACATCTACCCTGTATTCTAGTCAGAAGGGGGCGGATGTGCAGTACTGGCTGCGGCCACTATACAGTAGGCGGAGATATTCTGTGCAGCTCCGTAACTGAGCAGTTCCAGCCGCTGCCGCCACTGAGAACCACTGAGCGGTGGAAGTGCTGGGTGTTACCCCATCTGATCAGACATTGATGACTTATTCTTAGGCTGCCGTCACACTAGCAGTACTTGGTCAGTATTTTACAACAGTATTTGTAAGCCAAAACCAGGAGCGGAACAAATAGAGGAAATGTATAATAGAAACATCTGCACCACTTCTGCATTTATCACCTACGCCTGGTTTTGGTTTACAAATACTGATGTAAAATACTGACCAAATACTGATAGTGTGACGGCAGCCTAAGGATAGGCGATCAAGGTTAAAGTCCCTTAAACCTTCATGACGAGGCCAATTTCCGTTTTTGCATTTGTTTTTTTCCTCCTCTTCTTCCCAGCGCCATAACTCTTTTATTTTTCTGTCCACATAGACACATGAGCACTTGCTTTTTGCGGGACAAGTTGTACTTTTGAATGACACCATTCATTTTACCACATAGTGTACTGGAAAATGGGGAAAAAATCCAAGTGGGGTGAAATTGTAAAAAAAAAACACAATTCTGACATTGTTTTTGCGGTGTACATTTTTGGTAAAAATGACCTCGCGATATGATTTTCCTCATCAATATGTCACCAACATGTACAGATTTTGTATTATTTTGTTAGTAAAAAAATAAGAAGTTTGCAAAATAAATTTTTTTGTCGCTATTTTCCAAGACCCTTAACATTTTTATTTTTTGCCCAATGGAGCTGTGTGATCATTCATTTTTTGCTGGGCGAGACAACTTTTTTTATTAGTACCATTTTGGGACAGGTGTAACTTTTTGATCGCTAGTTACAGCCTTCTTTGTGGAATAGTGGCGACCAAAAAAACTTTATTTTGGCGTTCTTGAATTTTTTTCATTCAAGGCGTTTACTGATTGGGTTCATTGTGTTCCTATTTTGATATATTGGATATTCTGAAAGCGGCGATACCACACGTGCACTTTTTTTATACCTTTATTTTCAGTGGGGGGGAACGGGGATGATTTGAACTTTTGCTTTTTTTTTTCATGTTTTTTAAAAACTTTTTTTTTTTCGTACTGTTCTAGTTAGCTCCTTAGGGGACTTGAAGATGCGATGGTCTGGTCACTTGTACTACATATAGCAGAAATCACAGTCTTCTTTGAAGCCCGGCCACAGACTGGATTTCAAAGGAGTTCCATAAGGACAGGCACGGGGAACCCTTGAGCGCCATGAAAACCCATCGGCGACCTGCGATCATGTCACGGGCTCGCCAATGGGCGGAGATGACGCGTCCCAATGCCAGCGAGTGTTAAAGGCTGCCGTCAAACATTGACAGCAACATTTAGTAGGTTAACAATCACAGGCAGCGCACCGCTCCACCGGCGACTGTTAGTGGCAGGTACCTGGCTGTAGTACACAGCCATCACCTGCGGAGTATTGGGCAGGCGCACCCCGTGGACACGCTAAATATACCCGCTTCTAACATGCGCCATACATGTACCGTGGATGTCATGAAGGGGTTAAAAGACGCTCTAGAGACAGCACACGGGCACGGCACGGCGTTCTTAGGAATGCATGCGGTCATTCTTTTGAGCATTTCCTGAGCTCTTTTTCATACGTAATCCACCCGAAAAAGTCGCCGTGTGAACACGTCCTTACAGTGACAGCATCAGAAAATGGAGCCATTAATGAGCAGCATGAGTATAGAGTAATCTCAGCATCACCGTGCGTGACTGGAAACGTCTACATTTATTTATCCCATAAGGTAGATGCTGTAACCAATTGATAAAGCACCAGAATTGCCCTGCTCTGCTTGCTGAATCTCCTCGACAAAACAGTGATGATTGTAACTACACCAGAACGGTAGAAATCAAACGGGAAACCTACAAGAGCACGCGGGTCAGAGCACCTCACATGAAAAATGGCGGCAAAGTGACGGGTTACACGCAATGTCATGTGACCAGCAGCAGCGTCACAAAGCGTCAAGTACTTATAACTGCAGCAGACACATCAAGCAGCCAATCAGAGGCCAGCTATTTTCTAATGCAGATTAGAAATGTGATTGGCTGCTCTGGACGACCTCAGCTCGCTATTGGTTCATACTGTACATACATATAAAACGCATGATGAGGAATCTGCTGAATTATGAGAAAAACTAGCGCCGTATCCCAGCAACAGAGACCCGACACTTGTACGTGTAGCGCCGCGCTCTATGCACGGAGAGCTGCGTCACAGCCGCTTCCCTCCTGAGGTGACGGAGTCTCATCGTTTTCTGCCTACGTGTTTGACCACATTGACACGTGGCTGAGGAGGCGGAGCCGCACTGACGCCCCGCCCTCCTGGCCAGCGCTTCCCGAGTCCGCCGCTTCCTGAATGTACCATGGAGACGGAGGCCGGTGTGTGGGCGCTGCTGGAGCGGAGCGTGAGTACGGGGGGCGGCCGTGTAATGTGGGGTCTGCAGGGGCAGCTCATGGTGATGTGCGGACATGTCACTGCTGCTGCGGGACCACCGTTACACCCGGCTACTGGTCATGTACACCTACATAGCCTGACATATCCTACCGCTGCCAGTCTCAGGCGCCCCATGTGCCAGTCCCGGGTGCCCCCATGCGTCTATGTACCAGTCCCGGGTGTCGCTATGTACCAGTCCCGGGTGCCCTCATGCTGCTGCATGCCAGTTCTGGGTGCTGCTATGTACCAGTCCCGGGTCCCCCATGCCGCTGTGTACCAGTCCTGGGTCCCCCATGCCGCTATGTACTAGTCCCGGGTGCCCCCATGCTGCTGCATGCCAGTTCCGGGTGTCGCTATGTACCAGTCCCGGGTCCCCCATGCCGCTGTGTACCAGTCCCGGGTCCCCCATGCCGCTGTGTACCAGTCCCGGGTCCCCCATGCCGCTATGTACCAGTCCCGGGTCCCCCATGCCGCTGTGTACCAGTCCCGGGTCCCCCATACCGCTGTGTACCAGTCCCGGGTCCCCCATGCCGCTGTGTACCAGTCCCGGGTGCCCCCATGCCGCTACGTGCCAGGGTGTCTGTTTGGGCACAGTCAATCACAACATGTGGCATCTGGCTAAAGCGATTGGTGCTGGCGGCGGCCTTCAGGGGCCGTGCTCGGCTGTGCACCGTGTAGTCACTGTGGGCACATGTACCCACCTGCTGGTACTCACCCTGTGACTTGTGCACATGGCGGCCTTCACTGTTCATTACGCTTTCTTTTTCTTGTAGCCCATCGACTGGTCAGAGCCGTGGATCGTTGGGCTGTTGAGTTTCCACCTACTTTGCTTCATACTGACCTGCATTTCCTTCAAATTCTACAAATGTCAGATAGCCCTCTTCCTGTTTATGGGTAAGACATCCCAGAAAATGGCATCTAGAAAGTGAATCTAGCAAATGTCCGAATGGAAGTCCATAAAATGGGAGAAGAGAAGGGCGGCTGCTCTCCATTGTAATCCATGGTCATCACAGTGACTGGCGTTCCTATACCTGAACGCCTGGCCTCGGAATACCCTTTTAATGTTTGTAGTAGATTGAGAAGCAGTGGTCCGGTACTAGGTCCTAGCCCCAGCGCTCCACACCGTGACAGAAGGGTAATAAATAAAAGAAAAATTAAAGGCCCTAGCTCATCAATATCAGATGAGTGACTGCGCCAGGAGTCGGCACTACCACTGATCCAAGTGATCAGGACCAGCTGCAATGCTATTCTGGCGTCGGTGAACCATGGCCCCTTCAGCCTGTGATCGGTCAGGAATCAGACCGCCACCGATCTAATATTTAGGACTTCAGTGACAGGTCTACAGTATCAGAGTCCCAGTAAACCCCTTTAATCCCAGTGGAAATCTTCAGCGCTCAGCAGTTTTCCTTGTTTTCCTTAGTGGGCCTGGTCAGTTGTGCCGAATACATCAATGAAGTGGCGGCTCTAAACTGGAAGTAAGTGATGAAATGTCTGCACTGGGATAATGTTCACTGGGTGACAACAATATAATATAGGGGACTCGCTGTATAAAAAGTATATGTCTCCCTACTACCAGACAAAATGTTCATGTAAGGTCTGTTAACCCCTTCCTGACATCTGCTGCATTCAGGTGGAGGGTAAATGCAAGTAAATGTTGTTGACTATTTGTTTACTTCTGTGGGAATTACAGAAACAAATGAGCGAGTGTTTTCCATCATCCCATAAAAATGAGCAGAGTGCGGCGCCGACATTCATGGCCACTTTCCATTTACTCTCTAAAGCTAATTTAAAGAGAATAATCAGTGATTTATTTTCCTAAATAGCATCTGTTGAAAAAATGCCGCCCTAACGGACTTGAATGTTCAATAAAAGTCATGTCCGAACGTCCAGGTTGTGGGATCCCGGCATAGAGAGCAGGACCTCACAGCCCCCCCTAACAATGAGAGCGTGAGATCTCGCATGTTATGATGAGGTCTCGCTCTTTGATCTGACGCGTCCTTTATTCAGCAGTTGCCCATCAGTAACCTATATTACCCCGTTCGGTAACCACTTAGTAAAGGACGTAGCGGAGCTGGTTTAGACCATAGTGTGAGATCTTGTATATTTTCACTATTAATGGGCTTCAGGGGGTGTGCGGTCCCGCTTTCTATGCCGGGGTCCCACACCCTGGAAGTTTATTTTATTCATGTTATTTATTAAAATCATTGTTTTTGTTTTTAAATGAAAATGGCAACCATGGATCGATGATATGTAATCCTTTATTTAAGAAAAAAGTGATCTTACATCCTGGATGTTGTCCTTACAGTAGGTTAGTGATCATGTGAGCACAGCAGGCCAGCTGTGCCTGATGGAAGCCTTCGGTCTCTGAGCACACCTGTACATCAGCAGGTGCAGATCCTACATCTGGAGTCTGCACCTATCAGACCTTTGATGCATATCCTGTGGATATGATGGAGGAAAATACCTGACCTGTATATAGGCCAGGACTACACAGCCGCACCATCGTAGTGGGACTGCAGTAATAGGGAGCCCCTGTAATAATGGATCTGAGCAAAACAGCTATGGGCCATCTACCTACATTGCATCTCACCGCTGCCATTTCGCTTTCCTGGATTAATATATATATACTTTTTTTTTCGTCAGGTTGTACTCCAGGCAGCAGTACTTTGATTCCTCTGGGATGTTCATTTCTTTAGCCTTCTCAGCTCCTTTGTTGTGTAATACGATCATAATTGTGGTAAGTACAGAGGACTTCTGTGTCAATTATTTAGTTTCAATGATGCTGTTAGATTAAAGTAGCACCCTGGCAGTTTATATTACTACCGTATTTTCTGGCGTATAAGACGACTTTTTAACCCCTAAAAATTGTCCCAAAAGTCGGGGGTCGTCTTATACGCCGGGTACGGCGTGTGCAGGGAGTGATCCTGGATGTTCCCAGGGTCTGAAGGAGGGGAAACTCTCATTCAGGCCCTGGGATCCATATTCATGTAAAAAATAAGGAATAAAAATAAAAAATATGGATATACTCACCCTCGGACGAGCCCTGGCTGTCACCGATGCAAGCGTCTGCCTCCGTTCCTAAGAAAGCAGAGTGAAGGACCTTCCATGACGTCGCGCCTTGTGATTGGTCGCGTGACCGCTCATGTGACCGCTCACGCGACCAATCACAAGCCGCGACGTCATTGCAGGTCCTACACTTACTGCATTCTTAGGAACAGAGGCAGACGCTTGCAGCGGTGACAGCCAGGGTTCGTCGGAGGGGTGAGTATATCCATATTTTTTATTCTTTATTTTTTTACATGAATATGGATCCCAGGGCCTGAAGGAGTTTCCTCTCCTCCAGACCCTGGGAACCACACGCCGCATAAGATGACTGGGCGTATAAGATGACCCCCCCGTCTTATACGGCGGGCATATCCCAAATTCCATATTTTATATGGAAAAGTTGGGGGTCGTCTTATACGCCCAGTCGTCTTATACACCAGAAAATACGGTATTTGTCCCCTTCACCACAGTTATGTGCAAAGTACATGTATTAAAACCCTTAAAGAAGTTGTCCACTTTGCAACTAAAAGTCTGCAGTATATTGTGACTGCAGACTTAACAGAAGACTGGACAACACGTTTACTTACTGCTTTCTCCCTTCCCCAGCGCCTTTTCGGTCCTGTTTTTCACCACTTTATCGCAGTACTGACAGGCCATCTCATGCAGCGACACCTGTGTGAACTGGAATTCGCTTTGTCAGTACGAGTGTGTAAGACTCTCATCATGGCTGCCTTAGGATTATACTGAGAAAACAAATTGCAGAAATCTGAGAGCCGTATAGTCAGACCTGCAGTCACGTGGTGCAGAAGAGGGTCTGCACAGCACAGGGAGCCGAAGAAGTGAGAAAGTGCAAGGATTGTAACACATATGTACACACAGTGGTTCTTGAAAATTTGTCAACTCTCGAGAATTTGACTATTTTTTACATAAATTTGGCCTGAAACTACATGAGATTTTTACACAAGTCTTAAAAGTCGAAGAGAGCGAAATCAAACAAATGAGTCAAAAATATCCCATGTCTTTGAGTAGTACAAGTATGTGAACCTTTTGCTCTCAATATCTGGTGTGACCTCGTGCAGCAATAACGTCACCTAAACGTCTCCAGTAATTGTTGATCTTGCAAATCGACTTGGAGGAATTTTAGTCCATTGCACCTTACAGAACAGTGTAAATGCTCTCATGTTTGGGGGTTTTCTCCCATGAACTGCTCACATCAGACCCTCCACATCCTCTCTATATGATTGCGTACAGGACTTTGTTTTGGCCACTCCAAAAGATTAAAGGGAATCTGTCACCTACTGTTGGCCCTAAAAACTGGCCACCGCCATCAGGGGCTTATCTACAGCATTCTGTAATGCTAACCTGAAAGATAAGAAAAACAAGTTACATTATACTCACCCAGAGGCGGTCCCGGTTCTGGTCTGAAGGTCGTTGAAGGCTGGGTCCGGCGACGTCCTCTTCTTTCCTTTCTGCCACGGCTCCGACATACTGATTTGCCCTGTTGAGGGCAGAGCAAAGTACTCTAGTGCGCAGGTGTCGGGAAAGGTCAGAGAGGCCCGGCGCCTGCGCACTGCAGTACTTTCCGCTGCCATCAACAGGGCAAATCAGTACGCCTGCGCCAGAGCCGCGGCAGGAAGCAAGGAAGAGGACAACATCATATGAAGATGGGAGGCGCCGGACCCAGCCTTCAACGCCCATCGGACCGGACCGCCCCTGGGTCAGTATAATCTAACCTGTTTTTCTTACCTTTCAGGTTACATCGGGGGCTTATCTACAGCATTACAGAATGCTATAGATAAGCCCCTGATGCCGGTGGCCGCAGCTTATAGGGCCAAAATTAGGTGACAGATACCCTGTAACTTTATTCTTCTTTATCCATTCTTTTGTGGAAGGACTTTTGTACTTTGGGTGATTGTCTTGCTGCATGACCCACAGTCTCTTGAGATTCAGTCAAGGGCAGATGTCCTGACATTTTTTTAGAATTTGCTGACAAAATTCACAATTTGTTATTCCATCAACAAAGACAAGCTTTGCTGGCCCAGATGTCGCAAAACATGCCCAAACCATGATAAAGCTACAACCGTGTGTCACAGATGGTATGAGGTTTCTATTCTGTAACGTAGTGTTTTTCTTTCTCCAAACACAACTCTTCTCATTTAACCTCTTTACCACCAATGATGGACATAGTATTTCTTGATCCAGTGTTAGTTCCTGGATCAGGACGTGTTATGTCCGTCACGGTTTAACCCCTTCACCCCAAACCTTACTGACCAGGCCAAATTTTACAATTTTGACTAGTGTCACTTTATATGGTAATAACTCTGGAACGCATCAATGGATCCTACTGATTCTGAGAATTTCTCATGACTTATTGTACTTGATGATAGTGGTACAATTTGTTCGATATGACTTGCGTTTACTTGTGAAAAAAATTGGAAATTTGGTGCAAATTTTGAAAAATGTGCACTTTTTTTCAAACTTAATGTTTATGCCCTTTAACCCCTTAAAGCCCAAGGTTGGTTTGCACGTTAATGACCGGGCCGATTTTTACAATTCTGACCACTGTCCCTTTATGAGGTTATAACTCTGGAACGCTTCAACGGATCTTGGCGTTTATGACACTGTTTTCTCGTGACATATTGTACTTCATGATAGTGGTAAAATTTATTCGATATAACGTGCGTTTATTTGTGAAAAAAAACGGAAATATTTGAAAATTTAGCAATTTTCCAACTTTGAATTTTTATGCCCTTAAATCACAGAGATATGTCACACAAAATAATTAATAGGTAACATTTCCCACATGTCTACTTTACATCAGCACAATTTTGGAACCAAAATTTTTTTGTTAGGGAGTTATAAGGGTTAAAAGTTGACCAGCAATTTCTCATTTTTACAACACCAATATTTTTTAGGGACCACATCACATTTGAAGTAATTTTGAATGGTCTATATGATAGAAAATACCCAAGTGTGACACCATTCTAAAAACTGCACCCCTCAAGGTGCTCAAAACCACATTTAAGAAGTTTATTAACCCTTCAGGTGTTTTACAGGAATTTTTGGAATGTTTAAAAAAAAAAAAATGAACATTTAACTTATTTTCACAAAAAATTTACTTCAGCTCCAATTTGTTTTATTTTACCAAGGGTAACAGGAGAAAATTGACCCCAAAAGTTGTTGTACAATTTGTTCTGAGTACGCTGATACCCCATATGTGGGTGTAAACCACTGTTTGGGCGCAGGGCCCAAACAGAAGGGAAGGAGCGCCATTTGACTTTTCAATGCAAAATTGACTGGAATTGAGATGGGACGCCATGTTGCGTTTGGAGAGCCCCTGATGTGCCTAAACATTGAAACCCCCCACAAGTGACACCATTTTGGAAAGTAGACCCCCTAAGGAACTTATCTAGATGTGTGGTGAGCACTTTGACCCACCAAGTGCTTCACAGAAGTTTATAATGCAGAGCCGTCAAAATTAAAAATTATATTTTCTCTGTCGCCCATGACGGCACCACGGAGAGAGGGGATCCGCCCACCAAGGACAGGAAACCTACAGATAAAAAGGGCGGTACCACTCTCCCGCATCAGTTGGTTTCCTGTCCTTGATGGGAGACCTACAGACTTACCAGAAGGAAGATCGTCGTGGGATTCCGGGGCCAATCAGTCCGACTCAGGCAGCTGGGGTCCCTCTGCCTCGGCTGGTGTGGTCACCCGAAGCGCCACCGCTGGGGCTAGTGGGCCTCTAGGGTGTGCGGGGGAGGTGACATGGAGTTCGCGGTCACCTCCCTAGGTAAGATGCAGCAGCGGCAACATCCAGGGGGGTCCCTCTGTGGTTGCGGGAGGAGCAGCGCGGCTCTCCCTTTGGAAGCGTCAGCCTGCACACTGCATAGCCGACCGGCATGCAGGGACCGCGCGTTAGGGCAGGCTGCAGGCTGCAAAAAGACCGGGAGCTTCGGTGGGCAGCGGGTCATGTGCGGCACCATCTTGAAACTGCACGTTGGAAAGAGCGATAATGGCACACTCCGCAGGCGCCGGAAGAGGCGCTTCTGCGCAGGCGCATAATTGAATCAAGCGGTGGGAATCGCCGCTGCATAAAAAGAGGCTGCTTCAGTAATCCGTCGGTAAAGGAACCGCAGCACGAGCCGCGGCACAGGCCGCAGCACTAGCCACACAAAAAAAAAAAAATGCCACAGCAGCGATAAACATACAGGGGGGTCCCTCTGTGGTTACGGGGAGAGTGGCGCTCTCCCCCCTGAAGCATAAGCCTGCAATCTGCAAAAGCCGGGGCCCCCGGTGTGCAAGGAAAAAAAAGCCGCATGCTGCCTCTCCCAGAATCTTCTCCAGGGAAACACCTGAGCTCAGCCTACTTCAGTTGCCAGGCCTGGACCTCATGGGGGAGAGAAAATCATTGACAGCAATGCAGCATTCCTGATGGGACGCCGCTTCCCCTTATGATGGGCTCTCGGCGTCACCAGCTCCCCCTGTTTTTTTAGCAGGTATGGAGCCAGCACAGGTAAGTGCATGGTGGAATGTTCTGTTGATAGCTCATGCCTTTGTGCAAAGCTGTGCTAGAGCTTCATATGTGAGGTATGTTTTCACATATACACAGCCAGTCCTTGGACCTCTAGGCTATAATAAGGCCATATGTCCAGGCTACATCTCATGATTTGCCTTAAGTTAGTTGCATGTCTTGTCTGCGCAGAGCCTTATGATTAGACTTCAAAAGTGACCTTTGGAAGCATGGTTTTCACTTTTTTTTTTGTGAGGGGGGTCTGATAAACAGGTGTCTCACTTTTCTTTGCAACTTAACTACTCTATGCCTTGGGAGGACACATAGTGTTAATGGAGCACTTTGCCTCCATGAAGACTGCCCTTCAGCTGCGACTCATTAGTTAGCTCCTTCGGGTGGGGTCAGTCTGACAAATGAGATGTACTATTCAGAGTGGAGGCTTATCCGTATCTCTGAGAGATTGCTCTTTTGCTTGTAACTATGTGCCAATTTTCAAGCATGACTGTAGCTCTATGCTTTATATTGTGTGTGGCTGAACATCATATAATAATAAAAATAATAATGGTCTTTATTTTTGTATAGCGCTAACATATTACGCAGCGCTTTGCGGACCTTGTCATCGCTGTCCCCGGTGGGGCTCACAGTCTGAATTTCCTGTCGGTGTGTCTTTGGGGTGTGGGAGGAGGCCGGAGTGCCCGGAGGAGACCCACGCAAACACGGAGAGAGCATGCGGGCTCTTTGCGGATGTTGTCCTGGGTGGGATTTGGGCCCGGGACTCCAGCGCTGCAGGGCTGGCCACTAAGCCACCGTGCTGCTCCATATCATACGGCATCATGATACTTTTATGCATGATACTTTTATGCATTATATTGAGTGCAACACATTGCATCATGTTTCCTCTATGCATCGTATTGAGTGCCTCTGTGTGTCATATTGCATCTTAGAGCCTCTATGCATCTTACCGAGTGCCCCTGCATGTAATGGTGCCTCTTTGCATTATATTGCGTGTCTGTGTATCATATTGCTTCTATCAGGGTGGATTGATTTAAATCACGCCGATTTAAATCATGATTTAAATCACGATTTAAATCAAAAGATTTTTTTCTATTTAAATCGGATCGATTTAAATCATGATTTTAATCATGATTTAAATCACTGATTTAAATCAAAAGGTTTTTTTTAATATAAATCACGATTAAAATGAGAAGTGAGAGCAGTGCGCATGTGCGCCCATAGTTTCACGGACGAAACTAGGGGCAACGATCTAACGCCAGGGTGAGGGGGGGACCCCAAAGTAAGTAAAAATCTTTTTTGTTTTACTATATGGCAATAGGTAGGTGTTTAAAAGCAGCATGTCTTAATTGTATAAACTATTAATAGCCTCCACATTTTGTTCATACTGCCCCTTTAATTCCACACTTCTAGCTTGGTTTCACTTTTGGTTTAGTTTCTTTTTCCATTCAGTTGACATGCCCAAACTTGTTGGATAGTCAGCATCCTACAGAAACCTCTGGAAGAGCATGGCATTGTGAATGTTACACATATACAGCCTTTATTCTACTGAGTTAAACAACTCAGCTTTATCTCATGATGGAAGAACCTTTGGATGGTAAAATATTTTCCTCAAAAAGCAGTTTATTGAAAAAAATCCGATTTAAATAAAAAAAATCCGATTTAAATAAAAAAAAATCAGATTTTTTTGATTTTTTTAAAAAAACATTGATTTTTATCCACCCTGGCTTCTATGCATTATGTCGTGTGTCCCTGTATCATGTCGCATCATAGTGCTTCTATGCATTATATTACATGCCTCTACGTATCATATTACATCATGGTGCCTCTATGCCTTATATTGCGTGCCTCTGTGCATCATATTGCGGCATGGTGCCTCTATGCATCTTACTGAGTGCCTCTGTGCGTCATATGGCATCATGGTGCCTCTATACATCATACTAAGTGCCCCTGTGCATCATATTGCATCATGGTGCCTCTATGCATTATATGGCATGTCTCTGTGTATCATATTGCATCATAGTGCTTTTATGCATTATATTGCATGCCTCTATGTATCATTTTGCATCATAGTACCTCTAGGCATCGTATTGAGTGCCTCTGCGTGTTGTATTGCATCATAGTGCCTCTATGCATCGTACTGAGTGCCTCTGGGTGTCATATTGTCTCTGGGTGTCATATTGTATCATAGTGCATCAATGCATCATATTGAGTGCCTCTGTGCTTCATATTGCATTATTGTGCCTCTACGTATCATATTGAGAGCCTCTGTGCATCATGTTGCATCATAGTGCCTTTATGCATCATATTGAGTGCCGCTGTGCAGCATGTTGCATTATAGTGCCTTTATGCATCATATTGAGTACCTCTGCTTCATATTGCATCATTGTGCTTTTATGCATCATATTGAGTGCCGCTGTGCAGCATGTTGCATTGTAGTGCCTTTATGCATCATATTGAGTACCTCTGCTTCATATTGCATCATTGTGCTTTTATGCATCATATTGAGTGCCTCTGCATCATGTGGCATCTTAGTGCCTCTATGCATCATATCGAGTGCCTCTGTGTATCATATTGCATCATAGTGCCTCTGTGCTTCATGTTGTATTATAGTGTTTC
Organism: Ranitomeya variabilis; assembly: GCF_051348905.1. NCBI lineage: Eukaryota > Metazoa > Chordata > Amphibia > Anura > Dendrobatidae > Ranitomeya > Ranitomeya variabilis. The sequence goes on along the minus strand of NC_135233.1, from coordinate 1,023,241,178 downwards.
ATATTGCCTGTGTGCATCATAGTTCACAGTGCCTCTGTGCATCATGTCGCATCTTAGTGCTTCATATTGCCTTTATACATTGTATTGCATTATATTGCATCGTGGTGCTTCATTGTGCTTTTTTGCTTCACATTGCACATTGCACATTGATGCATAGCCCCTCCATGCATCAAGATGTGTGCTTACAGGCATCTTATTGCTTCAGTGCCCCTGTGCCTTAGGGGGTATCATTAGTATCATAGTACCTCTGTGCTTCCTAGTACTTCGGGCTTGGTATTTTCTTTTTTGGCTCTGGGTTAGACCTTCTGATTTAGGTTATGCAGCCACGCACAAGGTATATCGTGGATCTACCATTTCACGTTTTTGTCTTGGGCCCCAACTTTGGCTTATAGAGTCCTAGTGGTTTTGTACCCAGTTCCAACTTCTGTTGATTCATTCTTTACAACAGGGCTTAGCTGAGCTTTGCTTGAATTGGCTGAGTAAATTAGCAGTTCTTCCGTATGGAACAGTTTTTCTCAACCTATAAAGGGACATACTACTGTCCTGGGAGCAGAAAATACCAAGAGGTGGAAGGAAAAAATCCTTAACAATTCCACATGTGACAATCAGGCTGGTTTCCTTGATTAACATCCAGTAGACAGATTCCCGTCCCATAAGTCTATTGTACTATGGTTACCAGGGACGGCATGTCTGCCTTTGGCACCTTGTGGCGAATCAGCACCTCTCTGGTGGGAAGAATCCTGTTTTTCTCTAGCCATGGAGTATGGTTACTCTCTCCATGGCTGATAACACTGGCAAGCTTGCCTTTTAGGATATGTATATGTGTGTAATGTCAGTAAAATAGGAGCGATGATCCACGTTTCCCTTTCAGCGTTTCTAATGAGAGGCCAACTCTGGTAATGTTAGGAAATATTACCTGCCGGATTGTGTATTCCTTAGTTGCAATAATATCCAACCCTTGTTTGGGGTTTAGACACCTAAGGATTCGGAATAGACGTGATCTCCTGGATGAGTAATGTGTGTACATCCTAAAGCTCTGCCATTATCCATGTACTAACTGTTATTGGTTTGATCTTCCCACAGTCCAGGACCGGAGGCTAGTGGCACGCGCGGGGTGAGAGCGCGCCCTTATGACGCAAGCAGACGCCGCGGTGCATGACTGGGTAATCCAGTCTGAACAGGCACATGTTGCTTCTCCAAGTCCCCTCCTCGTGGAAATATAGAGCAGGTGGTTGGGGGCCGGTACTCTGAGGCCTAATATGTGGAAATGGTCAAAAGGCTGGTCACCCAGACTTCTCTGGTGCATCTCCTCAGAATATTAGCCATAATATTGATTGTGAATGTTTCCAGGAGTGGAGTAGACCATATAGGAACCACCTTTCAGGTTCCAAGTTAGAAGAGGGAGTTTCCAATAACGGCTGTCTAAGAGTTTCTGCAAGGAATTGGAATAGGGGCTAGCCACAAATACTTTAAAAGTTCAAGTCTTGGCTTTAAGGGCCCTGTACAATTCCGACCCGGCTGGGTATCGGGGATATCCAGGTTCATCAAAGCGTTGGCCAGGTCTAGACCCATCCCCTCTCGGTTTACTCCTTGGAATTTAAACTTGGATCTTATATCCCTATCCAAACCTCCTTTTGAACCCCGGTCAGAGGATTCTCTGGGAATCTGTCCCTTAAAACATCACTTTATGAATCGGTGGGTTCCCAGGTTTATCAGGGCAGCAGGTAGTTCGAGGCCACTTCCAGTAAAAGTTCCCTTCAATGGGATTTATTTTTGGTCCTTAAAACCCTGTCTAAACCGCCCTTCAAACCCTTAGAGGATATCCCATTAAAACTCCTATCCCTCAAAACATCCCTGCTCGTCGCCCTCTCATCTGCTCGTAGAATAAGCGACATACAGGCACTACCTTCTAACCCTCCTCATACATGGTTTTTAGAGAATAGGGTTACTCTCAAAATAGATCCTGCATACCTCCCGAAGGTGGCATCCCGGTTCCACAGAACTCAAGAGATATCTCTTCCCTCCTTTTGTCTTAACCCTAAGAATAGGGAGGAGGAATCATTGCATACACTAGATGTCAGGAGATGCTTCACGTAGTACTTAGAAGCCACCAGAGAGAATAGGGAGGATGCCTCTCTTTTTGTGTGCTTTCAGGATCCCTGGAAGGGGAAAAAAGCCTCCAAAGCTACTCTGGCGAGATGGATCACAGATGCTATCAGCCTATCATACTCATCAAGTGGAATGTCTATTTCCGGGGAGGTCAAGGCTCACTCAACGAGAGCAGTGGCAGCTTCTTGGGCGAGAAGGCCGGAGCTTCGATTGACCAGATATGTAGAGCTGCTACTTGGTCATCACCTTCCACATTCTATAGGCACTATAGATTGGACCTTATCTCCTCTTCGGACCTTACTTTCGGTAAAGGGTTCTGGAAGCGGTGGTCCCTCCCTGAATGTACAAATCTATGAAATCTCTCCGTGGTGCCGTCATGGGCGACAGAGAAAAATATAGTTCTTACCGATAACGGTATTTCTCTGAGCCCATGACGGCACCCGTACATTCCCTCCCTTCACTCATGGGTGTGCACGTTAATATAGTGCCATAGTTTATTTTATGATAGGTCACGCGGTATCTCAATTAAGTTAAGTAATATTGAAACTAATAAGCTGTTCCATAGTCTCCCATTGTTCTCTAGTAAACAACTGATGCGGGAGAGTGGTACCGCCCTTTTTATCTGTAGGTTTCCTGTCCTTGGTGGGCGGATCCCCTCTCTCCGTGGTGCCGTCATGGGCTCAGAGAAATACCGTTATCGGTAAGAACTATATTTTTTTTCACAAATATGATCTTTTCGTCCCCAATTTTTTTATTTTCCCAAGGGTAAGAGAAGAATCTCCGATCTTACACTTTGCAGAGCACTGTGTCAGATCAGCGATCTGACGTGCCCTGCTCCTGGCTTACCAGCGCTTGCTCTAAGCAGGCACTTGGTAAGCCACCTCCCTGCAGGACTCGGAAGTAGTCCCGCGGCCATTTTGGATCCGGGACCTCCAGGGAGGAGACGCTCGGTACAAGGTGAGCACATCGCTTTGTACCGATCGTCTCAGGGAAGCACACAGGGAGCCCCCTCCCTGTGCGATGTTTCCCTGTACTGCCGAAACACTGCGATCATGTTTGATCGCAGTGTGCCGGGGGTTAATGTGCCAGGAGCGGTCCGTGACCGCTCCTGGCACATAGTGCCGGATGTCAGCTGCGATAGTCAGCTGACACCCGGCCGCGCTCCCCCCGTGAGCGTGGCCGATCGCATATGACGTACTATCCCGTCACTGGGAATTAAGTCCCAGGTCACCTTGACGGGATAGTAAGTCATATGGGATTAAGGGGTTAAACCAAAGTGTCATGTCAAACAAAATAGTTGTTAACATTTCCCACGTGACTACTTTACATCAGAACAGTTTTAAAAACTTTTTTTGTTTGTTTTTAGGAAGTTAGAAGGGTTAAAAGTTGACCAGCGATTACTCATTTTTCCAACAAAATTTACAAAACCATTTTTGTTTTTTTTAGAGACCGCCCTCACATTAGAAGTGACTTTGAGGGGTCACCCAGAAGTGACACCATTCTAAAAATTGCACCCCCTCAAGGTGCTCAAAACCTCATTCAAGATGTATTAACCTTTCAGGTGCTTTACAGGAATTTTTGCAATGTGAAAGGAAAATGTGATCATTTAGCTTTTTTTTTTTTCACCAAAATTTTACTGTAGACCCAAATTTCTTTTTCACAAGGGTAACAGGAGAATTTGGACCTCAAATGTGTTGTGTAATTTCTCCTGAGCACGCCCATACCCCATATGTGGGGGGAAATGTACTGTTCGGGCGCACGGCTGGGCTTGGAAAGGAAGGAGCGCCATTTGACTTTTTGAACGTGAAATGGGGTGTGATCATTAGCGGACGCCATGTCGCGTTTGGAAAATTCCCAAAATAATTGAATTCTCCCCCCCAGCCCATAAGAGACCCCATTTTACACTGTGTTCCAAATTATTATGCAAATAATATTTCCTCATATTTTCTCTAAATTACCTATCTGAATTGCAGTCATTGTTATTTTCCAGTCATCTACTATTCTAGTATAATTGCAATGTTTTGGAAAAAACTGCCTATGAAAACAGTATCTTTTTAAAAAAAATAAACACTCAAAATGCATGTTCCAAATTATTATGCACAGCAGAGTTTTCAACCTTTTTTTTTATTTTGAACAAAAAAATGGTCAGTTGTGAAGTTATAAGCATTATCAGCTTATTACAAAATGAAATCAAACAGTTTTCAAGTGAAAACTTTATTCTAGGTGATGTTACATTTGCACATAGGACCCCTTGTTCAAAAGAAGCTTCTGAACTCTCTCGTCCATTAAATTTGTCAGTTTTTGGATGGTTTCTGCTTCAATTGTTTTGCATGTGGACATAATACCCTCCCAGAGCTGTTGCTTAGATGTGAGCTGCCTCCCGCCATCATAGACACTCCTTTTGATGATGCTCCAGAGGTTCTCAATGGGGTTGAGGTCAGGGGAAGATGGTGGCCACACCATAAGGTTGTCCTCTTTTATGCCCATAGCAGTCAGAGATGCAGATGTGTTTTTTGCAGCATGAGACGGTGCATTATCATGCATGAAAATGATCTTGCTGCGGAAAGCACGGTTCTTCCTCTTGAACCATGGCAGGAAGTGTTGTTTTAGAAACTCCACATAGATTATGGAGTTCAGCTTTACCCCTTCAGGGATCATAAAGGGGCCGACAATCTCTCTCCCCATGATTCCAGCCCAAAACATTACTCCACCTCCTCCTTGTTGGCGCCTTAGCCATGTTTTCATGGGGTGTCCATCAACCAGCCATCCTACACTCCATCCATCTGGACCATCGAGCGTTGCACGGTACTCATCGGTGAACAAAACAGTTTGGAAGTCAGTCTTCATGTATCGTTTGGCCCACTGGAGACGTTTCTGCTTGTTGCAGTGGATAGAGGTGGTCGACAGGATGGCTTACGCACAGCTGCAAACCTCTGAAGGACCCTGCATCTTGTTGTTCTGGGGACGTTGGAGGCACCAGCAGCTTCAAAAACTTGTCTGCTGCTATGACAAGGCATTTTTGCAGCTGCTCTTTTAACCTTGCACAATTGCCTGTTGGAAAGGGTCCTCAATTTTTCCTTATCAGCACGCACACGTATGTGCTGGGAATCAGCTACATACTTCTTGATTGTGCGATGATCACGATGAAGTGTCTTGGCAATGTTGATTGTAGTCATGCCTTGACCTAAATACTCCATAATATGTTACTTCTCAGCAGCCGACACATCCTTTTTCTTTCCCATTTTGGCAAAAAATGTAGGCTGCTTAATAATGTGGAACAGCCTTCTTAACCCCTTCATGACCCAGCCTATTTTGGCCTTAATGACCTTGCCATTTTTTGAAATTGACCAGTGTCCCTTTATGAGGTAATAACTCAGGAACGCTTCAACGGATCCTAGCGGTTCTGAGATTGTTTTTTCGTGACATATTGGGCTTCATGTTAGTGGTAAATTTAGGTCGATAATTTCTGAGTTTATTTGTGGAAAAAAACGGAAATTTGGCGAAAATTTTGAAAATTTCGCAATTTTCACATTTTGAATTTTTATTCTGTTAAACCAGAGAGTTATGTGACACAAAATAGTTAATAAATAACATATCCCACATGTCTACTTTACATCAGCACAATTTTGGAAACAACATTTTTTTTTTGCTAGGACGTTATAAGGGTTAAAATTTGACCAACGATTTCTCATTTTTACAACGAAATTTACAAAACCATTTTTTTTAGGGACCACCTCACATTTGAAGTCAGTTTGAGGGGTCTATATGGCTGAAAATACCCAAAAGTGACACCATTCTAAAAACTGCACCCCTCAAGGTGCTCAAAACCACATTCAAGAAGTTTATTAACCCTTCAGGTGCTTCACAGCAGCAGAAGCAACATGGAAGGAAAAAATGAACATTTAACTTTTTAGTCACAAAAATGATCTTTTAGCAACAATTTTTTTATTTTCCCAAGGGTAAAAAGAGAAACTGGACCCCAAAAGTTATTTTACAATTTGTCCTGAGTACGCTGATACCCCATATGTGGGGTGGAACCACTGTTTGGGCGCACGACAGGGCTTGGAAGGGAAGGAGCGCCATTTGACTTTTTGAATGAAAAATTGGCTCCAATCTTTAGCGGACACCATGTCGCGTTTGGAGAGCCCCCGTGTGCCTAAACATTGGAGCTCCCCCACAAGTGACCCCATTTTGGAAACTAGACCCCCCCAAGGAACTTATCTAGATGCATAGTGAGCACTTTAAACCCCCAGGTGCTTCACAAATTGATCCGTAAAAATGAAAAAGTACTTTTTTTTCACCAAAAAATTATTTTAGCCTCAATTTTTTCATTTTCACATGGGCAACAGGATAAAATGTATCCTAAAATTTGTTGGACAATTTCTCCTGAGTACACCGATACCTCACATGTGGGGGTAAACCACTGTTTGGGCACATGGTAAGGCTCGGAAGGGGAGGCGTGCCATTTGACTTTTTGAATGGAAAATTAGCTCCAATCGTTAGCGGACACCATGTCGCGTTTGGAGAGCCCCTGTGTGCCTAAACATTGGAGCTCCCCTACAAGTGACCCCATTTTGGAAACTACACCCCCCAAGGAACTTATCTAGATGCATAGTGAGCACTTAAAACCCCCAGGTGCTTCACAGAAGTTTATAACGCAGAGCCGCGAAAATAAAAAATAATTTTTCTTTCCTCAAAAATGATTTTTAGCCCGGAATTTTTTATTTTCCCAAGGGTAATAGGAGAAATTGGACCCCAAATGTTGTTGTCCAGTTTGTCCTGAGTACGATGATACCCCATATGTGGGGGTAAACCACTGTTTGGGCGCACGGCAGGGCTCGGAAGGGAAGGCACGTCATTTGGCTTTTTGAATGGAAAATTAGCTCCAATCATTAGCGGACACCACGTTGCGTTTGCAGAGCCCCTGATGTGCCTAAACAGTAGAAACTCCCCACAAGTTACCGCATTTTGGAAACTAGACCCCCAAAGGAACTAATCTAGATGTGTGGTGAGCACTTTGAACCCCCAAGTGCTTCACAGAAGTTTATAACGCAGAGCCGTGAAAATAATAAATGTGTTTCCTTTCCTCAAAAATATTTTTTTAGCCCAGAATGTTTTATTTTTGCAAGGGTAACAGGAGAAATTTGACACCAAAAGTTGTTGTCCAGTTTCTCCTGAGTACGCTGATACCCCATATGTGGGGGTAAACCACTTTTTGGGCACATGCCGGGGCTCGGAAGGGAAGTAGTGACGTTTTGGAATGCAGACTTTGATGGAATGGTCTGCGGGCATCATGTTACGTTTGCAGAGCCCCTGATGTGCCTAAACAGTAGAAACCCCCACAAGTGACCCCATTTTGGAGACTAGACCGCCCAATGAACTTATCTAGATGTGTGGTGAGCACGTTCAACCCCCAAGTGCTTCACAGAAGTTTACAACACAGAGCCGTGAAAATAAAAAATCATTTTTCTTTCCTCAAAAAGGATGTTTTAGCAAGCAATTTTTTATTTTCACAAGGGTAACAGGAGAAATTGGACCCCAATATTTGTTGCCCAGTTTGTTGAGAGTACGCTGATACCCCATATGTGGGGGTAAACCACTGTTTGGGCGCACGTGAGGGCTCGAAAGGGAAGTAGTGACATTTGAAATGCAGACTTTGATGGAATGGTCTGCGGGCGTCACGTTGCATTTGCAGAGCCCCTGATGTGCCTAAACAGTAGAAACCCCCCACACGTGACCCCATTTTGGAAATTAGACCCCCCCCAAGGAACTTATCTAGATGTGTGGTGAGCACTTTCAACCCCCAAGTGCTTCACAGAAGTTTATAACGCAGAGCCGTGAAAATAAAAAATAATTGTTCTTTCCTCAAAAATTATGTTTTAGCAAGTAATTTTTTATTTTTGCAAGGGTAACAGGAGAAATTGGACCCCAATAGTTGTTGCCCAGTTTGTCCTGAGTACGCTGGTACCCCATATGTGGGGGTAAACCACTGTTTGGGCACACGTCGGGGCTTGGAAGGGAGGGAGCACCATTTGACTTTTTGAACGCAAGATTGGCTGGAATCAATGGTGGCGCCATGTTGCGTTTGGAGACCCCTGATGTGCCTAAACAGTGGAAACCCCTCAATTCTAACTTCAACACTAATCCCAACACACCCCTAACCCTAATCCCAACTGTAGCCATAACCCTAATCACAACCCTAACCCCAATACACCTGTAACCCTAATCCTAACCCTAATCCCAACCCTAACCACAACTGTAACCCCAACACACCCCTAACCCTATCCGTAACCCTAACCACAAGCCTAATCTTAACCCTATTTCCAACCCTAGCCCTAATTCCAACCCTAACCCTAAGGATATGTGCCCACGTTGCGGATTCGTGTGAGATTTTTCCGCACGATTTTTGAAAAATCTGAAGGTAAAAGGCACTGCATTTTACCTGCGGATTTACAGCAGATTTCAAGGTTTTTTTTGTGCGGATTTCTCCTGCGGATTCCTATTGAGGAACAGGTGTAAAACGCTGCAGAATCCGCACAAAGAATTGACATGCTGCGGAAAATACAACGCAGCGTTTCCGCACGGAATTTTCCGCACCATGGCCACAGCGGATTTGGTTTTCCATAGGTGTACATGGTACTGTAAACCTGATGGAAAACTGCTACGAATTCGCAGCTGCCAATCCGCTGCGGATCCGCAGCCAAATCCGCACTGTGTGCACATGCCCTACCCCTAACCCTACCCCTAGTTCTAACCCTAGTTCTAACCCTAGTTCTAACCCTAGTGGAAAAAGAAAAAAAAAATTTCTTTTTTTTATTATTGTCCCTACCTATGGGGGTGATAAAGAGGGGGGGGGGGGGGTCATTTACAATTTTTTTTATTTTGATCACTGTGATAGGTTTTATCACAGTGATCAAACTATACCTGGAACGAATCGGCCGGCAGATTCGGCGGGCGCACTGGGCATGCGCCCGCCATTTTGGAAGATGGCGGCGCCCATGGAGAAGACGGATGGACACCGGGAGCCTCGGTAAGTATAAGGGGGGAGATCGGGGCACGGGGGGGGGGCGTCGGAGCACGGGGGGGTGACATAGGAGCACGGGGGGAGCGGACAGGAGGACGGGGGAGCGGAGCACAGGATGGAGGGGACTACGGGACAGATCGGTGGCTTGGGGGGGCGATCGGTGGGGTGGGGGGGTCACATCAGTGTTTCCAGCCATGGCCGATAATATTGCAGCATCGGCCATGGCTGGATTGTAATATTTCACCAGTTTTTTAGGTGAAATATTACAAATCGATTGGCAGTTTCACTTTCAACAGCCAATCAGAGCGATCGTAGCCACGGGGGGCTGAAGCCACCCCCCCTGGGCTGAAGCACCACTCCCCCTGTCCCTGCAGATCGGGTGAAATTGGAGTTAACCCTTTCACCCGATCTGCAGGGACGCGATCATTCCATGACGCATACGCTGCGTCACAGGTCGGATTGGCACCGACTTTCATGACGCAGCGTATGCGTCAAAGGTCGGGAAGGGGTTAAGTAGTCTTGCCTTTATTTGGACACACCGGCCAAACTAATGTGCACAGGTATCTGCAATTGCTTTCAGTGATATAAAGAGCCCTGACACACATCACCATCAATGAGTTTAAATGACAAACAAAAAAATTCTTACCTTATCACTCCGAAACTCTATGTGCATAATAATTTGGAACACAGTGTACAGACTACACATCTCAATTCATGTAAGGGTGCAGTGATGATATTGGCACCACAGATATGTCACAGAATTTTATACCATTGATCAGTGAAGAAAGAATAATTACAATTTTACTACCAAAATTTTGTTTTTGGCCCAGATTTTTCATTTTCAGAGGGGCAAGTGAGTAAATAATGGCACCAAAATGTAGAAATATCCCCTATGTGGCTGTACAGTACTGATTAGCTACATGGTGAGACTCTGGAGGGACGGAGCGCTATTTGCCTAGCAGATTTTCCTAGAATAGTTTGCGGACTCCATATACAGAGCCCCTAAGTGCTAGAAGAGCTGAATCCCCATTTTGGAAATTATAATTTGGGAGTTTATCTACAGATGTAGTGATGCTTTTGACTCCATGGGTGTTTTCCAGAAACGAGCACTAGTGGATATTGCGGAGTGAAAATTGCAAACTGCCGTTGTAGTGACCAGCTCATTATGGAGATACAAACATGTAGATTAGGCGGGCTGTCATACAGAAATGCCAAAACGTGGCGCTAAATGTGGTTTAGGTACACTCTGGGGCTCAGAAGGGAGGGAGCATTTGGATTTGGGAGCGCAGAATTTGCTCGATTTCTTTTGGGGGGCAAGGAGCCATTTCACTTTTTCACAGCCTTTGTCTGCCAGTAATGTGGAAGCCCCCTGAATTTTCATTGACAGATGACTGACTCCTCAGCGTGGTCTTTTTTTTTTTTTTTTTTTTTTTGTGGATTGATTTGAAGCTTTGGCTGGGAACATTTTACATACCACTTAGGATCACATTTGTGCAGGATAAATGTGATCCAAGACGTAATATGATCTTTGGGAGGCAGAATGAAAAAATCAACATCAGGCAGGGTGTAACAGGAGAACTGCCTGTGTAAAGACACAGGTCTAATGCATTGCAATGCTAAAAAGAAAAATAAACAATAAAAGCACACACATTTGGTATCCCCGCTTATGTAACAACCTGACCTATAAAAATGTCCTACTAGTTAACCCCTTCAGTGAACACCACCATAAAAAAATGGCAAACTATGGTTTTTCATCATACCGCTGGATAAAATGTGGAATAAAACAGGATAAAAAAAAATGCTATTGCGAGTGTGAAAGCACAACCAACATTCAAAAGTGACCAAAACATCAGCCAGAAAGCATTGGTACTGAGATGTGGTCTGTGGTCCCCACCTGCAGAACCACTCCTTTATAGGGGGGTGTCTTGATAATTGCCAATAATTTCCATCTGTTGTCTATTCCATTTGCACAACAGCATGTGAAATTGATTGTCAATCAGTGTTGCTTCCTAAGTGGACCGTTTGATGTCACAGAAGTTTGATTTACTTGGAGTTATATTTTGTTGTTTAAGTGCTCCCTTTATTTTTTTGAGCTGTGTGTGTGTGTGTGTGTGTGTGTGTGTGTGTGTGTGTATATATATATTCCCCACCTGTGAACTTAGTCTCATAAGCATAAAAATGTTATTGAACATGGAACAATTTCCTGCAAGCTGAAAGCACTGCACCCCTCTACCTTTTAATATTATTGTCGTTTTCACACCTTCCCGAAATGACAGAATTATCCATTTCCGAATTACAAGCTCCATCTTGTTTGTCTGATTTACAGGTCCATTGGGTGTATAAGACGTTGTCCGTAATGACAGAACTAAAGACTCTGCAGAATAAAAAGAAAGCCGCCAGAGACAGAAAGAAGGAAAACTGATTGGAGTCATACATGATGCTATCTCGCCAGATGCCGGGCATCGTCACAAGTCGCACACATAAAAAAATATTTAAAGGGGTTGTCCTTTACTCGGACCACTCATTTTCAATTACTATGTTGCTAAAATATTAATACCTATGTTCTCCTCCAGTGCCGACATCGTTCCAGTGGTGTCAGCAAAGGCTCTTCCGGGGCTCACATGACTTTGTCATGCAATCCCTGCGGCCAGTCAGCGCTGCCTTCACTCTCTTTTTCTACAGACAAGTCGGTCATCCAGGATTTCAGAGCTGCGACTGCTCTCTCACCCCTTCCGGATGTCAATTACGTCTGTAGGAGGGGAGAGCCAGTGCCGCCACCACTGGAATGGCACTAGAGGTGTTATTTTACTAGGTGGAAACCTAGGAATTGAGAATGGGTTGTCCCGAGTAGTGGACAACCCCTCTAATATCCCTGTACATCTCACAAAAGGAATATTGGTCTATTCACATTCACTTGAGTGTTGGTAAGGATGTATCTGCCATAAACATCCACTATGCTTCTATCCTGGGGCAGACTTGCAGGTAAAATGAAGATTTACTCTATAGCTCCGCTGGACATAACTAGTTATGAGGCCCCCACCCAGACATCTATCATAAGAGGACCTTTACCGTGAGAGAGACCACATGGAAGAAGTGTGACCGCGTTAAATACCATTTACTCCTGCCTCCCCTGATGGCCTCCCAGAAACTGCCGTACCAGACCACAAAATCTCACAAGGGTGTTTTTGTTTTGTTTTTTTGAAAGAAAAGAATGAACTCTTGTACGTGTATATATTTTTTCTTGTAAAGTAAATGTGACTGTATTGCATTTTTAAAATCAAACCTCTTAAGGTGAAGTTCATGTTTGGCCTGGTGGAAATACATTGTCCAAGCATTTATATTCAGGAGAGCACCACAAACGGCAATATGACACGTATTGTACCACTGGGACATATACTTGTCATCTTAAGATACTCTGCAAGTACTGCCGCAAAATACTCCGCATTCAGTGGTATAAAAGGCAGGGTGTGCATTGTGACAGCTCACCTTGGCTGGGGGGGAAACAAAAGAGAGTATGCAGACAGGATAGCGTGGGATTGCAGTTGCTGCTTTCTGTGAGGCAAAACATTTCCCTGCCTGTTTAAAAACATGTTCTGCCTCACAGAAAGCAGCAGCTGCAATCTCATGCTGTAATGTCTGTATACTCTCTTTTGCTTCCTCCGCTGCCCAGGATATAAACTTAAACTGATAAATAGTGTAACAAGGAGGAAAGACTCAATATGTCAGAAGTGCAGTCTTTGAGTTAAGCCACGTTCAGTATTTGTAAACCAAAACGAGTGGAACAATCGGGAAAAGTACAATAGAAACATATGCACCACTTCTGTATTTATTACCCACTCCTGGTTTTGGCTTACAAATACTGATGTAAAATTCTGACCAAATACTGAACGTGGCCTTACCAGAACACCGCTACAAAATGCTATAAGAAGCGATTAATGTTAGTGACCAGGCCACATTTTTCCATTCTGACGTGTCACTTTACGTGGCAATAACTGTTTTTGAGATTGTTTACTCATGGCACATTACACTTTATGTTGGTGGTAAATTTAGGTTAACGTGTTTTGTATTTTGTTTGAAAAATATCAGATATTTGGCAAAAACATTTTTTCAAAAATTTAGCAATTTTCAAACTTTCAATGTTTTTGCATGTAATCAAGACAGTGACACTACACAAAATAGTTAATAAATAACCTCTGCCTTATGTCTTTACATCAGCGCCATCTGTAATATGTTTTGTTAGAACGTTAGGTTTATAATGTAGCAGTTATTTTTATTTTTTTCCCATGGAAATTTTTTCTTTGTTTAAGGGATCTATTAACTTTTGAAGTAACTTTGGGGCACCAATATATTGGAACCCAACCCGCAAAACTGATACCATTTTTAATAATGGCACCTCTTGCCATATTCCAAAACTGCGTTCAGGTAGCTTATTAACCCTTCATATGATTTTCAGGTATTAATGCAGGGTGGTATGACAGGAATGAAAAATTATATTTTTACTAAAACGTTGCTATCTTCTGAACAGGCCACTCTACCCAGCACACTATTAGGCCATTGCTTGGCCATGCATCGTCATCGCAACCAATAGGATCACGCGATCGTAAACTTATAGGGGAGCCCCCATACTGTGCTAGCTATCTAGAAACATGAAAACGTTAAGGATCCTAAAAGATGGCGAAACAAACAATTTTTTTTTTTTAATTATTTTTTTCCCTCTGCACTTTTGCCACTTAAATAAGTAAAAAAAAAAATACAAATTTGTAGTGATCTGTGGAATTAGTATGACAAAACGAACACTGTCTAAACAAAACCCAAAAAGACAATTGCAGAATTGCATTTTTTTGCATAATTTCGCTGCACTTGGAAGGGCTTTTTTTCTTTTAACCAGCATGTTGAATGGTGAAATAAATGGTGCTCTTCAAAACTACAACTCACGCTGCAAAAAAAGCAAGCTCTGACAGAAAAAAAATTAGGCCATGTGCACACGTTGCGGATTGGGGTGCAGAATTTTCTGCACAAAATCTGCATCTCCTGGCTGAAAACGCAGGTGCGGGTTTTGTGCGTTTTTGTTGCGGATTTTCTGCATTTTTTACCCCTGCGGATTTCTATAATGCAAGGGTTCAGAAACGCTGCAGTTCCGCACAAAAGAAGTGACATGCTACTTCTCTTGATCCGCAGCGGTTTTCATGCTGATTTTTCCTCATCTTTAGCACAGCATTTTTTTTCTAGTTATTTACATTGTACTGTAAATCACTTTGCGGAACTTCAACGTTTCTGCGTGGAAAAAAATGCTGCGGATCCGCAGGAAATCCACATCGTGTGCACACAGCCTTCTGTTTCTTGAAAGAAGGGAAGGAAAAAACAAAGCAGATACAAAGTTGCCCAGTTGAGAAGCGGTTTAGAAGGGAAAACTTGCACATATGCTGGTTCAAAGGTTTATCATTCGTAACCAAAATACATTTTACCTAAAAATGTACTTTACAATGATGCATCCTGAGCTCCTGTAAGAGAAATCATACCACTAATTGTCCACATGGTGGCAGCAGCGCAGCACACATAACTTTTTGAAAGTAGAACAAATAATCACACATTTTATAGAGATGATTTTTTAATTTTTAAATCTGTGATTTAGACGATTACATATGAATGTAATCTACAACTGCAGACATTTATGGCCTATGCCAGTACACACAGTCAATTCAGGTGGCCTAAATTATTGTTGCTTCTCTTCACTGGCCAAACTTGGTGTGATGGTTTGTGGTGGATTTCAGTGTTAGCTTTGTTCCAGATGTCCTCCAAAAAGATCCTTTTTTTGGCTTGTCATCAATACTCAGAAAATTATCCCAAAAGTCCTGTGTGTCATCTTGATGGTTCTTGGAAATTGCAGGTCAGCAATCAAATCAAGAATTAAGAAGTGACCAGGAAGCCATCATCTTCCAGTGCTGTCATATTCCAGACCTGCAACCTCCCTGGAGCCCAGAAGTACAAGGTGCTCAGAGACATGACAAAGGTAAGGAAGGCTTAAACCTAGCTGCCTCTGAATATGACACAGAAGGTGAAACGACAAGACTGGGCCAAGAAATGTCTCCAAATGTTTTATGGACTAATGAGATGAGAGTGACTCTACCGACCAGATGGATGGGCCAGAGGCTGGATCAGCAATTGGTACAGATTTCTGCTTCGACTCAGACACCAGCAAGGTGGAGATGGGGCACTGCTATGGGCTGGTATTATTAACCCCTTTTACCCCCAAGGGTGGTTTGCACGTTAATGACCGGGCCAATTTTTACAATTCTGACCACTGTCCCTTTATGAGGTTATAACTCTGGAACGCTTCAACGGATCTTGGCGTTTATGACACTGTTTTCTCGTGACATATTGTACTTCATGATAGTGGTAAAATTTATTCGATATAACTTGCGTTTATTTGTGAAAAAAACGGAAATTTGGCGAAAACTTTGAAAAATTCGCAATTTTCCAACTTTTAATTTTTATGCCCTTAAATCACAGTGATATGTCACGCAAAATACTTAATAAGTAACATTTCCCACATGTCTACTTTACATCAGCACAATTTTGTAACCAAAATTTTTTTTTGTTAGGGAGTTATAAGGGTTAAAAGTTGACAAGAAATTTCTCATTTTTACAACACCATTTTTTTTTAGGGACCACATCACATTTGAAGTCATTTTGAGGGGTCTATATGATAGAAAATACCCAAGTGTGACACCATTCTAAAAACTGCACCCCTCAAGGTGCTCAAAACCACATTCAAGAAATTTATTAACCCTTCAGGTGTTTCACAGGAATTTTTGGAATGTTTAAATAAAAATGAACATTTAACTTTTTTTCACACAAAATTTACTTCAGCTCCAATTTGTTTTATTTTACCAAGGGTAACAGGAGAAAATGAACCCCAAAACTTGTTGTACAATTTGTCCTGAGTACGCCGATACCCCATATGTGGGGGTAAACCACTGTTTGGGCGCATGGGAGAGCTCGGAAGGAAAGGAGCGCCATTTTACTTTTCAATGCAAAATTGACTGGAATTGAGATGGGATGCCATGTTGCGTTTGGAGAGCCCCTAATGTGCCTAAACATTGAAACCCCCCACACGTGACACCATTTTGGAAAGTAGACCCCCTAAGGAACTTATCTAGATGTGTGGTGAGCACTTTGACCCACCAAGTGCTTCACAGAAGTTTATAATGCAGAGCCGTAAAAATAAAAAATATTTTTTCACAAAAATGATCTTTTCGCCCCCAATTTTTTATTTTCCCAAGGGTAACAGAAGAAATTGGACCCTAAAACTTGTGCAATTTGTCCTGAGTACGCTGATGCCCGATATGTGGGGGTAAATGACTGTTTGGGAGCAAGGGAGAGCTCGGAAGGGAAGGAGCGCCGTTTGACTTTTCAATGCAAAATTGACTGGAATTGAGATGGGACACCATGTCGCGTTTGGAGAGCCCCTGATGTGCCTAAACATTAAAACCCCCCACAAGTGACACCATTTTGGAAAGTAGACCCCCTAAGGAACTTATCTAGATGTGTTTCGAGAGCTTTGAACCCCCAAGTGTTTCACTACAGTTTATAACGCAGAGCCGTGAAAATAAAAATTCTTTTTTTCAGAAAAATGATTTTTTAGCCCCCAGTTTAGTATTTTCCCAAGGGTAGCAGGAGAAATTGGACCCCAAAAGTTGTTGTCCAATTTGTCCTGAGTACGCTGATGCCCCATATGTGAGGGGGAACCACTGTTTGGGTGCATGGCAGAGCTCGGAAGGGAAGGAGCGCCATTTGGAATGCAGACTTAGATGGATTGGTCTGCAGGCGTCACGTTGTATTTGCAGAGCCCCTGATGTACCCAAACAGTAGAAACCCCCACTAGTGACCCCATATTGGAAACTAGACCCCCAAAGAACTTATCTAGATGTGTTGTGAGAACTTTGAACCCCCAAGTGTTTCACTACAGTTTACAAAGCAGAGCCGTGAAAATAAAAAAATCTTTTTTTTTTCCACAAAAATGATTTTTAGCCACCCAAATTTTTATTTTCCCAAGGATAACAAGAGAACTTCGACCCCAAAAGTTGTCCAATTTGTCCCGAGTATGCTGATACCCCATATGTTGGGGTAAACACCTGTTTGGGCGCACGGGAGAGCTCGGAAGGGAAGGAGCACTGTTTTACTTTTTCAATGCAGAATTGGCTGGAATTGAGATCGGACGCCATGTCGTGTTTGGAGAGCCCCTGATGTGCCTGAACAGTGGAAACTCTCCAATTCTACCTGAAACCCTAATCCAAACACACCCCTAACCCTAATCCCAACGGTAACCGTAACCACACCCCTAACCCTGACACACCCCTAACTCTAATCCCAACCGTAAATGTAATCCAAACCTCAACCCTAACTTTAGCCCCAACCCTAACCCTAACTTTAGCCCCAACCTTAACTTTAGCTCCAACCCTAGCCCTAATGGGAAAATGGAAATAAATACATTTTTTTAATTTTATTATTTTTCCCTAACTAAGGGGGTGATGAAGGGGGGTTTGATTTACTTTTATAGCGTTTTTTTATATCGGATTTTTATGATTGGCAGCTGTCACATACTAAAAGAAGCTTTTTATAGCAAAAAAGTTTTTGCGTCTCCACATTTTGAGACCTATAATTTTTCCATATTTTGGTCCACAGAGTCATGTGAGGTCTTGTTTTTTGCGGGACGAGTTGACGTTTTTATTGGTAACTTTTTCGGACATGTGACAGTTTTTGATCACTTTTTATTCCGATTTTTGTGAGGCAGAATGACCAAAAACCAGCTATTCATGAATTTCTTTTGGAGGAGGCGTTTATACCTTTCCACGTCTGGTAAAATTGATAAAGCAGCTTTATTCTTCGGGTCAGTACGATTACAGCGATATCTCATTTATATCATTTTTTTATGTTTTGGTGCTTTTATACGATAAAAGCTATTTTATAGAAAAAATAAGTATTTTGGCATCGCTTTATTCTGAGGACTATAACTTTTTTTTATTTTTTTGCTTATGATGCTGTATGGCGGCTCTTTTTTGCGGAACAAGATGACGGTACGGTCACCATGCGGTACCATGGTTATTTATATCCGTCTTTTTTATCGCTTGTTATTCCACTTTATGTTCGGATGTATGATAATAAAGCGGTTTTTTGGCTTTTTTTTTTTCTTACAGTGTTCACTGAAGGGGTTAACTAGTGGGACAGTTTTATAGGTTGGGTCATTACGGACGCGGCGATACTAAATATGTGTACTTGTTTTTTTTGTTTTTTTTTAGATAAAGAAATGTATTTATGGGAATAATATTTTTTTTATTTTCTTTATTTAGGAATTTTTTTTTTTATTTTTTTTTACACATGTGGAAATTTTTTTTTTTACTTTGTCCCGGGGGGACATCACAGATCGCTGATCTGACAGTTTGCACAGCACTCTGTCAGATCAGCGATCTGACATACAGCCGTGCAGGCTTACCAGCGCCTGCTGTGGACCCGGAAGTACTCCCTGCAGGACCCGGATGCAGCCCCGCGGCCATTTTGGATCCGGGGACTGCAGGGTGGAGACGCTCGGTACAAGGTGAGTACATCGCCTTGTACCGATTGTCTCAGGGAAGCCCGCAGGGAGCCCCCTCCCTGCGCGATGCTTCCCTGTACCGCCGGTACACTGCGATCATGTTTGAGCGCAGTGTGCTGGGGGTTAATGTGCCGAGGGCGGTCCGTGACCGCTCCTGGCACATAGCGCCGGATGTCAGCTGCGATAGTCAGCTAACACCTGGCCGCGATCGGCCGAGCTCCGCCCGTGAGCGCGGCCGATCGCATATGACGTACTATCCCGTCGGTGGTCATACGGGCCCACCCCACCTCGACGGGATAGTACGTCAGATGTCAGAAAGGGGTTAAAGATGAGGTAGTTGGAAGTTTTTGGGTTGAAGATGGAAAATCAACTCCCAAACCTACTGCCAATGTTTAGAAGGCACTTTAACCCCTTTCTGACCTCGGACGGGATAGTACATCCGAGGTCAGAACCCCCGCTTTGATGCGGGCTCCGGCGGTTTAACTAGTTAAATGCCACTCTCAAACGCTGACAGCGGCATTTAACCGGCCATCGGGCTGGAAATGAGCGCATCGCCGACCCCCGTCACATGATCGGGGGTCAGCGATGCGTCTGCATAGTAACCATAGAGGTCCTTGAAACCTCTATGGTTGCTGATGCCGGATTGCTATGAGCGCCACCCTGTGGTCGGCGCTTATAGCAATGCAGGAATTCAGCTACATAGCAGCGATTTGATTATCGCTCCCATGTAGCTGAGGCGATCGAGTTGTGCCAGCCATGGAGGCTATTGAAGCATGGCAAAAGTAAAAAACAATATAAAAGTGTAAATCACGCCCCTTTCACCCCATTCAAAATTAAAAAAAAAATGAAACTTACGCATATTTAGTATCACCGCGTTCAGAATCGACTGATCTATCAATAAAAAAAGGATTAACCTGATCGCTAAACAGCGTAGCACGAAAAAAATTAGAAATGACAAAATTAAGTTTTTTGGCCGCCGCGACATTGCATTAAAATGCAATAACGGGCGATCAAAAGAACATATCTGCACAAAAGTGGTATCAATGAAAACGTCAGGTTGGAACGCAAAAAATAAGCCCTCACCCGTCCCCAGATCACGAAAAATGGAGACGCTACGGGTATCGGAAAATGGCGCACTTTTTTTTTTTTTTTTTTTTTTTTTTTTTAAGCAAAGTTTTGAATTTTTTTTCACCACTTAGATAAAAGAGAACCTAGACATGTTTGGTGTCTATGAACTCATAATGACCTAGTAAAAAAGCCAAACAAAAAAACAAGTGTGGGATTGACTTATTTTGCATTTTCACCGCTTTTTTTCCCGTTTTCTAGTACACAACATGGTAAAACCAAGGCTGTTGTTCAAAAGTACAACTCGTTTCGCAAAAAATAAGCCCTCACATGGCCATATTGATGGAAAAAATAAAGTTATGGCTCTGGGAAGGAGGGGAGTGAAAAATAAAAACGGAAAATCCCAAGGTCATGAAGGGGTTAAGCAGTGGTGCAGGAAAAAGTGAATTTTTCAGGACAATGCTCTATTGCAGCATTGAAGTCTCACTGCTCGGATGCCAAAAAAACTCTTGAAAGAATAATGACATGGCCCCTTCCTCTCTTGACCTAAACACTGCTGAGAACTTATGGCCCTTCTTAATGGGGATATTTATGGTGAAGGAAAACTCACCTGAAAGCAGGTTCACACTGAGCACATGTAACAGAGTCTGGAGATGCCGTGGAGAACGATCTGCTGCCTACAACATTTTTCAGTATGACCGGTTTGGCAGTGGGTCAGTAATGGTGTGGGTTGGCATTTATTTGGAAGGCGGCACAGCCCGCCATGTGCTCGCCAAAGGTAGCCTGACTGCCATTAGGTACCGAGATGAGATCCTCAGACCCCTTGTGAGACCATATGCTGGTGCAGTTGGCCCTGGGTTCCTCCTAATGCTGGACAATGCCAGACCTCATGTGGCTGGAGTGTGTCATCAGTTCCTGAAAGATGAAGGCATTGAAGCTATGGACTGACCCGCCCGTTCCCCAGACCTGAATCCGACTGAGCACAGCTGGGACATCATGTCTCGCTCCATCCACCAACATCACGTTGCACCACAGATTGTCCAGGAGTTGGCGGATGCTTTAGTCCAGGTCTGGGAGGAGGTCCCTCAAGAGACCATCCACCGCCTCATCAGGAGCATGCCCAGGCATTGTACAGTACGGCGGTCATACAGGCACGTGGAGGCCACACACAATACTGAGCATATTTTCCTTGTCATAAGGCATTTCCGCTGAAGTTTGATCAGCCTGTAATTTGATTTTCCACTTTGATTTTGAGTATCATTCCAATTCCAGACCTCCATGGGATATTCATTTTGATTTATGTAAGTCCGTAAGGACAGGGTCCTCTCCCCTCTGTACCAGTCTCATTGTAAATTTGTTTACTGTAAATGATATCTATAACTCTTTATATAACCCCTTTCTCATGTACAGCACCATGGAACTAATGGTGCTATTATATAAATAATAATTATTTGCATTGATAATTCTGTTATATTGTTCTGAACACATTCCACTATGCAATAAATAAAAATTTGCAACTGGAATATTTCATTCAGAGATATCTACGATGTGGTATTTTTGTGTTCCCTTTATGTTTTTGAGCAGTGTGTGTATATACTGTGTGTGTATGTATGTATGTATGTATATGTATGTATGTATGTATGTGTATATATATATATATATATATATATATATATATATATATACATACAGTACAGACCAAAAGTTTGGACACACCTCATTTAAAGATTTTCCTGTATTTTCATGACTATGAAAATTGTACATTCACACTGAAGGCATCAAATCTATGAATTAACACATGTGGAATTATGTACTTAACAAAAAAGTGTGAAACAACTGAAATTATGTCCTTTATTCTAGGTTTTTCAAAGTAGCCACCTTTTGTTTTGATGACTGCTTTGCACACTCTTGGCATTCTCTTCATGAGCTTCAAGAGGTAGTCACCGGAAATGGTTTTCACTTCACAGGTGTGCCCTGTCAGGTTTAATAAGTGGGATTTCTTGCCTTATAAATGTTGGGATCATCAGGTGTGTTGTGCAGAAGTCTGGTGGATACATAGCTGATAGTCCTACTGAATAGACTTAGAATTTGTATTATCGCAAGAAAAAAGCAGCTAAGTAAAGAAAAATGAGTGTTCATCATTACTTTAAGAAATGAAGGTCAGTCAGTCCGAAAAATTGGGCAAACTTTGAAAGTGTCCCCAAGTGCAGTGGCAAAAACCATCAAGCGCTACAAAGAAACTGGCTCACATGAGGACCGCCCCAGGAAAGGAAGACCAAGAGTCACCTCTGCTTCTGAGGATAAGTTTATCCGAGTCACCAGCCTCAGAAATCGCAGGTTAACAGCAGCTCAGATTAGAGACCAGGTCAATGCCACACAGAGTTCTAGCAGCAGACACATCTCTACAATAACTGTTAGGGCTCATTTCCACTTGCGAGAAAAAAAAATCTGGACCAAAAAAAAGGGATTAAAAGTATGCGTTTGTCATGCGAGTTCAATGCAATTTTTTAATCGCACCATCCGTTTTACATCTGTATGACATCCGTATGCAATAAGTTTTTTTTCTCTGCAACTATTTTTATACAGTCATTTACAGGACCATTTACAGTGTTCTATGCCACAGAATGGTAAGGTATCCATAAAAAACGGATGCAATATGGATGGTCTGTATTCCGTGCGTTTTTTTCTCGCACCCATCGACTTGCATTGGCGAGTCTCGTCTGAGACTCGCAACAAATCGCAGCATGCTGCGATTTTTTTCTCAGTCCGATTTCGGCTGAGAAAAAAATAGCAAATGAAAAGACACCTATTGAATAACATTGGTCCGAGTGCAATCCGATTTATCGGATTGCACTCGTCCGTTTTCCTCGCAAGTGGAAATGAACCCTTAAGAGGAGACTTTGTGCCGCAGGCCTTCATGGTAAAAGGTGATGGTGTGGGGGTGCTTTGCTGGTGACACTGTTGGGGATTTATTCAAAATTGAAGGCATACTGAACCAGCATGGCTACCACAGAACCTTGCTGCGGCATGCTATTCCATCCGGTTTGCGTTTAGTTGGACCATCATTTATTTTTCAACAGGACAATGACCCCAAACACACCTCCAGGCTGTGTAAGGGCTATTTGACCAAGAAGGAGAGTGATGGGGTGCTACGCCAGATGACCTGGCCTCCACAGTCACCAGACCTGAACCCAATCGAGATGGTTTGAGGTGAGCTGGACCGCAGAGTGAAGGCAAAAGGGCCAACAAATTCTAAGCAACTCTGGGAACTCCTTCAGGATTGTTGGAAGACCATTTCCGTTGACTACCTCTTGAAGCTCATCAAGAGAATGCCAAGAGTGTGCAAAGCAGTCATCAAAGCAAAAGGTGGCTACTTTGAAGAACCTAGAATATAAGACATATTTTCAGTTGTTTCACATTTTTTTGTTAAGTATATAATTCCACATGTTAATTCATAGTTTTGATGCCTTCAGTGTGAATGTACACAGGAGTTTTGTATTTATTGTCAGTGTACATATAATACTGAGATGACCAGTGACATTATACACAGGACCTCTGTATACAGTATCAGTGGACAGGTAATACAGGGATCACCAGTGACATTATACACAGGAGCTCTTTACACAGTATATAGTGCATAGTGTGCGTGTACATGTAATACATTGACTCACCAGTGACGTCTCTAGGTGAAGTCCTACATCTTCACTTTTCATCTTCATCCAGCACAGGCCGCCATCACTTCTTCCAGCCAGGACTCGTCTCTGCAGGAATTAACACAGTTATCTAAAGCACCACTGGCAGAGCACATTACTTCATTTTTTTCCAACTTCTACACTACACCAGATGAAGGAAAGAAAAGGCAACATAGTGTCGCTCTGCACAGTAACAGGACCCCCCCTTTGAAAACGTTATCCTCAAAAAATAAAATACATCACTGCAGTAATAATATCCCTTACCCCTATGATAATAATATCCCCCATCCTGGCCCCCTTGTGTTATATTCCTGGCTCCAGCCATATATTCTCCCATCCTGCCCTCACGAGTTTCCATTCTGCCCCATGTGATGTCCCATCCTGCCCCATATGATCTCATCCTGCCCCATCTGTCTCCACCCTGCACCAAGTGTCTCCATTCTGCCCCATTTGTCTCGATCTTGCACCATGATCTTGTCCCATCTTTCCATCCTGCCCCATCTGTCTCCATCCTGCCCCATTATCCTGCACCATGTCACATGGGTCAGGATGGAGACAGATGGGGGAGGATGGAGACACATGGTCCATGTGCCTCCATCCTGCAGTTGCGGCTTGCCGCTTTCAATAATAAAACATTAAAAAAATAAAAACTCTTTCTACTTGCCTGGCTGTGATCCACCGGCGACGTCACCTCCATACATTTCAAGCGAATGACAATGACGACATACGTTGGCGACATGCGGGCCCCCTCTGCTCACCGGGCCCCATATGCTAGTCAGGGCAGACCCTGCCCACAGAGAATACTTTGAGCCACGCTACCTTGATAAAGACCATAGAAATCAGCATTAAATAGAAAGTCGCATGCCTCGGGAACTGATTGAAAAAAAAAATACTCAGACGAGCAGCAGGAATTAAAAAAAACACTTTTTAGCGACTCACAGGTCCTCATGAAAACCCTTAAAAATTTTTTGGGTCCTGTTTTTTAAATCTTTTATAAAGTATGTAGTGGAAAAGGTTGTTACTAGTTTTACTGTGCACCTTCTATTTGCTGATATAAGGCTTCCGTACGCGTTGCATTGTATACTGCTACATCTACGCAGAGCGCCACTGATTGATGTTGCAGCTGCATCAACATTCAAGACTATTACTGATTGTTTTCCTGTGGACATTCAGGCCCGGCTGGTACAGTACCAACTGTTTTATATGTGCAGTAATCGGTTATATACTCAAATAACAAACATCTGTGATCAGAGGTCTCCAATCCCAACCATCACAACAGAGACGGTCAATGTGGGGCTCCTGCCATGATCGCTGTGCTAATGCCAACATGATCACCATGATGTAACTGAATATCTTAAAGGGTATCAGTCAGCAGGTGTGTGCTATGTAATCTAAGAGCAGCATGACGTAGGGGCTGAGAGCCTGTTGCCAGCGATGTGCCACTCTGCTTGTAGTTTCAACAAAATCAATATTTATCAGCAGGAGATTATCACTAGATGACTAGTTGTCTCGTGTCATGTAGTCCTCCTGCTTTGTGTAACGCCTCCCCCTCACTGATCGGTATCGTTCTGCCTATGCACAGTGTACACAGCTGCCAATCAATGGTGTGGGCTGGATTATACAGAGCTCTGCATTCTGAGAACTGGTAGATTTTATCAAAACTACAGCAAACATCCTAGTAAGTGACACCAATGGAAACAGGGTCTCTGGCCATACATCATGCTACTCTCAAACTACACAGCAAAATCCTGGTGACAGATTCGCTTTCATGCAAAGCCAATCCATGTCATATAGTTACATCATGGAGCTACTTAATGGTGGAAACTTGCACAAGGAGGTGGTCTCCAAGGATGCAGAAGTGTTACTAGCAAAGAGGAAAATGTGCCAAGTCATGGCGCCCAGGCCCAATTGAGTAGGATTGTGGAGGTCAGACAGCTCCTGAAAAGACATATTTTGTGCCTTTGCCTTAGGTTCCCCGTCTTTAATGTACAGTTTGTAGCAGAGTCATCCATTCAAGCAAACATTCATTTTCCTTGTAGACCTCCTTTTATTTTTTTTTAAACATTCCCTATGTCATTAATAATGCCTGCGACCTGAGATCGATGTTCAGGGGTTAAATGGGTATAGCGGGTGTGTGTACATAGAGATGTGATATCGCGGTACAATATTTGTAGAGGTGATCACTGTTACATCAGCAGAAGGAAACACCATAATGTAATTGTCAAATGAGTCATGTCTCCTGAGGAATCTTCTCCGGAAACCTCTTAAATGTCTGTCATGATCAGGAGAAAAGTCAACATCCGCGAGATAGAAAGTTTTCTGGCAGCTAAGCTTCGATGTGGCTGCGGATAAAATATACAGGGATGGCGATGTTCTTCTAGGCTCCTTTTCAGTGCAGCGACACAGACAATATCCATCTGAGGCTATGTGCCCACATTGCGGATATGTCCGCAGCATTTCCGCAACTCCCTGCCGCGGGTAAAACGCATGCGGAGTTCGCATGTGTTTTCCTGCAAAACACAAGTGTTTTTAGCTTGCAGAATGCTTGCGCTTTACAAGGGATTTGAAGCATTGCTTGGAAAACTCATTGACAGGTTGATCACATATGTCGAGCATAGTGCCTGACAAGTGTGACCAACTTTTTACTGTTGATGCTGCCTATGCAGCATCAATAGTAAAAGATAGAATGTTAAAAATACTAAAAAAAAAAAAAATATGGTTATTCTCACCTTCCGATGGCCCCTGATCTCCTCAGCGGCGCTCCCGCTACATTCCGTTCCCAGGGATGCTTTGCGCAAAGGACCTTTGTGACGTCACGGTCGCGTGACCGCGACGTCATTTCAGGTGATTTGCGCAATGTATTTTTTGGGGGGTGGGAGAGGGAATGAAGGAGGACGGGGTGGGGGTAGCGGCATTAATGGGATCAGATAGACCATCTCTCAGAATCTGTGTTGTGTCAATGTTAAGTCAGTGAGTCGCCCACCAGGGCAATGGATATACTCAGTACTGGGTCCGGTCGCTCTTAAAGGGGATGTCATGGTGGCTGCGACCTGATCCGTGGCCCTGGGCGCTCACTTAAAGGGGAAAGGTCCTTTAAGGGGAATTGTGAATAAAGTCTATTGTTTGTGACACCACCTGTGGTTCTCGGTCAGTAGAAACCGATGCCGCTTAAAGGGGTCATCTGGGCTGATGATATGGCGGCTAGATGGTGACGCTTCCCACAGGTGAAGCGGGGTCCCCCGGGCTCCCAAGGTGGGTGACAAAGATGGTTTATGCCAAGGAATAAGTGGAGGACACAAGTTGTAGTCTTTACATATTATTATTGTTATTCCTGAGAGATGCGTTCTTGATTAATTACGCTGGCTGAACATTTTAATAATCCTGCCTATTATGTCACCAGCAGCACCAAACTCATACCAGTATATAACAGACCTAATGTACCATAACAGTAGAAAACACCACCGGGTAGGACAACATACCCTCCCAGCAGTGCCAAATACCACAGTGATGGAGTAAACGTCTCTCCAGCTTTACCTGCCACTGGCAGTGTAATCGCCTCTCACACTTTCACACTGTCAGCAGCATTTAGCCCCTTCCCACACCCATACTAGCCCGCATGTTCACAGAATATGTGTTAAAAACCTGGAGACAGATTCCCTTTAAGCAAAAACAGCACCACAAGGCTCCCTCCCCCCCACCTGCTTATTCTTCTCATGAATCTGTGTTTATCACATGCATGTTGATGGCGTCCTGATGTACTACTCATAGTAATGTAATGAGTTGTCCAGGTGTTTGGTATTGATGGCCTAATGTTAGGATAGGTGGTCCATATCAGATCAGTGGAGGTCCAACACTTGCCCAACTCATGATGATCAGCTTTTCGGAGCCAGACACCACAGCTCCTTACACCATGTAGTGGTCGTTCTTCTGTACTGCAGCTGAACCCTAAAATGATGACTGCACAGTGCAAAGAGCTCTGGTGCTCTGGCTCCATACAACATTTACTTTGGGAGGCAGTAGGACCAGAGAACAGCTGATTGATGGGGGTGCCTGATCTTGGGTCATCATCACTAGTGTTGAGCATTCCGATACCGCAAGTATCGGGTATCGGCCGATACTTGCGGGTATCGGAATTCCGATACCGAGATCCGATACTTTTGTGGTATCGGGTATCGGTATCGAAACAACATTAATGTGTAAAATAAAGAATTAAAATAAAAAATATTGCTATACTCACCTCTCCGACGCAGCCTGGACCTCACCGAGGGAACCGGCAGCGTTGTTTGCTTAAAATGCGCGCTTTTCCTTCCTTCCGTGACGTCACGGCTTCTGATTGGTCGCATGCCGCCCATGTGGCCGCGACGCGACCAATCACAGCAAGCCGTGACGTAATTTTCAGGTCCTTCTAGGCATTCAGTATTTTAAAATTACGTTCCGGCTTTGTGATTGGTCGCATCGCGGTCACATGGGCGACGCGACCAATCACAAGCCGTGACGTCACGGGAGGCAGGAAACGCGCGCATTTTTAAAATTACGTCACGGCTTGTGATTGGTTGCGTGCCGCCCATGTGACCGCGACGTGACCAATCACAGCAAGCCGTGACGTAATTTCAGGTCCTGAATGCAGAAATAGGCATTCAGGACCTGAAATTACGTCACGGCTTGCTGTGATTGGTCGCGTCGCGGCCACATGGGCGGCACGCGACCAATCAGAAGCCGTGACGTCACGGAAGGAAGGAAAAGCGCGCATTTTAAGCAAAGAACACTGCCGGTTCCCTCGGTGAGGTCCAGGCTGCGTCGGAGAGGTGAGTATAGCAATATTTTTTATTTTAACTCTTTATTTTACACATTAATATGGTTCCCAGGGCCTGAAGGAGAGTTTCCTCTCCTTCAGACCCTGGGAACCATCAGGATACCGTCCGATACTTGAGTCCCATTGACTTGTATTGGTATCGGGTATCGGTATCGGATTAGATCCGATACTTTGCCGGTATCGGCCGATACTTTCCGATACCGATACTTTCAAGTATCGGACGGTATCGCTCAACACTAATCATCACCAATCTGACATTGATCCTAATTGTGCTAATTATAGGCCAATAAATACTTCTTTAATTGATTCTATCAGTGGGCATAATTACACAATGAATCTAAAGTATACTTATCAGTAAAATGTACAGTGAAGACTTTGGCAACAAGATGTTAACATTACGATGACGCAGAACAGTATAAAGAGATAATAATGGCCATTAACGCTGGACTGAAAAATGTGACTGGAAGTAAGAACATCCGAGGCTGGGTTTCAGAAGGTGAGAGACGCCGGCATGACATCACATAATGATGATTGAGGAAAAAATATCTATTCTGACGCATGAACTAAACTATTATAAGTCCAAGGTGAATATGTGGAACTTCATCTCCCGCTGCCTCTGGCAAGGTTATTCAGAATATTACATCCAGCTGTTCGAGCCTGTCTTCATGAGGAGAAGATTTATGGACAAAATGGTCTTTTCTCACTACTAGGATCAGATTATCGTATTACACAGAACAGAATGCATTCTCAGAGATCGTCTATATCTCTCTTCTCTGACTTTAAGGAGTTGTATAGTTTCATATCGTGTCTGGTGCGTCAGTGTTTTAACCATAGCGCTAAACTGGGAAGGTTTCACTGTATCCACTTATAGCCATTTACAAAAGTATTCATGCCCCATGAACTTTTCCATAATTTTTTACATTACACCCACAAACTTACATACATTTTATTGGGATTTTAGGTGATATGCCGACACAAAGTAGCAAGTATTTGTGAAGTGTAAACCAAATGATACATGGTTTTCTCATTATTTTAAAACTATAAATCTGAAAATTGTGACAAGCAATACAATTTGTATTCAGCCCCCTGTAGTCTGATTCTCCATAAATAATATCCTGAGTGACCAGTTGCCTCCAGAAGTCGCAAAATTAGTAAATTGAGTCCACCTGTGTGTTATTTATTCTCAGTAAAACTACAGCTGTTCTGTGAAGACCTCAGAAGTTTGTTTGAGAAAATTAGGGATCAAAGAACATCATGAAAATCAGGGAACACACAAGACATGTCAGGGATAAAGTTGTGGATAAGAGTAAAACTGAGTTATGCTGTGCAAATTAATTGGGACAAAGCAAAAAAACATATTTTTGAATATTTAATAATAAAATGTTATAATGCACTGTTACATACTAATTTTAGTAAGAAATATGTCCTCCTTTAGCAGATATGAGATTTTCAATGCGTTTTGGCATTGATTCTACCAAGTTTTTGCATAAATTCTTCAATTCTTCATCATCGACCCACACTTGTATGGCACTGTTTATCATGCATTCTTTGGTTGTACAGTCCATTTTGCCAAGACGTCTCTCCACAATGCTCCACAAATTTTTCTATAGGATTTAAGTCTGGTGAATTGCCAGGCCAGTCCAGCACTTTTACTTTATTTCCTTGCAGGAATTTCTTCACACACTTGGAATCTTGGCATGGAGCCAAATCTTGTTGGAATGTCCCTTCAAATTTACAGATGAATGGCACAATAAAACGTTTTAAAACGTCTATGTATTTGGATGAATTCATCATACCATCAACAGGAAATAAGCTCCCTGTACCATCAGCTGTAAAAAAGCCCCAAAACGTCTGTTTTTGAGGGTGTTTTACAGTTTGTTGAATACGATCAGCTCGCAATGGTTCATTTTTGCTTCTTCTAACAACACTTGCTCTGTACCCTTGAACAAAAAGATGGGTTTTATCACTTAAAATTACCTTTTTCCGCTGACTAGTTGACCAAGATTTATTTATTATATGTTAAAACTGGTTTGAATCACTGACTGTTAACCAACTTACGATTTTACTTAAAAAAATGCTTTGTCCCAATTAATTTGCACAGCACTGTACACACCTTGGCTGCTATGAATGAGCTTATTAATGGTTGACTGAGGAATATTCTGCCACACTGAATGCACTTGGGCAAATCATCAAGATTCTCTGCTGGCAGCTTCCAATTGCAATTGCCGACTAATGACGTCCCTTTGGAGAAATGGCCGAACCACAGGCTCTACCACCAAATCAATGTAATGTCGAGCTGTTGGGGTATGTGCACTTGTAGAATGATCCTCTGCGGATTTTTCTGCAGCGGATTTGATAAATCCGCAGGTCAAAAACAGGGCGTTTTTCCTGCGGATTTACCGTGGAATTACCGCGGTTTTTGTGCGGATTCCACTGCGGTTTTACACCTGCGGTTTTCTATTATGGAGCAGGTGTAAAACCGCTGCGGATTCCGCACAAAGAATTGACATGCTGCGGAATGTAAACCAATGTGCTTCCGCGCGTTTTTTTCCGCAGCATGTGCAGTGTGGATTGCGTTTCCCATAGGTTTACATTGTACTGTAAACGCATGGGAAACTGCTGCGGACCCGCAGCTGCGGAAACGCTGCGGATCCGCAGCAAAATCCGTAGCGTGTGAACATACCCTTAGTGTTCCTGGAATGAAGACAAGACGGGTCCGGCTACCGTACATTTGTTCCGGTTGTTTAAACTTTTTATTCCACTACAGAAACTTTTCTTTTGCCTCGGCTTTAGAGGCACGGATGAAAATGACAGCATCAAGATGACAAATATTATTTCTATAATACACTGAGAGAGAAAGATTATTTTTGGGAAAGTCAATATCAGCAGTGAGCTGAAGAAGAAACAGTTTAAGCCAGTGCGTTTGATTTATACAGAAACTTCATACTTGGATATTAAGTTAAATTCCCCTACTCTACGTATATGCTGTATATACCGGTTGATTGATTTTTGTTTTAATATAATCTCAAATTTTTAAATACCGTAGTTAAATTGTACATTGGTTCTAAAAACAAGTAACAACAATGTACCCCTCATTACAAACCCAGAATGGAGGGATTTTTAATTCTGCAGCATACAGCTCTTTCTCTAGGCTACTGGCCATGTCTGTGGTCTCAAAGTAGCTGGTTACCTAGGCAAGGAGCGCGCTGCTGGCAGGTCCTATGCTTTGGATCCTGCAAGTGCTGCTCTGAAGCTGCCTGGATCGCTGGATCTAACCAGTCTCGGTGCTTCTCCTGTGCTGCAGAGGCAAACCTATCTCTGCCAGCCGCCTGGGACCGAACTGAGAACACTCATTTGACCCCGATAAAAGGAATGTCTGATATTGTTCATGCGCCCATTGGCAACTCCATAACGAGCTCACTCCCTGGGCGTCGATGGACTGCAATGAGGGCCGGGGGATTTTCTGAAGATCCCCGTATCTGTCATTAGGGTACTCCTGTGAACGGCAGCTTCTGGCTGTTATTCAAAGGAAACAGGGATTTTTGCCATAACCAGCAATATTGTGGTATTCCTGTGTAGAGCATGGACGATCAAATGATCGCAGGTTCACAAATACAATGAAAAGTTAAAATATATATACCGTATATACTCGAGTATAAGCCGACCCGAGTATAAGCCGACCCCCCTAATTTTGCCACAAAAAACTGGGAAAACTTATTGACTCGAGTATAAGCCTAGGGTGGAAAATGCAGCAGGTACCGGTGAATTTCAAAATTAAAAATAGATACTCCATACCGTTCATTATGGCCCCATAGATGCTGCACATAAAGCTGTGCCATATACAATGCTCTGCACCGTTGCCCCATAGATAGCTGTGCCATATATATAATTGTTGTGAATTAGACTTTTTGGCTCCCTCTTGTGGTCACTAGTGGTATGACTCTGGGATTGTCTTTTTTCTGTTTGGCACTCACCTGGGTCGTTAGTCCAGGGGTGTCGCTATATTAACTTCCTGGATCCTTAGTCCGGTGCCTGGCATCGTTGTAATCAGATCCTTCTGTTGCTCCTGTCTGCTGGTCCTGGCTCTTGCAAAATTAAGCTAAGTCTTGCTTCTTTGTTTTTTGAGTTACTTGCTTTGCTACTATTTTTGTCCAGCTTGTACTAAATGTGATTTCTGACCTTGCTGGAAGCTCTAGGGGGCTGGTGTTCTCCCCCCGGCCGTTAGACGGTTCGGGGGTTCTTTAATATCCAGCGTGGATATTTTATTAGGGTTTTTGCTGACCATATAAGTCATCTTACTATATTCTGCTATTAGCTAGTGGGCCTCTCTTTGCTAAATACCTAGCTCATTCTTATGTTTGTCTTTTCCTCTTACCTCACCGTTATTATTTGTTGGGGGCTTGTATCCAACTTTTGGGGTCTTTTCTCTGGAGGCAAGAAAGGTCTTTCTTTTCCCTTCTAGGGTTAGTTAGTTCTCCGGCTGGCGCGAGACGTCTAGAACCAACGTAGGCACGTTCCCCGGCTACTTCTATTTGTGGTGCTAGGATTAGATATATGGTCAGCCCAGTTACCACTGCCCTATGAGCTGTTTTTTTTGTGTTTGCAGACTTGGTATTGATTCCTGAGACCCTCTGCCATTGGGGTCATAACATATAATGCTCTGCACCATTGCCCCATAGCTGTGCCATATAGTGCTCTGCACCGTTGCCCCATAGCTGTGCCATATATATAATGCTCTGCACCGTTGCCCCATAGCTGTGCCATATATATAATGCTCTGCACTGTTGCCCCATAGCTGTGCCATATATATAATGCTCTGCACCATTGCCCCATAGCTGTGCCATATAGTGCTCTGCACCGTTGCCCCATAGCTGTGCCATATATATAATGCTCTGCACCGTTGCCCCATAGCTGTGCCATATAATGCTCTGCACCGTTGCCCCATAGCTGTGCCATATATATAATGCTCTGCACCGTTGCCCCATAGCTGTGCCATATAATGCTCTGCACCGTTGCCCCATAGCTGTGCCATATATATAATGATCTGCACCGTTGCCCCATAGCTGTGCCATATAGTGCTCTGCACCGTTGCCCCATAGCTGTGCCATATATATAATGCTCTGCACCGTTGCCCCATAGCTGTGCCATATATATAATGCTCTGCACCGTTGCCCCATAGCTGTGCCATATAATGCTCTGCACCGTTGCCCCATAGCTGTGCCATATATATAATGCTCTGCACCGTTGCCCCATAGCTGTGCCATATAGTGCTCTGCACCGTTGCCCCATAGCTGTGCCATACATATAATGCTCTGCACCGTTGCCCCATAGCTGTGCCATATATATAATGCTCTGCACCATTGCCCCATAGCTGTGCCATATAGTGCTCTGCACCGTTGCCCCATAGCTGTGCCATATATATAATGCTCTGCACCATTGCCCCATAGCTGTGCCATATAGTGCTCTGCACCGTAGCCCCATAGCTGTGCCATATAGTGCTCTGCACCGTTGCCCCATAGCTGTGCCATATAGTGCTCTGCACCGTTGCCCCATAGCTGTGCCATATAGTGCTCTGCACCGTTGCCCCATAGCTGTGCCATATAGTGCTCTGCACCGTTGCCCCATAGCTGTGCCATATAGTGCTCTGCACCGTTGCCCCATAGCTGTGCCTTATATATAGTGCTCTGCACCGTTGCCCCATAGATACTCCACATAAATCTGTGCCATATATAATGCTGGTGCTGCTGCTGCAATAAAAAAAAAAAACACATACTCACCTCTCTTGCTTGCAGCTCCTCGGCGTCCCGGCGTCTCTCTGCACTGACTGATCAGGCAGAGGGCGGCGCGCACACTATATGCGTCATCGCGCCCTCTGACCTGCACAGTCAGAGCGGAGAGACGCCGGGAAGATGGCATGGCACCCGGCGTGTGGAACGAGGGAAGGTAAATATGACATACTTACCTGCTCCCGGTGTCCTGCTCCTTCCCCCTGCCTGTCTTCGGTGCCGCAGCCTCTTCCTATATCAGCGGTCACCGGCACCGCTTCATTAGAGAAATGAATAGGCGGCTCCGCCCCTATGGGAGGTGGAGCAGCCTATTCATTTCTCTAATGAGCGGTCCCATGTGACCACTCAGGGGAAGAGCTGCGGCACCCGGAGACCGTGGGACGGGCAGGGGGAGCGACAGGAACGCCGGAACTAGGTGAGTATATGACAGTCCTCACCCGCTGACCCCACCACCGATTATGACTCGAGTATAAGCCGAGAGGGGCACTTTCAGCCCAAAAATTTGGGCTGAAAATCTCGGCTTATACTCGAGTATATACGGTAAGTATATTTTTAAAAATATCAAAAAATAAATAAAAATGTAAAATTGGCCTTCTTTTCTGCCATTAAAACTACGGTAACAATGGAAAAATAAACATGGGTCTTGGAAGAAGGGGAGGAAAATACCAAAAAGTAAAAATGGACATATGCCATGTCAGGAAGGGGTCAATTTTGTTAACTATAGGGAATCTGTCACTAGTTTTTTGCTACCTCATCTGAGAGCAGCATAATGTAGAAAAAGGGATCCTGATTCCAACAATGTATCACATAGTTTACCGGATGCAGCTGTTGTGACACAATCAGAGTTTTTAGATGTAGCGCACATTGTCTATTAACAGTGAGCTGCTTATCAGAGGATGGGATGTGGTTGGACCAGGGCTCATGTGAGCTGTAGTTAAGGCATTGATGATCACCTGGTGCTAAAACCTTCATTGCATGAAAACAACAGCACACAACCTAATAAGTGACACATCCCTGAAATGTCTCGGCCCCTACCTCATGCTGTCCTCAGATTACATAGCAAAAACCTCCTGAATGATTGCCTTTAACTTTTGAAATTGGAGTCTTTTCTGGTCCTGACAATTGCAGCTGGAGTGTGGCTGTTTATTTCAGCTGTCATTCCACTGGAGATTGAGTATGTACACTGGTAGTGCCAGCACGATTATTTTGGGTAAAACTATGTAAAGGTACCTAACCTAGAGGCGGCGGAGAGGTTGTCTGATATACAATTTTCAGATGCTCTATTAATGCAATCACGTGCAATAGAGATAGGGGATCTCCATTCAGAATGTGAATGATTTAGCCAGAGCAGAGAGCGGCTACTAAACCTATTGTAGGTAGAGATGAGTACACACCGATGGGTACATTTGTTATTGAGCAGAAGTACTCACCCCAAATAAGAAAATAGGAAATTCACTCAACGACTCATCTGTGACCACTTCATCCATGGTTAAACTAATGTTTCTTGGGCTCTTCAAGAAGATTCCGGCATAACCTCATTTTGCATCTGTTTGACAGATGGGACAATTAAGTGTCACAAATTGTTGGTCAATTACAGATTAATATTGAATAGTAGCAATTGATATAAACCTGGGTGCCAATCTGAAGTGGCATACATTATAGACACTCGGAATTATGACCGGTCTCCTACAAGGATGAGCACTGTAAAATGTTCGCTCAGTAACCACAAGTTGACAAGTGAGGATAAATTGAGAACTAGATGTAAAGGTGCATTGACACTCTCGGATTATCGGGAATGAGCGTTCCTAGGAGAACTCGCTTCATGATAATTTTGCAAACTAAACAGGCTGCAGATCACTTGACGAATAAGAAAAACACTCTATCCGGTGAAATTATTAATTGTTTGCTCAAAAGATCATTGTTCTTGACAGCACATCACATTGTGTAAACAGGGACCATTCGGCCGAAAACATTTGTCGCCTATGTGGACTAAACAATCTAATACAGATTGCTTAGTGCACGTCCTTAGCAAGGTCTGCCTGTGTAAACAGGCTATTTAACCCCTTACTGACCTCGGACGGGATAGTACGCCTGAGGTCAGAAGCCCCTCTTTGATGCGGGCTCCGGCGGTGAGCCCGCATCAAAGCCGGGACATGTCAGCTGTTTTGAACAGCTGACATGTGCCCGCAATAGGCGCGGGCAGAATCGCGATCTGCCCGCGCCTATTAACTAGTTGAATGCCGCTGTCAAACGCAGACAGCGGCATTTAACTACCGCATCCGGCCGGGCGGCCGGAAATGACGTCATCGCCGACCCCCGTCACATGATCGGAGGTCGGCGATGCTTTAGAATGGTAACCATAGAGGTCCTTGAGACCTCTATGGTTACTGATCTCCGGCAGCTGTGAGCGCCACCCTGTGGTCGGCGCTCACAGCACACCTGATTTTCTGCTACATAGCAGCAAACTGATGATCACTGTTATGTAGCAGAGCCGATCGCGCTGTGCCTGCTTCTAGCCTCCCATGGAGGCTATTGAAGCATGGCAAAAGTAAAAAAAAAAAAGTTAAAAAAAATGTGAAAAAAATAAAAAAAAATATAAAGGTTTAAATCACCCCCCTTTCGCCCCAATCAAAATAAAAATCAAACCTACACATATTTGGTATCGCCGCGTTCAGAATTGCCCGATCTATCAATAAAAAAAGCATTAACCTGATCACTAAATGGCGTAACGAGAAAAAAATTAGAAACGCCAGAATTACGTTTTTTTGGTTGCCGCGACATTGCATCAAAATGCAATAACAGGCGATCAAAAGAACGTATCTGCACCAAAATGGTATCATTACAAACGCCAGCTCGGCATGCAAATAATAAGCCCTCACGTGACCCCAGATCACGAAAAATGGAGACGCTACGAGTATCGGAAAATGGCGCTTTTTTTTTTTTTGCAAAGTTTGGATTTTTTTTTCACCACTTAGGTGAAAAATAACCTAGTCATGTTAGGTGTCTATGAACTTGTACTGACCTGGAGAATCATAATGGCTGGTCAATTTTAGCAATTAGTGAACCTAGCAAAAAATCCAAACAAAAAACAAGTGTGGGACTGCACTTTTTTTGCAATTTCACCGCACTTGGAATTTTTTTCCCATTTTCTAGTACACGACATGGTAAAACCAATGATGTCGTTCAAAAGTACAACTCGTCCCGCAAAAAATAAGCCCTCACATGGCCAAATTGACGGAAAAATAAAAAAGTTATGGCTCTGGGAAGGAGGGGAGTGAAAAACAAACACGGGAAAACGGAAAATCCCAAGGTCATGAAGGGGTTAAAGACTGCCATCAGGCAAATAGTAGTTGATTGGCAGTCATTTAGTGGTGCCAGTCAGCTATTGTAAACAGTCCTTAAATGTGACTATTTAAAGGGTTTGTCCACTACTCACCTCCGCTGCTGATGCCGTTCCAGCGGTGATGGCACTGTATCTCCCAAGGCTCTCATGACATTGTTATGTCATGCAATCCCTGAGGCTACCTCACTCTCCCAACTGCAGCTCTTATTTTCTCTGGATATAAGTTACATCCGAAGGAGGGGAGAGTGAAGGGGATGCTAATTGGCTGCAGGGATCACATGCTATGATGTCACACAACCCCTTGGAGAGCCAGTGTCAACACCACTGGAATGGCAGTGGTACCGGATGTGAGCATAGGTGTTATTATTTTACTTGGGGGAAATATAGGGGTGATTAGTGGTTATTTGAGTAGTGGAAAACCCCTTAAAGGTCGTCACAAAGTAGCACCTGAAGAACTCTCTATATCCTTTGCCTGCTCAATGGCTATTCAGCAAGTGGCGATCTACTGTATTTATTCACACCCTTCTATGACAGCTAGCAATATCTTTCCCAGCAATTTGTGCCACAGTTCTGGAATGGATCAGAGAAGCTAGACTTTTCTCTGCACAGTTATCATTGTGGCTTAGGCACCCATGACTCTAATGCCAATTCACCTTTTACCCTTCCTTTGACCACTTTTAGTTAAGTACCAATCTCTGCATACCAGCAGAACCTCACAAGACTTGTCCTTATGGAGATGCTCTGATCCACCTCGTACAGCCATCACAACAGTTGTCAAAATCACTCAGATACTTATGTTTGCCCAATTTTCCTACTTACGATACATCAACATTGAAAGGGTTGCACTCCATAGGCTACAAGTCCTCAGTCACTCTCTGCGACTGCAGACTTGTGTGTTTTCTGGTGCTGGTGCCAGGAGATGTGGGCACACAACTGCAAGTATGCAATCTGCATACGTGCGGTCGTGTACCGACAAGACGTTCATGGCCTCACGCAATGCAAGTGTATTGAACGAAGCTGGACACGTCTAGCTGAAGGAGGCCAAAAGTATACAAATCTTATACTTGGGGTCACATGACTGCAAGTTAATGGCATCAGCACCTGAAAATTTTCAAACAGCACAGTGCACACAATGTGAGGATTCACAAGTCTGCAGTTGGATTGACTCTAGAAGTGTACCATAAGGCCGAGCAACACTATTAAAAAAGTACTCCCATCAAAGTACTCACCCCCATTGACATTTTCTGTGTTTTGCTACCTCACAGCCTGAAATTTCACAGTTTTACTTTGAGGGTTTGCATCAGTTCGTGTAAAGAACATGCCTACAACTGAACATTTGGTCTTTTTTATTGTGAAGCAAACATCAAATAGGACAAAATAGCTGAAAACTTCAGTGTGCATAACAATTCAACCCCCTAAAGTCAGTACTATCTAGAGCCCTCTTTTGCGGAAAGTATCTATGAGCTTTCAACATCTTGCTACTGGGATTTTTGCCCTTTCCTCAAGGCAAAACCACTCCATCTGCTTCAAGTTAGATAGTTTTCTATGGTGAACAGCAATCTTCAAGTCTGACCACAGATTGTCAAATGGATTAAGGTCTGGGCTTTGACTAGGCCACTCCAAAACATTTACATGTTTCCCCTTAAACCACTAAAGTGT
Source organism: Ranitomeya variabilis (assembly GCF_051348905.1). Taxonomy (NCBI): domain Eukaryota; kingdom Metazoa; phylum Chordata; class Amphibia; order Anura; family Dendrobatidae; genus Ranitomeya; species Ranitomeya variabilis. Next base: position 1,023,202,095 of record NC_135233.1, on the reverse strand, counting down.
TGCTTTAACAGTATGCTTTGTGTCATTGTCTTGTTGGAAAGTGAACCTCCGTCCCAGTCTCAAATCACTGACAGACTGAAACAGGTTTTGTTCAAGATTATCCTTGTTTCTTGTATCATCCATCTTCTCCTTGACCCAAACCATTTTCCCTGTCCTTATTGCCGAAAAACATACCCACAGCATGACGATGCCACCACCATGTTTCACTGTGGGGATGGTATACCTGGGATTAGCTGTGTTGGTTTGGCGCCAGACATAGTATTTACCTTGGGGGCCAAAAAGTTCAATAATGGCCTCATCTGACCACAGCACCTTCCTCTATACATTTGTGGAGTCTCCCACATGTATTTTGGCAAACTCAAAATGAGCCTTACAATTTTTGTGTGTAAGTAAAGGTTTTTTGTAAACCCACTCATCCATAAAGGCCACCACTATGGAGAGTATGGCTTATTGTGGTCATATGGACAGATACTCCAGTCTCGGCTTGGGAACTCTGCAGCTCCTTCAGGGTTCCCTTTGATTAATGCCTTCCTTGCCCAGGCTCAGAGTTTTGGTGAGAGGCCCTTTCTTAGCAGGTTTGTTGTTATACCATGTTCTTTCCATTTGATCATAATGAAGTTGATGGTTCTCCGGAGGATCATCCGAGACTGGGATGCTTAGACCATGTGACACTTAGATTGTACACTGGTGGACGTCTTTTCACTAAGCATGTGACTTATGAAAGTAATTGCTTGTACCGGAAATTTTTAGGGGCTTAATCACAAAAGGGGTGAACACATATGCACATGCTAATTTTTAGTTGCTTGATCCTATGAATTTAATTTATGCCTATATTTTTCTCACTTTAGTTCACCAACTTAGACTATTTAGTGCAGATGCATCTGGAGCTCCCTCCTGGGCCTAGGGGTTACTCGGTACTGTGTCCGGTCGTCATTAAAGGGGTGGTCATGGTGGCAGCGACCCGGTCCATGGCTCTGGGCATCCAAATTAAAGGAAGGGTCTTTAAAGGGGTTTTTAGGAATAAGAATGTTCGTGATGCCACTTGTGGTATTTGGTCAGAGGTGACCGATGCTGCTTAAAGGGGTCCTCTGGGGAGTGATGGCACTGCAGCAAGGATAGGAGAAGCTGGGGTCCCCAGGGCTCCTGGTGTAGTAGGGACAGATAGTAGATGGTGTAGAAAGAACTAGAGGACACAAGGTTGCAGTCTCTTTACCGCTTTACTGGTGTAAGGCAGCCATAGTCCAGGGCACCGGATCACAGGTACTGGTATGGTCCGGCCAGCTTGGAAGCGACTCAGGAATCCCCCTAGCCAGGTGGGGTTGGAAGCCTTCCTCTCAGCACTGTGTTGTAGTCCCTTGCTGACTTAGGCCTCACACAAGGTCCTCACGTTCTCTCTGTCCCCCTTGTTGGTAGGACACTACCTGCATGACAGGTAACTCGAGCCTTTTTACAGTGTCTCTCAGATGAATCCGGGCTCTATCTGTTACTGTGCCTTCAGGTATAAAATGGTGGACAGGTGACCTGCAATCTGCTGTCCCGCGGTTTCTGCCATGGGGCATGAAGTTACCCCTACAACCTCGGTCTTCCGGCTACCGGAATTCTGTGCTTCAGCGTGGAGGAAGCTCAGTTGTAGCTTCCCTCCAGCTCTTTACTTCTGCGCTTCTCTTCCCCTTTCAGTCTTCTGCAGACAGCTCTGCTTTTCTTTCCTTCCAGGAGCTGCAGCACCACGTGGCTGCACAGCCCCAGCTTTTCTCTCTCAGACTATCCACTCCTCTTCCTGTCTCTGACAGACTGACTAACTCGTCCCCCAGGCCAGAATATATATTATCTAGGGAAGCTCCCCTGCAACCGGGTTCAGAGCTCCCCTTTCTGGCCTGGAGTCAGAACAGTGTGGCATGTGCTGGTTACCTGATAAAGGGATCCTTCCTTGATTCCAAGCATTACATCACTCCCCCCATGAGGAAAGCAATGCCACTGTAAAAACCAGTTACCTGGGGTGTTACACATCACACACAAATTGGATTACAAAAATATTAAAACACAAGTTGCAATGTAACAAAATAAGTAAAAAGTCAAGGAGGTGAATAGTTTTGCAAGCCACTGTAGCACGGTGTACTTAATATTGCTCATTTTGCCTTTCTATCCAGTAAATTCTTCTCTTTTCCCTGCTTTGTTTGGAAACAGGAAATCTCTTTCCTCTTCAGCTCCTGACCTAGCTGCTCCCTCCTCCTTCTGATAGAGACTTTAGCAGTGACTTGTGAGTAATGTGTGGCACCCCAGAGTCCGGTTGCCACGGTGACATTGCCTCCCTCTTGAAGGGTTATGTCATGCCTGGAAACAGGAAGAGGTTCACATGCCAGGTAATGCACAGAATGCATCACAATTCCTGCTCCAGGCCAGAAGGGGGAGTTCTAGCCCTGACTTCAGGGGAGATGCTCTCTCTGGTCGGGAGGAGGAGTCAGTTTTAGGCTGGTAGAAAGTTAGTCAGAGGAGAGGAGAGAGAGAAGAGCGGAGACAAGGGCTCTGAAGAATTGCAGCTGCGTCAGAGCTGACCCTGGAGCGGAGCACTGACAAGAAGGATGCCAGAGTCCTTGGCTGTGCGGGTGCTGTATGCCCCAACAGCCGAATCTGGAGGTCAGGGGATTACAAGATCCCTGGCCACAACGAACACCCAGAGGCACCGCAGCAGACCAAGAGCCGGGGCTGCTAGTGAACAGGCAGTACCCGTGATAGGCTCGCGCTGTCTGTCATACAGGTCAAAGTCAACATGCAGGAGAGGGCCCAGCTAGCTACAGGCAGCAGGAACCTGAAAATAAAGAGCAGCAGGAAGGCCTCCAAGCCCACCTGGCAAGGTGGACTCCTTAATGCTTCCAGGCTAGCCGGACTCCTGCTGTCATCTGTAACTGGTACCCCGGACTGCATGTTCATCTACCAAGAAGTAAAGGTAAAGAAAACTGCACTTTTCTGCATCCCTTGCTTATTCTCTGTACCCCAACGTTCACCACCACCTGAACCGACTGTTATATCTGCCCTGTGGCCCCGCTCTACCCGTGGGAGCTGTACCACCTTTGCTGCATCACCATCGGCCCCAGTGGACTTGAACCGCAGCGTCGACCATCCCTTGCCGAACACCACGGTTGGCATCACGAATAAATCCTATATAACTTTTCCCCTTGCATTTTTATTGCACGCCCAGGGCCACGGAACCGGGTCACGGCCCCGTGACTTCCCCATAGAACTGTCTGACCCAGTTCCTAGTACTCCACGGCACTCCTGGGCGTCGCTTCTTGCTTCTACATAGAGCTTAAAAGGATTCAGCTGATTAGATTTTAATCATGTGATATCATAGGCTTGATGGAAAAGAGAAGGATTAGCTTGGTAGAAAGGCACAATGAGCAATTGTAAGCACACAGTCCCATATATTATGATGATTGCAATATATTAGGAGAATAACAACTTTAAAGATAGGAGTGCTTCTTTAAGTACTGACTGTTTTCCAATCCTTGACATCATTGTAACATGATAAGGTTACTTCATATGTCAGTGATTTTAATGTCATGACTGATGGATTGAATCTTATGGTGGACAGGAGGTGGTTAATCAATCAATCATTTCTTTACAATGGTTATATCTACCAGTGGACCAGGCAAAGCAGTGATTACTTCATGCACAGATACAATTTCTATATGAGTACTATCTGCGAGATTTATGATATATTCATTATACAATATTCACCAAATCCTACACTTAAGATATTGCACATTGGCAGTTTTAGAGTCATGAATATGTAACCCCTTCACCACCTTGGCATTTTCCATTTTTGTATTTTCGTTTTTTGCTCCACTTCTTCCCAGAGCCGTAACTTTTAATTTTTTTTTTGTCACTATATCCATATGAACGCTTGTTTTTGCGGGACGAGTTGTACTTTTAAATAACACCATGGAGTTTAACATACAGTGTACTGGAAAATGGGAAAAAAATTCCAAGTGCAGTAGAATTGCAAAATAAGTGAACTTCCACAATTGTTGTTTGGGTTTTTTATTTACCACGTTGACTAAAAGGTAAAACTAACCTGCCATCACGATTGACAGGTCAATACTAGTCCACAGATACTAAACTAACTGGTGAAATAAAAATCCAAAGTTTGTAAGGTGAAAATAATGTTGCCATTTTCCGAGACCCGTAGCATCTCCATTTTTCATGACCTGGGGCTGGGTGATGGTTTTTTTGTGTGTGCGGAGCTGACATTTTTATTTATACCAATTTGGGGTAGATAAAATGTTTTGATCACCTGTTATTGCACTTTATTGCAATGTTGCAGTGACCAAAAAAATATTATTCTGGTGTTTTGATTTTTTCTCGTTACGCTGTTTACCGATTGGATTAATTTACATTATATTTTTCTGAATGCAGTGATCCCAAATATGTGTATTATTTTATTGTGGCGGCTGTTAGAGGCACGTGACAGCTGATCAGATCAGCTGTCATGTGCAGGGAATGATGCGGGCTCAGTGCTGGAGCCTTCATCAAATGTAAGTAGATTACTTTTTATGTACCTATACGTCCAAGGTTATAAAGGGGTTAAAGCGTAACTGTCTTTTCTATTTTTATTCCATAAATCAATAGTACAAATGGAAATAAGAAACTTTGTATTATATTTAATCAGAGAAAAATGCTTTTTTCTCTGCCAAAATTCAGTTGTCAAGATTCTCAATTATGATGTAATATCTGTATTTGGTGAAGTTTTTCCCATTACTGAGATAGGTGATGGCGGCTACGTACACAGTTGTATGTAGATAGGAGGAGGGAGGAGCTAGAGACAGAGCTCCTCCCCCCCCATGTGCATAACATCTTATCAGTAGCAGCCGCCATCTCCTATCTCAGTAATGGGAAAAAGTCTTCATTTGATACAGATTTTACTTCAGAATCTTGATAATTGAATTTTGGCAGAGAAAAAGGCAGATTTCTCAGATGAAATATATTACAAAATTTATTATTTTCATGTGTACTATTGATTTATGAAATAAAAATTAAAGCGACGGTTACTCTTTAACTAAATAATAAATTGTGTTTTACTAGGTCATAGTATAAATACCAACAGGGAAATCCTCTTCCAAGGCTACACAATCAGTTCTGGGGAATACCCTATGAAACTTTGATTCATCTCTAAGGTATATTAAAAAATCATAACTTGTTATAACTGTTCCCGCTTAAAGCACTCAATTACATAAGCGCAGCGTGCAGACGCCATGTAGCTCAGATCTTGTGAATCATTTATTACATCTTTGCTTTCATAGTTAAAAAGGTTAAAGAGAAATTACCACCAAAAAAGTTAGAATTTCCTGCAGAACTTCCAGCAGCCGGAGCCTTACTTCATATGGACAAAACTAGTTATTGCGCAGTTGGTAAAATATGTCTGGGATTATTGGGTCCTTTTTTAACTTTAGGACCTCATTTTGCCATGACTACTGTTTTACGCCGGTTTCACACGACCTGATATTTCCTGTATCGGGAAAAAACAGTACCGGAGATATCAGTGTCCGTGTGTCTGTATGTGTAATACTAGCGGCACACATGTGCCGCATCAGTGCCACACGTACCGGCGCCTGGGTAGAAGCGGTACAGTTAGTACTGTTACCCAGTGCCAGGTACTGAAGACCACTTGCATCATTTTCCCCTGTTCTGCCAGCGATCAGCAACAGCAGGGGAGAATGTTGAGAGTTATATTCAACTGATAACAGCGAGAGCAGGCGGTGGCTGATTGGACTACTACTTCCATAAGCCTACATCTACTGCCACCAACAACACTGAGAGCAGGTGGCAGCTGATGGAGTATTCATCAGCTGCTGCCAGCGCTATAAATAAATAAATTTAAAAAATGGCATCGGCTCCCCTGTAATTTTGATAACCAGCCAGGCAAAACTCACAGCTGGGGGCTGCAACCCTCAGCTATCTGCTTCAGCAAGGCTGGTTATTAAGAATAGAGGGGTCCCTCTCTGTTTTTTAAATTATTGAAATAAATAATTTAAAAAAGCAATGTGAGGTCCCCCCATTTTTGACGAGACTTACTAAAGCTCACAGCTGGGGGCTAGTATTCTCAGGTTGCTAAGGGGCCTTGGATATTGAATCCCCAGCCTAAAAATATCCCGCAGCCGCCAAGAAAGGCCACATCTATTAGATGCACCAATTATGGCGCTTTGCCTGGCTCTTCCCACTTGCCCTGTGGTGGTGGCAAGTGGGGTAAAATTTGCGGGGTTGATGTCACCTTTGTATTGTACGGTGACATCAAGCCCATGGAGTACTAATAGAGAGGCATTTATAAAACATCTATCCATTACTAATCCTAAAGTTATATTGTAATTAAAGACACAGCAAGTATGAAGTCTTTTATTTGAAATAAAAACAAAGCACACTTTTTCAGTTTTATTCAAAAATAACAAACACATCTATACTCACATTGAAACCCTAGTCTCCTCTAATAAAACAAAAATATAAAATCAACAACATCCCTCACCTGTCCGACGTTCTGTCCCATGCCATAATCCGTGTCTGGAGATAAATAGTATTCAACCTGGAGGGTGCAAAGATGCGACCGTCCAATTTGGGAACCACTGATGAATGAGCTGTTGCAAGCGCAGCATCAGTGAGCAGCGGACATTTCAGTGTATTATGCCCCTGGACACACAGTCCATGGAAACACACTGACATGTGCATAGACCGACTCACTTGAATGGGTCTACATGTGTAAGTATCTCAGGTACGTGTAAAAAATAAACCACACATAGCGGACATGTGAAAGTGGACTTAGTTGAAGTATTCTGCAGCCTCCAGGGTCTAGGTTCATAGTTTGATTCCCTGGATAGTCTTGTGTAGGTGGATACTTGCATGAACCAATAACTACAGGAAGCTTCTTGTACTTTACTGGGGATAGTTCTTGGCCACAAAGGAAAGTAAAACACAGTCTGTTATAGAACAGAAAGTAACAGCACACATAACGATTCACATGGGCCAAATACTAAAAAGTTGCAGCATGAAGAGTGGAAATCAATTGTCATGAGTGACACAGGAATCTCTGTAGGGCCTACTATGCCTACAGAAACAGGGGCATTCATCATCATATACCAGCTCAGAAATTCCTAGTTCACCACTGATGCTGACAACACAGGGGTTACATCCCAAACTTAAAAAAGGCCGAAAAATTACTCTTTTACTAACCTTTCTAGATAGCCATGTGAGTGTTGCATAGCCTTGGTGCACTTGCATTTCCCAGTTGGCTCAGGCACAGAGACGCCCTACCAACCGTAACAGTGGTCCACATGGCATATCTTCACCATGATGTCTTTCTGCTCATATCGTGGGTAGTTTTGGTATGAATTTTTCCTTCCAAAATTGTTATCTTCTTAACCTTCATCAGGCTGCATAATTTTACAACGTTAACAGGCTGCAGAGGTACAATTGTACCTTCATATATACCTCCACTGTGGGAAGACTTTCTCCTTTACTTGGTTTCAGAAACGAAAGTTCATTCAGCTACAAATGTTATGCTGATATCTATTGGCCAGTGTTGTTACTGCTCACTTATGTTGTTGTCAATTAAGTTGATTCAAACTGGGAGTGGCTTCTACTTCTCTTCCTGCCTCCCTCCTCTCAGTAGCCATTTTGCTGTTCATCTCATTGCTGTGAGCACACACATTTCTAGGCTTGTGAAGTCTTCAATTTCTTGGATACGAAGGTAGGAAAGTCTCACAGCATCTAACAGCCAGTTATACCTTCATTCGCCTTATGTGAGGACAGAACAGTCAGAAATTGTCTTTGAGCCTGGACTTGGCTTACATATATTTTGTATGAAACTTATCACTATAGGTATGATTTTTATACGAAAAATGGATAATAATTAGTATCTATATATTGTTTTACGATGTTTTACTTATATTCAGCACAAAATAAAGATGGTGGCTCTGTTACAATTTTCCTATTGGTCGAAAAAACAGTCGAAGATGGAATTAAAATTCTGAAACCGTATACGGTTTACATAATATATAAATGACATTTATAAATAATTATCACTAGAAATAATTTACTTTTTTACCTGCACTTTAGAATCAAGTTTCATTCTACTTGCCACGTGTTACTGAACTAAATTACGAAGCCAAAATTCATCTACCAAGTCATCATGAGTGATAGTGATGCTGGATCTAGTTTCCGCCATAATCCAAGAAAACGTGTTTGCAGGTTAGTATCATTTTGTGAAAAGCCAATAATGTAGTATTGTGTAGTATTTCGGAAAATTATTTATTTTTCATTTTTTCATATTTACAGATTTACGTCTGACGAAATAATGTGAATGCTAGAAGAATCTGATTCTGAGCATGAGGAAGAACCATATGTTGCATCTGATGATGAAAACTATGTACCACAAGTGGATGTTACTGAAAAAGATTCAGACATTGAACAAGAAATGGTCATAGAGCAGGAAAAAGAATACGACTCAGACGAAAGTGTTGAGGATGAGTCGAGTCTGTGCCTCAAAGTGCAGGCGACATTTGGACTGCTAAGGATAAAACTCAATGGTGTAGTGATCCACTGCCAAATGCACAAACAAAATCTCGTAATGTCCTACTACAAAGAGGTGGCTCTGCAGCAATCAGCAACCTGTATACAGCAAAAGAGCTATTCAAGTCAATCATGACTCCCGAGATGTGTGACATCATATTACGAGAAACGAATCGAAAGGCCAAGAGAGTTTGTGATGCTTACAACGAACTGGTACAACGTTTTCCTGATTCTTCTGAACGGCCACCACAAAAAACATTCAAGCAATTTACTGAAACTGAACTCCATGCATTTTTGGGCATACTGATTGCTGCTGGTGTGCACAGAGACAACAAAGAGAATCTGGAGGAAATGTGGAATGTTGCTGCTCTGCCTCTTATACGTGCAGCCATGTCTCGTGACCGCTTCAAGATGATACTCAGATTTATCAGATTTGACAACGAAAATACACGTGCAGAACGTGTGCAAACAGATAAAGCTGCACCAATATGGGACATCTGGACAATGCTGAACAGAAATCTGGAGAGAGCCTACAAGCCATATAATTGTATCACCGTCGACGAACAATTATTTCCATTTAGAGGCCATACTAAATTTACCCAGTATATACCTTCAAAAGCAGCTAAATATGGCATAAAGATTTTCTGGGCTTGTGACTCGTCAAACGCCTACCCATTACAAGGTCAGCTCTACACTGGGAAACCAACTGATGGTCCTCGACAAGTAAACATTGGTGAACGAACAGTATTGGACCTAGTGAGCTCGTATACAGGCTCTGGAAGAAATGTCACCACCGATAACTTCATTACAACCATGGAACTAGCTGAGGTATTGAACTCCTGGAATATGACACTAGTTGGTACAGTGAGAAAAAACAAAAGGTTCCTACCTAGCAACATGCAGCCTGCCAAAGAAAGGCCTGTAAACTCGACAAATTTTGCCTACAATCATGATGCAACAGTCTGTTCATATGTACCAAAGAAGAACAAATCAGTCGTGCTTCTATCATCTATGCACATGAAGGGAGAAGTTGAAGAGACACTAGCAGCCAAGCCAGAGATAATAAAATACTACAACAAAACAAAAGGCGGAGTTGATGTTATGGAAAAAAAGGTTGGGAGAGTACACTGTGAAATGACGAACATTACGTTGGCCTCTGGCATTTTTCTACAGTATGATTCACGTCACTGGGTTAGCATCCTACATCATCTACAGAGAACACAATCCAAGCTTCAGGACAAAGGATCAACGAAGAAAGTTCATGAAAGATCTCGCAAATCAGCTGTGTATGCCTGCAATTGAAGATCACAGTACAAACCGAATGATGATGAGAAACCATTTTATTCGAGGTGCAGTAGAAATAGTGCTTGGACGATGCATTCTGGTAGCATCGCAAGCAGCAGATGGCCCTCATGGTAGTCGTGGACCCTCCCCTGTTGTTGGTAGTTGCTATGTCTGCCGAGACCTGAGGCGAAAACAACGTAAGACTAGAAAGTCTTGTGTGGTTTGTGTGAAACCCATTTGCGATGAACACTCGGTAGCAAAGACAACATGCATTACTTGTGAAGAAAATCAATAAAAAAAGTTTCTTACATTTTCTTTTATAATGTAAATGAACAGTTTTTTTACTTGTTTATAATAATAAAATAGCATTATCATTAAAAAATATATTATTCTTTTTTTCTTGCATTATTTTCATTCAAAATATATGAGGGTACATTTGTACCTATGCAGCTTGTTAGGGATGCAAAAATATCTCGACCCCTTATCTCGGAAGGGGGTGGAGATATTTTATTGAAATTTAGCCAATATATTCTGGACCAAAACTGCAGAGATGTCACGAAATTTCAGCCCTCTACGGCTTTTCGAAAAAAAGTTATTGCAATTTTAAAACGGAATAGTTACAATTGTACATACTCAGCCGGACGAAGGTTAATGGGAACCTGTCATGTGTTCAAAGCACCAGACTAGGGATTAGGGACCTGTGAATCTATTTGCTCAAATTCACACAAAAGCACAACAGGCAATCCCTGCATGTGTTGTGGCTGTATAACAGCCGCCAATCATGCAGCCATGGGGACTCAAACATATTTTTTGAGCACGCCGAAGACACTCGGTTAGCACACAAGCATGCTCAGTCATCACGTTTTCCGAGCACATTCACACATTACTAATAGATCACAAGCCCCTACAGGGTTGTTTAGTCTTACTTAACCTATTAAATAAATAGTTAAATTAAAAGATCCAAAAAATTGTCTATTGGATCATTGTCATGCTGGAACGTCCAAGTACGTGCCATGCACAGCTTCCAGGTTGATGAGTGCAAATTTGCCTTCAATATTTCTTGATAATGTGCTGCATTCATCTTTCCTTCAACTTTGACCATGTTTCCTGTGCCTTTATAGCTCACACATCCCCAAAACATCAGCGATCCACCTCTGTGCTTTACAGTAGGAATGGTGTTCCTTTCATCATAGGCCTTGTTGACCTCTCTCCAAATGTAACGTTTATGGTTGTGGCCAAAGAGTTCAATTTTGGTCTCATCACTCCAAATTACCTTATTCCAGAAGTTTTGAGGCTTATCTTTGTGCTGTTTTGCATATTGTACGCAAGATACTTTGTGGCATTTGCGCAGTAATGGCTTTCTTCTGGCAACTCACCCATGCAGCCCATTTTTCTTCAAGTGCCTCCTTATTGTGCATCTTGAAACAGCCACACTGCTAGTTTTCAGAGAGTCCAGTATTTCAGCTGATGTAATTTGTGGGTTTTTCTTTGCATCCCGAACAATTTTCCTGGCATTTATGGATGAAATGTTTGTTGGTTTACCTGACTGTGGTTTTGGTTTTACAGAGCCCCTGATTTTCCATTTGTTAATCACAGTTTGAACGCTGCTGACTGGCATTATCAATTCCTTGGATATCTTCTTGTATCCCTTTCATGTTTTATACCGTTCTACTACCTTTTCCCATAGATCCGTTGACAACTCTTTTGCTTTCCCCATGACTCACAATCCAGAAATGTCAGTGGCTGGATGAAAGATGCAAGAGTCTGTCTGGATCCCAGAAACTCACTCAGCTTTTGTGCACACACACTGATTACAAGCAAACAGGTCACAGGTGAGGATGTTACCTTTAGTAGCCATTCAAACCCATTTGTGTCAACGTCTGTGCATGTAATCAGGCCAAAATCACCAGGGTGTGTGAACTTTTGATCAGGGTCCCTTGGATGGTTTGGGTTGTCATTGTGATTTAAAAAGAGAAAACACAGTAGTTTGACAATAAATGGCTTCGCCCAACTACTAACCATGAGTGGAGAAAAAGTTTTGGTGTTATCATTCATATTCTCTGAAAAAATGCCAAGAAAGCAAAAATTTTGCCGGGGTTTATAAACTTTTGAGCACAACCGTATCTAGCTATGCTATTCTATCTATCTTATCTATCTATCTATCTATCTATCTATCTATCTATCTATCTATCTATCTGTCTATAGACAGTTATTTTTATTTATGACAACAAGATTTTAATTTACATACAGTATTATTCTAGTATGTAAAAACATGATGTTAAAATCTTACATACGTATGGCATACTGATGCTAGGTGAAAAAACACACACTAGCATAGCACTCACATGACATTCAGATGCTAAAGAGAAAAAAAAAGCACACTCACATGACATACGGAATGCTACTCGACTGACACTCGCTAACTTTCCAGGCTGAGAATCTGAGTGACTTTATACACGCAGATGTGAGCCCATAGTTGTAATCAGGGTTACCTGGTTAGGGGCCCAGTCAGATGTTATGCACTCCCCCACCTCCCCTGAACCAAACCCCCAGCTATGCCTCTGCACAGAAGTAAATACATTCAGTCAGCAATAGAGGTAAGGAACTATTAGACTGTGGTACTATCATGCTTGCAGGAAATATGGAAACAGAGGTCCAGCTGAGCCAAGTAGGGTAGTCAGGGAATCTGGGTCACATTTGTGAATTTCTGCTTCTGAGTCTAAAACATTAATGGCCTAATCTTAGAATAGGTCAATGTATGATCATGAGTGATGTTTACTAGTGATGAGCGAGTGTGCTCCTTACTTGAGTTTTCCGAGCATGCTCATGTGTTCTTTGAGTATCTTGGGTGCGCTCATAAATTCTATGTTTGTGTCCCCACAGCTGTATGATTTGCAGCGGCTAGACAGCCAGAATACATGTGGGGATTCCCTAACAAACAGGCAATACCTGAATGTGTTCAGGTTGTCTAACAGCCACAAATCATGCAGCTGCAGGGACTCTAATAATCTAAGAGCACGCCCCAGATACTAGGAGAACACCCGAGCATGCTCGAAAAACTGCTTTAAGGCCAGACTTATAAAGATCCAGGGTATTCTAGAAAATTATGTCTTTCATTACTTATCCATTGTTTCCTGACTCTCCATCAGTATATTATCCCCTACAATCTACAGCACCCCACACTATGTGCACCAGTCATGATTATGAATTGTAATATTTAATGATGTCTAGAAGCAACATTCATCAAAATAAAGCCAGATTTCAGTTTTTGTGTCGTAGTTCATTGGTAGACTATAGTAAATTTTATATAAATGTTCCATGTTTGTTTTTAATGCATACTCCTCTTCATGAATCAGGAGCGTCTCACTCCAGCTCATCCCCTAATCAAGACTGGTGTGAACAATGCTCAAGAACGATGCTCCATAGGTTGCGGTGCAGAATCAGTGGACGTCGTAGGAAATACATGGATTATATTGGATCTGCAGGGATAATTTTTTAATAGTAAATGGGTGAATGAGAGACTGTTTCTTGTATTTATTTTATTCCTTCTCTTTATTTTTTTCATATTCCCATTTATGGACTACCTCATATCCCCAGGACTATTTCTGATGTTCATTGTTTTTTTATTTTTGGAAATTGGTGAAAGAGATGTGAGGGACTTTTTTATTTTCAAATAAACAATTTTTTTGCGTGTGTTTTTATTTTTGATTACTAGGTTAGTAATGGGGGTGTTTGCTACGTGCCTCTTCATTACTAACCCCTGGGCTTGATGCCAGCTCACATTACAAAGCTGACATCATACCCATAAAGTTTTATCCCGATTGCCAGAACAATCAGGAAGACCCGAGTGAAGTGCCAGTATTGGCGAATCTGTGATGCATTATTCAGGCTTGTATTTTAAGGCTGTGAAGGGCCCAATAACCAAGAACCTTCCCAGTCTGATAAGCTCCCAGTTGTCTGCTTTACCTTGGCTGGTTATCAAAATTGTTTGTTTTTTAAGTTATTTATTTAATAGGTTAAGTAAGGCTAAACACCCTTTAGTGCAACATGAACGGCACTAAATGTGCTAGTTTATGATATGTAGGGGACTTGTGACAATAAGTATCTACAGAATATCTATCCTATCTATTCTACATATCTATTCTATCTACACACGTGGTCAAAATTGTTGGTATCCCTCGTTTAATGACAGAAAAACCCACAATGGTCGCATAAATAACTTGAATCTGACAAAAGTAGTAATAAATAAAAGATCTATGAAAATGAGCAAATGAAAGTCAGACATTGCGTTGTAACCATGCTTCCACAGAATTAAAAAAAAAAAAAAAAAACTTGTGACAGGCCTGGACAGAAATGATGGTGCCATTAACTTAATAATTTGTTGCACAACCTTTTGAGGCAATCACTGCAATCAAACGATTCCTGTAACTGTCAATGAGACTTCTGCACCTCTCGACAGGTATTTTGGCCCACTCCTCAAGAGCAAACTGCTCCAGTTGTCTTGTGTTTGAAGGTTGTCTTTTCCAGACGGCATGTTTCAGCTCTTTCCAAACATGCTCAATAGGATTTAGGTCAGTGCTCACAGAAGGCCACTTCAGAATAGTCCAATGTTTTCCTCTTAGCCATTTGTGGGAGTTTTTAGCTGTGTGTTTTGGGTCATTATCCTTTCGCAAGACCCATGACCTGTGACTGAGACCAAGCTTTCTGACACTGGGCAGCACATTTCTTTCTAGAATCCCTTGATAGCCTTGAGATTTCATTGTACCCTGCACAGGTTCTAGACACCCTGTGCCAGATGCAGTAAAGCAGCCCCAGAACATAACAGAGCTTCCTCCATGTTTCACAGTAGGGGCAGTGTTATTTTCTTGATATGCTTCATTTTTCCGTCTGTGAACATAGAGCTGATGTGCCTTGCCAAAAAGTTCCTTTTTTGTCTCATCTGTCCATAGGAAATTCTCTCAGAAGCTTTGTGGCTTGTCAACATGTATTTTGGCAGATTCCAGTCTGGCTTTTATATGATTTTTTTTTTCAACAATGGTGTCCTCCCTGGTCATCTCCCATGAAATCCACTTTGGCTCATACAATGCCAGAGGGTGTGATCTGACACTGATGTTCCTTGAGCTTGAAGTTCACATATAATCTGTTTAGAAGTTTTTCTGGGCTCTTTTGATACCATTCATATTATCTGTCTCTTTGTCATCAATTTTCCTCCAGCGGCCACGTCCAGGGAGGTTGGCTACAGTCCCATGGATCTTAAATTTCTGAACAATATGTGCAACTGTAGTCATAGGAATATCAAGCTGCTTGGAGATGGTCTTGTAACTTTTACCTTTAACTTGTTTGTCTATAATTTTCTTTCTAATCTCCTGAGACAACGCTTTCCTTCGCTTCCGGTGGTCCATGCTGAGTGTGATACCCACCATGTCACCAAACAGGACAGTGGGTATCTGCAGCCCTATATACAGGCCACGCACTGATTGTAGACACCTGTGATGCTAATTGGTGGACACACCATGATTTAACATGTCCCTTTTGTTACATTATTTTCAGGGGTACCATCATTTCTGTCCAGACCCATTTCATGAGTTTTATTTTTTTTTTATTCCGTGGAAGCATGGTTGAAAAGCCATGTCTGACTTTCCTTTGTTCATTTTCATAGATCTTTTATTTATTATTACTTTTGCCAGATTCAAGTTATTTCTGTGACCATTGTGGGTTTTTCTGTGATTCTACAGTGGAATGTAAAAGTTTGGACACCCCTGGTCAAAATGACTGTTATTGTGAACAGTTAAGACAGTTAAGCAAGGTGAAGATAAAATTATCTCTAAAAGGCCTAAACTTAAATGACACATTTCCTTTTCATTTTAGGGGAAAAAAAGTAAACAAATATATTTATATTTTATCATCTTTTACATTTTAAAAATTACAAAAAGGAAAATGGGGCAGTGCAAATGTTTGGATACCCTGCATGGATAGTACCTAATCCACATACACACAAAAAAATGATGATACTGGGTCAATAGTATGCAAAAATAACAACATTTTTATTAGTAATCCTACAAACACAGGTGTAAGGGAATAAGTATGCAGAACATCACTGCCACATGTGTGACGTGCAAGCGCGCAGCTCCAAAGTTATTCACAGCAATATTAGAATCGATAATACCACGCCACTCCCCTTGTCTAATGTAATCAACATCCAATAGTTGTGTAGTATATCCGGGTATATAGCAAGGGGAGATGGCCAAGTGCTGGAGCCTAACCCACAACCCCTACTACTCCATATTGTGTGTAACCCCATGTAATTACATCTGTGGAACATCCACCAAAGAAAATTGCAAACATAATCCTTACCGAAAGTAGGGTGTGGGCCAGGTAACCAGGATTTGCGCGCCAGCCCCAACGCGCGTTTCGGTAAGTTACTTTCGTCAGGAAGCGTGTAGATGGCATAGCAGTCGATTAAAATATACATTCGGTCCCGGAAGTAGGAGGGGCTAGCCCAAGGGAAATCATCAACAGTTACTATGGACACTGAACGCCGGCCGTCGTTCGCGTCACAGAGTGGGTGGAGTCAAGCTAGTTCAAGTCACATGACGCAGTCTGGGCGTGTCCGCAGGTCCTGATGCTGCCGTACTGCTAACAAAACATGTTGCCATAGCCACCGCAGCATCAGCAGGCCCCACAATGGGCAGAAGGCAGAGGTAGAACTACGTGGGGCCCCATGTGAACAACCCCAGACCGACACATACACGTGGGAGACCGTGAAGCACAGGCACCATGCCAGATGTGAAAGCATATCTAGTTCAGCCAGGGTCTGATGCAATGAGACATATTGAGATGAAAAGATATATCCCAGTGATGATACAGAAAGATAATTATTATACCAGTAATACACACAAAGCCCCCTCAATAATGCATGAATGGTACCCTTAACCTATACATTTGAATGGACATTTACATAAAAGTGTTATTTGTTACCAATTTTAGCAGAGATTATATGTCCATATTCATAATAAGATGTCCCAATAGTCAAACTATCAGCAACATTAGTTATTAGTCCAAACACCTATCTATATAATCCGTATACAAATCATTTTGCATGCAGGTATGTTAAACTTCTAGATGCTTTGTATTCATGTGAAGTGCAGACTATTCACCATGTGGTTAGTAACACCGAGGCCTCCAATCAAACTCAATCCATTGAGCCGTCCCCATACTGCCAGGACTCTATAGCCAAGAAACAAAGTGCATTTGGATTATATAGATACAGTGCCTTGCGAAAGTATTCGGCCCCCTGGAACTTTTCAACCTTTTCCCACATGTCATGCTTCAAAAATAAAGATACCAAATGTAAATTTTTGGTGAAGAATCAACAACAAGTGGAACACAATTGTGAAGTTGAACAAAATTTATTGCTTATTTTATATTGTTGTGGAAATTCAAAAACTGAAAAGTGGGGCGTGCAATATTATTCGGCCCCTTTAACTTAATACTTTGTTGTGCCACCTTTTGCTGCGATTACAGCTGCCAGTCGCTTGGGGTATGTCTCTATCAGTTTTGTACATCGAGAGACTGAAATTCTTGCCCATTCTTCCTTGACAAACAGCTCGAGCTCAGTGAGGTTTGATGGAGATCGTTTGTGAACAGCAGTTTTCAGCTCTTTCCACAGATTCTCGATTGGATTGAGGTCTGGACTTTGACTTGGCCATTCCAACACCTGAATACGTTTATTTGTGAACCATTCCATTGTAGATTTTGCTTTATGTTTGGGATCATTGTCTTGTTGGAAGATAAATCTCCATCCCAGTCTCAGGTCTTTTGCAGACTCCAACAGGTTCTCTTCAAGAATGGTCCTGTATTTGGCTCCATCCATCTTCCCATCAATTTTAACCATCTTCCCTGTCCCTGCTGAAGAAAAGCAGGCCCAAACCATGATGCTGCCACCACCATGTTTGACAGTGGGAATGGCGTATTCAGGGTGATGAGCTGTGTTGCCTTTACGCCAAACATATCGTTTAGCATTGTTGCTAAAAAGTTCGATTTTGGTTTCATCTGACCAGAGCACCTTCTTGTACATGTTTGGTGTGTCTCCCAGGTGGCTTGTTGCAAACTTTAAACTACACTTCTTATGGATATCTTTGAGAAATGGCTTTCTTCTTGCCACTCTTCCATAAAGGCCAGATTTGTGCAGTGTACGACTGATTGTTGTCCTATGGATAGACTGTCCCACCTCAGCTGTAGATCTCTGCAGTTCATCCAGAGTGATCATGGGCCTCTTGGCTCCATCTCTTATCAGTCTTCTCCTTGTTTGAGATGAAAGTTTAGAGGGACGGCTGGGTCTTGGTAGATTTGCAGTGGTATGATACTCCTTCCATATCAATATGATCGCTTGCACGGTGCTCCTTGGGATGTTTAAAGTTTTGGAAATCAGTTTGTATCCAAATCTGGCTTTAAACTTCTCCACAACAGTATCACGGACATGCCTGTTGTGTTCCTTGGTCTTCATGATGCTGTCTGTGCTTCAAACAGAACCCTGAGACTATCACAGAGCAGGTGCATTTATACGGAAACTTGATTACACACAGGTGGATTATATTTATCATCATTAGGCAATAAGGACAACATTGGATCATTCAGAGATCCACAATGAACTTCTGGAGTGAGTTTGCTGCACTGAAAGTAAAGGGGCCAAAAGTGCACGCCCCATTTTTTACTTTTTGAATTTCCACAAAAATTTAAAATAACCAATACATTTTGTTCAACTTCATAATTGTGTTCCACTTGTTGTGGATTCTTCACCAAAAATTTACATTTGGTATCTTTATGTTTGAAACATGATATGTGGGAAAAGGTTGAAAAGTTCCAGGGGGTCGAATACTTTCGCAAGGCACTGTAGGTGTTTGGACTAATTACTAATGTTGCTGATAGTTTGACTACTGGGATATCTTATTATGAATATCTATATATATAATTGTCTAAGGGTTTTTTTGTCTGTCTGTCTGTCCTGGAAATCCCGCGTCTCTGATTGGTCGAGGCCGCCAGGCCAGCAACGGGCAGAGCATGGCGACGATGATGTTATAAAGGTTGCCTCGACCAATCAGCGACGGGCACAGTCTGCCGCGAATTCGCCTCGACCAATCAGTGACGGGCACAGTATCAACGTAGATGTCATAATGGTTGCCATGGCGACGATGATGTCATAAAGGTTGCTTCGACCAATCAGCGACGGGCACAGTCTGCCGCGAATTCTGGAATCATCATTGTCCATATACTACGGGGACATGCATATTCTAGAATACCCGATGCGTTAGAATCGGGCCACAATCTAGTGGACATATAATCTTCTCTGCTAAAATTGGTAACAAATAACACTTTTATGTACCGTAAATGTCCATTCAAATGTATAGGTTATGGGTACCATTCATGCATTATTCAGGGGGCTTTGTGTGTATTACTGATATAATAATTATCTTTCTGTATCATCACTGGGATATATTTTTTCATCTCAATATGTCTCATTGCATCAGACCCTGGCTGCACTAGACATGCTTTGACACCTGGCATGGTGCCTGTGCTCCACGGTCTCCCACGTGTGTGTTTCGGTCGGGGGTTGTTCACGTGGGGCCCCACGTAGTTCTACCTCTGCCTTCTGCCCATTGTGGGGCCTGCTGATGCTGCAGTGGCAGCATCAGGACCAGGGCCGTATTTGCCACTAGGCACTTGAGGGCACGTGCCTAGGGTGCCAGGATGCGGGGGCGGCACCTGAACAAGTTTTTTTTTTTTAAATGAAAGTCCGGAGTCACCGCCCGCACGCGTGGGGTGGGGGGATTTATTGTGTGGGGGAGATTTGAGGACACAAAATGAAGAGCAAAGGGGGAGATGGGGAAACAGTACAGGGGAATGGGGGCATGTATGAGGAAACAGTACTGGGCAATGGGTGGCATGTATGAGGAAACAGTATGGGGGAATGGGGCATATATGAGGAAACAGTATGGGGTATGGGTGCAGACAGTATGGGGAGCGAACGGGGGAATGTATGTGGACACAGTATGAGTACAGATGTGAAAAATGTATGTGGACAGAGTACGGCGTGTGAGGGTGATGGGATGTGTGCAGACACAGTATGGGGAGTCAGGTGAGCAGGCAGTATAGAAACTGAGGGGGTAAATATATGAGGAGACAGTATGGTGAACAGGAGGGATGTGAGGAGACAGTATGAGGAGGGAGAGTAATAGTGTGAGGAGACAGTATGGGGGAGAACAGAGTGGGCACAGAATAGAAACTGAGTAGTGGGGGTGTAGCATGGGGGGACAGTGTACCAAGGAGGGGGAGTATGATGAGAGAGTACAGTATAAATACTGGGCCCTATAAAGGGGACACAGTATGAGAAGACAGTGTGAAGAGGGGACCGGTAGGAAAGGAGAGGTCAGTGTGAAGAGCATGTACCATAAGAGGGACAGTGTGGGGGTCATATTTTGTGCATACAATATAGTGAGGGGCAATTTTTTAATCAGGAGCATTATAATGACACTTGTATCTTTAAGGGCATCATGTGGAGATTTTCTGCAAAAGAGCGGAGAAGATAGAAGTCTGCAGAGACAAGCTGTGGATGAGAAAACTCATCATGGGGTCTGGACATGATGAAGAAATGAAGGAGAACAACTCCAGAGACAACATCATCTATAAGGTATATGATAATCCGAAAAAAGGAGTCATAGAGTTGTCTTTAGAGGTACAAAAAAGTAACATGTTTATTAATAACCATTAATATTAAAATGCTAATAGTAAAGTACACACTCAGGGTCATAACAGAATAATGCTGTGAATAATGGAAACAGGTAAACAAAGTCCACAGTCCACACCTACAGTATACGCCTTGAGAGCCCAGGTAAACACAGTGAGTAAGTGGCAATACCAGCTTACTAATCCCACCCAAAGTACATATAGGGTGAAAGACTAACAATATATAAAAGACCGGGCCTCACCCATGTTAGACGTGGCGTGTACCAGTGGAAACCGCCAGCCCCTACGCGCGTTTCGCGTAGGCTTCTTCGGGGGGCTGTGTGACGCCGTAGCCTGGAGCCCTCATTATCATAGGAATACGTCAGTTAATAAATTGTTTTTCTAAAGCTTTATAGTGTAGTTTTAGGTCAGGGAGAGATGGTTATGGATGAGCTAGCATGGTGCAGGGACAGGTAGTGATGGCTACTTGTGGACATGTGCGGCACTTGCGGTGAGACAAAGAAACACTGCTAGCAGCGTTTTTTTCCATTGCTGCAAGTACCGCATTTGCCGGATTGTGGCAAAACTGCAAGTGCCGCACATATCCACAAGTCCCATAGGGAATGAATGAGGCCGAATGCAGTGTTGCCGTAAGTGATCCGTTACACTGCAGATGCGGAAAAACTGCCAGATCTGCTGCAAAAGGCTACTTTCACATCAGCGATTTTTTCCAAAATGACTGCCGATAGTGTCATACTCACCAAAGGGGGAGGCAGCACTAAAAGTGCCTAGGGCAGCAAAAACTCTAAATACAGCCCTGAGTGTGACCTATGGTTAGTAATGTTATAATTTGTTATAGTCAATTCTATATATGCATTACTCATTTACACAACACATATAAAGGTATGAGCTATTGTGTGATGTTTCCTTGATACTGATACCGCCATTAGACACAATCTCCAGTTTAGCTATTAGGGGATTAGACGTTTTGGCTGGAGCCTTGTGTAATTTGGGTTGGCATGATTGATTTATTTATTTGCTTTCTCCCTTGCTTGACTATAGAAGGCAAACATCTCTAAGAAAAGCGCATAACCGCTAGGTGCACCCTCGTTACATGCGGCATGAAGTAACCCAGGACTTTCCTCTCTCCTGGATGTCCTGTCTATAGTCTGCTGTGATCTGTTATGTGTTTAGAGCCATATAGGGAAAAATCTAAGATGCAAAGAACAAAATATGAACAAAAAAGGGATTGTTTTTCACCCAAATATACTAAATAAAGGAATAGTTCATGTTTTGTGAAGCTGGTCGGAGCATGCCTTAATACAAACAGACCTAAGTGCTTTTTTGGCCTCCTGTGAATATCTTGTCATATTAAGTACCTGTCGTACTTCTGGCTTTATAATGACTTATAAATGTCTTCAGTCTAGAACGGCAGAAAAAGTATTACGGAACTTATTTACCTTGTAGAAATTGTTCACCTTTTGGCCTGAATTGTAGGAATGCTTTTATAGGTGTTTATGGGAGGCACAAAGCACAAAAAGCAGCCCAGGAATACTTGACTGACAGTAGTGTTGTGACTGGTAAAGGAGATCTTAGAGTGGGATGTAATACTTATCTATTTACCTTATATACACACTACTCCAAAAAATAAAAAGGAACACTAAAATCCCACATCCTAGATATCACTGAATGAAATATTCCAGTTGTAAATCTTTATTCATTATATAGTTGAATGCATTGAGAACAGTGAAACCTAAAAATTATCAATGTAAATCACAAGTAATATCCCATGGAGGTCTGGAGTTGGAGTGATGCTCAAAATCAAAATGGAAAATAAAATTGCAGACTGATCCAACTTCAGTGGAAATGCCTCAAGACAAGGAAATGATGCTCAGTAGTGTGTGTGGCCTCCACGTGCCTGGATGACCTCCCTACAATGCCTGGGCATGCTCCTGATGAGGCAGCCAATGGTCTCCTGAGGAATCTCCCCCCAGAACTGGACAAAAGCATCCGCCAACTCCTGGACAGTCTGTGGTGCAATGTGATGTTGGTGGATGGAGCGAGATATGATGTCCCAGATGTGTTCAAATGGATTCAGGTCTGGGGAACGGGCGGGCCAGTCCATAGCTTCAATGCCTTCATCTTGCAGGTACTGCTGACACACTCCAGCCACATGAGGTCTGGCATTGTCCTGCATTAGGAGGAACCCAGGGCCAACCGCACCAGCATATGGTCTCACAATGGGTCTGAGGATCTCTTCTCGAGACCTAATGGCAGTCAGGCTACCCCTGGCAAGCACATGGAGGGCTGTGCAGCCCTCCATAGAAATGCCACCCCACACCATTACTGACCCACTGCCAAACCAGTCATGCTGAAGGATGTTGCAGGCAGCAGATCGCTCTCCACAGCGTCTCCAGACTCTGCCACGTCTGTCACATCTGCTCAGTGTGAACCTGCTTTCATCCGTGAAGAGCATAGGGTGCCAGTGGCAAATTTGCTAATCCTGGTGTTCTGTGGCAAATGCCAAGCATCCTGCATGGTTTTGGGCTGAGCACAACCCCCATCCTCAAGGAGTCTGTTTCTAACCGTGTACACATGTACATTTGTGGCCTGCTGGAGGTCATTTTGCTGGGCTCTGGCAGTGCGTCTCCTGTTCCTCCTTGCACAAAAAGCAGAGGTAGCGGTCCTGCTGCTGGGTTGTTGCCCTCCTACGGCCTCCTCCATGTCTCCTGATGTACTGGTCTGTCTCCTGGTTGTGCCTCCAGCCTCTAGACACTGCGCTGACAGACACAGCAAACTTTCTTGCCACAGCCCACATTGATGTGCCATCCTGGATCAGCTGCACTACCTGAGCCACTTGTGTGGGTTGTATAGTCCGTCTCATGCTACCACGAGTGTGAAAGCACAACCAACATTCAAAAGTGACCAAAACATCAGCCAGAAAGCATTGGTACTGAGATGTGGTCTGTGGTCCCCACCTGCAGAACCACTCCTTTATTGAGTGTGTCTTGATAATTGCCAAGAATTTCCATCTGTTGTCTATTCCATTTGCACAACAGCATGTGAAATTGATTGTCAATCAGTGTTGCTTCCTAAGTGGACAGTTTGATTGCACAGAAGTTTGATTTACTTGAAGTTATATTCTGTTGTTTAAGTGTTCCCTTTATTTTTTGAGCAGTGTATATAACACCATAATACAAACAGGCATTATCGATGCTGTCCCCATTGGGGTTCACAATCTAAATTCTCTATCAGTATGTCTTTGGAATGTGGGAGGAAACTTGAGAACCTGGAGGAAACCCACACAAACATGGGGAGAACATACAAACTCCTTGCTGATTTTATCCTTGGTGAGACCCCAGCGCTGCAAAGCTTTTAAAAACCCTCACTATTGCACTACCGTACTGCCCAGTTGGAAGACATCTACAGTGGCTTCAAATTGATAGTTTCATAGTTTATTGATCACCTGACGATCATACCATCATGAACTTCTTAGACATCATGGACTTTTATATGGTGCTAGAACCTCTGTCGTGGATATAACAGCCCTCACTCCTCTACGAAAGTTTTCCACAAAATGTCAAAGTACAGTTATATGAAAAAGTTTGGGCACCCCTATTAATCTCAAGCTTAATGTTTTATAAAAATTATTTTTTTTGCAACAGCTATTTCAGTTTCATATATCTAATAAATGTTGGACACAGTAATGTTTCTGCCTTGAAATGAGGTTTATTGTACTAACTGAAAATGTGCAATCTGCATTCAAACAAAATTTGACAGGTGCATAAGTATGGGCACCTCACCAGAAAAGTGACATTAATATTTACTAGACCCTCCTTTTGCAAAAATAACAGCCTCTAGTCGCTTCCTGTAGCTTTTAATGAGTTCCTGGATCCTGGATTAAGGTATTTTTGACCATTCCTCTTTACAAAACAATTCCAGTTCAGTTAAGTTTGATGGTCGCCGAGCATGGACAGCCCTCTTCAAATGATCCCACAGATGTTCAATGATATTCAGGTCTGGGGACTGGGATGGCCATTCCAGAACAGTGTAATTGTTCCTCTGCATGAATGCCTGAGTAGATTTGGAGCGGTGTTTTGGATCATTGTCTTGCTGAAAGATCCATCCCCTGCGTAACTTCAACTTTGTCACTGATTCATGAACATTATTGTCAAGAATCTGCTGATACTGAGAGGAATCCATGCGTCCCTCAACTTTAACAATATTCCCGGTGCCGGCATTGGCCACACAGCCCCAAAGCATGATGGAACCTCCACCACATTTTACTGTGGATAGCAAGTGTTTTTCTTGGAATGCTGTGTTTTTTTGCCACCATGCATAATGCCTTTTTGTATGACCAAACAACTCAATCTTGGTTTCATCAGTCCACAGGACCTTCTTCCAAAAAGAAATTGGCTTCTCCAAATGTGCTTTTGCATACCTCAGCCAACTCTGTTTGTGGCGTGCTTGCAGAAATGGCTTCTTTCGCATCATTCTCCCATACAGCTTCTCCTTGTGCAAAGTGCGTTGTATAGTTGACCGATGCACAGTGACACCATCTGCAGCAAGTTGATGCTGCAGCTCTCTGGAGGTGGTCTGAGGATTGTCCTTGACTGATCTCATCATTCTTCTTCTCTGCGTTTCTGATGTGTTTCTTGGCCTGCCACTTCTGGCCTTAACAAAAACTGTACCTGTGTTCTTCCATTTCCTTACTATGTTCCTCACAGTGGAAATTAACAGGTTAAATCTCTTAGACAGCTTTTTGTATCCTTCCCCTGAACAACTATGTTGAATAATCTTTGTTTTCGGATCATTTGACAGTTGTTTTGAGGAGCCCATGATGCCACTCTTCAGAGGAGATTCAAACAGGAGAACAACTTGCAAGTGGCCACTTGAAGTAGCTTTTCTCATGATTGCATACACCTGGCTATGAAGTTCAAAGCTCAATGAGGTTACAAAACCAAAAAAAGTGCTTTAGTAAGTCAGTAAAAAGTAGGTAGGAGTATTTAAAACAAGAAAATGATAAGGGTGCCCATACTTATGCACCTGTCAAATTTTGTTTGAATGCAGATTGCACATTTTCTGGTAGTAAAATAAACCTAATTTCAAGGCAGAAACATTACTGTGTCCAACAGTTATTAGATATATGAAACTGAAATAGCTGTTGCAAAAAAACCAATTTTTTAAAAAACATTAAGCTTAAGATTAATAGGGGTGCCCAAACTTTTTCATATAACTGTATGTCCATCACTTCAGAGTCCAGTGGCAGCATGCCTTACCTCACTCCGGCTTTACACCACTGGCGCCTTACATCTCTCTAGTGTATCACTTAGTGATCTCAGGCTTGTATGCAGCTGCTGAGCCATACGAAGCCATTTTATGAAGCTCCCACCACCACATAGTTCTAGTGATGATCTTACAGATGCATTTTATAAATTTTTATAAATCTGTTATGAGTTTTACCACCACAAGCTTCAGCACTTGATAGCCCCACTGGGTGAGTTTGCTTGGTGGACTACTTCATGGATAAACGGTTGTGAATGCTAGGCACTTCCATAACATAATACCATTTGTAGTTGAGCAGGGCAAATTTAGCAGTCAGAAATTTACAAACTGACTTGTAGCAAAGTGACATCTTCTAACAGCACTATGTTTTAGGTCACCAAGCTTCTTAACAGATGTGGAGACCTTTGAGGCTATTTTTAAATAGATGCATGTATTTTGTGCTAAAAAAAAAATCCTTTTCGCAATTGCATTTCATTAAAAATGTTGCATCGTTTGACTTCTATAGGCTTTTCTTTTTTTTCCCTGCACATTTTTGGCAACAGAACGACTTTACAGAGAATCTTGCAGTGAGCTCATTCTGATGAGGAACCTGCACGTGTCTGTTTTTTAGCTCGTTTCTGCTTACTTATGACCTCAAAGATATTCAACATCAAAAGCTCATCATCGGAATATGCTCACTGACAGATCCTCACTTTACTGATTGTAGTCAGCCACAGATAGTGCAAACCAGAAGCTATAGAAGCAAAAAGTATAAAATAAAAATGAATTGCAAAAAATATTTTTGACAAAAATACATGGTATTAAGTCAAATAATTCCCCTGAAGTATCTATATCCTTTAATACATGGTTGTGTGCTTACTTTTATGCCCACATCCTTTTGGCTGTGCAGCGTACTAAGTGGTACAATTCAGGTTTTAGGATGTCGTCTCTGTCAGAGTTCATAAAATACAATATATACAGTAGTGATATAAAAAAAATCCTGAACATCTCAATAACTACATTAAAATAATCAATATTACTTTCAAATCTGTCTAAGGATATGTGCACACGTTTCGTATTTGCAGCAGATTTTTCTGATGCAAAACCAAGAGTTGTGGCAAGAAAATGTCTTCAGAGAAGGAGGCCGGCCTTTCCCCCCTGCTTTAGACGCCACACAGCTGTCACTCACATCTTCTTGGTGCCGGGCGCCGCCTCCTCACCGCTTATGATTTATTCATACTACGGGGCTGGGATTCCTGGGCATGCGCATTGCGTGTCTAAGCCTCTCACCCTCTCCCACTGCCTGCTACACACACACACCAGCTGTGAGGATTTGGCAACGTTCCAGGCGATTGCACGGAGGAGGGATCACCTGAGGATGCACACGCTGTAGCAGGCGGTGGGAGAAGGTGAGAGGCTTAGACACGCAATGCGCATGCCCAGGAATCCCAGCCCCATAGTATGAATAAATCATAAGACACTGCGGGGCTGGGACTCACAGGCAGGGCGTACGTACGCACAGAGGACAGACGGCCAGCGCTCACTGCGCCTGCCCAAGGCAGGAGAACAGAGCGCAGGCGCCGGCTCATTTCAAAACAGCGGTGAGGAGGCGGCGCCCGGCGCCAAGAAGATGCGAGTGACAGCTGTGTGGTGTCTAAAGCAGGGGGGAAAGGCCTGCCTCCTTGTCTGAAGACAAGGTATTTTGGACAAATTATAAAACTGATTACAGCACACAGAACTAAGAGAGCCACCTTGTCAGAATGCAGCATTACTGCACAAGGTGGCTCTTTTAGTTAAAACCGCCTGGGGGGGGTGACAGGTTCCCTTTAAGTATCTATACTGAACAAGAATATAAACACAACACTTTTGTTACTGCTCCCATTTTTCATGAGCTGAACTCAAAGATCTAAGACTTTTTTCTATTTAAACAAATGCCCTTTTCTCTTAAACATTATTCACAAATTTGTCTAAATCTGTGTTAGTGAGTAGTGTTGAGCGATACCGTCCGATATTTGAAAGTATCGGTATCGGAAAGTATCGGCCGATACCGGTAAAGTATCGGATCCAATCCGATACCGATACCCGATACCAATACAAGTCAATGGGACTCAAGTATCGGACGGTATCCCTGATGGTTCCCAGGGTCTGAAGGAGAGGAAACTCTCCTTCAGGCCCTGGGATCCATATTAATGTGTAAAATAAAGAATTAAAATAAAAAATATTGCTATACTCACCTCTCCGAGGGAACCGGCAGCGTTGTTTGCTTAAAATGCGCGCTTTTCCTTCCTTCCGTGACGTCACGGCTTCTGATTGGTCGCGTGCCGGCCATGTGGCCGCGACGCGACCAATCACAGCAAGCCGTGACGTAATTTTCAGGTCCTTCTAGGCATTCAGTATTTTAAAATTACGTTCCGGCTTTGTGATTGGTCGCGTCGCGGCCAACATGGCGACGCGACCAATCACAAGCCGTGACGTCACGGGAGGCAGGAGACGCGCGCATTTTAAAATGCGCGCGTGTCCAGCCTCCCGTGACGTCACGGCTTGTGATTGGTCGCGTCGCCATGTTGGCCGCGACGCAACCAATCACAGAAAGCCGTGACGTAATTTCAGGTCCTTCAGTATTTTAAAATTACGTTCCGGCTTTGTGATTGGTCGCGTCGCAGTCACATGGCGACGCGACCAATCACAAGCCGTGACGTCACGGGAGGAAGGAAAAGCGCGCATTTTAAGCAAAGAACGCTGCCGGTTCCCTCGGTGAGGTCCAGGCTGCGTCGGAGAGGTGAGTATAGCAATATTTTTTATTTTAATTCTTTATTTTACACATTAATGTTGTTTCGATACCGATACCCGATACCACAAAAGTATCGGATCTCGGTATCGGAATTCCGATACAGCAAATATCGGCCGATACCCGATACTTGCGGTATCGGAATGCTCAACACTATTAGTGAGCACTTCTTTGCCGAAATAATCCATCCACATCACAGGTGAGGAATATCAAGATGCTAATATCTTTTTTGAAGTGTTAGGGTTAATCTATAACTAGTCTGACAGGATCCAGGTCCTGGAGGCAAATATGTCTCTGACACAGGGGATTACTGTGCTGAGTTCCAGCAATGGTCCATGGTGCTGTGGAATGATGTTGCTCTCAGGTGCCAGTTATGAACAGGCCTCTCAGATACTCTCAAGGTCACTATGCCGCTACATATTCCACCTTGTTCTTTGGAGCAGGCCATGACCCAGACAACACTTAAGTCTGGGTGATTGTTAAAGGGCCACTGTCACCCCCCCCCCCCCAGCCGTTATAAACTATAAGAGCCACCTTGTGCAGCAGTAATGCTGCAGTCTAACAAGGTGGCTCTTTTAGTTTTTGATTCATTTATTACCTCAATAAAGCGTTTTAAAAATTGGCCACAAATACCAGATATTGTACCTGGAGGCGGTCCGAATCGTCCTCTATCAATCTCCCAACTGCCGTCACTCTTCTCTTCAGGGGCGATGGTCGCCGCCCCCTTCGCGCTGTTGCTTCCTAAATCCGGCGCCTGCGCTGTGCGTGCCTGACTGGGGCCTGCACAGTCTTCATTGTCAGTCACAGCTCAGACGCAGGGTGCCTGACTGCGCAGGTGCGGGCAGTGCGGCCACCCTGTTCCTGAATCCCCACCCCGCACTGTGTTATTCATTATGCACAGTGCGGGGCTGGGGTTCCTGGGCATGCGCACTGCGCTTGTCAGACGCTCCCTCGGTCCCCCGCCTTCCAGCGTTGTTCTTTGTGGCTGTTCAAAACGTCGGCAATGAAACCTGTATATTCCGGCAATGCTGGAAGGCGGGGGACCGGGGGAGCGTCTGACAAGCGCAGTGCGCATGCCCAGGAACCCCAGCCCCGCACTGTGCATAATGAATAACACAGTGCGGGCCCCAGGCAGGCACACACAGCGCAGGCGCCGGATTTAAGAGGCAACAGCGCGCAGGGGGCGGCGACCATCGCCCCTGAAGAGAAGAGTGACGGCAGTTGGGAGATTGATAGGGGACGATTCGGACCGCCTCCAGGTACAAAATCTGGTATTTGTGGCCAATTTTTAAAACGCTTTATTGAGGTAATAAATGAATCAAAAACTAAAAGAGCCACCTTGTTAGACTGCACAAGGTGGCTCTTTTAGTTTATAACGGCTGGAGGGGGGTGACAGTGGCCCTTTAAAGAGGTCACCCAGACTTCCAGGATCCTTTTAACTCCTCTGATAAAGTGCTGTTAAACGTGGAACTATGTTTCCAGAACCTGTTGTTATCTGCATTTGCTTTCAGTGACTGTGATTCTGCAACCAACTTTATTGATTCAGGAATGGTTCTTAAATTAATATAAGGGACAGTTAGATTAGACCCATTCAAATAGTCGACACCAGCTTGACATGGCTTCAGTAGAATGGGCGTTAGGTAAATATAATTGTGTTTGTTATTTTTAAATTAAAAAGTAAAAGTGTGTTTTGTTTTTATTTCAAATAAAATACTTTATTCTTTTGTGTCTTTATTTACAATATAACTATAGGATTAGTAATAGAGAGGTGTCTTATAGACACCTCTCCATTACTAATCCGTGGGCTTGATGTCACCAGACAATACAAAGGTGACATCAATCCCACAAATATGAACCCAACTTGCCAACGCGACAGGGCAAGTGGGAAGAGCAGGGCAAAGCGCCATGTAATAGATGCACCTTTTCTGAGATGGCTGTGGGCTGCTATTTTTAGGCTTGGGGGCCCCCTTCCCAGCCTGAGAATACCAGCCCCAGCTGTCTTCTTCAGCTTGGCTGGTTGTCAAACATGGGGGGGCCCACGCTGTTTTTCTAATTATTTAAATAATTTAAAAAATACAGCAGGAGACCTCTCTGTTCTTGATAATCAGTCTTGCTAAAGCTGACAGCTGGGGGTTGCAGTCTACAGCTGTCAGTTTTGCCTGGCTGGTTATCAAAAATACAGTCTTTTTTTGTTTTACTTATTTATAGCGCAAGTGGCTGATGAAGACTCCCAACAGCCGCTGCCTGTTCTCGCTGATAACAGTTAAATACAACTCTCAACATTGTCCCCTGTTATCGCTGATCGCAGTGTGAGCAGGGTACAGTGATGTGAGCTGTCTTCAGCACCCGGTACCGAGGAAAAGCGTGATCAGTACCGTTGATTCCCAGGTGCCCGTACGTGTCACACTGATAACACACAGATGACATCAGTGACATCCGTGTGTCATCAGTGTACACGTGTGCGGGATATTTTGCGGCTGTTAAAAAATGGACATGTCAGCATGTTTTGCCCATGGACAAACGGTCCGTGGAAACACACTGACATGTGCACAGACCCATTCACTTGAATGGGTCTTCATGGGTAAGTGTCTCAGGTACGTGTAAAAACTGTCACTACAGCTACCAGAAACACTAATGTCTGAAAGAGCCCCAATAGAGTATTTCAGAAACGATTATCTAAACTAAACATCCCTTTTAAGTAAAGGGCAAATGATGTACTATTACACTTTTTCACAATTTTCACACTTTTTATTGATAATTCAACTTATTTTAGAATAGAATTAATCCATTTTGCTACATTTGGAAACTTCTACGTTTTGCAATTTAATTTTTTTACTGCCTGCCCAGGTAGATTCCTAAGCAGCTATCATTTTATTTTGAAGGCTGGTGGGTGGGTGATTCACCAAAACTGTCCATATAAATCAATCTCCCCTTTTCTGTTTTTCACTTTAGCTGACAAAATGTATTCTCCTTACGCATCCGCTACCAAGCCCAGGTCTTCTGCTGACATTGAGATTTGTATTGAGATTAAACTCTGATTGATCAGTGCTGGACACAGCCACAGGGTTACTGAAAATCCTACAGAAATAACATACAACTTTGAGGGATTAGAACTGAGAAATATTTAGGAGAATCTAGCCAAAATACTTTTAAGTTTTCCTTTTATCATAATAGTCATTATTGTGATCTTTAGGAACAGATGCACAATTACCATAAAAGTCTACAGTCCCATTGGAGCAATTGTACCCTTATTATCTATACTGTTGATCAGACCAGGGCAAAGTGCAGCCCACAGGTCACATACAGCTTTCTGGCTATTCCAGTCAGGCCTGCGAACCTAGACAGTCTAAGGGCTGAAAATAGTTGCCCACAGGCCACGCCATACCCTCACCTGCCGCCTGGCCGCCGCTGTATGCATCCTGATATTACCGCTATCTGCATACTCAAGATACAGACAGCGGCAAATACATTGGTGGAGGACAGAGCTGCCAGCTCCTTCTTCCACCAATCTGCAACTGAGACAGCAGACGAGATGTTGCCAGTACATCATGTCTGCTGTGCAGAGAGTCAGTGCACAGGAGACCGTAGCAGAGTACCAAGAGAACAGGAGTGAGAATGGGATGTAAATGGGATGTGTACCTGCATATAAGGGGCTATGTGGGGGCTAATACTGTATATATGAGGCTATTTAGGGGCTCATACTGTATATAAGGGGGCTGTGTGTGGAGCTCATACAGTATATAGGGGGCTGTGTGTGGGGGCTCATATGGTATATAGGGGCTGTGTAGGGACTTATGCTGTATATAAGTGACTATGTGGTGGCTCATACCATATATAGGGAGTTCAATGTGTACATCCAGACTGGTGATGAACCTACAACATCTTATGAAAAATAGAATGTCTTCCTCTTCTGAAACAATACATTGTGAAGATATAAGGTACATCAGCAAACAAAACAGACAACACATATGGAGCACCCGCCAGGGCCATGGGGTACTCGGGCCGGGTTCGATGGTTCTTAAGGGGATGGTCACGGCAGCAGTGACCCGGCCCGTGGCCCTGGGCGTCCAATGAAAAGTGATGTGAAGGGGAAAATAAAGTTTATGGGGAGATTAGTTTGTGACGCCACAAGTGGTGGTCGGCAAGGAATTGCCGAAGCTGTGGTTCAGGTCCACTGGGGCAGATGGTGATGCAGCAGAGGTGTTACATCTCTCCACAGGTAGAGCTAGGCCCTAGGGCAGTTAAGGAATTAAAGTCTAAGACGGTAAATGTAGTGTAGGGCAGGTGGCGCAGCAATAATTCAGAGGTACAGCGGGGTGCAATTTCCACACTTTATTCACAGTTCTGATATGCAATCCCCAGCTGGGTGCTGTGTCCTCCGGGTCTGTGGTCCAGTCAGCTCTCAGGTAATTTGGGGTACATTTTGCCAGAACCCCCTTCTTATGTTCCTTCCCTGGCCATCTCTTTGCACTGCCTCCCACCTCTCCTGCCTCTGGCTTCACACACAGTGTCCCAAACCAGCAGCCGTGGTTCCTGTCGGCCAACACTCCTGTCCCCTTGATCCTATGTGGCTGCCTTTTCAGCAAATGTGTGTGGAATTGGCTGTAGCACATACAATTACCGTATTTTCCGGCGTATAAGACGACTTTTTAACCCCCGAAAATCTTCTTAAAAGTCGGGGGTCGTCTTATACGCCGGGAATCGACTTGTACGCCGGTGTATATGGTGGGTGGGGAGGGGGAGTGATCCTGATGACGAGGGGGCGTCTCACAGGAAAGTGAGTAATCCCCATTACCTTATCCTAGCGGTGCAGCGTGGGGGTGTCAGTGCTGGGAGCGGCGGCAGCTGCTGTGTTCTGGTGCGGCGGCTCCTCTTCTGTGTGGGGCCTCTGTGCTGTGCGGTGGCGGCGGCAGCGGCGTATCTTTATCCAGTTGGGGCTCCTCCGGCATCTCCTTAGCCCTGGAGGCCCCGCCGCAACTCCATCGGTGCAATGTGGTGGCCTCCGGGAAAATGGCCGCTGCTCAGATTCAGATCTCGTGTCCCGAGATTTCGGGACGAGATCTGAATCTGAGCAGCGGCCATTTTCCCGGAGGCCACTGCATCGCACCTATTGAGCTGCCTCCGGGAAAATGGCCGCTGCATTGCACTCATGGAGTTGCGGCGGGGCCTCCAGGGCTAAGGAGATGCCGGAGGAGCCCCAACTGGATAAAGATATGCCGCCGCCACCGCCACCGCACAGCACAGAGGCCCCACACAGAAGAGGAGCCGCCGCACCAGAGCACAGCAGCCGCCGCACCAGAGCACAGCAGCCGCCGCACCAGAGCACAGCAGCCGCCGCCGCCACTCCCAGCACTGAGACCCCCACGCTGCACCGCTACGATAAGGTAATGGGGGATACTCACTATCCTGTGAGACGCCCCCTCGTCATCAGGATCACTCCCCCCCCCCCCAAAAGGCACATATTCACCGGCCCTATAAGACGACATAGGGTGTATAAGAAGACCCCCGACTTTTAAGAAGATTTTATATTTTAACTGGTAAAGTTGGGGGGTCGTCTTATACGCCCAGTCGTCTTATACGCCGGAAAATACGGTACTTCAGCCTCCAGTTTGCTAGAAAGTAAATCACTATGCAAAGACCAGCACCAATATTACTGCCATATGTTGACCATATAGTGGTTGATTTCAGTCCTGCAGAACATGTAACAGATTGCAGTACAGTTATAGATATTGACTTAAAAGCTGACGTTCTTTCTGATGGAAATGTTAACTTTTCCCATCTTTTCTATCTGGCCCAGATCAAAATGACAGGTTCTACAGCCACAACTCCTCTGCAGAGTTTACAACAAAGATACATTTGACTTCTCACATTTCCAGCACCGTCCCCATCTATCCCTACCTACACAAACTCCTCATCCTGCTGATACCCTAATGCTGAGCCACTGCTGCTGGACATGTGTCCCTATCACTGCAATTGCTGTGTGACACAATAACGGCTCCTCTTTCTGCCTCACAGAATACAAAATTCCCACCACTATGCCTGTTACAAAGTAAAATGTTTCCTTTGTGTCCTCTACATAGTAAAACTGCCTCAAACAAAATATTAATGTCATCTGTAAGAAAGTAATAATTCCCCTTGTGTACCCCTTTGATAGGATAGTCACAAAACCCTAAGTGCCCCTATAATAATAAGTGCCCACTTTTAACATTTAGTAATGTCTGTTCCCTTGTGCTTCTCCTGTACAGTTCACCTCTACACAGTATGATGACCCCCAAAAGGTATGATGCCACCACAGTAGTCCCTAGACTGTATGATGGACCCCATGGTAGCCCCACAGTAGCCTCCACACTGTATATTAACCACTTAGTAGCCCTCACACTGTATAATAGTCCCTTAGTAGCCTCAACACTGTTTGATAGCCCGCACACTGTATGATAGCCCCACTGTAGCCCCCACACTGTATGATGGCCCTCACAGTAGTCCCTAAATTGTATGATGCCCTCCACAGTAGTCTACACAGTATATTGGCCACCTTAGTAGCCCTCACTCTATATGATTGCCCCATTAGTAGTCTACACTATGTAGGAGGGACAGTTTAGTAGCCCTCACTCTGTATCATGGTCATAGTAGTAACACCATGCTGTATTATGATCCCTCTTAGTCGTTCCACACTGTATCATGTCCCACTTTGTACCTCCCACACTATATTATGGCCCCCTGTCAAGACTCTGTTGTCGGGTGTCCCGTGACCAGGGGCTTCTTCCCTGTCCCCATCACTGGGGAGCCCTAACTTGCCCTGTTCCCTGGATTGCTTCTGATGGTTAAGACGCCAGGGGGCCCACATACCTTGCTTTAGCTCCTGAATCCGGCCTCTGTCTGTAACCTTCCCCCACCCAGGGAAGAGCGGAGTAATAGTGTGCCATAATACACCAACCAGACTAACAAGGTAATACAAATAGGGGTAACGAAAAATACCAAACATACAAATATACTCACACATACAACAGAGGAATGCACTGGGGAGTGAAAAATGGGGTTAAACCAAAGTAGTAGAAGAAAGGGAATTATCACACACTCAAAACCTAGAAACAGCCACAGATAAATCCACCAATTGCCTTTCTCCAATAATAACCAGCAATAACCACCAGCCATGCAGCAAAAGCTAACTCTGACAATGAGTGCTAGCAAGGGCCCAGATTATATAGATTTCATAAAAACTGACCATCACATCCAAACATAGACTAGGTGTGAACAGGTGCTAGCCTAGAGTCACCAACTTATATACAATCAAATAAATAAGGCAGCACTCTGTAGCGCCAAAACTTGCAAACATGAAATATGAAAATTTAATTGCATTACTGCACTAAAAATATGAAAAATTGAGAAAGTTTAGCGCATAAATTGGCCAATTCATGTGTATCTGGTAGCCATGATAAGGCATTGGTCCTGGTAAATGAGAAATGCAAGTTTTGGCGCTACACAGTGCTGCCAGGTTATATAGGAGATGGGAGTGGCCAACAGTGCACAGCTGAGAGTCTAAACACAGGACAGCTTCCAGGAGCTCTCAACTGATCAGACCAACCCCTGCACTGCTAAAAGAAACCGGCACTATTTAATATGAAGATGAAGAGCTTCTAATCAGTGTCAGTGCAGGAGTAGGAGAAATCAGATGCTTTGGTCTTCTGGCTTCTCTCTGTCGTGGTAAACCCATGACACCCCCTTTGTAGCCTCCACACTGTATGAGTGCCCTTTTAGTAACCCCCACTATGAATAATGGCCCCTTTTGTAGCCCCAACTATGTATGATGGCCCACTTAGTAGCCTTCCTTATACATAGGAGTCCCCTTATTACCCCCCACTATGAATAAGGGACACATAGTAGCCCCCACTATGTGTAAGGGCCCCCTTTGTAGCCATCACTATGTGTGAGGTCCCCTTAGTAGCCCCCACACATAATGACCCTCACACAATATTAAATTAAAAAAATAACATCATATACTCACCCAACACTGGTGAGTCCAGTGGCAGACAGGGGCAGGGACTCTGACATCATGTGGGTGTCACGGCGCAATGACATCATCATGTCACTCGACCTTGGACCTGCTGTCCTGTAGGCTGCAGGCCATTTCTCGCTGTTCTTCTGCAGTTTAACTGTATTGAAGTTCTATGCACACTGATACAGTTAAGTGTAGTGGCCCGAATGGGCCCCTCCAAGTCAGGGCCCTGGGGTGACCACAACCTCTATTCCCTCACCCCATAGCTATGCTACTGGTATAGTAGTTTAATTAGCATTTTGGCGGCAACAGATGCCCATTGTTAGTATTTGGTGCCATTTGTTACACGTCTGTTTGTGTGACTTCCCAACCAGAAGTGGTGACCATATTTCCTCTCCGTGTCTAAATCATTCACCTGCTGATTTTTGATTATAAGTTTCCACTTATAAAAATAAGAAAGCCTGACCTGAAGACCAGATAATAAGCACCAGGGTCACTGATTACCTATACAGTATATATTTATTCTACTTCATTGTGTTGGTTTCTCAGGTGTACGATATAAATTGGAATGCAAGTGTTATTTGTGTCACTTTGGTGTATCGTAAGTATTTACTGCCAGTAATGACTGCACCACATCTGCTGTAGAAATTATGGGAATGGGGGTATCAAACTTTAGAACAAGCTCAGTAATAACAACACTCTGAATAAACTTTTTTCATATGTCAATAAATCAATATAACAAAGCATAGAACTAAACAGAAATGTAATTGACATGAAATTAGAAATTACCAAACCCAGGATCCAGGAAGCACACGACCAAGAACCATAAAAGTCTCACTTGTATAATTCCTGGGGTTTTATGAGCAGGAATAGAAATACAATTCTAATGTGTCCCCGAGGAGCACACATTATAATGACACCTTGCGCCTAAGCACAAAACCTAGGCATTGAGTAGCATATAACCTGCTGAGCTTCTTAGTAATCTCTAGCTATAGTATTGCCTATGAACAGTGTATTATACAGTTATATGAAAAAGTTTGGGCACCCCTATTAATCTTAAGCTTAATGTTTTATAAAAATTGTTTTTTTTGCAACAGCTATTTCAGTTTCATATATCTAATAACTGTTGGACACAGTAATGTTTCTGCCTTGAAATGAGGTTTATTGTACTAACAGAAAATGTGCAATCTGCATTCAAACAAAATTTGACAGGTGCATAAGTATGGGCACCTCCCCAGAAAAGTGACATTAATATTTAGTAGATCCTCCTTTTGCAAAAATAACAGCCTCTAGCCGCTTCCTGTAGCTTTTAATGAGTTCCTGGATCCTGGATGAAGGTATTTTTGACCATTCCTCTTTACAAAACAATTCCAGTTCAGATAAGTTTGATGGTCGCCGAGCATGGACAGCCCTCTTCAAATGATCCCACAGATGTTCAATGATATTCAGGTCTGGGGACTGGGATGGCCATTCCAGAACAGTGTAATTGTTCCTCTGCATGAATGCCTGAGTAGATTTGGAGCGGTGTTTTGGATCATTGTCTTGCTGAAAGATCCATCCCCTGTGTAACTTCAACTTTGTCACTGATTCATGAACATTATTGTCAAGAATCTGCTGATGCTGAGAGGAATCCATGCGTCCCTCAACTTTAACAATATTCCCGGTGCCGGCATTGGCCACACAGCCCCAAAGCATGATGGAACCTCCACCAAATTTTACTTTGGGTAGCAAGTGGTTTTCTTGGAATGCTGTTTTGCCGCAATGCATAACGCCTTTTTGTATGACCAAACAACTCAATCTTGGTTTCATCAGTCCACAGGAAATTCTTCCAAAAAGAAATTGGCTTCCCCAAATGTGCTTTTGCATACTTGAGCCGACTCTGTTTGTGGCGTGCTTGCAGAAACGGCTTCTTTCGCATCACTCTCCCATACAGCTTCTCCTTGTGCAAAGTGCGTTGTATAGTTGACCGATGCACAGTGACACCATCTGCAGCAAGTTGATGCTGCAGCTCTCTGGAGGTGGTCTGAGGATTGTCCTTGACTGATCTCACCATTCTTCTTCTCTGCCTTTCTGATGTTTTTCTTGGCCTGCCACTTCTGGCCTTAACAAGAACTGTACCTGTGTTCTTCCATTTCCTTACTATGTTCCTTACAGTGGAAATTGACAGGTTAAATCTCTGAGACAGCTTTTTATATCCTTCCCCTGAACAACTATGTTGAATAATCTTTGTTTTCAGATCATTTGACAGTTGTTTTGAGGAGCCCATGATGCCACTCTTCAGAGGAGATTCAAACAGGAGAACAACTTGCAAGTGGCCACTTTAAGTAGCTTTTCTCATGGTTGCATACACCAGGCTATGAAGTTCAAAGCTCAATGAGGTTACAAAGCCAAAAAAAGTGCTTTAGTAAGTCAGTAAAAAGTAGGTAGGAGTATTTAAAACAAGAAAATGATAAGGGTGTCCATTCTTATGTACCTGTCAAATTTTGTTTGAATGCAGATTGCACATTTTCTGTTAGTACAATAAACCTCATTTCAAGGCAGAAACATTACTGTGTCCAACAGTTATTAGATATATGAAACTGAAATAGCTGTTGCAAAAAAACAATTTTTATAAAACATTAAGCTTAAGATTAATAGGGGTGCCCAAACTTTTTCATATAACTGTAACAATGGCGATCGCTGTGGGAATGGCGCACCTTGGACATTCCCAGTTAACATCTGTTAGGTTTATTTGGCTTTGATGTTCATATTTACATATATTTAAATGAGCAAATATTTCTACGATCTATTTATGGACCTTATGGACCTCCTACTCATGGCTGCTCCTGAGTGTCATTGGTCTAAAAATAATTTAATAATATAAAAAAACAGTTTCTCACTTTGGGCCCTCCCTCTTTATATCAGATTAACACTGGACAAAAAAAAAATGGCACAAATTTACCTGCGGAATTTGTCACAAATCCTAAAACTAGAGAAGAAGAGGGAATAAATTTAATTGGAATTGAATTCTACTCAAATTTTACAAAGTTCACATTCTCCAAAATGATTCAGAACAACAGGTCAAAAGGTACAAAGTGGTTTCTCAAGTTACAATGGACTCAGGATACAGTATTTTTAGAATATAGAATTATTTTTAGAATTTTATGGTCGTAACGTGAAACCAATTTGAATATGCAATGCTTCATTCAGTCCGATACAATAGCACTTTCGACTTGCTGAAAAATCCACTCAGTCTGCATGGACATTTCACTGGTAAAAACTTGTATTAGTGAAGAGGATTAGGGTTGAGCGAAATGGATCGGACAAATTAAAAAATCGCTGACTTTCAGCAAAGTCGGGTTTCATGAAACCCGACCCGATCCTAGTGTGGGATCGGCCATGCGATCGGCAACCTCCGCGCCAAAGTCACGTTTCATATGACGCTTTCACCGCTATTTTTCAGCCAATGAAGGAGGACGCAGAGTGTGTGCAGCGAGATGACATAGGTCTCGGTCCCCACCATCTTAGAGAAGGGCATGACAGTGATTGGCTTGCTTTCTGTGGCGTCACAGGGGGTATAAAGGGGCGTGCACGCCGACTGCCATCTTACTTCTGCCGATCTCAGCATAGGGAGAAGTTGCTGCAGCTTCATCAGAATAAGGGATATAGTTAGGGAGGGAAGATTAACCCCCAAACTACTTGTGCTGTAGCAATTTCCACTGTTCAACACCACCTTTTTTTTGCAGGGACAATGGAAGCTATATTTTTGTGCATCAGCTCTGTAGCTTATTAGGCTGCCTTATAAGGCTCCCTGATAGCTGCATTGCTGTTTGCACGCTGCTGTGCAAACCAACTGCTTTTTTAAAAGCAAAAATCCTGTTGCTCCTTTCTGCACAGTTTTCTTGCTTATTTGTCCACACTTTTGTGATCAGCAGTCCTTTTTATTGATGCCATACTTGTGCTGAGATCATTGTAGGGAAATTGAAATTCTACTACACTTCTTGTATTTTTTCATATATCTTCCAGCCACTTTCTGCCACTTACATTGTGTTGTTTTATACACTGGGCCTGAGTTTTGGTTCAGTCTCCCCCCCAAAAAAAGGGGGATTCAAATTCTCACAAAAAGGATATACTACAGTCCTGTTAGCTTGTCGTATATCAGCCAGCCACTTTCTGCCACTTACATTGTGTTGTTTTATACACTGGGCCTGAGTTTTGGTTCAGTCTCCCCAACAAAAAAGGGAGATTCAAATTCTCAACAAGTTTATATACAACTTCTACCTTGTTTTACAGTACCGTGTAACGGTTGTTATTTTGGTTAGATTTTCCAAAAAATGAGGAAGTCTGGTGGAAGAGCCCGTGGGAGGTCGTTGCCAGCTGGTACTGGTGGTGATGGTGGTGGTGGTGCATCTGGTGGTAGTGGCAAAAGCACAATAGCACCTAAGGCTGGAGGTGTTGAGCCAGTGTCATCGTCAGGCTACACAAGGCCTCGAAGGCTCCCTTATCTGGGAGTAGGAAAACAACTTTTAAAGCCGGAGCAGCAGGAAAAAGTTTTGGCTTTCCTTGCTGACTCAGCCTCTAGCTCTTTCGCCTCCTCTTCAGAAAGTTCCAAATATAAAAGCAGCGAGTCGTCAGTGGATGCTCCCGGTCAGGAATAAGACATTTCCTTGTGTCCTTCATCCAAACCAAAAGTGAAGGATGCGTCAGGCGACACTACAAGTTACTCCATGGAGCTCCTTACACATACCGTGCCCGGGTTAGAAAGGGAAATTGTTAACTGCCCATTACAATATGAATCGGACATGGAGTGCACTGATGCACAGCCACAGCCAGATTATTATGCTGTTCCATTGACTCAGATCACTACATTGCCCTCGCAGTGTACTGAGCCAGAATCTGACCCTGATGCGACTATGGTACCCCATCCCGAATGCTATAGCACCTTACACGGTGACACAGAGGAAGGTGCACATGACATTGAAGAGGAGGTGATAGATGACCCAGTTGTTGACCCAGATGGGCAGCCATTGGGGGTAGAGGGTGCCGCTGTCAGTAGCTCAGAAGTGGAGGAGGATGATCCGCAGCAGCCATCTACATCGCAACAGCTGTCATCTGGCAGGCCCGTATCAGGCCAAAAACGTGTGTCAAAAACAAAAACAGTTTTAGGACAGCGTGGCCATCCGGTGAAAGTAGCACAGCATGTGCAGCGCCCCAGAGTCCTGGTCGTTGCAGTAATGTCGCTCTGCCACTAAGGGGAGTGATGTTACGTCTGACTGCACTAAAGGAGTTCACCTGACCAGGTAACACTCACACTACACTTCACACTCCGGCCACCAGGGGGAGTGGTTCTATCTAGTAGGCCACTCCTCACACTCTGGTAAAACTGGGGGTTGGACAGGAAGACAGGGAGAAGTAACTAGGAAGAGCTAGAGAGAGGACCTGTCAGGGATGGGATCCTGACAGATTCCTAAGAAAGGACAAAAAGAGAGAGAAAAACGGGAATACAGCAAAGAGGCGATAGGACCAGAAGGAGTCGTGCTGTAAGATCGAGGCAACATCCTTCTGAGGCGCAAACAGTCGGTGGCCGGAACGCCGAGAAAGTAAGAGACTTTAAGCACTACTTCAAACCACGGCCGGACAGTCAATTATAGGTTGGCTGTCTCACTAAAACACCTAAGCAGACAACGGAGGCAGCTGTGGGAGAGGGGCAACTCTAGAGTCCCGGAAGAACTCCAGTCCTACCCCGTCATACGGGTGCGTCCTAACCATATCATCTGGGGGACGGAGAGAGACCGAACATCAGAGACAGACAGAATCAGTTGTGAGGACTATCCTGGGGAGCTCAGCAAGGAAGGACTACAACACACAGGCGCTAGAAGGTAGACACTGATTCCCACCTGCAAAGGGAACTCTGGATGTGCCGTCGGACCGGCTGGTCTCAGCCAGCCTTGTTAACAGTGCTCTGGATTGGGTACCTCCAAACCTTCAGTAAAAAGGTAAAGAGACTGCAACCTGGTGTCCTCGTTATTTACCGGCACTGCACCGCACTACCACCACCATCCACACCTATTATTGGGCGCCCCTCAGCAGGGTCACGGACCGGGTCTAGCCACCGTGACAACCCCAGAACAGAGACTCAGAGGCCCGGTACCGGGTACCCCTCGGCCCTGCGACAGTGGGGGCGCTACAACTTGGCGTCACGAACAGGATCTACTTAAGCCTGAAGAATCAGGTCATGTGTGCCTTGGAACTGTGATTTATTATACTTGGACTGTGACTTATTGCAAAGACTGTGCATTGTTATTGCCGCCAAGAGTTCCCGCCACAATTCGCCATCACTGCGCACGGAGGGAGGAGCCTTAGCTTCGTGGGCGGAACCGGTTAAAAAGAAGCGCGGAACGAGAAAGCGCGGTAAAGTGCTAACCCTGGAAGAGGAACTCCGACCTCCAGCAGGTTAGTGGGAGGAAGGGACAGCCATGTCTGAGTCAGGGGAAGCGGAGGTGGCGGTCGCAGCCGTGAACGCAGAGGCAGCTCCGGTCCCCGTAGCAGACGTAGCCGCGGCCCTAATACCACCGCTGGTGGCCACGGAGCCCGCTGCCCCCATCAGCCAGTCGGACACTGCCGCTACCACAAAGGCCATAATGCCCTTCTCTATGCCGTACCTGCCCGGAGCGGCCTGGCTCCCGCGATACTCCGGGGAGTCGCACACATTAAATGATTTTAAAGAAGGAATCTGCAGCCTGCTCGAGTTTTATCCCCTGACGGAGCCTCAGAAGGTTCATATGATAATCGGCCAACTCTTCGGGGCGGCTCTGAGAGAAGTGAAGTCCTGGCCCGCTGCGGTTAAAGGAACTGCACAGCAGGTTTTTGCAAAGCTTAAAGCCACCTTCGATACCCGCACTGCTACAGAAATTAAACTGACTTTCTATGGATGCAAACAGAGACCGCAGGATAGCTTACGGGACTATGCCCTTAATCTCCAGGAGGCGCTGCGGGCTGTTAAGCAGAGTGACCCCGGCAGCATGCAAGATGAGGATAAACTCCTGAAAGAGCGGTTCATTGAGGGGCTCCTGTGCAGTCACCAAAGGGGCCAATTACACTTCCTGGCCATGCAGAATCCAGACTTGACTTTTGCGCAATTCAAGGATAAAGCTATCCAGGCGCTGCAGGAGCGACAACCCAGCCACACAATACCACCCAGGCGTCCCGCTCTCACATATCACCAGGAGGTGGCGTCGGATGCCCCAGTTGCCGCCGAGGCCGACACCCAGAGCCTAGAGGACGACTCCCCTGCAGGACTCTGCCTCCAGATGCAGGAGCTGACCAAGAGCGTTGCGGCCCTGGCCCGGATGGTGCAGTCCCTACAGGAGGCCCCCAAGGAGAAGATCCAGCTGGCCTCCAGACCAGAGGATGTCCCCTGGATGCGACAGAGGAGGACTCCGCCGAACAGAGGCCGGGACAGCGATCGCTTCCATCCGGACGGACGACCCATCTGCCGCCGCTGTCACCAGGTGGGCCACCTTGCAAGGTACTGTCCTTTAAACGAGCAACCCCTGGGGCAAAGGGCCAACCCCCAGGAGTAGGACGATCAGGCCCGCAGCATTGGAGAGCCAAATACGTTGGAGGGCGACCAGTTCTTCCTGTTGTGGTCGACGGTATCCCCATGAACGCTCTGCTGGACACCGGTTCTCAGGTGACGACTATGCCTTACGTACTTTATAAACGGTATTGGGAGGACACCGATATTACTCGTGGCCCCGATGACGATTTCACCATCATAGCCAGTAATGGTCAGCCGTTGCCACAAGTGGGATATAAAGAGGTCACCATCAAGGTGGGGCGGGTGGAACTGAAGGCCCAAGGAATTGTAATTGTTGATATTGACCGCCGTGAATGTAATCCCATGATGACCATCGGTACTAATGTTATAGAAAATTGTCTTGCAGAAGTTATTGTTTTGTTGCAACAGGTAGCAGAAACCGCTGGCCATAGTGAACAACGTGCCCTGCAAAAAGAAATCAGAGCTCTGATGCAGAGACAGCAGGTAAAGCTGACTGGTGGTGAGATTGATCGTGTCACTGTGAGTGATTCAAACCCCATCGCGATACCCCCAGGAGTGAGATGTTAATATGGTGTCGGGCAGCCATAGGCCTCAGGGGTAAGGACTACCAGGCCTTGGTAGAACCCGTATATTCAGACAGTAGGCCTAC
This sequence comes from Ranitomeya variabilis, assembly GCF_051348905.1. Lineage (NCBI taxonomy): Eukaryota > Metazoa > Chordata > Amphibia > Anura > Dendrobatidae > Ranitomeya > Ranitomeya variabilis. The sequence continues at coordinate 1,023,157,301 of NC_135233.1, read as the reverse complement.
TATCCTGACAGCCTGGGGGGTGGTCGACGTCCGCAAAGGGAGGGTGCCCGTACGTGTCCTCAATTGTGGGGCGGAAGAGGTCCATCTCACCAAGTATGCCACGCTCGCCAAACTGTTCGTTGTCAATAATAGTGTGATACAGACACCTGAACCCTTGGTCCCGTCAAACGTGGCGGAGGACAACGGTTCTGCAGGGCACTCGAAAGACTGGTGTCAGGAATTGCATGTGGGCACTGACTCTACCCCAACCCATCAGAAACAGGGGGCCTACAGGGTGGTTCACGAGTACGAGCAGGTATTCAGCAAACACCCCTTAGATTTTGGACAGGTGAAAGGGATCCAACATCACATCCCCACGGGAGATCACCGACCCATAAAAGAGAGATATCGCCCTGTACCCCAGCTCATTACCTGTGTGCCAAGGACATGTTGCGAGAAATGAAGGAGGCTGGGGTGGTGAGAGACAGTTGTAGCCCCTGGGCAGCTCCATTAGTCCTTGTTAAAAAGAAGGATGGTACAATGAGGATGTGTGTTGATTACAGGCAGTTGAATTGCATTACACATAAGGACGCATACCCACTGCCCAGGATAGAGGAGTCTCTGGCTGCCTTAAAATCTGCTAACTACTTCTCTACCTTAGATCTCACCAGTGGGTACTGGCAGGTTCCCGTGGCGGAGGTGGACAAAGAGAAGACGGCCTTCACGACACCGATGGGTCTCTGCGAATTCAACTACATGCCCTTCGGATTGTGCAATGCCCCAGGGACGTTCCAGAGGATGATGGAGTGCTGTCTGGGGCACAAGAACTTTGAGACCGTACTGCTGTATTTGGATGATGTCATTGTCTTCTCTAAGACTTACGAAGACCATCTGAAACACCTGGCTGAGGTGTTTGAAGCCCTGTCCAACTTTGGCTTAAAGGTGAAACCGTCCAAATGTCATCTGCTGAAACCCAAGGTGCAGTACCTGGGCCATGTGGTGAGCGCTGAAGGAGAGGCCCCAGACCCCGACAAGGTCACGGTGATCCAGGACTGGCCGAAGCCCAGCAACCTCCACGAAGTCCGGCAGTTCCTCGGGCTGGTAGGCTATTACCGGAGGTTCATTAAGGACTTCACCAAGAAGGCCGCGCCCTTGCAAGACCTGTTGGTGGGCCAATCAAAGAAGACCAAGGGGAAAAACACCCCATTTGATTGAAACGAGGGGCTGGAAGGATTCTTCACTTGCTTGAAGTCGGCACTGACGGGAGAAGAGGAATTGGCCTACCCTGAGTACGACCAACCGTTTGTGCTGTATACGGATGCCAGCAATGTAGGATTGGGGGCCGTGCTGTCCCAGGTCCAGAAAGGCCAGGAGAGGGTAATCGCTTACGCCAGCAGGAAGCTTCGTCCCACGGAAAGGAACCCTGACAACTACAGTTCCTTTAAGCTGGAATTCCTTGCCATCGTCTGGGCAGTGACAGAGAGGTTCAAACACTACCTGGCCACAGCGAAATTCACCGTCTTCACGGATAACAATCCGCTAACGCATCTGGATACCGCCAAACTTGGGGCCTTGGAACAGAGGTGGATGGCCCGGCTGTCCAACTACGACTTCACCATCAAGTACCGGGCAGGACGCAAGAATGCAAATGCCGATGCCCTGTCCCGAATGCCCAATTTGCCAGAAACGGGAGAAGACCCGGAGGCACTTGAAGAGGTGGAGCTGCCTGCATTCCATCGCCCCAAAGCCACTCAGAACTCCCATAATGTGAAGAACAGGCACAAGAACCAACCGGATGCCATGCCGATTCCCCTGCCCCACCACGGATGGGCGGAGACCCAGGATGGTGACCCCGCGGTCCGTCGGGTGAAAGAGCTCTTGACGCAGGCAGGGTTGCATCCCGGCCCAGATGATCCACAGGAGACCCAGCAGCTGTGGAAGGGGAGAAGCAAACTATTTATCCATGATGGCAAGCTGTGCCGGAGAAGCATCGACCCACGTACTCACGAATTGGTATGGCAGATAGTAGTGCCAAGGCGAGATGCGCCCATGGTTCTGGGAGCCTACCACGATGGAGCCGGACACTTCGGATGGAAGAAGCTGGAGAGGCTACTCCGAGGGAGGTTCTATTGGATTGGCATGAAGAGAGCCATTGAGAAGTGGTGTCGGGAGTGTGGTCCATGTAGCCTACGCAGGAGGGACCGTGGCAGCCAACGGGCTCCCTTGCAGCCTATCATCACCAAGCGGCCGCTCGAACTGGTCGCGCTGGATCATTTGAAGCTGACACCTAGCCGGTCAGGCTATGTCTACGCTCTTACCATAGTGGATCACTACTCCAGATTTTTGGTGGTTGTGCCTGTCAAGGATCTAACGGCCAGGACGGCCGCCAAGGCTTTCCAGCAGTACTTTTGTGGGCCCCATGGCTACCCGGAGAAGGTACTGACCGATCAGGGACCAGCATTCGAAGCGGAAGTGTTCCAAGAGTTCTGCCAATTGTACGGGTGTAAGAAGATCAGAACCACACCGTACCATCCCCAAACCAATGGGATGTGCGAAAAGATGAACCAGGTGGTGATCGACTTACTAAAGACCTTGCCCATAGAGGAACGGAGCCTGTGGCCAACGAAGTTGCCTGACTTGGTGGACATATATAATCACATCCCAGTAAATTCCACCAACTGCACTCCAGCGTACCTGATGCGAGGAAGGTCTAGCAAGTTACCTGTTGATCTGGATATGGGGGTCCTAACCCCCGAAGATACCTCGCCGGATGCCGATTGGGATACCGAGAGGCGGCAAAGGTACTGCAAGGTACAGGAGTGCGTGGAAAGAAGCCGTGCTCAGACCAGGCAAAAACAGGAAAGGGACTACAATCAGCATGCCCCTGCAATTCCCTTGCCACCTGGTGAGCACGTACTCAAACGAAAGAGGAGGCTACACAAACTCGACGACCAATGGGAAGCGGAACCGTATACTGTCCTGCCATCCAATTTCGACAACACGAAGGTTTGCCTCATCAGCAAGGATGTAGGGGAGACCTCGACGGTGATATCCAGGGACCACCTTAAAGCCTGCCCTGAGAAACTGAGAGCGAGGGAAATGGATCCAGGAACCTCCCCACCTGTAGAAAAGGAGAAGATGATCCACACTGTCCTTGGTGACTTTCCCCAGTCCTGGACTCAGATAAATCAGGCCATCGTGGTACCTGTTCTAACGTTCCAACAGCCGAACCCACCAGAACCAATGGTGGTACCAGATCATCCGGCCCCACAGCCTCAACAAGCCCTACCTGAAGATGCCGTGCCGACCGTTGAACTGGCAAATCCTCCCTCTGCTATCGGCGAGCCTGCCGTACCCACTGTTGCTAGCAGCAGCCCTGAGAACCCCAGCCTGCCAGTGCTACCCAGACTCACTAGAAGTGTAGCTAGAAGGCAGTGCACTACACCAGCAGTAGCAAGCATAGTGGGCCCTGTTAGGCCAGTAGCAACCCCTGCGCTGCGAAGGTCGACACGCAGCACCAAGAATCAAACTCCCCTCCGCTACAAAACTTGGAGGTATTAGTGAGGGCTGCTATTTAGTTAACAATTGTTTGTGTGCATATCTTTTGTTGCAGGTTTTTCAATGGACAACGGAGTAATGGACAGTGAATTACTCCAAAAACTTCTAAAAGGGGACCCCTTTGTTTACCCGGGGTCCCCGCTGTTTCAACCACTGAACTGAGAGTCATAAACTGTGCATGACCTAACTTTCGCAACGTTCAAGAGTCCTCACCTCCCATAAAGGGAAGCACTGTTATGTTTAATTGTTTATGGTATTTCAAAATTTTGTGTGTTTTCTGTTAACATGTATTGTTGTTCTTGTTTTCCCAGTCCGGGAGTACTGGATTTAACCGGGGGGGAGTGCAGCGCCCCAGAGTCCTGGTCGTTGCAGTAATGTCGCTCTGCCACTAAGGGGAGTGATGTTACGTCTGACTGCACTAAAGGAGTTCACCTGACCAGGTAACACTCACACTACACTTCACACTCCGGCCACCAGGGGGAGTGGTTCTATCTAGTAGGCCACTCCTCACACTCTGGTAAAACTGGGGGTTGGACAGGAAGACAGGGAGAAGTAACTAGGAAGAGCTAGAGAGAGGACCTGTCAGGGATGGGATCCTGACAGATTCCTAAGAAAGGACAAAAAGAGAGAGAAAAACGGGAATACAGCAAAGAGGCGATAGGACCAGAAGGAGTCGTGCTGTAAGATCGAGGCAACATCCTTCTGAGGCGCAAACAGTCGGTGGCCGGAACGCCGAGAAAGTAAGAGACTTTAAGCACTACTTCAAACCACGGCCGGACAGTCAATTATAGGTTGGCTGTCTCACTAAAACACCTAAGCAGACAACGGAGGCAGCTGTGGGAGAGGGGCGACTCTAGAGTCCCGGAAGAACTCCAGGCCTACCCCGTCATATGGGTGCGTCCTAACCATATCATCTGGGGGATGGAGAGAGTCCGAACATCAGAGACAGACAGAATCAGTTGTGAGGACTATCCTGGGGAGCTCAGCAAGGAAGGACTACAACACACAGGCGCTAGAAGGTAGACACTGATTCCCACCTGCAAAGGGAACTCTGGATGTGCCGTCGGACCGGCCGGTCTCAGCCAGCCTTGATAACAGTGCTCTGGATTGGGTACCTCCAAACCTTCAGTAAAATAAAGAATAAAGAAAATAAAGATTATTAAAAAGGTAAAGAGACTGCAACCTGGTGTCCTCGTTATTTACCGGCACTGCACCGCACTACCACCACCATCCACACCTATTATTGGGCGCCCCTCAGCAGGGTCACGGACCGGGTCTAGCCACCGTGACAACCCCAGAACAGAGACTCAGAGACCCGGTACCGGGTACCCCTCGGCCCTGCGACAGTGGGGGCGCTACACTTGCAATGCCTGAAAAGGTATTCGATAGTAGGAAGAGTACAGTGTGGCAATTTTTTAACCAAGATCCGAATGATCAGTCAAAAGTTATCTGTAAGAAATGCTCAAAGACCTTTAGCAGAGGGAAGAATCTTCAAAATTTAAATATTTGAATACAACGTCCATGCGTAGACATTTAACCAGCATGCACTTGCAAGCCTGGACTAACTACCAAACGTCACGTACCGTTGGTGCACCTGCTCAGAATGAAGGTAGTCAGCAACGCTACATTGCTTCCCTCACTGTAAGCCCGCTGGTTAGGACACCACCAGCAGCAAATGTGGAGGTATCGTCACAAGGCCAAAGCAGTCAGGGAATCACAAGCTTATTGGTAGGAAACACTGTATGTAGGCCAACATCAAAAATACCATCACCAACCCTCTCTCAATCTGCCATGTCCACCAACACCACCACCGCTAGTTCCACCATCTGCAGCTCTGCAGTCCAGCTCACCCTACAAGAGACTCTCGTTAGGAAAAGAAAGTACTCATCCTCTCATCCACGTACACAGGTTTTGAACGCCCACATTGCTATACTAATCTTGTTAGAGATGATGCCCTACCGGTTGGTTGAAAGCGAAGCTTTCAAAGACCTGATGGCCTACGCAGTACCACGCTATGACCTACCCAGTCGGCACTTCTTTGCGAGAAAAGCCATCCCAGCCCTCCACCAGCATGTCAAAGACCGCATTGTCCATGCACTGAGGCAATCAGTCAGTGGAAAGGTGCACTTCACAACAGATGCATGGACCAGTAGGCATGGCCAGGGACGTTACGTGTCCATCACGGCGCACTGGGTTAATGTGGTGGATGCAGGGTCCACAGGGGACAGCCATAGTGGGACAGTTCTGCCTAGCCCACGGTCTAGAAAACAGTTGGCTGTAGGCGTTCGCCACCCCTCCTCCTCCTCCTCCAGAAGCGAAAGCTCCTCCATAGAGCGCAGTCGCATGACCACTCCATCTGCAGCTGCCAGTGTTGCACACGAGGTGTCCCATTATTGAACAGCTAGTGGTAAGCGTCAGCAGGCTGTGTTACAAATGAAGTGTTTGGGTGACAACAGACACACCGCGGAAGTACTGGCCGAGTACTTGCAGCAAGAAACTCAGTAATAATCAAAAAGAAAAAAAAAAAAAAGACCCGTGGAAGCGCTGCCGTCGGCGTGAAATGGCCGTCGTAACATCCTGCTCACCTCCTTTCCTCCTGCACTATCCCGAGCCGTGAAGATGCTGCTGGTGTTGTTTTGCATTTTTCAATAAAGGACTCAGACCACAAACAAGGATGGTGAGTGTTGCCGCTTTACTCTATATGTTCTCATCAGAAACTCAGTCATGGCTGGGCAGTGTACATCTTGAGGCAGGCAAGGTAGTCAGTGATAACGGAAGGAATTTTATGGCTGCCATAGCCCTTTCAGAACTGAAACACATACCTTGCCTGGCTCACACCTTGAACCTGGTGGTGCAGTGCTTCCTGAAAAATTATCCGGGGTTACCAGCCCTGCTCCTGAAGGTGCGAAGACTTTGCTCGCACATCCGCCGGTCGCCCGTACACTCCAGCTGTATGCTGAACCATCAGCGATCACTGAATCTTCCCCAGCACCACCTAATAATCGACGTTGCAACAAGGTGGAACTCCACACTGCACATGGTTCAGAGGCTGTGCGAACAGATGTGTGCTGTAATTAATTTGTGGGAGGATACTCATACACGGGCAGTCACTTGGATGGCAGACATGGAGTTGTCTGGTGTGCAGTGGTCAAAGCTACAAGACCTCTGTCAAGTCCTTCAGTGTTTTGAGGAATGCATACGGCTGGTAAGTGCAGACGACGCCATCATAAGCATGAGCATCCCACTAATGCGTCTGCTGATGCAAAGTTTGACGCACATTAAGGAGCAGGCGTCTGCAGCCGAGGAGGAGGGAAGCCTTGATGACAGTCAGCCATTGTCTGCTTAGGGAACTCTCCTGGACTAGGTGGCGGACGAAGAAGAGGAGGAGGAGGATGATGGGGATGAATATTTATGGGAGGAGGATGCTTCTCAGGGGGCAATAGAAACTGGTGGCGTTGCAAGGTCAGGTACAGGGTTTTGGCGGGACACAAGTGATGTTGATTTGCAAGAAAGTGCTCCTCAACCCAGCACAAGCAGTGAATTGACACCTGGAACATTGGCCCACATGGCTGAGTATGCATTACGTATCCTAAAAAGGGACCCCCGCATTATTAAAATGATGACCGATGACGATTACTGGTTGGCCTGCCTCCTTGATCCACGATATAAAGGAAAATTACAAAATATCATGCCACATGAGAACCTTGAGCAAATATTGGCTACCAAACAATCAACTCTTGTAGACCGTTTGGTTCAGGCATTTCCAGCACACAGCGGCGGTGATGGTTCTCACACGAGCCGTAGGGGGCAACATGGCAGAGGTGTTAGAGGTGCACAAATCCGAAGTGGTGTTGGACAGAGGGGTTTTATGACCAGGTTGAGGAGTGATTTCGCAATGACTAGGATTTAGTGACTTTTACTTTTTTAAGATCGAGTCGGGTTTCGCGAAACCCAACTTTGTCAAAAGTCGGGTCGAGTGAAATCGGCCGATTATCGCGAAAAGTCGGGGATCGACCGAAACACGAAACCCAATGTAAGTCAATGGGGAATCAAAGTCGGCAGTGAGTGGAGGACAGGAAAACACCAACAGTGCCCATTTTAATGTCAAAAACATCAATTCTTGTCACTTAAGCTTGTGAATCTTAATTTACCTTATAATAATAGTTAGGCATTGAAAATTGGGGGTCATTTGGCTAAAGTTGTGGGGAGGGGGGTAGGGCTGGCTCAAGTTTTTTGTGGGCCCAGGAAACGCGGACTACGTCACGGCGGTGGAGCCGGGAGAGGTAAGTATTAAAACTTTGCAAGTGCTGTGATCCCGAGCAAGCAGGGGGTCCCACTTGTTCGCATTGGCACTGGCACAGGGCCCCTCAAAGTACAAATTAAAAAAAAAAATTATGAAAACCAGCTCACCCGCTAGGCATGTGTTGTGGGGAAGCCCGGATAATGTGCAGTCATCACGTGGAGCAATAGGTCAAAACAGGAAAAAAATTCAGCTTCCAAAGATAATCAAATTTATTGAAGATAAAGTACGGCGGTGTGTTTGATGGCGGGGGCGCCTCCCACCGGCAGAGATGCTTTTGCGTACTATGAGGGGCCCTGTGCCAGTGACGTCGCCAACGAGTATACTCCCCCACCTGATGAAGGAACCTGCACTTTAATCTGCACCTTCCTCTTTGTCCCCGTGTAAGGTGGTATAGTATGCGGGAAGGGGAACCTGACTTTCAGCAGGGTCAGATTCTGGCTGTGTAGAGTGCAAGGGGAATGTAGTGGTCTGGGTCAATGTACCAGCAGACTCATCTAGCAGAGGCTGGGCAATGGGCAGGATGAGGAGGAAACAGAGATATAGTCCCAAAGAATAAAGTAGGCTAAATGCAGTTCAAAATTGGTAACAGGAGTAAACAGGCGGCACTGCTTTGTTCATTGGAGGAGAACACCAAGCAGCGGCAGACACCATTAGTAGGCCCAACCAAACAAGTAGGCCAAATGCAGTTTAAAATTTCCTATAGGCCGAAAGCCTGAAGACTGAAGCTCAGCTTTGTTCAGTGGAGGAGACAAGCAAGGAGCGGCAGACACCGTTAGTAGGGCCCAACCAAACTAGTAGGCCAAATGCCATTTAATATCTGATATAGGCCGAAAGCCTGAAGATTGAAGCTCAGCTTTGTTCAGTGGAGGAGACAAGCAAGGAGCAGCAGACACCGTTACTAGGGCCCAATCAAACTAGTAGGCCAAATGCAGTTTAATATCTGATATAGGCCGAAAGCCTGAAGATTGAAGCTCAGCTTTGTTCAGTGGAGGAGACAAGCAAGGAGCGGCAGACACCGTTAGTAGGCCCAACCAAACAAGTAGGCCAAATGCCGTTTAAAATTTCCTATAGGCCGAAAGCCTGAAGATTGAAGCTCAGCTTTGTTGAGTGGAGGACAACTGTAATGGGAGGCAGACACAGTTAGTAGGCATAAATAAGAAAGTAGGCAAAATGCAGTTCAAAATTGGTTAGTGGAGTATACAGGCGGCATAGCTTTGTTCAGCGGAGGACAACTGTAATAAGTGGCTCAGACAGACAGAGTAGGCCTACAATTAAAAAATCCAAATAAAAAGGTTGAAGAATGACCGCACCACCAGCTGGTTCTACCACCTGAACGACATCAATCCCAACATGATACCAGAAGCTGTAGGATATCGGGTGCACTTGCAGAGACAATAGTTCAAGTCATTCGTGCGGAAAAAAGAAAAGGAAAGGAATTGCGGGCACTCACCATCCAAAACTTGCTTTATTCTTTATACCAACATAGCAAAAAATGCAAGACAGGCAGGGAAATGTATATCCACTAGACGACGGCCGTTTCGCGCGAATGCGCTTCCACGGGTCTTGACCGTGGTTCAGCGGAGGAGGACAAGTGTAATTAGTGGCTGTGACACACTGAGTAGGCGTAAAATAAAAAAGAACGATATATGCAGTTCACAATTGGCAAGAGGAGTACACAAGCGGCCTTGCTGGGTTCAGTATTTGATGAGTACTAACCAGGCGGCCTAGCTTGTTTCAGGGGGGGACAGTTGTAATGTGTGGCGCCGACAGACAGACAGACAAACAGACAGAGGCTTAAAATAAAAGACGGTGGCTTCATGCAGTTCTAAACTGCTAGCAATACTAACCAGGCGGCCTAGCTTGTTTCAGGGGGGGACAGTTGTAATGTGTGGCGCCGACAGACAGACAGACAGAGGCCTAACCTAAAAAAAGGTGTCTAAATGCAGTTCAAAACTGCTAGCAGGACTAAGCAGGCGGCCTAGCTTGTTTCAGCATGGGAGAACAACTGTTATGAGAGGCTGACACAGTTACTAGGCACAAATAAGTAAGTAGGCTACATGCAGTTTCACAATTGGTAACAGGAGTAAAGAGGTGGCATAGCTTTGTTCAGCGGAGGTCAACTGTTAGAAGTGGCTGACACAGTTAGTAGGCCAATATACTAAAGTGGGCTAAATGTCAGCCAAGGAATTGGTCATAAATGAACTGGTGGCATAGCGAGGTACAGGGGTGGGCTCCTCTGCAGAGTTGCAGACAGGGGTAGTTGGCGCAAAGTATTAAGGGGTCTAAATGGAGGCCAGGGCCCCTGTATATTTTTACTATCATCGATCATTGCAACAAATTTGTTATTGCAGTGCCATTTAAGGATTTAACAGCACAGACTACACAGTGGTGGGGCCAGAGAGGTAAGTTTTGCAAGTGGTAGAGCACAGTTTGAGCTGGGGGGGAACACTCTCTCGTGGGCGGCGGTACTGGCCCAGGGCCCCTCATATTACGACGGTGTGTCTGACGTTGGTTGTGCACCACCACCATTAGAGACACTTCATTGAACTGTGAGGGACCCTGTGGCAGTGCCGTGGCCCAAGAGTGGGCACACCCACCTGTCCAGGCAAACGGCACTCGCATGGGTGCTTGCGCCACATTGTGACCATGGCCCTGTGGGGGGAGTCAGCCCATTTAGGGAGGTATACAAATGGCCTATGGTGGACATTCGGCACCTGCAAATGGCGGAATTGGAGCAGTCAGTAAGAGGAGGCCAAAAACAAGAAATTTTTCATGCACGCTACGTGTCAGCAGGGGAAGGTGGGGCAAAATAATTCGAAATCCATGATTGGTTCATATTAATGAAGGTTAGATCATCAACATTTCGGGGAGCCAGACGTGTCCTTTTTTCGGTCAGTATTGAACCTGCAGCACTGAAGACTCTTTCTGAGAGCACACTAGCAGCTGGGCAAGCGAGCTCCTGTAATGCATATTCTGCCAATTCGGGCCAGGTGTCTAGTTTAGATGCCCAATAATCAAAGCGGAATGACCTGTGAGGGAGAACATCGATAATGGCGGAAAAATAGTTGGTAACCATACTGGACAAATGCTGTCTCCTGTCACTTTGAATCGATGCAGCAGTACCTGCCGTGTCTGCGGTCATTGCGAAATCACTCCATAACCTGGTGAGAAATCCCCTCTGTCCAATGCCACTTTGGCTTTGTGCACCTCTAGCACGTCTGCCATGTTGCCCCCTACAGCTCGAGTGAGAACCATCAGCGCCGTTGTGTGCTGGGAATGCCTGAACCAAACGGTCTACAAGAGTTGCTTGTTTGGTAGCTAATATTTGCTCAAGGTTCTCATGTGGCATGATATTTTGTAATTTGCCTTTGTATTGTGGATCCAGGAGGCAGGCCAACCAGTAATCGTCATCGGTCATCATTTTGATAATGCGGGGGTCCCGTTTTAGGATACGCAAGGCATACTCTGCCATGTGGGCCAAAGTTCCAGGTGTCAATTCACTGCTTGTGCTGGGTTGAGGAGCACTTTCTTGAAAATCTACCTCACTTGTGCCCCGCAAAAACCCTGTACCTGACCTTGCAATGCCACCAGTTTCTATTGCCCCCTGAGAAGCATCCTCTTCCCATAAATATTCAGCCCCATCATCCTCCTGCTCCTCCTCCTCCTCTTCGTCCGCCACCTCATCCCGGAGACTTCCCTGACCAGACAATGACTGACTGTCATCAAGGCTTCCCTCCTCCTCGGCCGCAGATGCCTGCTCCTTGATGTGCGTCAAACTTTGCATCAGCAGACGCATTAGTGCAATGCTCATGCTTATGGTGGCGTCGTCCGCACTGACCAGCCGTGTGCATTCCTCAAAACACTGAAGGACTTGACAGAGGTCTTGGAGCTCGACCACTGCACACCAGACAACTCCATGTCTGCCATCCAACTGCCTGCCCGTGTATGTGTATCCTCCCACAAATACATGACAGCACGCCTCTGCTCGCACAGCCTCTGAAGCATGTGCAGTGTAGAGTTCCACCTTGTTGCAACGGCTATTATTAGGCAGTGCTGGGGAAGATTCAGTGATCGCTGATGGTTCAGCATACAGCTGTAGTGGACGGGCAACCAGCGGATGTGCGAGCAAAGTCTGCGCACCTTCAGGAGCAGGGCTGGTAAATCAGGGTAATTCTTGAGGAAGCACTGCACCACAAGGTTCAAGGTGTGAGCCAGGCAAGGTATGTGTTTCATTTTGGAAAGGGCTATGGCAGCCATAAAATTCCTTCCGTTATCACTGACTACCTTGCCTGCCTCAAGATGTACACTGCCCAGCCATGACTGAGTTTCTTGCTGCAAGTACTCAGCCAGTACTTCCGCGGTGTGTCTGTTGTCGCCCAAACACTTCATTTGCAGCACAGCCTGCTGACGCTTACCACTAGCTGTTCCATAATGGGACACCACAGGTGCAACACTGGCAGCTGCGGATGGAGTGTTCGTGCGACTGAGCTCTGTGGACGAGCTTTCGCTTCTGGAGGAGGAGGAGGAGGTGCAAACGCCTACTGCCAACTGTTTCCTAGACCGTGGGCTAGGCAGAACTGTGCCACTATGGCTGTCCCCTGTGGACCCTGCGTCCACCACATTAACCCAGTGCGCCGTGATGGACACTTAACGTCCCTGGCCATGCCTACTGGTCCATGCTTCAGTTGTGAGGTGCGCCTTTCTACTCACCGATTGCCTCAGTGCATGGACAATGCGTTCTTTGACATGTTGGTGGAGTGCTGGGATGGCTTTCTCACAAAGAAGTGTCGACTGGGTAGGTCATAGCGTGGTACTGCGTAGGTCATCAGGGCTTTGAAAGCTTCGCTTTCAACCAACCGGTAGGGCATCATCTCTAACGAGATTAGTCGAGCAATATAGCCGTTCAAACCCTGTGTATGCGGATGAGAGGAAGAGTACTTTCTTTTCCTATCGAGAGTCTCTTGTAGGCTGAGCTGGACTGGAGAGCTGCATATGGTGGAACTAGCGGGGGGTGATGATCGACATGGCAGATTGAGAGAGGCTTGGTGATGGTATTCTTGATGTGGGCTTACCTACAGTGTTTCCAACCAAGAACCTTGTGATTCCCTGACTGCTTTGGCCTTGCGACAATACCTCCACATTTGTTACTGGTGGTGTCATAACCGGTAGGCTTCCAGTGAGGGAAGCAATGTTGCGTTGCTGACTAACTTCAATTTGAGCAGGGGCATCAATGGTACGGGAAGTTTGGTAGTTAGTCCAGGCTTCCAAGTGCCTGCTGGTTCGATGTCTATGCATGCACATTGTATTTAAACTTTGTAGATTCTTCCCTCTGCTAAAGGACTTGGAGCATTTCTTACATATAACTTTGGACTGATCATTCGGATCTTGGTTAAAAAATTGCCACACTGCACTCATCCTACTATGGAATACCTTTTCAGGCTTTGCACGCCGTGCTACTGTCACCGGATTGCAACGCTGTCCTACACCTGTTGTGGTTTTTGACACACGTTTTGGGCCTGATGCGGGCCTGCCAGATGAAAGCTGTTGCAATGTTGATGCCTGCTGCGGCTCATCCTCCTCCGCTTCAGAGCTACTGCCAGCGGCACCCTGTTCCCCCAATGGCTGCCAATTGGGGTCAACAACTGGGTCATCTATCACCTCCTCTTCAATGTCCTGTGCACCTTCCTCTGTGTCACCATGTAAGGTGCTATAGCATTCGGGACGGGGCACCATAGTCTCATCAGGGTCAGATTCTGGCTGAGTACACTGCGAGGGCAATGTTGTGATCTGAGTCAATGGAACAGCATAATAATCTAGCTGTGGCTGTGCATCTGTGCACTCCATGTCCGATTCATCTTGTAATGGGCTGTGAACTATTTCCCTTTCTAACCCGGGCACGGTATGTGTAAAGAGCTCCATGGAGTAAACTGTAGTGTCGCCTGCCGAATCCTTCACTTTTGCTTTGGGTGAAGGACACAAGGAAGTGACTTGTTCCTGACCATGAGCATCCACTGACGGCTCGCTGCTTTTAAATTTGGAACTTTCGGAAGAGGAGGCGAAAGAGCTAGAGGCTGAGTCAGCAAGGAAAGCCAAAACTTTTTCCTGTTGCTCCGGCTTTAAAAGCGGTTTTCCTACTCCCAGAAAGGGGAGCCTTCGAGGCCTTGTGTAGCCAGAGGATGACACGGCCTCAACAACTCGAGCCTTAGGTGCTATTTTGCTTTTCCCACTACCACCAGATGCTCCACCACCACCACCACCACCATCATTACCAGCTGGCAATGACTGCCCACGGCCACGACCTCTTCCACCAGACTTCCTCATTCTTAGGAAAATGTAACCAAACTAACAACCGTTATATGGTACTGTAAAACAAGGTAGAAGGTGTATGTAAACTTGTAGTGAATTTAAATCTCCCTTTATAGGTGTGAGAGACTGCTGCAAAATTCAGGCCCACTGTATTACACTACACAGTATAAGTGGCAGAAAGTGACTGGCAGATATACGCCAAACAGGACTGACGCAGATGCACTTAGTGGCAATATAAATCTCCCTTTTTATGTGTGGGAGACAGCAGAAAAATCAGGCCCACTGTATTACACTACACAGTTTGAGTGGCAGAAAGTGGCTGGCAGATATGCCACAAACAGGACTGACGCAGATGCACTCAGTGGCAATATAAATCTCTCTTTTTATGTGTGGGAGAATGCAGAAAAAATCAGGCCCACTGTATTACACTACACAGTTTGAGTAGCAGAAAGTGGCTGGCAGATCTACCACAAACAGGACTGACGTATATGCACTCAGTGGCAATATAAATCTCCCTTTTTATGTGTGGGAGAATGCAGAAAAAATCAGGCCCACTGTATTACACTACACAGTTTGAGTGGCAGAAAGTGGCTGGCAGATATGCCACAAACAGGACTGACGCAGATGCACTCAGTGGCAATATAAATCTCCCTTTTTTATGTGTGGGAGAATGCAGGAAAAAATCAGGCCCACTGTATTACACTACACAGTTTGAGTGGCAGAAAGAGGCTGGAAGATATATCAAAAAATACAAGGGCTGTAGTAGAATTTCAATCTCCCTACAATGATCAAAGGACAAGTATGGCAGCAATAAAAAGGACTGCTGCACACAAGAGTGTGGACAAAGAAACAAGAGAACTGTGCAGAAAGGAGCAACAGGACTTTTGCTTTTAAAAAAGCAGTTGGTTTGCACAGCGGCGTACAAACAGCAATGCAGCTATCAGGGAGCCTTATAAGCTACAGAGCTGATGCACAGAAATCTAGCCTCCACTGTACCTGCAAAGAAAAGGTGGTGTTGGACAGTGGAAATCGCTACAGCACAAGCGGTTTGGGGGTTAATCTTTCCTCCCTAACAACATCCCTGCTTCTGACGAAGCTGCAGCAACCTCTCCCTATGCTCAGATCGGCAGCAGTAAGATGGCGGTCGGCGTGCACGCCCCTTTATAGCCCCTGTGACGCCGCAGAAAGCAAGCCAATCACTGTCATGCCCTTCTCTAAGATGGTGGGGACCGAGACCTATGTCATCACGCTGCCCACACTCTGCCTCCACCTTCATTGGCTGAGAAATGGCGCTTAAAGCGTCATACAAAACGCGACTTTGGCGCGAAGATCGCCGACCGCATGGCCGATTCCATGCTGGGATCGGGTCGGGTTTCACGAAACCCGACTTTGCCGAAAGTCGGCGATTTTTGAAAATGTCCGATCCGTTTGGCTCAACCCTAGCAATGACCGCTGACACAACAGGTACTGCTGCATCGATTCAAAGTGACAGGAGACAGCATTTTTCCAGTATGGTTACGAACTACTTTTCCGCCCTTATCGATGCTCTCCCTCACAGGTCATTCCCCTTTGATTACTGGGCATCTAAAATAGACACCTGGCCTGAATTGGCAGAATATGCATTACAGGAGCTCGCTTGCCCAGCTGCTAGTGTGCTATCAGAAAGAGTATTCAGTGCTGCTGGTTCAATACTGACCGAAAAAAGGACACGTCTGGCTACCCAAAATGTTGATGATCTAACCTTCATTAAAATGAACGAGTCATGGATTTCAAATGATTTGGCCCCACCTTCCCCTGCTGACACGTAGCTTGCCTGAAAAATGTCTTGCTTTTGGCCTCCTCTTACTGACTTCCCCAATTCCTCCATTTGCAGCTGTTGAATGTCCACCATTGGCCATTTTTATACCTCCCTAAATGGGCTGACTCCCCCCACAAGGCTGTGGTCACCACCTGGCGCAAGCACCCGTGCGAGTGCAGTTTGCCTGGACAGGTGGGTGGGCCCACTCTTGGGCGACGGCACTGGCACAGGGTCCCTCATAGTAAAATGAAGTGTCTCTGACGGTGGTGGTGCAAGACCAATGTCAGACACACCGTTGTAATATGAGGGGCCCTGTGCCAGTACCGCCACCCACGAGATAGTGTTCCCCCCCAGCTCGAACAGTGCTCTACCACTTGCAATACTTACCTCTCCCTGCTCCACCACTGTGTAGTCTGTGCTGTTAAATCCTTCAATGGCACTGCCAATACAAATTTGTTGAAATGATAGATGATAGTTAAAAAATACAGGGGCCCTGGCCTCCATTTAGACCAGTTAATACTTTGCGTGTACTACTATCACTGTCTGCTACTCAACAGAGGAGCCCACCCCTGTACCTAGCTATGCCACCTGGTTATTTATGAAAACATTTTTGGCAGACATTTAGCCTACTTTATTATTAGGGCCTACTCACTGTGTCAGCCACTCCTTACAATTGTCCTCCGCTGAACAAAGCAATGCCGCCTGGTTAGTCCCATTACCAATTTTGAACTGCATTTAGCCTACTTACTTATTTGGGCCTACTCACTGTGTCAGCCACTCCTTACAATTGTCCTCTGCTGAACAAAGCAATGCTGCCAGTTTAGTCCTGTTACCAATTTTGAACTCCATTAGCCTACTTACTTATTTGGGCCTACTCACTGTGTCAGCCTCTCATTACAGTTGTCCTCCGCTGAGCAAAGCAATGCCACCTGTTTAGTCCTGTTACCAATTTTGAACTGCATTTAGCCTACTTACTTATTTGGGCCTACTCACTGTGTCAGCCTCTCATTACAGTTGTCTTCCGCTGAACAAAGCAATGCCGCCTGGTTAGTCCTGTTACCAATTTTGAACTGCTTTTAGCCTAGTTACTTATTTGGGCCTATGCAGTGTGTCAGCCACTCATTACAGTTGTCCTCCGCTGAACAAAGCAATGCCGCCAATTTAGTCCTGTTACCAATTTTGAACTGCTTTTAGCCTACTTACTTATTTGGGCCTACTCACTGTATCAGCCTCTCATTACAGTTGTCCTCCGCTGAACAAAGCAATGCCGCCAGTTTAGTCCTGTTACCAATTTTGAACTGCTTTTAGCCTACTTACTTATTTGGGCCTACTCACTGGGTCAGCCACTCCTTACAATTGTCCTCCGCTGAACAAAGCAAAGCCGCCTGGTTAGTCCGGTTATCAATTTTGAACTGCATTTAGCTTACTTACTTATTTGGGCCTACTCACTGTGTCAGCCACTCCTTACAATTGTCCTCTGCTGAACAAAGCAATGCCGCCTGGTTAGTCCCGTTATCAATTTTGAACTGCATTTAACTTACTTATTTGGGCCCACTCACTGTGTCAGCCACTCCTTACAATTGTCCTCCGCTGTACAAAGCAATGCCGCCAGTTTAGTCCTGTTACCAATTTTGAACTGCTTTTAGCCTACTTACTTATTTGGGCCTACTCACTGTGTCAGCCTCTCATTACAGTTGTCCTCCGCTGAACAAAGCAATGCCGCCTGGTTAGTCCTGTTACCTATTTTGAACTGCATTTAGCCTACTTACTTATTTGGGCCTACTCACTGTGTCAGCCACTCCTTACAATTGTCCTCCGCTGAACAAAGCAACGCTGCCAGTTTAGTCCTGTTACCAATTTTGAACTGCATTTAGCCCACTTTATAATTTGGGCCTATACCTGTGTTTCCTCCTGATCCTGCCCATTGCCCAGCCACTGCTAGATGATTCTGCTGGTACATTGACCCAGACCACTACATTCCCCTTGCACTCTACACAGCCAGAATCTGACCCTGCTGAAAGTCAGGTTCCCCTTCCCACATATTATACCACCTTACACGGGGACAAAGAGGAAGGTGCGGATGAAAGTGCAGGTTCCTTCATCAGGTGGGGGGCATACTTGTTGGCGACGTCACTGGCACAGGGCCCCTCGTAGTACACAAAAGTGTCTCTGCAAGTTGGAGGCGCCACCCTCCGTCAAACACACCGCCGTACTATGAGGGGCCCTGTGCCAGTGCCAATGCCAACGAGTGGGCCCCCACTGCTTGCTCAGGATCACAGCACTTCCAAAGTTGAAATACTTACCTCTCCCTGCTCCACCGCCGTGATGTATTCTGCATTTCCTGGGCCCACGAAAAACTTGAGCCAGCCCTACCCCCCCACAACTTTAGCCAAATGACCCCCAGTTTTCAATTACTAACTATTATTATAAAGTAAATTAAGATTGACAAGCTGCAGTAATACGAATTGATGTTTTTGGCATTAAAATGGGCACTGTAGGTGTTTTCCTGTCCTCCACTCTCTGCCGACTTTGATTCCCCATTGACTTGCATTGGGTTTCGTGTTTCAGTCGGCCCCCGACTTTTCGCAATAATCGGCCGATTTCACCCTACCCGACTTTTGACAAAGTCGGGTTTCGCAAAACCCGACTCGATCCTAAAAAATAATAGTCGCACAACTCCAGTTAGCGCTATATAAAAATAAAGATTATTATTACTTGCGATACCTACTCCTGCTTGACTGACAGCCTTTATGCTGTGTGACATCCGACAAATGATCAGTCAGACATACAAGAGGAGGAGGTGCAGGGCAGGGAATAGAGTTAGAATGACAGAGGCTTCAGATCTACAAATAGCACTTCAGCCTCATTTGCATATGAATTTAAACACTGAGTTCTCAGGACTGCGGCGACCCGTGTGTCGTAAATAGTGCCTTCCCCCCCTACCACCAATCCCGAAAAGACAACACAAACAGGCTCGGATGGGTTGAACTAGTCGGTCACAGTTTATTAATTTAATAAGCAGGGAGGGGCAAATTACATTTCGCAGCGGGCTCACAGCCGTGGGCCCAGTCTGCGACCGACCGGCGGCCAGCCAATGAGCGGCTACGAAGCTTCGCCCCTCCCTCCATTTCCGCTGTGACTTAAAAATAACAGTATTATAATCATCAGCTATAAATTTCAAGTAATAAAGCCTTTTGAAAACGTAACCACAGTAGTAAATATGTAGGGGAGGGAGGGTGGGACAATTGCTTCCAGAGGGTCAGCCGGGGAGAAAGAGGAAGGAACTGACCCCGGCACCTGGATTTAACCTTTGTGGGTGTGGCCAGATGCCCCTTCCTCTCTCCTCCCGTTGGTCCACTGGGCGTCCCAATTAGTGCATCACCTGGGGGAGTAGTGTGAGGGGGGGGGGAATAGGCACTGCACGCTGTTTCCTATTATCTTCATCTATAAGGGGCTCCGCAGTCAGAGGCACATTCCCTATGCGGTACCGTGCCTACCAGACTGCGGCGACCCGTGTGTCGTAAATAGTGCCTTCCCCCCCTACCACCAATCCCGAAAAGACAACACAAACAGGCTCGGATGGGTTGAACTAGTCGGTCACAGTTTATTAATTTAATAAGCAGGGAGGGGCAAATTACATTTCACAGCGGGCTCACAGCCGTGGGCCCAGTCTGCGACCGACCGGCGGCCAGCCAATGAGCGGCTACGAAGCTTCGCCCCTCCCTCCATTTCCGCCACGGAGGATCATGTGTACTACCTACACGTGACTCCGACCCCCACCCTTCAGCCTTAGTGCCTGTTCGATACCGTCTTGTAGACCGGACAAAAATATGTCAAGACCAATGTTCGTGAGATGAATACCGTCGGACCTCAGCAATCCTGATTGGTCGCCTTCCAGTTGGTGATGTCGAACTACGATGCCGAATTTTGATTTTACGAATCTTGCCACTTTCAGGTTGACCTTTTTTCTTGATCGTTCTAAACCTCTTGGGTCCTTAGCCCCGTGCCAGACCGCACGCGGCACCATCTCCGACCACACCAATATCATGCCGGGTAACAGGTGGAAGAAACGCTCGATATCCGCTGTCATCGTTGAGCTGAGGTCAATACATCTCCGTTTTCCCAGATCGTTGCCACCCGCGTGCAAGACTAGTATCACTGGCCCTTTGGCCCTTTTAGCGATGTTGATGACTTCTGGGAAGATTTTTTCCCACTGTAGGCCTCTTATCCCTCTCCAGTTGACCACTACGTTCCTGAAGCCTAGATTCACGCCCCCCGGCCGCTGTTCGGCCCGCTTCTTTGCCCAGTAGATGTATGAATGTCCAACCACCCAAACTGCCGGTTTTTTAGCGCCTGGAAAAAACAAGATATGTTACTTAAGCAGGTCGGGCCTTATGTATCTGGCGAAGCATGCGGATTTCCACCGACCCAACCGCTGCACTTCAGCCTCGGGGATGCCGGCCTTAGCCGCCTCGGTGGCAGCCCCTATACGGAAAGAATGTGTACCGTATTCCGATGGATCGGCGCTAACTGCTTCGAGACACCGATTAAAAATTGTGTGGAACTGGTATTTGGTCAGGGGGGAGCCGTCTGCGTGTGACAGAAAGAATCTACCCGCCCCCTTCATTCCCGTGTATCTTTTTACTACGTTTAGTGGGCATACGGGGCCATCCGACGACTTAACTAGGACCCACGTCCCTCTCCCGGTGGGGTCGCATTTGGATTTGCGCACCCTAATGCGTAGTGCCTCGTTACATATGACGAGGTCTTCATTGATTAGCCCGCCGTCTAGTGAAGTTTTTGAACGTGGCACCAGCTCGCTGATCCTAAGCGCTCCGAAAAAGGCGATGGCAAACGCGGCTGACACTAGGACCGACTCGTAGTGGGAGGTGCACACCGATGGGGAAATCGTGATAATACCGTGTAGTAAACTCAAAGAAATGGGACGACGACACTCCTGGCTAGGTTGGAGCCTTTTCCAGCCTTTAACGGCTTGTCTGATGAAAAAATCCTTCGTCACGTCCGCCCACCCCGCAAGCTGGAAGAAAAAGGCTAATCCCGAGAGGTGCCGCTGCGCCGATGTTCCCGACGCGCCTCTTTGCCTGAGCAAATTCAAAAATTCGACCAGCACTTCGCATCTCGCCCGATCGCACCTCTCCACCGGTCTTCCGTGAATTAGTGAGCACCACTCGTCCCATGCCTTACCGTAAGCCTGCCAGGTAGCCGGCGTGACTGATGCGCGGATCAGTGGCATCATTGATTGGCTACCGTGTCCAAAAGGAGTGTTGGACACTGGACACCCGATGGTTGCGCGGTCGGAAGGAGAGCTTTGAAAGCCTGCCAATCGGAGAATAACAGAGCGTTAACAAGGTTATTATCAACAGACGTAACTGTGGCACGACACCAGATGTTGTGCTTCAAGCACAGTAATGCCAGGCGGCGTAGCAGCGCAAGCAAAGGTGGGGATGCAGAGGACATGCTGTTCAAGCTCTTTGCTGTGCCGGGGTGTTTTGTGGAGAATCTTATGTTCCTGTTCTCTAGCTGTGTGCCCCAGAGCTCTACTGCGGCTACGATCGCAAAGACTTCTAGCAGGGCAGGGTCGCGGCCCCAATTTGCGGAGGCCCACGAGGCCGGCCAGCTCGCTTTGCACCATTGGTTTTGGTAGATTGCCACAAACCCGTCTCTGAGACTTCCACCTGCTGCTAGCCCTAGCTCTTTGCTTGGCGTTTCTCGAGACATGAGGCAAGTATGGCCGTTGTAGGAATATAGGAATGTTCTCCAGACTAGCAAGTCTTCCTTCAGTGTGCGAGTAAGCCTAATTCTATGGCCCGGCTGGGAGATGCCCTTCGTTGCCAGCGATAGCCGGCGTGAAAAGGTTCTGCCCACTGGCATTACGCGGCAAGCAAAGTTGAGTAAGCCTAGCAGGGACTGCATTTGTTGGAGGGTGACTTTTTTAACCCCGCAGAAATCTTCAACCATTTTCAGCGTTTTCAGTAATTTATCCTCCGGCAATCTAAACACCATTGCGTTAGTATCGATCTCTATGCCGAGAAAAGGCAGCACATTACACGGGCCGACCGTTTTTTCTGTTGAGAGAGGCACGCCGAAATGGCTGGCTATAAATTCGAATTTGTTTAGGAGGTAATAACAGAGTTCCGAGTCCTTTGGCCCGACGAACAGGAAATCGTCGAGGTAATGAACCGTCGAATTGCTGCCGGTTTCGTAACGTACTACCCAGTCAAGAAAAGTGCTGAAAAGCTCGAAGTAGTGACAGGAGATGGAGCAGCCCATCGGTAGGCACATGTCAAAGTAAAAGAGCTGGTCCACCTTACAACCTAACAGGTGGAAGCACTCAGGGTGAACGGGTAGTAGGCGGAAGGCTGACTCTATGTCCGATTTTGCCAGCAGGGCGCCGGGCCCGGCGGCCCGCACGAGCTCGACTGCCCTGTCAAATGAAGCGTAAGTTACTGATGCTTCTTCTGGGAGTATCGCGTCGTTTACCGAATCGCCTTTAGGGTATGAGAGGTGGTGGATTAGCCGATATTTTCCCGGTTCTTTTTTAGGGACGATGCCCAGGGGTGAGATTCTAAAATTACTGAAAGGCATCGATGTAAATGGGCCCGCCATCCTGCCTAGTTCTACCTCTTTTTGAACTTTTTTCCGTAGGATCTCGGGAAATTCGCGAGCGGATTTAAGATTATTTGCCGATTTCGTTTCGCGACTAAAATTAAAGGGGATAAAGAAACCGAACTTAAAGCCGAGATCGAGTTGCTGCGCGGCCTCTTTATTGGGGTAGAGGCTTAGCCAAGGGCCCATTGCGGTAACGTTCACCGGGGTTATGCCGTGTAGGTGCTTGGCGCGTACATCTCGCTGCAGGGTGTCCACCACCGCAGGCGGAGCAGTCGTGTTTGTATCTACAGGAACCGTGGAAGCGGCAGTACCCCTCGTTGTACAGCAAGCAGGCCCCTGGTCTCCGTACGACCACTGAATTTTGGCCTGCGGTGGCTGGGTAATTAGTGGCCGACGACGAAAAGGGGGGTTGTTTTTGGGATAACATAAGACGCAACCAGACATCCGTCGCTTTAACGCCCCATCCTAGGTCGGGTTGCATAGCAAGCCGCCTGCGGAATTCTTCGTCGTACCGCCTCCACGCTGACCCGCCGTGGGACTTATACGAGTTATATACTAGGTCTTGGTATATGAATAGCTCGGAACAGCGTTCCGGGTGTTTTTGACCCATGATGCAGCCTAAGACTGCGAAGGCCTGGAGCCAGTTATTCATGGTTTGGGCGATCTTAGGTCTGCTTCTTTCGAATCCTGCCCTCCGCTCCTTATCTACGGATTGCTGGTCTTCTGACAATAGCGACCATATATCCACGTAATCGTTATCCCATATTTTCTGCTTTATCTCTGGATCCACGTGTGTACCTAGGGGACTAATACCGCAGAAAAATGCGTCCTTGTGGAGGCTAGCTGATTGAGCTGCCCTTGTGTCAGTTGGTCCGGCCGAGCGAGTCAGCTGGTGAACCAGCGCCCTGATAGTGGATGCTAAATCCCCTTCCCCTGTGATGTGTATGGCTTGGTGCTCGCCCAATTCAGAGCTCTTACCGTTGCCTGACGCAGGCCGAGTGTCTCCCGGTAGTGGGGGTACTCCGACTCCAGTCGTAGCTGTAACTTGCTGGCAGGAAGCCCAGGGGGGTAGGTTGGTAGCCCGGGGACCCGAGGGTAGGTATCCCCTGCCGTCCGCCATGTTGATGTGTGGCTGAGCCGTTACCACTGATGGTGTCGCTCCCGCCATGTTGACATGTGGCTGAGCCGTTACCGCTAGTGGTGTCGCTCCCGCCATGTTGATGTGTGGCTGAGCCGTTACCGCTAATGGTGTCGCTCCCGCCATGTTGACATGTGGCTGAGCCGTTACCGCTAATGGTGTTGCTCCTGCCATGTTGACATGTGGCTGAGCCGTTACCGCTAATGGTGTCGCTCCCGCCATGTTGCCGTGTGGCTGAGCCGTTACCGCTATTGGTGTCGCTCCCGCCAAGTTGCTGTGTGGCTGAGCCGTTAACGCTAGTGGTGTCGCTCCCGCCGTGCTGACGTGTGGCTGAGCCGTTACCGCTAGTGGTGGTGAGCGCCGCCTTCTACGGTAGCGCCTCTCGCTGTACTCGGAACTGTCAGACTGTCCCGATGTGGGTGGCGAGCGCCACCTAGCGGACCGGGATCTGTGGCGATAAGTGCGCGCGCAGCGGCTATAGGGGGAATAGTGGGGATTTGGGGGGTGGACGTAGTGTTGGGAGTCTTCGTCGGAGGATGGGGACAGTCCGCGGCGTATACGCCTGTGATTGTCGTGGTCAGGGGATGAGGCTGGGGCGCGCTGGCTGTGTGTCATAGCTTGCGGTGTGAGGCGCGGTGACGGCATTGGCGATAAGGCGACGACGTTAGCCGCTGGGGGTGTGTGGGAAGGAACCGTGGAGGGTGTACTAAACAGCTCCGGCTGTGTCTGGGTGTATGGGGGTGTCGGCGGGGCGCCGTTTATTAGTGGCGTGTGTGTGCACGTGTTTGTGCCATACTGTACTGGTTGCGGAGCGTGCTGGTTGGATGAGGTGGCCCGATCAGCGCGCTCCGTGACCACAATGTTGGGTGAACGGCCTGACCCCACGATCCCTCGTGCAGGCATTGCAGCGATGCCTGCTGGGAGGGCGTAGTGGGCCAGGCCGTGGCTGGCGGATGGTCTGTGCTGGGGTGGTGGGTGACTGAGCGGGACCTGACGTGGGGGGCCAGACAGCGCAGCCTGTGAGGCACCCCTCCGGATGATTTGGTGTGCAGGGGCCCCACAGGCTAGCGATGTACTCGCCCAGAGTGCCGGGGGGCCAGCGGGCGGGGCGTGATCGCGCCGAGCAGGCAGCAGGGAGGAGGATCTGCCTGCAGCTGCGGGGGCAGTGCGGCGCGCCCGGACTGTTTGGCGGCGCCGCACCGCTGCCCCGCTGTGTGGGTGGCGCGCCGCAAGGCTACCAGGGGCGATAGGCGGCCCCCCATGGTGCCCGTAGCTCCGGGCGGAAGTGGGGCCGGAAGTGGGCGTATCCCTGCCGGCCGGCGGTGCCCTCTGGGTAAAAGGGCGGGCCTGCATCCCTGAGGAGTGCAGGGGTTGCTCGCCGCGCGCCGGGCCCCGGTCTGCAGTGCATGGACCGGAAGTGACCGGGGCCTGCGCGTATGTAGGAGGAGGGGGGCGGCGAGGATGGGCCCGTTGCTGTGGGACCGCGCGGCGGCTTGGAAGCGCCGGCTCCCCACCGACGCGCAGGCGCTCGGGGGGGCGTGAGGAACGACCCGAGCGCCTACCAGGGGGAAGCGCTGCAGCAGGGAGAGGGGCGCCGGCGGGAGTGGACGGAAGCTCCGGTGGAGTGGAGGAGGAACCTCCCGCAGCACCGGCGATTGACCGAGGTGGGTCCGCGGGCGGGGGAGGGGGAGCAAGCAGCCCGGGAGAGGAGGCGGCAGTAGTCTGGGAGACCCCGGGTTCCGCGGGCAGGGGAGGGTGGTTTGTCAGCCCCGGGACGGCAGGAGAGGACGAGGACACAGGGGAAAGCGTGTGGGTGGATGGAGCCCTGGGGGACGGCGAGGAGGCTTGAGGGGAGACTAGGGGGTGAGGAGAGGGCACAGGAAGGTGAGCACCCAGGCCAGAAAGAAGGGAACGTAACCATTGCTCACCTTCCTGTGCAGCTCTCCGCTGTATGGCCTCGATCATGGGGTCAGACATGGCAGACGGGATATCCGGGACAATTGCTTCCAGAGGGTCAGCCGGGGAGAAAGAGGAAGGAACTGACCCCGGCACCTGGATTTAACCTTTGTGGGTGTGGCCAGATGCCCCTTCCTCTCTCCTCCCGTTGGTCCACTGGGCGTCCCAATTAGTGCATCACCTGGGGGAGTAGTGTGAGGGGGGGGGAATAGGCACTGCACGCTGTTTCCTATTATCTTCATCTATAAGGGGCTCCGCAGTCAGAGGCACATTCCCTATGCGGTACCGTGCCTACCATTACGGAGGGACAGACTGACCATGTAAAGTTATTGGTGAACTGAAACAGCTACAGTGTCATGTAAAGGTTTGGACACCCCTGTTTAAAATTACTGCTATTGTGAACAGCAAAATTAAAGATGACACATTTCCTTTGTATATTAGGCAAATTATATGTGTTTTTATCTTTTGCATATTAAAAATTACAAAAAGGAGAATGGGCCATTCAAAAATTTTGTCACCCTTGGAGATTGGCTCAGATATCTTTGACCAAGGTTTCAGATCTTAATTAGCCTGCTAGAGTTATGGATTGTCCACTCTCATTGTTAGGAAAGGCCAGGTGATGCAAATTTCCCAGCTTTATAAAAACTCATCCTCCTCAAACCTTGTGCAAAAAACAGCAGCCATGGGTTCTTCTAAGCAGCTACTTAGCACTCAGAAAATAACAATGGTGGAAGCCCACAAAGCACAAGAAAGCTATAACAAGTGCAAAATGTAATTAAGCAATGGCAGTAACAGGAACAGTGGAAGTCAAGATAAGGTCAGGAAAACCAAGCAAAATTTCAGTGAGAGCTGCTTGTAGGATTGCTAATGAGGCAAATTGGAACCCCTGCTTTACTACAGAAGACCTTCAGAAAGATTTAACAGACTCTGGAGTTGTAGTACAGTACATTGTTCTACTGTTCAGAGACACATGTACGGATATGGCTTTCATGAAGGAATTGTCAGAAGAAAACCTCTCCTGCAGCCTCACCCTAAAATTCAATGTCAGAAGTATGCAAAAGAACATCTAAACAATCCTGATGCATTTCAGAATGAAGTGCTGTGGTCCATTGAGGTTAAAATATAACTATTTGGCCACTATGATCAAAGGTATGTGTGAAGTAAAAAGGGCACAGAATTTCCGAAAAAGAACATCTCGCCAAGCATTAAACATGGGAGTGGATCATTCATGCTTTGGGGTTGTGTTGTGTGGCAGCCAATGGCACGAGGAAGAGGGAAGAATGGATTCTATTAAATGTCAAAAAATTCTTGATGCAAACATAACACCATCTGTAAAAAAGCTGAAGTTGATAAAAGGATGGCTTTTACAAATGGATAATGATCCTAAACACGCGTCAAAATCCACAATAAACTACCTAAAAAGGTGCAAGCTGAAGGTTTTACAATGGCCCTCACAGTCTCCTGAACTGAACATCATTGAAAATCTGTGGCTAGACCTCAAATTAGCAGTGCATGCAAGATGACCCAGGAATTTCACAAAACTGGAAGACTTTTCGAAGGATGATTGAATGAAAATCCCTCAAACAAGAATTGAAAGACTCTTGTCTGGCTACAAACAGTGTTTACAAGCTATGATACTTTAAAAAGGGGGTTCTACTTTTGCATTTTCCTTTTAGTAATTTTTAAAATGTAAGAGATGATAATATGTATTATGTTTTTGCGTAAAGTACAAAGGAAATGTGCCATCTTTACCTTTAGGCCTTTTAGAGTTGCTTAAATGTTCACAATAACAGTAATTTTGACCAGGGGTGCCCAAACTTATGCATGCCACTGTACATGTGCATTTGAAGAAGCACTCCTATCAAAGTTTTAATCCTTTTAATATATTTCAGTCATCATATTATATGGTACTGACAACTGGCTTTCTACCCAGGTAATTCATCTCTTTTCCTTGCATTTATCATTCCCCTCTTCAACTCCTGATCCAGCTGCTCCTCCTCCCCCTAAGAAAGACTTTTGCAGGGACTCATGACTCATACAAGGAAAATTGACTTCCTGATATCATAGCCTTAATGGAAAAGGGAAAAAGTAGCTGGGTAGAAGGGTAAAACTAGCAATTGTAAGTACACAGTGCTATATAATGTGATTACTGCAATATGTTAAGAGCATAAACATTTTGCAGCATGGGAGTGCTTTTTTAAATAGTTTGGGGAGTGAAATCCTGCTGACAGATTCCCTTTAACATAAATTATAACATAAATTTTACAAGTTAATACCTCCATAATTGAGAGGATACATTTAAAAATAAAAAATATGCTTTTTTTTCAGCTCTGCACCACTATTCTATGATGTGGCCGGTTTAACATGCTCAGACTGGTGAATAATTGAAGAACATGAACACAGTAAGTGCTGGCCACTATAGTAACCTGTTCCAAAAGTCATTCTTAATTTTGCCAATTCCAAAATCCTACCAACCAGTCTAATACTATATCACAAGGTAATAAACGCACACTACAAGAGAAGATTTGTCATAATGAACAATAGTTTCTTTCCATATTGGTCATTGAAGCACCTTAATTAAAAAGGTTATTATGGAAAACTGGTGGTTGTCATTCTTCATGACCCCATACAACAAGCTTAATGCTCTTGTGACTCGGCACTTTGAGATCCCAACTAATGACTTGATTTACGTTCACACCATAAAAGCTTTGAACGAATGTTGCACAATTTTCGTCAGACCTCTCCCTTCTTTCATAAAACTCATTATAAATCAGCCTTTATTAACGACTGTATAATATATTAAAAATCTCAGAATGAAAAGCTGTAGGATGATAGATGTACGACAGAGAAAATCTCTTGTACTACACAATGCTTGAAAATAATTGTATGGGGCAGCCAGAAGTAATGTCAGTACAATATGTAGGCAATCACGCAGATGGAGATTTGGTACTCGAATGAAGATTTACTGCAGACAGTCAATAGATCTTACCTAAGGATATGATATTTCAAACTTTACGTTGTCAACATAAAGATTATAGTTGGGACACAATATTGAGGACAACAGATGATAAGTTATAAAGTGGATCTGCTGCCAAAATTCACTATGCAGAGTGTCTATGTTATCAAACAGATCACAAAGATTTGAATAGGGCTGGTTGAGATGAGCGAAGCAGTCTATGAAGAATCGAGTTCAAGTAGAATTTAATTAAACTTGTGGTTTTCCGTCAATTCGAACACTCTGTAATTTAATTAGCTGGAATTGACAAAAAAATTGCCCAGTGCCATTTCACACACTGTTGAAGACTCAGTGACTGTGCTAATGGCTTCAGGCATGGCCTCCTGGGCTTCACTATTAAGCCTTGTAACAATTAAATCACAACCTTGCCAATCAGAGTGGCTATCAGACAGTACAAAAGAAAGGGGGCAGCCAAGGAACGCCATTTTATGCTTGTACTGTGTAGGGGTAAGAGCTCAGAGCACACAAGATAGCAATAGAAAAAGGCCTAATATGATTGTGGTGTACTACTTCAGTGCGGTTGTACCAGATTCAAAATGGGAGTAAAGGTACCTTCACACGAAACGACTTTGTAACGATATCGCTAGCGATCCGTGACGTTGTAGCATCCTCGCTAGCGATATCATTTAGTTTGACACGCAGCAGCGATCAGGATCCTGCTGTGATGTCGCTGGTCGCTGAATAAAGTCCAGAACTTTATTTGGTCGTCTGATCACTGTGTATCGTTGTGTTTGAAAGCAAAAGCAACGATACCAGCGATGTTTTACACTGGTAACCAGGGTAAACATCGGGTTACCAAGCGCAGGGCCGCGCTTAGTAACCCGATGTTTACCCTGGTTACCAGCGTAAAAGTAAAAAAAACAAACAGTACATGCTCACCTGCGCGTCCCCCAGCGTCTGCTTCCTGACACTTACTGAGCGCCGGCCCTAAAGTGAAAGTGAAAGCACAGCGGTGACGTCACCGCTGTGCTGTTAGGGCTGGAGCTCAGTCAGTGTCAGGAAGCAGACGCCGGGGGACGCGCAGGTGAGTATGTACTGTTTGTTTTTTTTACTTTTACGCTGGTAACCAGGGTAAACATCGGGTTACTAAGCGCGGCCCTGCGCTTAGCAACCCGATGTTTACCCTGGTTACTCGGGGACCTCGGCATCGTTGGTCGCTGGAGAGTGGTCTGTGTGACACCTCCCCAGCGATCAAACAGCGACGCTGCAGCGATCGGCATCGTTGTCGCTATCGCTGCAGCGTCGCTTCGTGTGAAGGTACCTTAAAGGCCCCGTCTCACATAGCGAGATCGCTAGCGAGATCGCTGCTGAGTCACAAGTTTTGTGACGCAACAGCGACCTCAGTAGCGATCTCGCTATGTGTGACACGTACCAGCGATCAGGCCCCTGCTGTGAGATCGCTGGTCGTGTCGGAATGGCCTGGACCTTTTTTTGGTCGTTGAGGCCCCGCTGACATCGCTGAATCGGTGTGTGTGACACCGATCCAGCGATGTCTTCACTGGTAACCAGGGTAAACATCGGGTTACTAAGCGCAGGGCCGCGCTTAGTAACCCGATGTTTACCCTGGTTACCAGCGTAAATGTAAAAAAAAACAAACAGTACATACTCGCCTTCTGATGTCCGTCAGGTCCCTGGCCGTCTGCTTCCTGCTCTCACTGACTGCCGGCCGTACAGTGAGAAGTGAGAGCACAGCAGTGACGTCACCGCTGCGCTCTGCTCTCACTGTACGGCGGCTCAGTCAGAGCAGGAAGCAGACGGCAAGGGACCTGACGGACACCGAAAGGCGAGTATGTACTGTTTGTTTTTTTTGGTAACCAGGGTAAACATCGGGTTACTAAGCGCGGCCCTGCGCTTAGTAACCTGATGTTTACCCTGGTTACCCGGGTGCTGCAGGGGGACTTCGGCATCGTTGAAGACAGTTTCAACGATGCCGAAGTCGTTCCCCTGATCGTTGGTTGCTGGAGAGAGCTGTGTGTGTGACAGCTCCCCAGCGACCACACAGCGACTTACCAACGATCACGGCCAGGTCGTATCGCTGGTCGTGATCGTTGGTAAATCGCTTAGTGAGACGGGGCCTTAACAGTCTCAGTCTGTGAATACTAATTCAAAGATTCTAGTGATATACAGTGAACTGTTGTAGATACAGTGCCTTGCGAAAGTATTCGGCCCCCTGGAACTTTTCCAATGTTGTTCTCAATGCCTAATGATGATAAATATAATCCACCTGTGTGTAATCAAGTCTCCGTATAAATACACCTGCTCTGTGATAGTCTCAGGGTCCTGTTTGAAGCACATCATGAAGACCAAGGAACACAACAGGCAGGTCCATGATACTGTTGTGTAGAAGTTTAAAGCTGGATTTGGATACAAAATGATTTCCAAAAGTTTGTGCAAGTGATCATATTGAAATGGAAAGAGTATCATACCACTGCAAATCTACCAAGACCCGGCCGTAACTATAAACTTTTATCTCAGAGGCCGGCGTCACACTGGCGTGTTTTACGGACGTATGAGAGGCGCAGAAAATACGGATTGCATACGGTACAATGATTCTCTATGGCCCAGCTCCTATCTGCCGAATTTTACTGATCCATATTATACGGTCTTGTACGGCCGTAGAAAATTGCAGCATGCTGCGTTTGTCAGAGTATTGTGCAAAAAATACGCCAATGAAAATTATGGATTACACACGGACCATGCGTGTGACTTGCGAGAAACATGCAGCGGTGTTCTCTAGAAAAACCGGCAATTCAGTGCGGTGTACAGTAAAATCACACTGACAGAATAGAATAGAATAGGTGGAATAAATGTGTACACATAGAATAGGTATATATATATATATATATATATATATATATATATATGTCAGTGAGACACATATATATATTTATATTTAATTCAGCGCTAGATAGCAGAAATGCCGATAATTCAATTGCCGGCTTTTCCGCTCTCCTTCACAAACCCGACAGGATATGAGACATGGTTTACATACAGTAAACCATCTCATATCCCTTCTCCCTTCTTTTATTACATATTCCTCTTTACTAATGTAAGAAGTGTCTTGGTGTCAAATTTGGGGGCTCTAGCTATTAAATTAAAGGGTTAAATCGTGGAAAAAACTGGCGTGGGCTCCCGCGCAATTTTCTCCGCCAGAGTGGGAAAGCCAGTGACTGAGGGCAGATATTAATAGCCTAGAGAGGGACCATGGTTATTGGCCCCCCTGGCTAAAAACATCTGCCCCCCAGCCATAAAGCGAGAGAATGAACTCAGGTAACCTCTTCAGCGATGCACTGCAAGAGCCATTATCTCCTGTCAGTGCATAGTGGGAGGCTTATAGAGCAGTGACATCATCCGATGTCACTGTTTTATAGGGGAGATATTAATTAGGGGATTAGGGGATATAGGGGAGTTATTAATTGTACTGCGTTGGACCAGGGAGTATACGGTTGATTTATTATTTTTTAAATAAACTAATTAATTACAATGGCACTTGCCACCGTAGGGTAGGAAGAACAAGTTAAGAAGCTGCTGGTGATTAGAACAGGTTCTGTGTGTAAATACCTGTTAAAAGTCACCTGGTGTATTAATAATTCTGTGTATAATCACCGCGCTAAACTGAGCTGTGGTCAAAACTATGCAAAATGGAGTGTTCTTAATCTGTATTACAATATTGTTTACTTGTACTCACTTGTTTTAACATTGGTGGTACAGAGTGTGTAGATCAATCGAGGATTTCAGCTGATTGGTAGGGCTGCTGAAATGTATATTAGCAACGCTAAGGATGCGGCGTGGTAGGGGGTGGAGCATAGTGTGACGTCCCGTCATCCGTCTACGCATGGCAGAGGCTTCTTGCAATGCCGCTGTATGCGGTTACATCCTCTCTCGCCGGCAGTGATTCTGGGCGCCGAATTGGGGCACAATAACACCAGACCACCGGCCAATCACCCCACGGGTCCTGCAGTGCACGCTAAATCACCAACATTATCACAAGTAAGTGCACGGCAGCATTATTCAATAATCCTAGGTGCACCTCATTTTTTCATATATATATTAAGAATATTTTGAAGGTGCACTATAACATATCTAACCAATATATACATTTCAGCAGCCCTACCAATCAGCTGAAATCCTCGACTGATCTACACACTCTGCACCACCAATGTTAAAACAAGTGGGTACAAGTGAACAATATTGTAATAGAGATTAAGAACACTCCATTTTGCATAGTTTTGACCACAGCTCAGTTTAGCGTGGTGATAATACACAGAATTACTTTTTTATTTTTTTGCAGGTGAACGATGGTGGTTGTAAGTATGGTGAAATTAAGAATATTAAAATACTTTTTTTTGGCTGTGTCTTTTTTTTCAACTCTTTCACTACTTTAGGATTATTAATGGATAGGTGTCTTATGGATGCCTCTTCATTACTAATCGGGCTTAATGTCATCTTACAATACAAAGGTGACATTAACCCCTTATTACCCCATATGCCACCGCTACAGGGCAGTGGGAAGAGAGAGGCTAAGTGCTGGAATTGGTGCATCTTACAGATGTGCCATTTCTGGGGTGGCTGGGATCTGATATTTGCAGCTGGGGGGCTAGTATCCATGGCCCCTTTCTAGGCTATGAATATCAGCCTGCAGCTGTCTGTGTAGCCTTTCTGGCTATTAATTATAGGGGGACCCCACATCATATTTTTGGGAGGTTTCCCTATTTTAATAGCCAGTAAAGGCTAAATATACAGCTGCGGGCTGATATTCATAGCCTGGACAGATC
Organism: Ranitomeya variabilis; assembly: GCF_051348905.1. Taxonomy (NCBI): domain Eukaryota; kingdom Metazoa; phylum Chordata; class Amphibia; order Anura; family Dendrobatidae; genus Ranitomeya; species Ranitomeya variabilis. The sequence continues at coordinate 1,023,123,842 of NC_135233.1, read as the reverse complement.
CATGGGTATTAACCACTTCCCAGGCTAAAAACATCGGCCCCCAGCTGTCGGCTTTCCCTCTCTGGCACACAAAATTGAGCGGTAGCCCACGCCGTTTTTTTCCAATCTTTTTTTAAAATTAAACAGATATTGCGTTTAATAACGCAGATTTTGTGTTTGTCTTTATTTAACTCTTTATGTACCATTTTATTATGTTTATTACTAAACATTGGGCTTGTTATTATCTATCTATCTATTATCTATCTATCTATCTGCTCAAGTTAAGTTTATCCTCCCTTGTTTGTCTCCCTTCTTGTCTTTAGTGTGCAGTGGGGACTGACCAGTTCTCATCCCCCTTCCCTATTAAGGGCCTAGCTCTAGGGATACACAGGGCTTAGGTTTCCTGCTTGGCGATTGGTGTAGCACCAATATAGGGACGGTAGGGTAGGCAAGATTCTATTAGATCTGCCTAGGGGTATCCACTCCCCCATTTCCTAGCGTGTGGGCTTCCTTCCCTTCATCCCTTCATGTTGCACTTAGTCTTCCCATATTGTGCGTGACACATACATGATTATCAAATGCATTTAACCCTTGGATTGTCAGGGAGCAAACCACCAGCCCCCACTACTGCTACACCTTTTAAGTTGACATGACTCCATCCTCAATAGCCACAGGGCACATTGTTGATTCCACAGTTTAACAGCTTGAAAGCCTTAGGGAGGAAAGTCACATAGAGGATGAATTGCTGCAGGGCATCAAGCAGCAACTTGCCAGCTGGCTTGTTAACTAAGAACTGAAACTCAAAATTATTTTAAACTACAACACCCAGTGCATTCAGGCTTCCTTGCATTCAAGCAAAAGAACTCATGCTCCAAGTATAGCCCACGTCCTGAATGTAAAAGTGCAACTTTTCTTTACAAAAACATACGCACTTGAGGAAGGTCGTAGCTATTGCCAGAAATGTGTCAGTCCAATTCAATAGATCATATGTAGCAAAGCATGCCCTCTTGGCTTTGCAAAAAACAGGTTGCTGCTGGAGCTCTACCTGGCTTGTGCTGTTTCAACCAGCTGGAATATGGAACATTTTTAAAAACCGCAAAAAGCAGTAACAGACAACATCATGCAGCCGGCAAACCCATTACTTTAAGATTTGACATTGGCAGCAAATGAGGTATGCGTGTCACCTACTAAAGTCCTTCATGTCATCTATACTGTAATACTACTGCTGCCAGGGCTAATATTGCTACTAATTATTTCCTTGAATGCCTTAACTCTCCATCATGCTGCTCCTGCCACAGCCACTGCATAGCCATACCGACCACACATCCTCTGATTGCCCAATGCTTCATAGTGCTAGACTGTTCTTGTTCTGTTGCTGCCGGGGCTGTTATTGCTGTTCCTTAACTGCTACACATCTCCTTGCTTGCCCTGTCCAAACTCTCTACTATGTTGCTCCTACTGCAGCCACACCAGCCACACATCTGGCTGTCCCGTTTTTCATAGTACTAGACTGTACTACTGATGCTGGGAAAAAAGCTGAAATTTCGCAATTTTCAAACTTTGCATTTGTGTGCCCTTAAATCACAGAGGTATGTCACACAAAATAGTGAATAAAATTTCCACTTGTTTACTTTATATCAGCAGAATTTGGGAACCTATTTTAGGAAGCAATAAGAGTTAAAAGTTGGTTAGCGATATTTCATTTTTCCAACAAAATTTATAAAAAACATTTTTTAGGGACCATCTCACATTTGAAGTCACTTTGAGGGGTCTATATGATAGAAAATACCCAAAACTGATAATAATCTAAAAACTGCACCCCCCAAGGTGCTCAAAACCACATTCAAGAAGCTTATTAACCGTTCAGTTGCATCACAGGAATTTTTGTAATGTGGAAATAAAAATGAACATTTAACTTTTTTTCACAAAAAAATTTACTTCAGACCCAAACTTTTTTATTTCGACAAGGTTAACAGGAAAAATTAGACCCCAAAATTTGTTGTGCAATTTCTCCTGAGCATGCCGATGCCCCATATGAGGGAGAAAACCATTGTTTGGGCGCACGACAGAGCTCGGAGGGGAAGGCGCGCCATTTGACTTTTTGAATGCAAAATTTGGTGGAACAATTGGCGGATGCCATATCGTGTTTGGAGAGCCCCTGATGTGCCTAAACAGTGAAAAAACCCCACAAGTGCCACCATTTTGGAAACTAGACCCCTCAGGGAACTTATCTAGATGTGTGCTGAGCACATAGAAACCTCAGGTGCTTCAAAGAAGTTTATAAAGTTGAGCCGTGAAAATAAAAAAAAAAATCACATTTTCCCTACAAGTACGTTTTAAATATGTTGCATTTTCATAAGGGTAACAGGAGAAATTGCACTATACAATTTGAAGTGCAATTTCTCCTGAGTACGGCATTTAGATTTTGGAGCAGAGAATCTGCTGAATTTCTTTTGGCGGGTGAGGAGCCATTTTGCTTTTCCAGAGCCTTTGTACTACCATGACTGTGGGAGCCCCCTATATTTCCATTAACAGATGACAGACCTGAGTGGGTACTTGCTTTTTTTGTGGATTGAGTTGAAGCTTTTATTGGGAACATTTTGCATAACGTTTGAGATCATATTTATCTGGCGCTCTATGCTGAGCACTTACTTTGGGGGTTTCCATCTAAATCTCTAAGTGGCATGATTCAGATGAAACCCCCAAGGAATCCATTCACTATTAAGAGGCAGCAGATTTACTCTGGACTCCGTCTGGCCCCTGTTCAGAGATGTCCTTCTTTTCAGAGGTTCTGCCAGAGGGTCTGTCTGAATCACATAGTTTAGAGATTTACACAGAAACCCTGATGCAAGCACTCAGCTCAGAGCACAGGATAAATGTGCGCCGAGCCTTACTGCAATCTTTGGGAGGCAGAATGAAAAATCAATAGCAGGTAAAGAATTGGTTTTATTTTTTATGTCGTTCCTTGTGGGGTATAAGTGATTAGGCGACTTTATTCTTTGGGTATGTGTGATTACATCGATACCTGATTTATAGTGGGTTTTTATGTTTGGCTGCTGTCACACACTAAAAGATGGTTTTTATAAAAAAAAATAGTTTTTGCATCGCCATGTTCTGAAAGCTATAATTTTTCCAGATTTTGGCCCACAGAGTCATGTCATGGGTTATACTTTGCGGGACGAGTTTATGTTTTTATTGGTACCATTTTCAGACACATGACATTTTTGATTGCTTTCTATTCTGATTTTTGGATGGCAGAATTAACAAAAACCAGCAATTCAGGATTTTGTTGTGTGGGAGGGCTTATGTAGCTCCACGTTTGGAAAAACCAATAAGGCAGTTTTATTCTTTGGGTAAGTATGATTACAGCGACACCACATTTATATAGTTTTTTTATGTTTTGGTGCTTTTACACAATAAAAACTATTTTATGGAAAAAATAATTATTTTTGCATCTCTTTATTCTGAGAGCTATAAGTTTTTTATTTTTCTGGTGATGGAGCTGTATGGTGGCTTGTTTTTTTCTGGGACACGATGATGTTTTCAGCAGTACCATGTTTATTTATATCAGTCTGTTTGATCATGTTTTATTCCACTTTTGTGGTATGATGATAAAGCATTGTTTTTTGCCTTGGTTTTTTTTATGGTGTTGACTAAAGGGGTTATCTAGAAAAACTCTCATGGTGCTAGCGGGGATCTCACCGAGGTCACGGCAGTTCAGCCAGGCAGTGAATGCAGCCTCAGTGACCAGAGGTAAAGTTGATGAAATCACCACCAGTCACTGAGGCTGCGCTCGCAGCAGTTCAGTCACCAGGGGTTCACAGCCTGGACGGTTGCATCTTGGCACCATCCAGGTGGAAACCTAATTATCCCCCAGACATGGATTATGGTGTGGGACAGAACGACGGAGAGGTGAGGGATATTGTTTTTTATTTTGTTTTAGGAGAATGAGGGCTTCAGTGGAATATGCGTTTGGTGAGTATAAGTGTGTTTGTTATTTTTAAATAAAAAAGTAAAACTATGTTTAGCCTTATTTCTAATAAAGGACTTTATTCTGGCTGTGTCTTTATTTATCATATAGCTATAGGATTAGTAATGGATAGGTGTCTCATAGACGCCTCTCCATTAGTAATCTGTGAGCTTGATGTCACCAGACAATATAAAGGTGATATCAACCCCACAAATATTAACCCCACTTACCAGCGCTACAGGGCAAGTGGGAAGAGCTGGGCAAAGCACCAGAATTGGTGCATCTAATAGATGTGCCTTTTTTAGGCAGCTGCGGGCTGCTATTTTTAGACTGGAAGGCCAATATCCACGGCCCCTTACCAACCTGAGAATACCAGCCCCCAGCTGTGAGCTTTAGCATGGCTGGTTGTCAAAAATGGGGGAACCCCATGCTGTTTATTTAAATTATTTATTTAAATAATTTGAAAAAACAGCATGGGGACCCCTCTATTCTTGATAACCAACCTTGCTGATACTGACAGCTGAGGATTGCAGCTCCCAGCTGTGAGTTTTGCCTGTCTATTTATCAAACATACAGGGGAATGCACGCTGTTTTTTTCTTTAATTTTATTATTTACAGCGCAGGAGCCAGCTATTGAATGTACTCATCAGCTGCTCCTGCTCTCTCTGTTATTAGCGGCAGCAGGTGTTGGATGATGGGAGCTGTAGTCTCATCCGCTGACACCGGTAAACTGTATACCTCCGACCACAGCTGAGTGGGAACCACGGCTCTCTGACCGGCGGGGATAATTTCACCGCCCATCAGAAGCTGTGTTTGCTGTGCTGTTATACCCATGACAGTGCTCCAAACATCCGGTATTAGGGCAGCCAAACCTGAACAGTAACACGGACTTCCTAGTGAAATCCGTGTTCGATGTCCGTGCCTGAACAGTAGTTGTTCGGTATGGACGCCGAACTTTACTGTTCGGCTTCACCCATCTCTAATTACTAACTATTAGTACTTACTAATTGGAAAAGTTGGTGATGCTTGCAAATTTGAATTTTAAAAGAAGCGCTCAGACCTAGAGGCTGGTGTACTTTCTTTGCAAACCCATGTCAAAATGGCTGAATAATCCTTTATGCTTATTTTTCTGCCTATTATTAAGATAAACATTTTATTCTGTAGCTTTAAGAAATCCAGTCTCATCAGGTCTAAGAAATCTATTTATGCAACGTGCATTGAGAAATCTGCTGACAGATCCACTTTAATGGTAAATTGTTTATAGGCTACATTTTGTCAAATAAAGTTATACTCAGTGGTGTTTGAAAATGTTCCATATTTTATGATTTTACATATTTCTGAATTAATTTTACCAAAAACTACAGTACATCTGTTTTCAAACAAGACCAAAAAGTAGAGAAAAAAAAAGAATATCTTAGACTTTGACATTGTTTTATTGATTAGGAATAACATGCCTGAGAGTGGCAAAAGTTTGTGAATGTTTAGGATTAGCAGATAATTTGAAGGTGTAATTAGAATCTGGTGTTTTCAATCAATCTGATGACAATCACATGTGAATGGGCAATCTGTTTTATTTAACGAACAGAGATATATTATAGTGTAATCTTTACAACACATGTTAGTGGGAGTGTATCGTGACACGAACAAAGGAGAATTTAGAGGACCTGAAAAGCACAGTTGTTGACTAGGGTTGAGCGACTTTTACTTTTTCAGGATCGAGTCGAGTTTCGCGAAACCCGACTTTGTCAAAAGTCGGGTCGGGTGAAATCTGACGATTATTGCGAAAAGTTGGGGATCCGACCGAAACACGAAACCCAATGCAAGTCAATGGAGAATCAAAGTCGGCAGTGAGTGGAGGACAGGAAAACACCAACAGAGCCCATTTTAATGCCAAAAACATCAATTCTTGTTACTTAAGCTTGTCAATCTTAATTTACCTTATAATAATAGTTAGCCATTGAAAATTTGGGGGTCATTTGGCAACAGTTGTGGGGGGAGTAGGGCTGGCTCAAGTTTTTCGTGGGCCCAGGAAACGCGGACTACGTCACGGCGGTGGAGCAGGGAGAGGTAAGTATTTCAACTTTGCAAGTGCTGTGATCCTGAGCAAGCAGGGGGGGCACACTCGTTCGCATTGCCACTGGCACAGGGCCCCTCAAAGTACGGCATAGTGATTGACGGCGGGGGCGCGTCCCACCGGCAGAGACACTTTTGCGTACTATGAGGGGCCCTGTGCCAGTGACGTCGCCAACGAGTATGCCCCCCCACCTGTTGAAGGAACCTGCACTGTCATCTGCACCTTCCTCTTTGTCCCCATGTAAGGTGGTATAGTGTGCGGGAAGGGGAACCAGCCTTTCTGCAGGGTCAGATACTGGCTATGTATAGTGCAATGGGAATGTAGTGGTCTGGGTCAATTATCCGTCAGACTCATCTAGCAGTGGCTGGGCAATGGGCAGGATGAGGAGGAAACACAGATATAGGCCCAAAGAATAAAGTAGGCTAAATGCAGTTCAAAATTGGTAACAGGAGTAAACAGGCAGCACTGCTTTGTTCAGTGGAGGAGAACAGCAAGGAGCGGCAGACACCGTTAGTAGGCCCAACCAAACCAGTAGGCCAAATGCAGTTTTAAAATTCCTATAGGCCGAAAGCCTGAAGATTGAAGCTCAGGAGAAAAACACAGGAGAATACCAAGGAGCGGCAGACACTGTTAGTAGGCCCAACCAAACTAGTAGGCCAAATGCACTTTAATATGTGATATCCGCTGCAAATTGAGGCTCTGCTTTGTGCAGTGAAGGACAGCTGTATTGAGTGGCGCAGACAGACACAGGTAGTAGGCCTAAATTAAAAAAGTTGGCTCAATGCAGTTTAAAATTGGTTACAGGGGTACACAGGCAGCACTGGTTTGGTCAGCGGAGGACGATTAGTAGGAGTGGTGCAGACAGACTTACTAGGCCTAAAATAATAAAGTTGGCTCAATGCAGTTTAAAATGGGTAACAGGGATACACAGGCAGCACTGGTTTGGTCAGCGGAGGACGATTGCTAGGAGTGGCGCAGACAGACTTACTAGGCCTAAAATAAAAAAGTTGGCTCAATGCAGTTTAAAATGGGTACCAGGGGTACACAGGCAGCACTGGTTTGGTCAGCGGAGGACGATTGCTAGGAGTGGCGCAGACAGACTTACTAGGCCTAAAATAAAAAAGTAGGCTCAATGCAGTTCAAAATGGGTAATGGGTACACAGGCAGCACTGGTTTGGTCAGCGGAGGACGATTGCTAGGAGTGGCGCAGACAGACTTACTAGGCCTAAAATAAAAAAGTTGGCTAAATGCAGTTTAAAATGGGTACCAGGGGTACACAGGCACCACTGGTTTGGTCAGCGGAGGACAATTGCTAGGAGTGGCGCAGGCAGACTTACTAGGCCTAAAATAAAAAAGTTAGCTAAATGCAGTTTAAAATGGGTACCAGGGGTACACAGGCAGCACTGGTTTGGTCAGCGGAGGATGATTGCTAGGAGTGGCGCAGACAGACTTACTAGGCTTAAAATAAAAAAGTAGGCTCAATGCAGTTCAAAATGGGTAATGGGTACACAGGCAGCATTGTTTTAGTCAGCGGAGGACGATTAGTAGGAGTGGCGCAGACAGACTTACTAGGCCTAAAATAAAAAAGTTGTCTCAATGCAGTTTAAAATGGGTAACGGGTACACAGGCAGCACTGGTTTGGTCAGCGGAGGATGATTGCTAGGAGTGGCGCAGACAGACTTACTAGGCCTAAAATAAAAAAGTAGGCTCAATGCAGTTTAAAATGGGCAACAGGGGTACACAGGCAGCACTGGTTTGTCAGCGGAGGACGATTGCTCGGAGTGGCGCAGACAGACTTACTAGGCCTAAAATAAAAAAGTAGGCTCAATGCAGTTCAAAATGGGTAACAGGAGTAAACTGGTGGCACTGCTTTGTTCGGTGGAGGACAACTGGAATAAGTGGCTGACACAGTACGTTGGCCTAAATAGTAAAGTGGGCTAAATGTCTGCAAAATTTTTTTTCGTAAATAAACAGGTGGCAAAGCAACATATAGGGGTGGGTTCCTCTGCTGAGTACCAGATAGTGGTAGTTCGCGCACAGTATTCACAGGTCAAAATGGAGGGCATGGTCCCTGTATATATTTACTATCATCTCTCAATTTGTATTGGCAGTGCCATTGAAGGATTTAACAGCACCGACTAAACTGCGGTGGACCACTGTTTGAGCTGGGGGGGGAAAACTCTCTCGTGGGCAGCGGTACTGGCCCAGGGCCCCTCATATTATGATGGTGTGTCTGACGTTGGGTGTGCACCCCCACCGCCAGAGACACTTAATTGTACGATGAGGGACCCTGTGCCAGTGCCGTCAGCCAAAAGTGGGCACACCCACCTGTCCAGGCAAACAGCACTCGCACGGGTGCTTGCGCCAAGTGGTGACCACGGGCGTGTGGGGGGAGTCAGCCCATTTAGGGAGGTATTAAAAATGGCCTATGGTGGACATTCAGCAGCAGCAAATGGAGGAATTGGAGCAGTCAGTAAGAGGAGTCCAAAAGCAAGACCCTTTTAAAGGAAAACTACGTGTCAGCAGGGGAAGGTGGGGCAAAAGAATGTGAAATCCATGATTGGTTCATTTTAATGAAGGTTAGATCATCAACATTTTGGGTAGCCAGACGTGTCCTTTTTTCGGTCAATATTGAACCAGCAGCACTGAAGACTCTTTCTGATAGCACACTGGCAGCAGGGCAAGCGAGCTCCTGTAATGCATATTCTGCCAATTCAGGCCAGGTGTCTAGTTTAGATGCCCAGTAATCAAAGGGGAATGACCTGTGAGGGAGAACATCGATAAGGGAGGAAAAGTAGTTTGTTACCATACTGGACAAATGCTGTCTCCTGTCACTTTGAATCGATGCAGCTGTCCCTGTCGTGTCAGCGGTCATTGAAAAATCACTCCACGACCTTGTCATAAAACCCCTCTGTCCAACGCCACTTCGATTTCTGCACCGCTAGCACCTCTGCCATGTTTCCCCCTACGGCTCGTGTGAGAACCATCACCGCCGCTGTGTGCTGGGAATGCCAGAACCAAACGGTCTACAAGAGTTGCTTGTTTGGTAGCCAATATTTGCTCTAGGTTCTCATGTGGCATGATATTTTGCAATTTCCCTTTGTAGCGTGGATCCATTAGGCAGGCCAACCAGTAATCGTCATCGGTCATCATTTTGACAATGCGGGGGTCCCTTTTTAGGATACGCAAGGCATACTCAGCCATGTGGGCCAATGTTCCAGGTGTCAATTCACTGCTTCTGCTGGGATGAGGAGCACTTTCTTGCAAATCTACATCACAAGTGTCCCGCAAGAAACCTGTACCAGACCTTGCAACGGCACCAGTTTCTATTGCCCCCTGAGAAGCTCCCTTCTCCCATACATATTCAGCCCCATCATCCTCCTCATCCTCTTCATCCGCCACCTCGTCCTGGACAGTTCCCTGACCAGACAATGGCTGACTGTGATCAAGGCTTCCCTCCTCCTCGGCTACAGACGCCTGCTCCTTAATGTGCATCAAACTTTGCATCAGCAGACGCATTAGTGGGATACTCATGCTTATGATGGCGTCATCAGCACTTACCAGCCGTGTGCATTCCTCAAAACACTGAAGGACTTGACAGAAGTCTTGTAGCTTCAACCACTGCACACCAGACAACTCCATGTCTGCCATCCAACTGCCTGCCCGTGTATGCGTATCCTCCCACAAATAAATGACAGCACGCCTCTGTTCACACAGCCTCTGAACCATGTGCAGTGTGGAGTTCCACCTTGTTGCAACAACTATTAGGCTTTGCTGTGGAAGATTTAGTGATCGCTGATGGTTCAGCATATGGCTGGAGTGTACGGGCGACCGGCGGATGTGCGAACAAAGTTTTCGCACCTTCAGGAGCAGGGCTGGTAACTCCGGATAATTTTTCAGGAAGCACTGCACCACCAGGTTCAAAGTGTGAGCCAAGCAAGGTATGTGTTTAAGTTGTGAAAGGGCTATGGCAGCCATAAAATTCCTTCCGTTATCACTGACTACCTTGCCTGCCTCAAGATGTACACTGGCCAGCCATGACTCACTTTCTTGCTGCAAGAACTCGGCCAGTACTTCCGCGGTGTGTCTGTTGTCGCCCGAACACTTCATTTCCAACACAGCCTGCTGACGCTTACCACTAGCTGTTCCATAATGAGACACCTCGTGTGCAACACTGGAAGCTGCGGATGGAGTTGCCAGGCGACTGCGCTCTGTGGACGAGCTGTTTCTTCTGGAGGAGGAAGAGGGGCGTCGAACTCCTACTGCCAACTGTTTCCTAGACCGTGGGCTAGGCAGAACTGTCCCACTATGGCTGTCCCCTGTGGACCCTGCATCCACCACATTAACCCAGTGCGCCGTGATGGACACGTAACGTCCCTGGCCATGCCTACTGGTCCATGCATCTGTGGTGAGGTGCACCTTTCCACTGACAGACTGCCTCAGTGCATGAACAATGCGGTCTTTGACATGCTGGTGGAGGGCTGGGATGGCTTTTCTCGCAAAGAAGTGGCGACTGGGTAGGTCATAGCGTGGTACTGCGTAGGCCATCAGGTCTTTGAAAGCTTTGCTTTCGACCAAGCGGTAGGGCATCATCTCTAACGAGATTAATCTGGCAATGTGGGCGTTCAAACCCGGTGTACGTGGATGAGAGGATGAGTACTTTCTTTCCCTCACGAGAGTCTCTTCTAGGGTGAGCTGGACAGGAGACCTGCAGATGGTGGAACTAGCGGTGGTGGTGGTGGTGGACATGGCGGATTGAGAGACAGTTGGTGATGTTGGCCTACATACAGTGCTTCCTACCAATAACCTTCTGATTCCCTTCCTGCTTTGGCCTTGCGACGATCCCTCCACATTTGCTGCTGGTGGTGTCCGAACCGGTGGGCTTACAGTGAGGGAAGCAATGTGGTGTTGCTGACTACCTTCATTCTGACCAGGTGCACCAACGTTACAGGACATTTGGTAATTAGTCCAGGCTTGCAAGTGCATTCTGGTTAAATGTCTACGCATGCACGTTGTATTTAAATTTTGAAGAATCTTCCCTCTGCTAAAGGTCTTTGAGCATTTCTTACAGATCACTTTAGACTGATCATTGGGATCTTGGTCAAAAAAATGCCACACTACACTCTTCCTACTATGGAATTCCTTTTCAGGCATTGCACGCTGTGCAACTTTCAGCGGTTGGCCACGCTGTCCTAAAACTTTTTTTGTCACACGTTTTGGGCCTGATACGGGCCTGGCTGATGACAGCTGTTGCGATGTAGATTGGTGTTGCTGCGGATAACCCTCCTCCGCTTCTGAGCTAGTGCCAGCGGCACCCTCTTCCCCCAATGGCTGCCAATCTGGGTCAAGAACTGGGTCATCTATCACCTCCTCCTCCACAATGTCATGTGCACCTTCCTCAGTGTCACCGTGTAAGCCGGTGCTATAGCGTTTGGGACAGGGCACCATAGTCTCATCAGGGTCAGATTCTGGCTCAGGAAACTGCGAGGTCAATGTAGTGATCTGAGTCAATGGAACAGCATCATAATCTAGCTGTGGCTGTGCATCAGTGCACTCCATGTCCGATTCTTCTTGTAATGGGCAGTGTACAATTTCACTTTCTAACCCTGGCACGGTATGGGTAAAGAGCTCCATGGAGTAACCTGTAGTGTCGCCTGACGCATCCTTCACTTTTGGTTTGGGAGAAGGACACAAGGAAACGTCTTTTCCTGGACCGGAAGCATCCACTGACGACTGGCTGCTCTTAGATTTTGAACTTTGGGAAGAGGAGGCGAAAGAGCTAGAGGCTGAGTCAGCAAGGAAAGACAAAACTGTTTCCTGCTGCTCCGGCTTTAAAAGCTGTTTTCCTACTGTGCTTTTGCCACTACCACCAGATGCAGCTCCACCACAACCATCAGTACTAGCTGGCAACCCCCGCCCACGGCCTCTTTCACCAGACTTCCTCATTTTTTGGGGGGGACAATGAACCACAACTCTGGCCCAGTGGTATAACACAACACTATGAACGTGGCAGAAAGTGGCTGCCTGATATACGACACACTAGCAGTACAGCAGAATATAAACTGTGTGAGAAATACTATCTCACTTTTGGGGGGAGACACGGAACCACAACTCTGGCCCAGTGGTATAACACAACACTATGAATGTGGCAGAAAGTGGCTGCCTGATATATGACACACTAGCAGTACTGCAGAATATAAACTGTGTGAGAAATACTATCTCACTTTTGGGGGGAGACACTGAACCACAGCTCTGGCCCAGTGGTATAACACAACATTATGAACGTGGCAGAAAGTGGCTGCCTGATATACGACACACTAGCAGTACAGCAGAATATAAACTGTGTGAGAAATACTATCTCACTTTTGGGGGGAGACACTGAAGCACAACTCTGGCCCAGTGGTATAGCACAATACTATGAACGTGGCAGAAAGTGGCTGCCTGATATACGACACACTAGCAGTACAGCAGAATATAAACTGTGTGAGAAATACTATCTCACTTTTGGGGGGAGACACTGAACCACAACTCTGGCCCAGTGGTATAACACAACACTATGAACGTGGCAGAAAGTGGCTGCCTGATATATGACACACTAGCAGTACAGCAGAATATAAACTGTGTGAGAAATACTATCTCACTTTGGGGGGAGACACTGAACCACAACTCTGGCCCAGTGATATAACACAACACTATGAACGTGGCAGAAAGTGGCTGCCTGATATATGACACACTAGCAGTACAGCAGAATATAAACTGTGTGAGAAATACTATCTCACTTTTGGGGGGAGACACTGAACCACAACTCTGGCCCAGTGGTATAACACAACACTATGAACGTGGCAGAAAATGGCTGCCTGATATACGACACACTAGCAGTACAGCAGAATATAAACTGTGTGAGAAATACTATCTCACTTTGGGGGGAGACACTGAACCACAACTCTGGCCCAGTGGTATAACACAACACTATGAACGTGGCAGAAAGTGGCTGCCTGATATATGACACACTAGCAGTACTGCAGAATATAAACTGTGTGGGAAATACTATCTCACTTTTGGGGGGAGACACTGAACCACAGCTCTGGCCCAGTGGTATAACACAACACTATGAACGTGGCAGAAAATGGCTGCCTGATATACGACACACTAGCAGTACAGCAGAATATAAACTGTGTGAGAAATACTATCTCACTTTGGGGGGAGACACTGAACCACAACTCTGGCCCAGTGGTATAACACAACACTATGAACGTGGCAGAAAGTGGCTGCCTGATATGACACACTAGCAGTACTGCAGAATATAAACTGTGTGAGAAATACTATCTCACTTTTGGGGGGAGACACAGAACCACAGCTCTGGCCCAGTGGTATAACACAACACTATGAACGTGGCAGAAAGTGGCTGCCTGATATATGACACACTAGCAGTACTGCAGAATATAAACTGTGTGAGAACTACTATCTCACTTTTGGGGGGAGACACTGAACCACAACTCTGGCCCAGTGGTATAACACAACACTATGAAAGTGGCAGAAAGTGGCTGCCTGATATACGACACACTAGCAGTACAGCAGAATATAAACTGTGTGAGAATTACTACAACACTATGAACGTGGCAGAAAGTGGCTGTAATTATTATAAAAAAAAAAAAAATTACTGCAATAACATGCTCCCTAGTCCCTACAATGATCTCAGGACAAGTATGGCAGCAATAAAAAGGACTTCAGAACAAAAAAGTGTGGACAAATAAACAAGACAGGTAACTGTGCAGAAAGGAGCAACAGGATTTTTGCTTTGAAAAAAGCAGTTGGTTTGCACAGCACCGTGCACACAGCTATGCAGCTGCTGCACTAAAATACGACCTCCACTGTCCCTGCACAAAAAGGTGGTGTGGGACAGTGAAAATCGCTCCAGCACAAGCGGTTTGGGGGTTTATATTTCCTCCCTAACTCTGTCCCTGCTTCTGACTAACTGCAGCAAACTCTCCCTATGCTCAGATCGGCAGAAGTAAGATGGCGGTCGGTGTGCACGCCTCTTTATAGCCCCTGTGACGCCGCAGACAGCAAGCCAATCACTGCCATGCCCTTGTCTAAGATGGTGGGGACAGAGACCTATGTCATCACGCTGCCCACACTCTGCGTCCTCCTTCATTGGATGAAAAACGGCGGTAACAGCGTCATACGAAACGCGACTTTGGCGCTCTGATCGTGTACCGCATGGCCGATCCCACACTAGGATCGGTTCGGGCTTCATGAAACCCGACTTTGCCTAAAAGTCGGCGATTTCTGAAAATGACCGATCCGTTTCGCTCAACCCTATTGTTGACGGTCAACAAAAAAGGTTAGATATCCATCTGTAAGGCATTTGGACTCCACCAATCCACAGTCCAAACGGAGAAAATTCAAGACCCTATTACTCTCCCAAAGAGTGGTCTACCAACTGTTAGGCTCACCTAGTGAGGTGGATTCACTGTCTCAAGTCCTAGTGGGCACACAGAACGCAGAAGTTAGTGCAGTTTCCTCGAGGACTTGTAAAACTGTGAGTACTTGGACAAACTGCAATCTCAGGAGCAGTAAGCCAGAAGAAATGGAATCCTGCAAGGATGAATTCAAGTTCAAGCAAAATATGCATAGATGGTGGAGCATACCAAACAGAGACTCTGGTGTCCAAATCTTAAGAGACAGGTGTGTGACTTAGTGGGCTTAAGTAGGCCTACGAAGTTGATGTCATTGAACCACGCTGGGCAAGTTATAAAAGTCGATGTCGAGCACAACATTGTTTCATTCTTTAAATAAAAAAAATATATATTGTTCCATTTGGAAACAAATTACCCATATCCAATCACTTACTCGCTCGTGTTAAAAGCATCTCCAGAATCCAAACTTTTCTCACCTTTGAAACTGCAAAAATTGTTACTGTCGCTCTTATTCATTTAAGTCTGAGCTACTGCAACTCTATACTGATCTGTGTACCTCTAACCAAACTTTCTCCTCTCCAATCTTTCCTAAATACAGCAACCAGGGTCGTATTTCTATCAGGCCGCTTCACTGATGCCTCTACCCTGTGCCAGTCATTACACTGGTTACCCAAAGAATACACTGCAAACTCATCTCTCCCACCCGCAAAGCCCTTCACAGTTCTGCACTACCCTATATCTCATTGCTCATTTCTGTTTATTACCCTTCCCGTGCCCTCCGTTCTGCAACTGACCATCATTCATAATCTGAACCTTGCACCTCTGTCTCCAAGACTTCTCTTGTGCTGCCTCAGTTTCCTGGAATACACTATCGCAAATGATCTGACTAATATCTAGCCTTCATGTTTTTAAGAGTGCTTTAAAAGCACATCTGTTTAGACAAGTCTATCTAAATGTTAAACATAATCTGCTCCTGCCTATTCATCTGTCTCCACCTCCTCCTTGCACCCAATAGCACATGATAACTGCACTCAGACATATCCTGCAGCTTTATATGAAAACCCTTATTTATTATAGAGATAGCTGGACGACATATAACAACGCTTTCTACTTATTGTTTCCCACCCTATTTTCTTATAGATTGTAAGCTTCCTTGTATTGTATTTATTGTCTTATATGTCCCTACTTAATTGTAAAGTACTGAGGAATATGTTGGCGCTAAATAAATAAAAATTGATAATAATAATAATATTATTATCTTCTACACCACATATTGAAATTATTTGTAGACATACCACATTTTCAATCACTTGATATATCTGTTAGGGCATACCTATCACTTCCATTTGATCATGGACCCATTGTTCACACTTCAGCTAGTATTAAGTATCAGGTGTTGAACACCGGGGATCAAAGTTTGCTTTGATATCCATTATTTAGGTGCTGCAAAAATGTGTCGGTCAATCATCGCAGTCGTGCATGTACAGGTGCATCTCACAAAATTAGAATATCATGAAAAAGTTAATTTATTTCAGTTCTTCAATACAAAAAGTGAAACTGTAACGGGGGCCAGGGTGGTAGCCGTACCGAGGGATTGCTGCTGCTTCCTCATTATACCCTGACACTCTGCTACAGAAATATCATGTCCATTTTGTGGTGTGCTGTGTGTGTCAAGTAGTTCACCCACCTGTGAGTCAGAATCCTTCACAGCATACAGGGCTCCAATCCATCGCAGACTCACACAAATGTTATCAAAGTCCCAATTCATTTTCAATAAAACTTTACTTAACTTGTGCATCTTCATAACAGACTTAATCCAACAATCTTCAAAAGAACTTCTCCTCCTGCACTTTCCCTGGTCTTTTCCTTCAGCTTATCTTCTAGCACCGCCTTAGCTTCCAGACCCGCAGTCCCCTGGGAATTCCAGCTTTCTGATACTAGGTGCTCCAATTCCACTTTCCCCATCCTAGGCGAAAAATCAGGTTGCCTCTGCAATTCCTGTTCAGTCCATAAGTCCCGGACATCACGGGAGGTAACCCACAGACAAGCCACCGACCCTTCCAGACTGCCTCGCTTTTCAAGTGCTTCAAGATCTAACATCTCCAGACCTGCTTCCCTCAGTGCTTCTTCTGTCTCTTTCATCTGTATCTCTGTAACTCACCACACAACTACTACCACTCCTTCTAGAACAATTCCTCTCACTCTGCTCTAGCTCCTTCCACTACCTGAAAATTACCTCAGGAAGGCACTCTCCCTGCCACTACACTGGCTCTGCCCCCTTTCTCAGCTGTCACACACACTAACCCACAACTACACTGCCATAACCCTTACCAATGCTGACCTACCACTGCCACTGACTGTCCCTATTCCTGTCCCTAACACACAGATATCAGAACAGCGTCAGCCATTATCATATTAAACAGTGTCAACTATCATAAACTACACAGGGCACACAGCAAACACAAAACATACCCAGTTTCATTAGGTAGGCATGCACAGGAATGCAGGGCTCAAACCAGCCGCCTGCACACCCCCTTACAAAACTCATATATTATATAGAGTGAGTCATTACAAACAGAATGATCTACAGTATTTCAAGTGTTTATTTCTGTTAATGTTGATGATTATGGCTTACAGCCAATGAAACCCAGAAGCAATTATCTCAGTAAATTAGAATACTTTATAACACCAGCTTGAAAAAATAATTTTGAAATCCGAAATGTTGGCCTACTGAAATGTATGTTCAGTAAATGCGCTCAATACTTGGTCAGGGCTCCTTTTGCATCAATTGCTGCATCAATGCGGCGTGGCATGGAGGCGATCAGCCTGTGGCACTGCTGAGGTGTTATGGAAGCCCAGTTTGCTTTGATAGCAGCCTTCAGCTGATCTGCATTGTTGGGTCTGGTGTCTCTCATCTTCCTCTTGACAACACTCCATAGATTCTCTATGGGGTTAAGGTCAGACTAATATGCTGACCAATCAACTGTAGTTTGAACACCAGGTATTGGTACTTTTGGCAGTGTGGACAGGGGCCAAGTCCTGCTGGAGAATGAAATTTCCACCTCCAAAAAGCTTGTCGGCAGAGGGAAGCATGAAGTGCTCTAAAATTTCCTGGTAGATGGCTGCGCTCACTTTGGTCTTGGTAAAACACAGTGTAGAAAGAGGAAACGTGAGCAGAGTGCAGGAACGCATATACCTCATTTTCTATTATTATTTTTTCTCACTTTCTTTGGACCTCTGTTGTACATTCTAAATACATGTGCATATGGCTTATTGCCTGATTTTGGTATATATATATATCTATTTACGCATATTTAAATCTATTTTGCTCTGTCCGTATTGCATCATTGGTTGGTTACCTTAATACAAATATACGTAACTTTTGAATGACTGTAAAACTTTTTATAAACTTGCTAATCTGCTATATTTTTGTCTCTTGCTATGTCCATTGTAAATTATAATAATAATCTTTATTTTTATAATAATATTCTTTATTTTTATATAGCGCTAACATATTCCGCAGCGCTTTACAGGTTGCACACATTATCATCGCTGTCCCCGATGGGGCTCACAATCTACATTCCCTATCAGTACGTCTTTGGAATGTGGGAGGAAACCGGAGAACCCGGAGGAAACCCACGCAAACACGGGGAGAACATACAAACTCCTTGCAGATGTTGTCCAAGGTGGGATTAGAACCCAGGACCCCAGCACTGATTTTTCCATTTATTAATATAGCTATATTACAATAAATGCAATATGGATAATAGATAGAAGAAAAAAAAATTGAACAGCACGGTATACATGAATTCAGGCTGCAGAACCCTCCAAACAAATATCCATTTGTATAAATAATAAAAAAGAAAAAAGGAGGCAGCACTCCAATAAATGATGAAAAATAGTGGACTTTATTAGCCCATATGGTGTGACAACAATTCGTCTGTAACCAGACTTTCTCAAGATAGATAGATCGATAGATAGATAGATAGATGATAGATAATAGATAGATAGATATATAGATAATAGATAGATAGATAGATAGATAGATAGATAGATAGATAGATAGATAGATAGATAGATAGATAGATAGATAGATAGATAGATAGATATTCCAGTCCCCAAGCATTTCGTGGAACTTAATCATACTGAAAAGGACCTTAAGTGCAGGATAATAGATGTGGTCTCAAATTTGAGGAGAGGAGGGGATAGAGAACAAATTTTAAAAAAGAAGGAACTTAAGTGGATTTATGAGCTCAAAACACTTAAACCAAAGGGATTAAATGTGGACTTTAAAATTCATACGGTGTTATAGAGTGGTATGTATGGACCTTGTTCTATATTTATAATTGTGGTTCAGTTGATGACAAATTATTTAGTCATTATACACCCTAATGTTTTTTTAAGAAAGTTTTTGTTTTCCTTTCAGATGTATATCTTTGTGAAGAAACTTGCCCTGGCGAGATGTGTTGTCGTGGAGGATGAAGACATCACATATATATTTTTTTTTCTATTCTTTTTATATATATATTTTTTTTCTATTTGTTTCAATATTTTTTTTTCAATATTTTTTCAAAAAAAAATTTTTCAACATTTTTTTGTATATATTATTTCAAAATTTTTTTTTATTTAACATTGTAATATTTTTTCATTTTTTTATTTATACTCTATGTGCTATTTGGCTATCTAGATGTGTTCACAAGTGGATGGATTATTGATTAAATAGTAAAAATAACAATTATCTAAAGAAATTATCTTATGTGAATATCATTAAAGGTATATCTCACAGATTAATTGTGGACCTGGACAATGGTGTGGCTATCTTATAGGTGTCGCTATTGTAACATTTTGATCCGGAGGGACCACTTTGGGACATTGCGACCTTATTTGGCCCTCGGAGACAACCTGAGCAAGGTGCCTTCCGGGATGTCAGGATATGCCTTTGCACCTTAAATAGTCCATATTGGTCCGGTTGTTAAAAGTATGGAATCCTAGATGAGTACCTTGAATACATTTGACTAAAATAAGGTCCTTTCATAAGTCAAATCCATTCCATTTTGATAAATCAGTACAGGTTTTAATAATAAAAAAGTATTTCTTTATATATAGCCTGAAAAAAGTGAGTGTATATGAGGGTTTACCTGTTTTGAAACCGTATGTGTGCAGATAACGATGCCACAACAAATATGGCGTCTAATTGTGCTACTGCGCATGCGCAGACAGAAAATTGCCACACAAAGCTTATTATTGGTTAGGTAGGCGTTCCATGGCAGTGATGCGCTTGTGACATGCGCATTGGGCTGCAATGAACGCCGTCTATCGTTCATGCCGTCCTCCATGAATCCACATGTCTCCTAGGGGTAAGTGGAAATATGAGTGATGTAAAGAAATTATTAATATAGCGATCGCAGGGAGTAAGAAGTCTATAAGATCTGAAGGGCAATAAGAAGTTATATTTTAACACATACAAGCACTTAGCACTTTATGCATATAAGCACCCTATGTTGCTATAACTGAGTACTGTATAAAGCACTGTCTTGTAAATGCACTTTTTTTACTGTAAATTGTAATTGGGATTAATTATTGATTGTTGAGACACGTATAAATAAGCACAAAGTAGAGATACCCACTGCTTGAGAAAGGCTCAGATGGAGCTGAAACGTCGCCCAGACAAGTGGGTTGATTAAATCTTCCACACTTTCACAGATGAAATGGAGTGCTGCCTCTTTTTTTGAGCTTTCATAAACTTGGTGCAATCGTTGGACTGGTTGCCGGGGGCCTTGCACCCGAAGATAAGTAGAAGTTGTGCTGTTCCCCTTTTTTTGCTATAGATAGATAGATAGATAGATAGATAGATAGATAGATAGATAGATAGATAGATAGATAATGTTATAGTACATTGTAACAATGTTTTCCGCACTGGATCCTATTACGCTTTTAATGGCTTTCTCTGATTTTTACTCCTCCTGTCCAAAAAAAAACCTTGTTGTTACGCACGATTCCCTGCTGTGTTTTATTGCATTAAATATAGCTTAGAGGAAGGAGCTCGGCGGCCGCTGATAATGGATGTGTCCTTACACAGCCTGCAACACTTTCATTCATAAACATTCATTTGTAGACTGTGATATCAGCCGAGCCGCAGTTTATGTGCTGTGTTTCCTCAGACTAGAGCCCATCACACCCTGTTAAATGTCACAGAACCACTTCATCAATTACTGGGAGAATGCGCTCACATGTAGCTATAACAGCCGTGCTCAGCCTGAGCATTATATATATATGGTAATTGCCATAATTCTCTAAACAAGTTAATAATTAACAGAATATTGCTTGGTGCATTTGGAGTATCACAATGATTGGCAAAGCTTTTATTACCCAAGCTGTAATGTGACCGGTGTGTTATTAAATACATAAACTGCAGGTCACATATTGAGGAAGTCCATGTGCTCAAGACTTAATCAAACGTTTGTGACTAGAATTACAAGGGGCTTAATTTACTTGGACTTCTCATTTACTTCTAAGACCAGAAAAAAAAGTTTATCCAAAATATATTGGCCATAAAACAAGATCATTTTTTAATATATTGTCAGGACAGGTTTTTTTTTCATGAAATAATTATTTAAATTATGTATTACAATACTACAATTTTTCTGGGATTGGCCACCCGGCTAAAATCTCCTGGTTCATTTATGATGTGATGGGAAATGAAAAATATTTTTACACAGTACATAATCATACTAATGACTAGTGTTGAGCATTCCGATACCGCAAGTATCGGGTATCGGCCGATACTTGCGGGTATCGGAATTCCGATACCGAGATCCGATACTTTTGTGGTGTCCAGCCTCCCGTGACGTCACGGCTTGTGATTGGTCGCGTCGCCCATGTGACCGCGACGCGACCAATCACAAAGCCGGAACGTAATTTTAAAATACTGAAGGACCTGAAATTACATCACGGCTTGCTGTGATTGGTTGCGTCGCGGCCACATGGGCGACGCGACCAATCACAAGCCGTGACGTCACGGGAGGCTGGACACGCGTGCATTTTAAAATGCGCGCGTCTCCTGCCTCCCGTGACGTCACGGCTTGTGATTGGTCGCGTCGCCCATGTGACCAGCGACGCGACCAATCACAAAGCCGGAACGTAATTTTAAAATACTGAATGCCTAGAAGGACCTGAAAATTACGTCACGGCTTGCTGTGATTGGTTGCGTCGCGGCCACATGGGCGGCACGCGACTAATCAGAAGCCGTGACGTCACGGAAGGAAGAGCGCGCATTTTAAGCAAACAACGCTGCCGGTTCCCTCGGTGAGGTGAGTATAGCAATATTTTTTATTTTAATTCTTTATTTTACACATTAATATGGTTCCCAGGGCCTGAAGGAGAGTTTCCTCTCCTTCAGACCCTGGGAACCATCAGGGATACCGTCCGATACTTGAGTCCCATTGACTTGTATTGGTATCGGGTATCGGTATCGGATTGGATCCGATACTTTGCCGGTATCGGCCGATACTTTCCGATACCGATACTTTCAAGTATCGGACGGTATCGCTCAACACCACTAATGACAATGAATAAAAAAAAATTTCAACTTAATAATGTACTTTTTGTTCAAATTCTTCACCATTTTTAAGAACTATACTTGTTGTTTATGAATGGAATTAATATTGTTTACATTTAGAGATTGGGAACCTGAACAGACCTTTTTCATCCGAGAAGAGGACACAAGACAAGGTCTACTGGTGCCCAGTTAGGGCTATCTGAATGTGCCCGGCACATTAAATTTCAGCGTTATACCTTTCTCCCATAGAGTTTCCTAGACATGCTCTGTGACCTGTGCAGAGGTAATTGAGCACAGAAGTGGAGGAGATGAGCTGTGACATCACCAATTGTGAATGATGGATCTTATGTTATCTTTAAATACATTGGCATGTAAAAGTTTGAGCACCCTTGGTAAAAATTACTGTTATTGTGAACAGTTACACAAGTTGAAAATTAAATGAGCTCTAAAAGGACAAAGGGTAAAGATGACACGTTTCCTTTATATTTTAGACAAAAAAAAAAAATATATATATATATATATATATATATATATATATATATATATATATATATATATATATATATATATATATATATAGTCATTTTTTCATTTTAAAAATCAGAAAAAGGAAAATGGGGTGATGCAAAAGTTTGCTTACCCTTATAGATTTGTGTGCTCAGATAACTTTGACCAAGATTTCAGACCTTACTTAGCCTGTTAGGGTTATGGCTTGTTCACTATTAGGGTTGAGCGAAACGGATCGTTCATTTTCATAAGTCGCCGACTTTTGGCAAAGTTGGCGTCTCATGAAACCCGACCCGATCCCTGTGTGGGGTCGGCCATGCGGTACGCGATCTTGGCGCCAAAGTCGCGTTTCGTATGACGCGTTTAGCGCCATTTTTTCAGCCAATGAAGGAGTGTGGGCAGAGTGATGACATAGGGGTTAGGGGCGTGCACGGCTATCATCATTTTATCGCTTGTGCGCAGTAGGGATTTGCAATGTGTAACACGAGATTTTCTGTGCTGGGACGGAGGGGAATATGGGACGGAGGGGAATATGGGACGGAGGGGAGAGAGAGAGAGGGAGAGAGAGAGAAAAAAAAAATCCCCATTGACGTGCATAGGGTTTCGTGTTCCGGCCGATCCTCGACTTTTCGCAGTAATCGGCCGATTTCGCTCGACTCGACTTTTCAAAAAGTCGGGTTTCGCAAAACATGACTCGACCCTAAAAAGGTCAAAGTCGCTCAACCCTATTCACTATCATCGTTAGGAAAGTCCAAGTGATGCAAATTTCCCAGCTTTATAAAAACCCAGCCTCATCTAACCTTGTGACAAAAAACAGCAGCCATGGCTTCTTTTAAGCAGCTGAATATCTCTCTGAGAATGAAAATGGTGGAGGCCTAAAAAGCATGAGAAGGCTATAAGAAGATAGCAAAGTGTTTTCAAGTTGCTCTTTCCTCAGTTCGAAATGTAATTAAGAAATGGCAGTTACCAGGCACAGTGGAAGTTAAGATAAGGTCTGAAGGACCAAGCAAAATTTCTGTGAGAGCTGCTCATAGAATTGCTAGAGGGGCAAATCAGAACCCCCCCTTGACTGCAGAAGACCTTCAGAAAGATTTAACAGACTCTGTAGGTGTTGTACATTGTTCTACTGTTCAGAGACAGCTGCACGAATATGGTCTTCATGGAAGCGTTATCAGAAGAAAGCCTCTCCTGCATTATCACCAGAAAATTCAGAATCAAAAGAATGCAAAAGAACATTTAAACAAGCCACATGCATTTTGGAATCAAGTCCTGTGGACCGATGAGGTTAAAATAGAACTCTTTGACCACGATGATCAAAGATATTTGTGGTGAAAAAAATGGCTCAAAATTTCAGGAAAAGAACATGTCAACAACCATTAAGCATGGGGTGGATCAATTATGCTTTGGGATCATGTTGCAGCCAAAGGCACGAGAAACATTTCACAGGTTGAAAGAAGATTGGGTTCAATGAAATTTCAACAAATTCTTGATGCAAACATAACGCCATCTGTAAAATAGCTGAAGTTGAAAAGAGGATGGCTTCTACAAATGGATAATAGTCCTAAAACACGTCAAAATTCACAATAGACTACCTCAAAAGACACATGCTGAAGATTTTACAATAGCCCTCACAGTCCTCTGATCTGAACATCATTGAAAATCTGTGGCTAGACCTCAAAATAACAGTGCATGCAAAACAATCCAAGAATCTCACAGAACTGGAAGAATTTTCCAAGGAAGAATAGATGAAAATCTCTCAAACAAAAATTGAGAGTATCTTGTCTGGATACAAAAAGCATCTACAAGCTATGATACTTGCAAAAGGGGGTGCTATCAGGTACTTACTATGCAGGGTGGGCAAACTTTTGCATCCACCCATTTTCCTTTTTCTAATTTTTAAAATGTAATAGATGAAAAAAAAAAATATATATATATATACACTCACTGGCCACTTTATTAGGTACACCTGTCCAACTTCTTGTTAACACTTAATTTCTAATCAGCCAATCACATGGCGGCAACTCAGTGCATTTAGGCATGTAGACATGGTCAAGACAATCTCCTGCAGTTCAAACCAAGCATCAGTATGGGGAAGAAAGGTGATTTGAGTGCCTTTGAACGTGGCATGGTTGTTGGTGCCAGAAGGGCTGGTCTGAGTATTTCAGAAACTGCTGATCTACTGGGATTTTCACGCACAACCATCTCTAGGGTTTACAGAGAATGGTCCGAAAAAGAAAAAAAATCCAGTGAGCGGCAGTTCTGTGGGCGGAAATGCCTTGTTGATGCCAGAGGTCAGAGGAGAATGGGCAGACTGGTTCGAGCTGATAGAAAGGCAACAGTGACTCAAATCGCCACCCGTTACAACCAAGGTAGGCCTAAGAGCATCTCTGAATGCACAGTGCGTCGAACTTTGAGGCAGATGGGCTACAGCAGCAGAAGACCACACCGGGTACCACTCCTTTCAGCTAAGAACAGGAAACTGAGGCTACAATTTGTACAAGCTCATCGAAATTGGACAGTAGAAGATTGGAAAAACGTTGCTTGGTCTGATGAGTCTTGATTTCTGCTGCGACATTCGGATGGTAGGGTCAGAATTTGGCGTAAACAACATGAAAGCATGGATCCATCCTGCCTTGTATGGAGCATCTTTGGGATGTGCAGCCGACAAATCTGCGGCAACTGTGTGATGCCATCATGTCAATATGGACCAAAATCTCTGAGGAATGCTTCCAGCACCTTGTTGAATCTATGCCACGAAGAATTGAGGCAGTTCTGAAGGCAAAAGGGGGTCCAACCCGTTACTAGCATGGTGTACCTAATAAAGTGTCCGGTGAGTGTATATATATATATATATATATATATATATATATATATATATATATATATATATTGCCTAAAATACAATGGAAATGTGTCATCTTTAACTTTAGAGTTAATTTCATTTTCAACTTGCTTAACTGTTCATGTGGCGCCCCTGAAGGTCCAGTCGCCACAGAGGTACTGCATCTCATCCAGAGGTGTGGTACCCCAACTCTCTGGTAAGGAGGGGACACTGTTCAGAAACCTAACACTTACACCCAACACCAGACCTCCCCAGGCCAGGGAGGGGTTAGGTGGAAGATGTGGGTGGAGAGTGAAGAATTGTCAGGGAGACAGAAGGGAGGAGTTAAAGAGAGTCTGTGAGGGAGAGGAAGAGCTGAGCAGACATGTGGGTCTGCAGCTCCTGACAGTGAAAAGGGAGAAGGAAAGAAAGGAAGCTCCCAGAAGAAAGAAAGGGTCTTATGGGCACGGGAAGTGCAGAAGCAACCCGTGGGGCCCGCATCCAGGCTGACCAGCATCAGGTGGAGGGAAGCAAATCGTGCAGCCGAATATGTCTAATTAAATCATGCTGGCGAATATGTCTGGGGAAAAAAATCAGATATATAAACGGTCCGATAAAATAACGTTAGTTCTATTGCGATCTGATGTTTTGTTGGATCGCACTCGGACCGAACATACGCTCATCTACACCTGCCCTCAAGGTGATCAATTACAACTTGTGCCAGTCAGTATAATTTGTTAGGTGCCTTCTAATATTGGGCTCCTCTTTCATTCTGAAGCCAAAGGTTTCCACTAAGGTCACTGCAAATACCTTAATATAACACTTGCTTGGCTTTCTTACAATATACCGTACAGATAGCAAATAGCTTTGGTTAGAATACGATACACTCTAATGCACCGTTGCCAAAGTGATTTCATAGCTGGATTAACATGTGTAAACAATTCTGTGTCTCAGCGTTTTCCAAAGTGATGGTGGAATTGCCATCTGACAAGTATCTGTATGTAAAAAAACCCCCAAAAACATAGTATTTAAGGTTGAAGAAAGACTTTAAGCCCATCTAGTTCAACCCATATCCTAACCTTACGTGCCCTAACATGTTGTGCACAGAACAGCACTGCTTTTACATAAGTGGCTCCAACTCATGGCTCTCCATTGTGCCCAGATAGCTGACAGCTATAAGACTAAATTAGATGGCTACATGTGTACTATCTAATTTTCAAGTTGAAAAACGATAAAGTTTGCACCATTATTTACCAAGAATGATTACTCTAGAATATTGGAAAGAACCACTGAGGACTCTCAATTCTAAATGTTTTTCTAGAATATTGAAAATGTATTACTGCCATAGAAAATAGGAAAAAAGCACTATATAATGTACAAAGTACACATGAAATATTAATCTGAAGAAATTGCTATGAAAAAAGGAACTTTGCGCATAAATTGGCCAATGTATGTGAGCCAAATTGCCACATTAAGGCATCCTTCATAATTGGGTCCCTGTCCTGTTTTGTCACAATTTATGGGTCAGGTCCTTGTTTTAATCTCTTAAACACACAGTGAAGATGTCAGAGATCTGGTCAGTTCGCATAAAGGGAATGGACACCATTGATGTAATCTAACTTGCTCTTCGACAATCTACATTCTGGTTTCCGCCCCCATCACTCAACTGAGACGGCCCTGACCAAAATCACTAATGACCTACTTACAGCCAAAGCTAATGGACAATACTCTGTATTCCTCCTTCTAGACCTGTCCTCTGCTTTTGACACAGTTGACCATAGCCTCCTTCTACAGATCCTCTCCACCTTTGGCATCAAAGACCTCTCCTCATACCTTTCCAACCGTACTTTCAGCCCACTCCCACACTACCTCCTTATCCCACCCTCTCTCTGTTGGAGTCCCCCAAGGCTCTGTTCTAGGACCCCTACTCTTTTCAATCTATACACTTGGCCTGGGACAACTCATAAAGTCTCATGGATTCCAGTACCACCTTTATGCTGATGACACTCAGATCTACCTTTCTGGCCCAGACGTCACCTCCCTGCTGTCCAGAATCCCGGAGTGCCTATCAGCCATATCCTCCTTCTTCTCCTCTCGCTTCCTCAAACTCAATGTGGACAAATCTGAACTCATCATCTTTCCTCCATCTCATAGATCTTCCTTACCTGACCTATCTATTGCAATTAACGACATCACGCTTTCCCCCGTACCAGAAGTCTGCTGCCTTGGAGTAACCCTTGACTCTGCCCTGTCCTTCAAACCGCACATCCAAGCTCTTTCCACCTCCTGTCACCTGCAGCTCAAAAATATCTCCAGAATCTGTCCTTTCCTCAACCCTCAATCTACTAAAATGCTTGTGCATGCCCCCATCATCTCCCGCCTCGACTACTGCAACATGCTTTTCTGTGGCCTCCCTGCTAACATCCTTGCACCTCTCCAGTCCCTCCTTAACTCTGCTGCCCGACTAATTAATCTCTCTCCTCGCTACTCCTCCGCTTCCCTCTCAGCAAATCTCTTCACTGGCTCCCATTCCCTCAGTGTATCCAGTTCAAATTACTAACACTGACCTACAAAGCCATCCATAACCTGTCTCCTCCATATATCTCTGAACTAATCTCCCGATATCTTCCCTCACGTAATCTACGGTCCTCCCAAGACCTACCTTCTCTCCTCCACACTTATTCGTTCCTCACCCAACCGCCTCAAGACTTCTCCCCAATATCCCGCATCCTCTGGAATTCTTTGCCCCAACACGTCCGACTATCAACCACATTGGGATCCTTCAGACAG
The DNA here is from genome assembly GCF_051348905.1 of Ranitomeya variabilis. Lineage (NCBI taxonomy): Eukaryota > Metazoa > Chordata > Amphibia > Anura > Dendrobatidae > Ranitomeya > Ranitomeya variabilis. Next base: position 1,023,095,723 of record NC_135233.1, on the reverse strand, counting down.
AACCTGAAAACCCACCTCTTCATGAAAGCTTACAGCCTGCACTGACCCCGCTGCCTCCTCACCACTACCGAAGCTACCGCCTCACTAACACCGGAGCTCCTGCAACCCTCAACCTATTGTCTCCTTCCCCATCAACCTGTAGAATGCAAGCCCGCAAGGGTGGGGTCCTTGCTCCCTCTGTATCAGTCTGTAATTGTTAGTTTGCTTAAATGTAAGTGATATCTGTAATTTGTATGTAACCCCTTCTCATGTTCAGCACCATGGAATCAATGGTGCTATATAAATAAATAATAATAATAATGTTTACGTATATTAGGGTTTCTGATTCTATCCATTCAGTCGTGTTCAACCCTTCAATACTCTGTAAGAGAGTTCTCGCCATGGTTCCCTGTTTTTCGTGGCTCATTTCAATTGCTTGATGTTCATTCCTGTTTCATTCTTGATGGTACTCAGCCAACGGGCCTCTCTAGTTTCCTTTTACCACTGATCAGTAGCATTTCCTTTTCTAATGAAATGCCTTCATCATGTGTTCAAAAGATCGTAATGTTTACCTTTACTATATATAATTGCACTAAGTTTCCTTCTGCAATCTTCATTCTGTCCTTTATTTTCAGTCCCCTTAATAAGCAGTTGACAAAGGAAAGTATTTTCCTAACATCAGAATACAGAATTTTTTGGGACAGTCCCATGAATTGTGCTTTAAAGGGAATTCGTCATGAGGTTTTTGCTACCCTATCTGAGAGCACCATGAAGCAAGGGCATTGACCCTGATTCAAGCAATATGTTAATTTGTGGGCTGCTTTCAGAAGTTTTGATAAAATCACTGTTTTATCTGCTGCAAATCTAGCAGTTCTCTGACTCCTGAGCTCTATATAACCACGAGATCAGGCAGTTAAGGTCAAAGGCAAAAGGTGTAATAAAAACAAGTAGTCAAAAAGGCAAATCCAAGGTCTGGCAACAAACATTAAAATATCAAAACACAGAGCACAGTGCAAACACACCAGTGAGGAAGGCTACGACTGGAAACGGTCTGATCATTGCCAGCCAGCTAAATAGCCAGGTAATCAACCTGACCAGGTGACACCTGGAGAAAACCCCCCAGGTCTGACCAGATTGTGCAGTTGAGCTGTCACTCGCAATACTGACAATCCAGCATGATCCTGATCCTTTAGTGCAGCTGAGCTGTCAGTCACAGTGTCCTTAGAACACCATGAGTGGTAGAATTTTGACAGCACTCCCTCTTCTAGGAGGACCACCAGACCCCCAGGTTTCCAGAAAATCTACTAGAAGGTTCCGATCAGACAATCAGTATTGAGGATCTCTTTTAGGGTCCATATCCCTTCCAACAAATGAGATACTGGAGGGAATTGTGGACCTTCCGAGAATCCACAACTCTCTGTACCCCTCACTGCAAACTGTAATTGACAGAAACCAGAGGAAGAGGGGACTGGGGAGATAAAATCGAAGACCTTTGTGTGACCACCAAACCTTATCACCTACTTAACAGACAGGACCCAAAAAATGTTTTCTATCGGACTCCGGTTTTGTTGAATCTAAGTGGCCCCAATATTCTTTTGAACCTCCCTCCTGACATCCCTGCATTTCTGTATGATGACCTGAACCCCAGGATATTCAGACCTTATCCTAGAAAATTCACCAAAAAGTGGATGAAAGCCATAATTACAAAAACACGGCGAGGTACCAGTGGACTGATTGACCCAACTACTAAAGGCGTACCCAGCAAGATGTAAGAATGAAGACCAGTCCTCCTGCTGAGCCACAACAAACCACCTTAATATTTGTTCAAAAGATTGATTTGTCCTTACTGTTTGACTGTTGGTTTCAGGGTGTTAGGCAGAGGAAAATAATACGCCAATCCCAAGTTTACTATGAAGCTATGTGCACATGTCAGGATTCCTTGCAGAAATTTCCTGAACAAAACCGGACATTTTCTGCAAGAAATCAGCATGTGTTTTTCTCTTGTTTTTTGGGCATTTTTTTGCACTTTTTTTTGCAGATTTTTTGCGTTTTTTTCCGGAGGTTCCCAATGCAATAATATAGTGGGAAATCTGCAAAAAATCCCCAAAATTAGTGAACATGCTGAGTTTTTTACCGCGATGCGTTTTTTTTCATGGAAAAAAATGCAGCATATGCACAAAAATTGCAGAATGCATTATAAATGATGGGAAGCATATTTATACATTTTTTAAGCGTTTTTATCACATTTTTATAGCGAAAAATCCTGAACGTGTGCACACAGCCTAAAGGGTCTCTAGAATTTGGAAACAAATTGCACTCCTCTATCATATACAATGCTAAGAGGCATTCCATGCAGTCTCACAACATGACTAATAGCCTTCAGAGTGTCTCAGCATTAGGTAGATCTAGGGTTGAGCGAAACGGGTCGGCCATTTTCAGAAGTCGCCGACTTTTGGCAAAGTCGGGTTTCATGAAACCCGACCCGACCCCTGTGTGGGGTCGGCCATGAGGTCGGCGATCTTCTGAATCTGGTATCGGAATTCCGATACCGAGTTCCGATATGTTTGCGATATCGGAAATCGGTATCGGAATCCACATTTAAGTGTAAAATAAAGAATTAAAATAAAAAATATTGATATACTCACCTCTCCGGAGGCCCCTGGACATCGCCGCTGGTAACCGGCAGCCTTCTTTGCTTAAAATGAGCGCGTTTACGGCCTTCCATGACATCACGGCTTCTGATTGGTCGCGTGCCGCTCATGTGACCGCCACACGACCAATCACAAGCCGTGACGTAATTCTCAGGTCCTAAATTCCTCATTCTAGGAATTTAGGACCTTAGAATTACGTCACGGCTTGTGATTGGTCGCGTGAACGGTCACATGGGCGGCCGCGACCAATCACAAGCCGTGACGTCATCTAAGGCCCTTCACGCGCTCATTCTTAAGAAGGAAGGCTGCCGGAAAGAAGCAGGGCGCGTCCGAGGGTGAGTATATACCTAATAGGAATATACTCACCCTCGGCTTCTTTCCGGCAGCCTTCCTTCCTAAGAATGAGCGTGTTCAGGGCCTTAGATGACGTCACGGCTTGTGATTGGTCGCGGCCGCCCATGTGACCGCCACGCGACCAATCATAAGCCGTGACGTAATTCTCAGGTCCTAAATTCCTAGAATTAGGAATTTAGGACCTGAGAATTACGTCACGGCTTGTGATTGGTCGCATGGCGGTTACATGAGCCGCACGCGACCAATCAGAAGCCGTGATGTCATGGAAGGCCCTGAACTTGCTCATTTTAAGCAAAGAAGGCTGCCGGTTACCAGCGGTGATGTCCAGGGGCCTCCGGACGGGTGAGTATATCAATATTTTTTATTTTAATTCTTTATTTTACACATTAATATGGATCCCAGGGCCTGAAGGAGAGTTTCCTCTCCTTCAGACCCTGGGAACCATAGTATCCCATTGCACTGCATTGGGTTTCGTGTTTCGGCCGACCCCGACCCCGACTTTTTTATAGGATCGGCCGATTTCGCTCGACCCGACTTTTGAGAAAGTTGGGTTTCGTGAAACCCGATCCGATCCTATAAAAATAAAAGTCGCTCAACCCTAGGTAGATCTGACAAAAGAACAAAATTAGCCTGTTTGCTGAATCGTTCAACCACCGTGCAAATAACAGTTTTCCCATCAGACAGAGGCAAATCAGTGATGAAATCCATGGACAGATGAGTTCATGGTCTTTCTGGAATTAGCAATTGAGTCAATTCCCCAGCCAGATGGCTATGACATACTTTAGCGCATGCGCAAACTTCACAAGCTTATACAAAATATTTAATATCCTTATACATGTACAAGAGCCTAGCAATAGCTTTCCACATAGCTGTGACCCCAGGATGACCACTTAAGACAAAATTATGAAACTCCTGCAACAGACACAATCTTAGGGACACAGGTACAAATAATTTGGACCTAGAGTAGTGTAAGGAGACTTTTTGGATCTCCGCTTCCAACTCCGAGAATACCATAGGAACCACAATACTCTGAGGAATAATTAAGGATGGAGGTTCTGGAGGTTAACCGTTTAGCTGATTGAACGGAAGCTAAACTCTTACTATCAGTGACCACAGTGAGTTGATATACCATCCCCTCAAAAAAATGCCTCCATTCCTCAAAGGCTATTTTTTTACTTCTAGCTCACAATTCCCAACATCACAGTTTCTTTCAGCAGATGAAATTTTATAGAAAAAAAATTGTTGGTCAAAGTTTTGGACCCCTGTGATAATACGACCTCTACCGTGACCTCCTAAGCATCCACCTCCACAATCAATGGTTCCTGGAGATCAGGTTGGATTAGAACAGGAGCTGACATCAAATGTTCCTTCAATTTTTTAAAGACCCTAATAGCATCTAGTGACCAAACCTTGAGATCCACCCCCTTACGTGTGAGGTCAGTAGGGAGGATAAGCAATCTGACAAAAACATCTAATGAATTTTCTATAATAGTTGGTGAATTCTAGAAAACGTTGCAATTTCTAAAGATCACTAGGTTAAACCCAATCTATAATGGCCTACACCTTCCCATGATCCATCTTAAAATTTTCAGCCATTAAAATAAGCCCCAGGAAGGACATTTCTGGAACAAAAAATTACATTTCTCTAATTTAGAAAACAAAGAGTTGTTCCTTAACCTTTGTAATATCATATGGACATATTCCTGGTGAGAATCCAAATCAGGAAAAAAAAAATATCAACAATGTAAATCACAATAAATATTCCAATGAAATCAGAAAAATATCATTCGTAAAGTTTTGAACTACTGCTGGTGTATTGGTTCACCCAAATGGCAAGACAATATTCTCAAATAAACCCTCAGACTATAAAAACGCTGTTTTCCACTCATCACCCTTCAGAATGCATATGAAATTGTAAGCTCCTCTAAGATCATGAATAGAAAAACACTTAGCCCCTGTAATCTTATTATATAGGTCTGGGATGAATGGTAGTGGGTATGAATTCTTTACCGTGATTTTGTTCAGTTCTTGGAAAATGAGGCAAGGGCCGAGACCCCATCTCTTTTTTTTAATAAAGAAAAACCCAGAAGCTACAGGAAAGGAGGATGGACAGATATGACCCTTGCCTAAGCTTTCGCTCACATAGTTTTTCATGGCGGTACGTTCAGACCCAGACAAACTGTAAAATGCGAGCTTTAGGTAATTTGGCATTAGGGAAAAGATTAATGGTGCATTTATAGGGATGATTGGGAGGTAGTTTTGAGTCGCCCCACGTGGCTAGGGGTACTTGGTACCGGGTCTGGTGTTCACAGGGAGATGTGACTGTGGCTGCGACCTAGTCCGTGGCCCTGGGCACCCATGTAAAAGGGAAAGGTCTTTAAAGGGCTAGTTTATGTTTGTGACGCCACCTGTGGTATTCGGTCAGGGTGACGGACGCTGCTTTATGGGGTCCGCTGGGGTGATGTTATGGCAGCTAGATGGTATAACTTCCCACAGGTGAAGTGTATCCCCAGGGCTCCCGGTGTGTAGATGGTGGTATGGTGAGAGGTGCCGAGAAGAACGAGGACACAGGATTGCAGTCTCTTTACCTTGTTTACTGTTGGTTTCAGCAGCCACAGTCCAGGGCACTGGATTACAGGGCAGGCAGGGTCCAGCCAGTTTGGAGGCAAGTCCAGAGTCCCCTTATCCAGGTGTAGAATAAAAGCCTTCCTTTGCGCTGTAGTGGTGTAGTCCCTTACTGCTAGAAGCTTCACATAAGGTCCTCACAGATGTTATCTCTCTCTCTGTCCCCCGGTTAGGATAGGACAAAACCCGTATGACTGGTGACTTGAGCCTGTTTATAGGGTCTCTTAGATGACCCGGCTCTGTGGGGTGTTACTGTGCCTCCTGGGTGTGGGTGCAGACAGGTAACGAGCAATTAGCTGTCCTGCCGGTCTCTGATGTAAGGCGTGGAGGTCCTCACAACCTCAGTGTTCCGGCTACCGGTGTTTCTGTGCCTCAGAAAGAGGCAGCCTGCTCGGGGCTGGTCCCCTTCTGGTATCCTCTCCTGTGCTTCCTCTCCTGCACACTTGCTGCAATCAATTCTGCCTTCAAAATGTCTCTTTCCTAGAGCTGCAGCTCTGGGGGCATGCACAGCTCCGTAAACCCTCTGTCCTCCTCAGACGGATGTCTGGAACTAACTACCTTTCCCCTACAGACTACCAGTTATATATATATGGGGAGTCACCTAGTAAATAGGATCAAAAGCTCCCCCTGGTGGCCTAGAGTGTGAATGTGTTGCATGTTTGTGGTACCTGGCTACAGCTATCCTTTCTTGCCTCCGAACATAGCACCATTCTCCCCAGGAGGAAAGAAATGCGACCGTGACGACCAGGACCCTGGGGCGCCACACTTTCTCTGGCTCTTTTTCCAAAAACACATATCCAAAGTCTTTCAGGTACCCCGGCAAACCCTCCAGACTAGTGGAGCATATTTGTACTGAGTAGTCAAAAAGGCAAATCTGAGTTCTGGAAACAAAAATCAGAATATCAGAACACAAAGCACAGAGCATACACACCACCAATCAAGGTTAGGACTAGCAATTGTCTGAATGTTTCCAGCCAGCTAAATAGCCAGGTAATCACCCTGACAGTAGAGGAAACCCTGCAGGTCCGGCCAGATTGCGCAGACGGGCTGTCACTCACAATACTGACATGTCCTGAGCAGGGGGTTGGACCAGATGACCCAGGAGGTCCCTTCCAACTCTACCATTCTATGATTCTACAGATGACTAAAAGGAGAGTTTAGGTTGGAAAAACCCAGTTTTGGGGTATCAGAGTGAAAGCAGAAACATACAGTACTCTACAACAGTTTTCTATTATGAGTATTAGTTTATATTATTATTATTATTATTATTTATTTACATAGCACCATTGATTCCATGGTGCTGTACATGAGAAGGAGTTATATACAAATTACAAATATCACTTACAGTAAGCAAACTAACAATTACAGACTGATACAGAGGGGCGAGGACCCTGCCCTTGCGGGCTTACATTCTACAGGATGGTGGGGAAGGAGACAATAGGTTGAGGGTTGCAGAAGCTCCGAGTTAGTGAGACGGTAGCTTCGGTAGTGGTGAGGAGGCAGCGGGGTCAGTGCAGGCTGTAGGCTTTTCTGAAGAGGTGGGTTTTCAGGTTCCAGCTGAAGGATCTGAATGTGGTTGATAGTCGGACGTGTTGGGGCAAAGAATTCCAGAGGATGAAGGATATTCGGGAGAAGTCTTGGAGGTGGTTGGGTGAGGAGCGAATAAGTGTGGAGGAGAGAAGGAGGTCTTGGGAGGACCAGAGATTGCGTGAGGGAAGATATCAGAAGATTAGTTCAGAGATATATGGAGGAGACAGGTTATGGATGGCTTTGTAGGTTAGTATTAGTAATTTGAACTGGATACGCTGAGGGAATGGGAGCCAGTGAAGAGATTTGCAGAGGGGGGAAGTGGAGGAGTAGCGAGGAGAGAGATTAATTAGTCGGGCAGCATAGTTAAGCATGCACTGGAGAGGTGCAAGGGTGTTAGCACGGAGGCCACAGAAAAGGATGTTGCAGTAGTCAAGGCGGGAGATGATGAGGGCATTTTATCAATTAACATAATGCAATGTGAATGAACCTAAGAGAAATATAAATCAAATCAATATTTGGTGTGTTCTCCCTTTGCCTTCAAAATAGCATCAATGCTTCTAGGTACACTAGCACGAAGTTAAGGATTTTCTAGGAATATATCAGGTGTATGAGTAACACATTATACTAAACAGGTGACAATGATCTTCATTTTCATGGGTAGGTTGAAACACAGTCATTGACTGAAACAAAAATGTGTAATACTGGGTGAAAAAATCCAAACTTTACTAAAAATGAGGTTGCGGAAGACATTTCATGTCACAGTTTATAGGCCATGGCTGCATCAGCAAGGTCTCTCCAAAAGATTTCAAAGCAAACTGGGATTTGAAGATTTGCTATTCAAGCTGTTTTGAAGAAGATCCAATACAGAGGCTTACAAAAGTATTCACCCCCTTGTCTTTTTTCCTATTTTGTTACATTACAACCTGTGGTTAAATATTTTTGTAATCTGATTTGTGTGTGAAGCGTCAGCACTAAATAGTCTAAGTTGGTGAAATGAATTGAGAAAAATATAGGCACAAATTAAATTTATGGGATCAAATAGCTAAAATTGCCCTTTTCCTATGAAGTCCCTAAACATTTCTGGTGTAAGTAGTTACCTTTAAAAGTCACATGCTTAGTGACAGGACGTCCCCCTGTGTGTAATCTAAGTGTCCCATGTCTGTTAGTATATTCACTTTACCTTTTCTGAAAGGCCACAGAGGCTGCAACACCATTAAGCAAGAGGCACCACTAACCAAACACCACCATGAAGATCAAGGAGATCCCCAAATAAGTCAGGGACGAAGTTATTGAGAAGTACAAGTCAGGGTTGGGTTATAAAAAAGATCCCGATCTCTGACAATATACTGGAGCACCATGAAAGCCATTATTATGAAATGGAGAGAACATGGTACCACAAGTCTTCAAAGAGAGGGCCGCCCACCAAAACTCTTAGCCCGGTCAAGGAGGGCATTAATCAGAGAGGCAGCCCAGAGACCAACGGTAAACTTAAAGGTGATGCAGAGTTCCTGACCAGAGACTGGAGTATCTGTCCATACGACCACAATAAGCCGTATACTCCATAGAGGTGACCTTTATGGAAGAGTGGGCAGAAAAAAACTTTACTTACACTCAAAAATTGTAAGGCTCATTTTGAGTTTCCAAAAGACATGTGGGAGACTCCCCAACTGTATGGAGGAAGGTGCTGTGTTCAGATGAGATAAAAATTTAACTTTTTGGCAACCAAGGTAAACACTATCAACTCATCACGCCAAGTATACCATCCAGAGAGAGAGGATTGCGTGCACACAGCTGTAGGGCAAGGTGCAGGTCTGAGTGGCGACAAACTCCTGGATCACAAAGCAGAGGAATTTTCTCCTCACACTCAAAGGTTTAATGCAAATATTTTTAATTATTGCTCAAAACAAGTGTAAGTGATGGGCAAGGCAGAAGTTTATATGATAGAAGAGACGTTAACGTTTCGACCTGTTTCCAGGCCGTGGTCACATACTCACTCTGTATGAAGATAGAAACTCCAAATGGCATATTGAAAGCAGGGATAAGTATATGGCAGATTCCTTGGTAAAAATGGCTGTCAGGGTGCTCCTGAGCCTCCTGTGTGTATGTCTCATGACGAAAACTATTAACACCTCCATTTTTTAAAAGAATTCTTACTTTGCAGCATTTTTCTCACACCTGCCTGAAACTTGTGCACAGTAATGTATGAGGCAAATAGCAAGATATTTTTGGGCTGAATAAAAATTATAAGATTTTTAATTTCAGAAAACCTTCCCAATAAAACTTGAACTTCGGCACTTGGAGTAGCACAGGTTTAGAAGATTACATTTTAACCCCTATTATATTTGTGCATCTACAGCAAGGATGAACCTCAACTTTAAAATCGTCATTCTGATTTCATATCTAATGTTTTCAATCCACTTATGTGAGTAATTCATAATCTTAGCAGAAATGAAGAGACATGTAACGTGTGAGCAATCCTGTTGAGTAATCAGGCGGATACTGATGTCCTCCTGAGCACGACACACCAGGGTAAGGTTCACAAGTCAGCATGTTTCTTCGATACTTTATGAGAATTTAGTTGGTCACAGCCACCTTGAAAACAGAGAACATTAAATGCAATCTTCCCCTGTGACGATCATATTGTTTTATATTTAGAAAAAAAAAACATATTCAGAAGTTTGTCATATCTGAACTATCTGCAGTTTATTCCAAATTATTCTCATTGCTTGAAGAAGGAATAGTACAATAGTTAAAAGGGTTTTATCCCCGTCTACGTGACCAACACAGCCAATGGTCTCCAGAGTCCAGAGCTTTGAAATGTTATCCATAGTGGTGTCAACACTGAGGCCACCCATTGGTATCTTCACTATGTGCACAATTATTAGGCAAGTGAATATTTTGACCTTATCATTTTCATGCAGATTTTCCATCTCTGCCCTTTATAAACTCGAATACTTATTGGATGAAGCAGATCAGGTGATGTGTAATTGTGTAATGAGGAGGGTGGGGCCTAAGTATACAACACCCTTTCTTAATGTGTGAGAATTATTAGGCAGCTTGAAGATTTAGCTGACTCTGAAAAGTCAAAAATTGTTACAAGTCTAACAGAGGGATGCAGCACTCTTGAAGTTGCTAACATATTGGGTCCTCATCACTGAACAATCAAAAGTTTTGTTTCAAATAGTCAAGTGGTTCGAAAAAAGTTGCACAGTAACGACCAAAGATTTGAAAAGAGTCAAACATGAAGCGACCAGGAAGCCATTATCCTCCAGGGCTGTCATATTCCATAACTGCAACCTCCTTGGAGTGCTCAGAAGAACAAGGTGTTCAGTGTTCATACACATGGCCAAGGTAAGGAAGGCTGAAACCCGACCACCACTGAACAAGACACAGAAGTACAAGGTGTTTAGTGCTCAAATACATGGCCAAGGTAAGCTGGGCTGAGTAAGACACACATGTTTAGTCTGGGCCACGAATGTTATGTAATGGACATGGATGGTTATTCCTCATGTTCACATAGCTGGACTGGCCATGCGGCAAATGCCAGATGGGGCAGTCTGGCCGTGAATTTCCCACCACTGAACAAGACACAAAAGTGGAAACGTTAAGACTGGGAAAAGAAATATCTGACATAAGCTATAAGACATATAAAAATACAAAGATATCCACTTGGCTAAGTGGAACACATCCCTAAGCCATGACATGAGACCAAACAGAGCAATAGCATCTCTCCAAGAATCCAGGAGTATTAAATAAATAATACGATCTAAATAATATAGATAATAAATGAAAAGATAATCAAACATAAGGAGTTGAGCAAATAATATTAAATTTTATTAAACAATAAATAACTGACCATGACAATATTGCGAAGTAAGGGGGAAAAACAGCTAAACCTGATGTGGAAAAATTACACCACATCAGAGAGAATAAAAAAGTGTCCCACTGGTGCTCCAGACATATATAGTGTAAGGAATCAATGCTGGTATGGTAGATAACTGAGATCAACGATGGATACTATCGACCTATAAAATCGGATAGCAGCATCCATGAGAGGGCAGAAGAATAATAATGATAATACTGCCAAACAAGGTCTCCTATAGAAAAGTGCTACTGAGAAGGAAGATAAACATAGATGGTTATTAGTGATGAGCGAGTATACTCGTTGCTCGGGTTTCCCAGAGCACGCTCGGGTGGTCTCTGAGTATTTGTTAGTGCTCAGAGATTGAGTTTTCCTCACTGCAGCTGCATGATTTACGGCTGTTAGACAGGCTGAATACATGTGATGAATGCCTGTTTGTTAGGGAATTCCCACATGTATTCAGGCTGTCCAGCAGCCGTAAATCATGCAGCTGAGGCAATGAAAACTAAATCTCCGAGCACTAACAAATTCTCGGAGATCATCCGAGCATGTTCGGGGAGACCTGAGCAACAATGCTATTTGCTCATCACTAATAGTTACTGCTAACAGCTAAGTGTAAGAGACCTAGCATCAATGTCCCAGGGTGAAGATCATGTCTGAATATGAGCTCAATAATATAGAGGAATTTTACTTTGAGATATATTGTAGTAAAGTGCAGGAGCGCAGATGGGACAAAACTGGAGCCTCGACGCGAGTTTCACCACCTTGGCTTCGTTAGCCAATATATAGACCGTTGTATTTCCATCATAAAAGTCTGCTCCTGCAGTCACATCTGTTTCACCTGTCTTCTAGTTCTTGCTAACATAAACATATTGCATGCTAAGATGTAGGTAACAGCTTGAAGGTGATTTAATGTTTTAGGGTGGAAGAGAATTAGGCATGCAAATTTCTCCTTCGTCCCTGACTATTGGAATTATATGCGGACAGTCAGGCGACTCTCATTATATTGCCAGCCTACCAGTTGCTATTTACCACATGTGCATGGCCAGCATGAGGGTATGGCTAGATGTTGCTGCCAAATTCTGCCCATGACCATAACTAATTGCCGCACAATTATGCGACACAGTATTCTGGCCATTGGCTTGTCTCATATAGCTGAAACTTCAGCTGTGATATCGCCATATGGTGTTTTGGCCATAGAGGTGGTCCAGTTATGGTGAAAGTGGTGGAGGGGTTATGGCCATAGTGGTGGTAGGGTTATGGCCATAGTGTTGGAGGGGTTATGGCCATAGCGGTGGTAGAGTTATGGCCATAGTGGTGGAGAGGTTATGGCCATAGCGGTGGTAGGGTTATGGCCATAGTGGTGGTGGAGTTATGGTGAAATTGGTGGAGGCGATATGGCCAAAGTGGTGGAGGGGTTATGAGTCTTATGGCAATAGCGGTGGTAGAGTCATGGCCATAGCAGTGGTGCGGTTATAGCCACAGCAGTAGTGGTGTTATGGCCATAGTGGTGATGGGGTTATGGCCATAGCAGTGGTTGGGTTATGGCCATAGCGGTGGTGCGGTTATAGCCATAGCGGTAGTGGTGTTATGGCCATAGTGGTGGTGGGGTTATTGCCATAGCGGTGGTAGGATTATGGCCATAGCGGTGGTGCGGTTATAGCCATAGCGGTAGTGGTGTTATGGCCATAGTGGTGGTGGGGTTATTGCCACAGCGGTGGTTGGGTTATGGCTATAGCGGTGGTGGGGTTACGACCACTGTCTCACCATCTTCCCCCAACTTTAGAATCACAAACATTAAAGTTAGCAGCGATTTAAAGGGAGTTTAAAGTGTAATCAAGAAATTACCTATTATTTAAAGCAGGTTTTTGTGCTACATGTGTTTTTTTTTTTAAATGTTGACAATGTTTTTCTTTCATGTCATGTTATTTATTAAAAACTATAATAATTATATTATTTTCACACCAAACATTGGGGCTCTTTTAGACATTAACTTCCACACATTTGAAGGAAGAGTTTACAGACATTTTCTTATCATTACAGGCAGGATTACAATGGCTGATAATAGCACCTCATGCACAGCTGACAACACAAGATCCTCCTATCCATGGCACAGACTCTGCTCCCTCTCCTTTCACAATCAACTTTTGCACCCGCTCATTAGATGCTTCAATACAAAAGATGTGGTCTATGTTAGTCTATAGCTTTTAATGTATATGTCAATTTTCCCCGAACCAATCAGAGGTCACAGTTTAAGAAATTTCCAGTGGCCAGTGTCAAAAATGGAAGATTTCTTATATTGATTTTTTAATAAAGATTGTGATGTGGAAAAAAAACAATGGTAAAAAATGTTTAAAAAATACAAATACATTCAACGCAAATACCAGAATTAAACAATAGGTCTTTTTAAACATTTTCCTGAAAAGTGAATTGAAATTTTTTTTGTTTAGATGCAAAGGCCGAATAATTGACCCGATCATTGTGCTTCTCTTGCACATATACTGTACATGGCCTATGAAATCGGAGAATTGTACAAAGAGGTGTGGCCAGATGGATCGGCCATGGTGATTGTTAAAGGGATACGTGGTTTTGTTGATTTAGCTGTAGAACTTCAATTCCATCCTTTAAACCAGGTGAAAAACAGTTAAACGCGATACTTTTATGGCCCTTTAAATCTTTTATAGTGAGGTCAGGATGAGCGCTCTTTCCCATGTGATAGCTTGTCTTCTTAATAATACTTTACAGGAAATAAATCAATAAATATTGAATACCAAAGTAAAAAGCATGACTTCACACAATCTGTAACAGAAACTACATGATGCCATGATCACACTGTGGGGAAAACATCAAACACATTACACAAGTGAGCAAAAAATAAGACATAAAATCCGATTCCAAATAAGATGTAACACGCTAAGAGTACACACTCCGGATATCGTGTTTGCTCTTATAAACCACTTGCATTCTCACTTGATTTATAGCTCTTTGCACTAAAGAAAAAAATTCTTTATTACAAATTTTCCTTTTGAGCTTTCCAGGATTAGAGCTTAAAAGAAAAAAACATAGAAGGTAGGGCCCCAGTCAATTAGCAAAATTGAAAAATATACCACTAAATATCGTATAGCACTCTGCCGTGTTATACGCTCGTGTGAGCGAGCCCTTATTGCTCCACTCGTGGTTTAGCCCCGCTTGATGGACCATATCCACTTTGGATTTCTGGTGAGATGTTCCCACAAACCGCATGTCACTTATCGGGATCGGTATGAATTCCAAAGTAGATTTCCCATTGAAAAAATCTTTCTCAAATGGATTTTGGCATAGAAAATGTACAGATTCTGTATCAAAATCCACATGATGGTATTTTCACAAGATTTCTAGCTTAAAAAAAACTTTCAAAAACTTTTTTTTCACATAATTCTACATTTTGACGTTTACATGCCAGTCTCGGCCTGCTTCAATAAAATAAATGGAGAATGCACGGAATGGGGTGAGGCTAAGCCAGTCAATATAATTAATAAACATTTACACCATTTTGATGGCGTAAGTGTTAGGGGTTGAGATCCCACCTCTGCACAGGGGGAATCTCGAGCCATCTCCGCTGCGGTCTCCCATCCTTCTCCAGCCGCAGTTGAGCCTGCTCAGCGGAGACGTCGGTCCCAGCGTCTTGCTCAGTCTGAGCGTCTTGCTCAGTCTGACTCTGTCCAAAGGGTTACTGCTGCTTTTCCAGCTTCTGCCATTAAAGCCAGTACTGGGCAGCGGCGAGCAGACGCTTCTGGGACTAAGTCCTGCTTTTCTCATTCTGAGCATGCCCAGAGTAAGATCTCTCAGTGGAGATCGAGGGTCACATGTTCAGATACTGCAGCTAAATCCATTGGTCCTCCAGGAAGGTCCTGAAGGTGCTCAGGCTCTGTAGAAGCCTCTCATTGGTCCTTCTAGGAAGGTCCTGTTCTTGCTGCAGCTATTTAAGGTTCTCATGACTGCACGGCCATGCGCTAGTATTGAATCAGTTTTGTGCATGCGCCGGTGTGGTCACATTTATGTGTGTGTTCAGGGACTCGGCTGAAATAAGCCCCTAGAATGCCGGCACCTCCGGCGAGGAGATTGTGTGTGTGTGGATCTAGGGCCCCAGCTGAAATAGGCCCCTAGAATACCGGCTTCTCCGGTGAGGAGATTGTATGTGTGTGTGACCACAGACTGCCTTCAGCTCGGCAGTTAGCTGTGAACTCCTGTGGGGTTAACAGGGCACAGCGTCTTGTTTCCGTGTGACTCTGTGAAGTAATGGAGGTCGCTTAGACTGCCACATAGTGCCGTCATTTGCTAGCAGCAGGTTCCTCCTGCACGGTGGACCCCGGGCTGCGAACGCACCAATAATAACATCTATATTTACTCTTTGCGTTCCGCTAGCCCTAACAGTAAGTTTCAGAAATATACTCTAGTTCATGACTTGAACACATTTCTGATGGCAGTACATGCAAGTTATAAGGTGCAATATATTACCTAGAATCTTCATTATTTATTACTTCAGTGGTCTCATTCATTAAGACTTGTGTGCACAATGCAGTTTTTAAGAATTAGGGCTTAAGTGTGAACATACCCTTAGGCTCAATCATGACTGTGTTTCCAGGTCACACATAGAAAGCGTGATATCATGGTGTTACCCACAGTGTGGGAAAGACTAAGTGCAACATGAAGGGATGAGGGGAAGGAAGCCCAGACACTAGAGAAGGGTGAGTGAAGACCCTTAGGCAGATCTAAGAACACCCTATCTGCCTTACCATCCCTAAATTGGTTCCTCACCAATCGCTGAGCAGGAAACCTAAGCCCTGTATCTTCCTAGAGCTAAGCTCTGGATAGGGATGGGTTAAGATGTGCCCTGGTCAGTCCCCACTGTAAGCTAAAGACAAAAAGAGAAACAGAGAAAGGAAATGTACTTAGCTTGAACAGACTCAGAGACGTAACACCAAATGTCCTCAAACAGCTCCAGAGAGGAAGTTAGCCAACTGCTATAGCTCCAAGCCTTCACAAGAGAAAAATGTAAATATCACCGGCAACTCTCTGCAGCACATGATGGTATTTTCACAAGATTTCTAGCTTAAAAAAAACTTTCGAAAACTTTTTTTTCACATAATTCTACATTTTGACGTTTACATGCCAGTCTCGGCCTGCTTCAATAAAATAAATGGAGAATGCACGGAATGGGGTGAGGCTAAGCCAGTCAATATAATTAATAAACATTTACACCATTTTGATGGCGTAAGTGTTAGGGGTTGAGATCCCACCTCTGCACAGGGGGAATCTCGAGCCATCTCCGCTGCGGTCTCCCATCCTTCTCCAGCCGCAGTGGAGCCTGCTCAGCGGAGACGTCGGTCCCAGCATCTTGCTCAGTCTGACTCTGTCCAAAGGGTTACTGCTGCTTTTCCAGCTTCTGCCATTAAAGCCAGTACTGGCTAAGCTCTGGATAGGGATGGGTTAAGATGTGCCCTGGTCAGTCCTCACTGTAAGCTAAAGACAAAAAGAGAAACAGAGAAAGGAAATGTACTTAGCTTGAACAGACTCAGAGACGTAACACCAAATGTCCTCAAACAGCTCCAGAGAGGAATTTAGCCGACTGCTATAGCTCCAAGCCTTCACAAGAGAAAAATGTAAATATCACCGGCAACTCTCTGCAGCAGACTTGGTATTTATAAACACCCAGGTCCAGGTGTGTCAATTACAGCCACAGGGAGGTAGCCACGGGGTCAAAGAGTCAGAAGGATTATTGAGTCGTCTATAATGCCAAACGCAGAGACCTTCTGCAGCCAGATGCAGCATCTGACACATGGCTGTTCAACTATTACTTCTGATCTTGTTTCTACTGTTACTGTCTTGAATTAACCGAGTGAAAACATTTATACATAAGGCTGATATTGCTAGATAGCTTGTTATTTTCAATTTGATGTGTAGTTCTTTGTTGTATAATTGTTGCATAGTATCCAGCAGCTATTTATTTTATGCTTTATGACTTTTACATAATAAACACCAATTTTATACAAAAATAAAAATGATTCTGGCCCCATTCATCAAGGTCAGCATTTTTCACAACATCCTAGAGGAGGGAGCGGAGAGGAGTGCGAAGCACCTGAATAAGGCGAGGCGCGAAGTGGTGTACACCTCTGTATGTGCCTCACCACAAAAACTGGCGTACGATTTGTGGCATAAGGAACGCCGCAGATTGTTATGAATTTGCCGAGTGAGAAATATCCCTGCCCCCTCATGCCCCCACCCAAATTCAACTCCAACCACTTTATCATCATTTTTTATCCCATATGGTCGTGGAGACCAGTCACTTAGATTCAATGCCAGCTAACGTAGTAATCAATCTGACCGATCATGAACTTCAGTCAGCACATTACTTAGTTCTCTCCAGGAGTCTTAGTTTCTGTATACCAGAACCTTTTGATTTAGTACAATTTAATATCGATTTATACAAAGCAGTTAGGAAGATCCATCTTTATAAGTCTTTTAAAACCACGAAACAAGTGGCCACTGTTGGCAATCCGGGGGAGGTACCATGTCAGGTGGGCCCTTTGGGATTCATGGCTGGGGTTAGTCACGATTCAGATATCCAGGAAGATACTTGTTTATTATTGAGCCTTACTGATAATGCGATGGTCTCCAATGCCTCTAATGCCTCTAATCCGGCTCTATTTGAACCCTTTATGGGGTTTGTTAGATCTACCTTCGTACCCCCTATTTCCCCGGGTAGTCCCATAGAAATTTTTGAGGCACAGGTTAGTAAAGATAAGGAGGCACTTATTTACCGCTCACTACCCCCTAATCTGAATCCTGCCGAAGCGCAGGCTTTGAAAGAAATCCAAGGTTGGTCGGACACTGTGGTATGCCCTGCCGACAAAGGAGGCAATATTATATTGTTATCCAAGGAATACTATATGGCAGAGGCAAGGAGACAGTTATCTGATATTACCACATATAGAAAATTAAAGGGGGATCCTACTGTGATGTACAATAATGAATTGCGCACCCTCCTTAGGCGGTATGTGGAAAAGGCAGTTTTATCAAAAAAACAAGCGGAAAAGTTGATAATTGATTTCCCCAATAAGCCATGTTGGTATCATGTCCCCAAGGTGCACAAGAGTCTGGTTTGCCCACCGGGTCGTCCAATAATTTCGGTGGTGGGATCTTTAACAAAACCCCTATCCAGGTATTTAGATTGGCTATTGAGACCCCTTTTGCATGATGTACCTTCATATGTAAAAGATACTAAAGATTTTTTATGAATTATTAGAGGTTTTGAGTGGCAGGAAGGTTTTAATTTAACCTCTGTTGATGTTGAAAGCCTCTACACTTGTATCCCCCCAAAAATGGGGGTGGCAGCGGTGAGGGAAGTTCTATCGCATACACCAACAGATGAAGGTACTATTGATTTCATTGGTGAAGCTTTGTCTTTTGTCCTCAGCCACAATGTTTTTCAATTTGATGACCTATGGTATATTGTTGTGAATTCGGTTTGTGGGCTCCCCCGGTGGTCTGTTATGGTAGTGTCTCTTATGTGCCTTCCTCCATCTCTGATTACCTGTCGCCACCCTCTAGGGGAGTTTCCTATTTAAGGCTGCTTGGCTGTTAGTCACATGCCGGCCAACAATGTGCTAGTAGCATTCTGTTGCATTCACCTGCCTCAAGTCCCAGTTCAGCTAAGTTGAATTTTGTTTCTTGTTTTGCTATTTTTGTCCAGCTATCTGCAATGTGACTCTTCAGTGCTGGAAGCTCTTGTGGACAGAAAATTACTACTCCAGTGGCATGAGTTGTCACTGGAGTTTAAAGTAATTTCTGGATGGTGTTTTTGAATAGTGATTTTTAGGTCGACCGTGAAGTAACTCTTTCCTGTCCTTCTGCTATCTAGTAAGCGGACCTCACTGTGCTAAATCTGCTGTTCATCCTACGTATGTCATTTCCTCTGAACTCACCGTCAATATCTGTGGGGGCCTACTATCATCTTTTGGGGTTCCTCACTGGAGGTAAGGCAGGCCTGTATATTCCTCTTATAGGGGTAGTTAGATCTCCGGCTGGCGCGTGGTGTCTAGGGCATCGTAGGTACATCCCCCGGCTACTGTAAGTGTTTGGGTCAGGTTCAGGTCACGGTCGACCTTAGTTTCCATCACCCGAGAGCTAGTCCGTTTTGTATTTTTTTCCCATGGTCATTGGGGTAACCATAACAGTTTGGCCGGCCATAAAAAATCTATGTGTTAAAATATGCACTAAAGTAGGAAGGAGAAGAAAAGGTTTTTTTTTTTTTCTGTGTTTGAAAGTGCACCTTAGTTTGATCATTTGTATTCCTTGCTTAAACTGCAGTCTTCAGCCTTTTTTTTTTTTCTCCTCTCCTCTTAACCTCTGAATGCTTGGGTTACACCCATTTGAAACATGGATCCACAGAGTTTAGTTGCAGGTTTGAATAACCTTGCGACAAAAGTACAGAACCTACAAGATTTTGTTATACGTGCTCCAATGTCTGAACCTAAGATTCCTCTGCCTGAATACTTTACCGGAGACAGATCCCGGTTTTTGAGTTTCAGAGAAAATTGCAAATTGTTTTTGTCTCTGAGATCTCACTCTGCTGGTGATCAGACTCAACAAGTTAAAATTGTTATCTCTCTACTGCGCGGCGACCCACAAAGTTGGGCATTTGCATTATCGCCAGGAGATCCTGCGTTGTTAAATGTAGATGCGTTTTTTCAGGCTTTGGGGTTGCTTTATGAAGAACCTAATTTGGAGATTTTGGCTGAGAAAGCCTTGATAGCTCTTTCCCAAGGGCAAGATGAAGCTGAGATATACTGCCAGAAATTCCGTAAATGGTCGGTGCTTACTAAATGGAATGAGTGCGCTTTAGCAGCTAATTTCAGAGAAGGTCTCTCTGATGCCGTGAAGGATGTCATGGTGGGGTTCCCTGTGCCTACAGGTCTGAATGATGCCATGAAATTGGCTATCCAGATTGATCGGCGTTTGCGGGAGCGCAAATCTGTGCACCATATGGCGGGGTCTTCTGAGGAAAAATCTGTGCACCATATGGCGGTATCTTCTGAGCAAAAACCTGTGCACCATATGGCGGTGACCTCTGAAAAGGCATTAGAGCATATGCAATGCGATCGTGTTTTGTCTAGAGGCGAACGTCAAAATTACAGGCGCAAAAATGGATTGTGCTTCTACTGTGGAGATCCAGCTCATGTTATATCAGCATGCTCTAAACGTATAAATAAGGTTGATAAAAAGGTTGATAAATCTTTTTCTACAGGTACCTTGCAGTCAAAATTTCTTTTGTCCGTGACATTGATTTGTACCTTATCATCTGTGACTGTGAATGCTTATGTGGATTCTGGCGCCGCTCTGAGTCTCATGGATTGGTCCTTTGCCAAGCGTTGTGGGTTTGATTTGGAGCCGTTGGAAGTTTCTATTCCCCTGAAGGGTATTGATTCTACACCTTTGGCTAGCAATAAACCACAATATTGGACACAAGTGACTATGCGTCTTACCCCAGACCATCAGGAGATTATTCGTTTCCTTGTATTATATAACCTACATGATGTCTTAGTGCTTGGATTGCCATGGTTACAGATTCATAATCCCGTCTTGGACTGGAAATCTATGTCTGTGTTGAGCTGGGGATGTCGGGGCATTCATGGGGATGCACCTTTGGTTCCTATTTCTTCATCTACTCCCTCTGAGATCCCAGCATTTCTGTCAGATTTTTATGATGTCTTTCAAGAGCCTAAAGTTGATTCTCTCCCTCCTCACAGAGAGTGTGACTGCGCTATTGAATTGATCCCCGGTAGTAAGTTTCCTAAGGGTCGCTTGTTTAATTTGTCTGTACCTGAACATACTGCTATGCGGGAGTATATCAGAGAATCCTTGGAAAAGGGTCATATTCGCCCCTCGTTGTCTCCACTAGGGGCAGGATTTTTCTTTGTAGGTAAAAAGGATGGTTCATTGAGACCTTGTATCGACTATCGACTTTTGAATAAGATTACAGTTAAATACCAGTACCCGTTACCTTTACTGACTGATCTGTTTGCTCGCATAAAAGGGGCTAAGTGGTTCACTAAGATCGATCTACGTGGTGCGTATAATTTGGTGCGGATTAAGCAGGGGGATGAGTGGAAGACCGCATTTAATACGCCTGAAGGCCATTTTGAGTATTTGGTAATGCCTTTCGGTCTCGCAAATGCCCCTTCCGTTTTTCAGTCCTTTATGCACGATATTTTCCGTGAATATCTGGATAAGTTTATGATTGTGTATTTGGATGATATTCTTGTTTTTTCGGAGGACTGGGAATCTCACGTTCAACAGGTCAGGAGAGTTTTTCAGGTCTTGCGAGCTAATTCTCTTTTTGTAAAGGGCTCAAAGTGTAGTTTTGGAGTTCAGAGAATTTCCTTTTTGGGATATATTTTTTCCCCTTCATCTATGGAGATGGACCCTGTCAAGGTCCAGGCTATTTGTGATTGGATGCAACCTACTTCTTTGAAGAGTCTGCAAAAGTTCTTGGGTTTTGCTAATTTCTATCGCCGATTTATAGCGGGTTTTTCTGCCATTGCTAAACCTTTGACTGATTTGACCAAAAAGGGTGCTGATGTTGCTAATTGGTCCTCTGCGGCTGTGGAGGCCTTTCAAGAGCTTAAGCGCCGCTTTTCTTCCGCTCCTGTGTTGCGCCAACCTGATGTGTTACTTCCGTTCCAGGTTGAGGTGGATGCTTCGGAGATCGGAGCAGGTGCAGTTTTGTCGCAGAAAGATCCTGACTGCTCAGTAATGAGACCATGTGCGTTTTTCTCCCGAAAGTTTTCGCCCGCTGAGCGAAATTATGATGTGGGAAATCGGGAACTTCTGGCCATGAAGTGGGCGTTT
The DNA here is from genome assembly GCF_051348905.1 of Ranitomeya variabilis. Classification (NCBI taxonomy): domain Eukaryota; kingdom Metazoa; phylum Chordata; class Amphibia; order Anura; family Dendrobatidae; genus Ranitomeya; species Ranitomeya variabilis. Next base: position 1,023,073,832 of record NC_135233.1, on the reverse strand, counting down.
GAGGAGTGGCGTCATTGGCTTGAGGGTGCTAGACACCAGGTGGTGGTCCTCACTGACCACAAGAATCTAATTTATCTTGAGTCGGCCAGGCGTCTGAATCCTAGACAGGCGCGCTGGTCGTTGTTTTTCTCCCGATTTAACTTTGTGGTGTCATATCTGCCTGGGTCCAAGAATGTGAAGGCGGATGCCCTCTCTAGGAGTTTTGAGCCTGACTCGCCTGGTGATTCCGAACCTACCGGCATCCTGAAGGATGGGGTGATATTGTCAGCTGTCTCCCCAGACCTGCGGCGTTCTTTGCAGGAGTTTCAGGTGGATAGGCCTGATCGCTGTCCGCCTGGTAGACTGTTTGTCCCTGATGATTGGACCAGTAGAGTTATCTCGGAGGTTCATTCTTCCGCGTTGACAGGTCATCCTGGAATTTTTGGCACCAGGGATTTGGTGTCTAGGTCCTTCTGGTGGCCTTCTTTGTCTCGAGATGTGCGCATGTTTGTGCAGTCTTGTGATGTTTGTGCTCGGGCCAAGCCCTGCTGTTCTAGGGCCAGTGGGTTGTTGTTGCCCTTGCCTATTCCTAAGAGGCCTTGGACGCACATCTCTATGGACTTTATTTCTGACCTTCCGGTTTCTCGTAGGATGTCTGTCATCTGGGTGATTTGTGACCGTTTTTCCAAGATGGTTCATTTGGTACCTTTACCCAAATTGCCCTCCTCCTCTGAGTTGGTTCCTCTATTTTTTCAGAATGTGGTGCGTTTGCATGGTATTCCTGAGAATATAGTGTCTGACAGGGGTACTCAGTTTGTGTCTAGATTTTGGCGGACGTTCTGTGCCAGGATGGGTATCGATTTGTCTTTTTCGTCTGCATTCCATCCTCAGACTAATGGCCAGACTGAGCGTACTAATCAGACCTTGGAGACTTACTTGAGGTGTTTTGTGTCCGCTGATCAGGATGATTGGCTTGACTTTTTGCCATTGGCAGAGTTTGCCCTTAACAATCGGGCTAGTTCTGCCACTTTGGTTTCTCCATTTTTTTGTAATTCAGGGTTTCACCCTCGGTTTTCGTCCGGTCAATTGGAGTCTTCGGATTGTCCTGGAGTGGATGCTGTGGTTGATAGGATGCATCGGATTTGGGGACAGGTTGTGGACAATCTGAAGTTGTCCCAGGAGAAGACTCAACAGTTCACTAATCGTCATCGGCGTATTGGTCCTCGTCTTTGTGTTGGGGACCTGGTGTGGCTGTCTTCTCGATTTGTTCCTATGAAGGTCTCGTCTCCTAAGTTTAAGCCTCGGTTTATCGGCCCTTATAGGATTCTGGAGGTTCTTAATCCTGTGTCCTTTCGTTTGGACCTCCCAGCATCTTTTAATATCCATAATGTTTTCCATCGGTCATTATTGCGGAGGTATGAGGTACCGGTTGTTCCTTCTGCTGATCCACCTGCTCCTGTGTTGGTTGAGGGTGAATTGGAGTATGTGGTGGAAAAGATCTTGGACTCCCGTGTTTCCAGACGGAAACTTCAGTATCTGGTTAAGTGGAAAGGTTATGGCCAGGAGGATAATTCTTGGGTGACAGCATCCGATGTTCATGCTCCCGATTTGGTTCGTGCATTTCATAGTGCTCATCCAGGTCGCCCTGGTGGTTCTGGTGAGGGTTCGGTGCCCCCTCCTTAAGGGGGGGGTACTGTTGTGAATTCGGTTTGTGGGCTCCCCCGGTGGTCTGTTATGGTAGTGTCTCTTATGTGCCTTCCTCCATCTCTGATTACCTGTCGCCACCCTCTAGGGGAGTTTCCTATTTAAGGCTGCTTGGCTGTTAGTCACATGCCGGCCAACAATGTGCTAGTAGCATTCTGTTGCATTCACCTGCCTCAAGTCCCAGTTCAGCTAAGTTGAATTTTGTTCCTTGTTTTGCTATTTTTGTCCAGCTATCTGCAATGTGACTCTTCAGTGCTGGAAGCTCTTGTGGACAGAAAATTACTACTCCAGTGGCATGAGTTGTCACTGGAGTTTAAAGTAATTTCTGGATGGTGTTTTTGAATAGTGATTTTTAGGTCGACCGTGAAGTAACTCTTTCCTGTCCTTCTGCTATCTAGTAAGCGGACCTCACTGTGCTAAATCTGCTGTTCATCCTACGTATGTCATTTCCTCTGAACTCACCGTCAATATCTGTGGGGGCCTACTATCATCTTTTGGGGTTCCTCACTGGAGGTAAGGCAGGCCTGTATATTCCTCTTATAGGGGTAGTTAGATCTCCGGCTGGCGCGTGGTGTCTAGGGCATCGTAGGTACATCCCCCGGCTACTGTAAGTGTTTGGGTCAGGTTCAGGTCACGGTCGACCTTAGTTTCCATCACCCGAGAGCTAGTCCGTTTTGTATTTTTTTCCCATGGTCATTGGGGTAACCATAACAGTATATACAAGAGGAGGGTACTGCCATGGGTACATCAGTCTCTTGTACCCTGGCTAACCTCTTCTTAGCTGTCTTTGAGGAGAGGTTCATCTACTCCACGTTCTTAAAGCATATTAAGCTTTACATAAGGTACGTCGATGATATTATGATTGTTTGGGATGGGGATAAGGAGGCTTTTTCACAGTTTATTGAGTACCTGGGGTGTGTGAATACCATGAATATGAGATTCACATCCCATTTTGGGGGTGCGTCTTTAGAATTTTTGGACGTAAAAGTTGAGATAACGGAGGGTACTGTGCAAGACAAGGGTCTTCCGTAAACCGACTTCCACAAATTCGTTGCTTCATTATGACAGCGCACATCCTCAGTGCATCAAGCACTCCCTACCTTATAGCCAATTCCTCAGGGTTAGAAGGGTGAATAGTACACTGGCAGGTTTTAGGGAACAATCAACAGAGTTGTACAAGCGGTTCTGTAATCGAGGTTATCCATTTGCTGTCTTGGATGCGGCCCTTGAAAAAATAGATGTAAATGATACGTTTCCCCCCAATATTGGGAGAATAAAAGATGGACAAACGGAGGATAAAAAACGCTTTATTTTTTCCTTTAAGTACTGCCCCATGGATAATTATATTAGGATCGTGATTAGGAAAAATTGGGATATCTTAAGTAGGGACAGTGATCCAGTAGAAAGAACTAAAAACGGTCCTCTGTTTGCTAGCCGTCGGGGTAAAAATATAAAAGATTTATTGGTACACAATCAGATACGATCTAAATGTGAAAATTGGTTAACGGAAGGTGCCCCTAAAGGCAACTTTAAATGCGGACAGTGCAATTTTTGCTCTTACCATCTGACAAAAAATACGTCAAAATTGGCCCTGTAAATCACGTGGTGCGTGAGTTTATTTCTTGTAAAACTACACATGTAGTGTATGCAATATTATGCCCTTGTGGCTTTTATTATATAGGGAATACTTACCGCTCCCTGTTTGTACGAGTACGAGAGCACTTTAATTCGATCCGTACAGGGAAGGGTGTCCCCTACCTCATCAATCACGTTAGGCAGGTACACCATGGCGATATTAAATCGCTCTCCTTTGTAGGTTTGGAAAGGGTGTTTATGCCACAGGGACATGGTAACTTGAACAGGTTTCTTTTGAGGCGTGAGGCAGTATGGATATTGTGCACTAATGCCGTTGGACCTATGGGCCTGAATGAGAAAATTGATATGTCGGTCTTTTTATGATTTGTCATCAATGTTATAACATTTATTTGTTTTTTTCCCTCCCTCTCTCTCTTTCTTCTTTTTTTCTTTTTTCCTTTGTATTGAGCTGTATTGTTTTTAAGTGATGTTTTAATGATTTTCTTTTTTTCTGCTATGGTTGCATTCACATTCTGTATAAATTGAGTTGTTATGTATGATGTCATGAGGTGGGAGGGGTTTACATTTGTATAAATGGTTACCTCATTTCCCCTATGCCATCGGGATCAGTGGAAACGCGGTTGTGCGCGAAACAGCTGTCATCCTACATTTAGCACGTTCTCCCTGTCTTTACTGCACATATTCTAATAAAGACAAGTATTATTCATCGGGCCTGGTGAGTGCAAGCTGTTTTTTCTGTTTTACTGTTCCCATATGCTTGCACACCCTGGCATTGAACAAAAAATTGAGACTTTTCAAAGCCTTTACACCAGAATTCGGCATTAAGGCTGGTGTCACGGGGAGCCTGGGGAGGCTAAGGCTGGTTACCCGGGCCCCTGCGATATCCTTCAGACTAGGGGAAACCCTGTCTGTCCCTCTCCCAGAATTTACACTAATGGTGTGCTTGTCTGGGCCACCAGGCCTGGCCCTAACTCCTGTTTCAGCCCTATGCTGAAACCACCACCCGCCACCCAGTGAATAGACCACACACCAACCCCCACAGAAAGCACAGACAGGGAAAACTTAAAACGCACCACGCCGCAGACACACAGGGAAACACAATAATGTGCACAGGGCAAAACAAATACAAATATAGGAAGGAGAAATATAACAAAGGATAATACACTACCAGATACGATATTACTTCTCCAAGACCACCACTCCAGACCGGAATCACTAGGCACGATGCACAAGCTATAATCGGCAACGCCCAAAGTCCAGCACGACTATTTAAAGGTCATGGGCGTGACCCAGCCTCCAACCCGATTACCAGCTAGATTAACCCCGAGCAACCTGGATCAAGTCTAGCCGGCGCCACTGAGCGTATAGTGGACGTAAGTGGAATTACCGCTGTCTGTCGGACGCCCTAGTGTGAATAGCGTCCGACATGACAGCTGTGTGCCCACGTTGCGTTTTTTATGCGTTTCCGCCGCATTTTTTGCCACAGCGGAAACGCTTAAAAAAACGCTTAAAAACACATTCCCATGCAATCCTATGTGATTCTGCAGTTGCTGTGCCCATGCGTAAAGTGAGCGCTTCATGTGTGGATGGTACCCAGGATCTGGAGGAGAGGATACTCTCCTCCAGGCCCTAGGTACAATATCCCTGTAAAGAAAAGAATTAAAATAAAAAATAGGGATATACTTACCTTCTGATGGCCCCCGAAGTCCTCCCGACTCTCAGCGGTGCACGCGGCGGCTTCCGTTCCCAGAGATGTATTGCGTGAATCACCTAGGATGACATCGCGGTCACGCGACCGTGACGTCAAAAAGGTCCTTTGCGCAAAGCATCCTTGGGAACGGAACGTACCGCCGGGAATGCCGCTGAGGAGATCGGGGGCCGTCGGAAGGTGAGAATAACCATATTTTTTTATTATTATTATTTTTAACTTTCTATCCTTTACTATTGATGCTGCATAGGCAGCATCAATAATAAAAAGTTGGTCACACTTGTCAGGCACTATGCTTGACAAGTGTGACCGACCTGTCAATCACTTTTCCAAGCGATGCTTCAAATCGCTGGGAAAACGCAAGCATTCTGCAAGCTAAAAATGCTTTTGTTTTGCGGGAAAAAGCATGCGAATTCCGCATGCATTTTACCCACGGCAGGGAGTTGTGGAAATGCTGCGGACATTTCCGCAGCATTTCTGCAATGTGGGCACATAGCCTAATGCTTTGATGAATCTGGGTTTCTTTTTCCCATTTACATTTTTTTAAACAAATTATTTCATGCAATGAATGTAACAAATTTGCAAAGTGTGACGATGGCCGAAAAATGTGCCCCAAAATAATCACCCAGCAACAACCAAAATCCTTTTTTTTTTAACTAGAAGTGTTATTTAAAGGGTTATCATATTCTCTAAAATTGCAAAGTACTTGAAAAGAGAAGTACATGTTATTAAAATTCTTCTTCGTTCTCAAGTACGGAGCGATTTTTAATTTTATTGTTTGCTGCTATTTACTGTCTAGCAGCGTTGGCCGAATATGCTCAGTGCTAACAAGCTCTTTTTAGGCTAGGTTCATTGTGCTAATCACACTCTGATCAGAGTGTGATTTAGTTTTTTCGGATGTGGAGAAGATGGGGAAAAAAATCTTCCTGTTCTCCTCTTGTCAGCCCACGAATATCAGACCACACTCGGATTTTATCCGAGTGCAGTCTGATTTTTTTTGTCAGCCCCATTGACTAGCATGGCTGAGTGCAATCAGATTTACGGATGCAAACCGTTCATGCTGCTATTTTTTCCGCGGACCTGTGCACAGCCACATAGAATAACATTGTTCAGAACGCGATCCAATGTTTTGTTGGATTGCAGTTGGACCAAAAATACAGTCGTCTGCGCCTGTCCTTAGCTGGCTGGATTGCTGGATTGGAGAGTTAGCTTCTGATCCCGGCCAGAGACAAAACTGCCCCATATAGCTGCATGGGAGAGCACACGATTCGGGCTAAGGGAACAACGATGCTGCTGGTCCGAACTGTCAATTAAACTATGTTTATGCTACCATATTTGATGACGATATCAATGCTTCGATCAGTAACTCTCCATCTCGCTGATCATCTTATACTGTACGACGCTGCTTGCTTTCCTTATTGGCCTCATCAATGACTGTTTCGCTGAGTGAGTAAGCGGCTATAGTGCTCCTGTGACAGGAAAATTAGTGACCTGCCAGCTTTAAGGCTATCCATCAGCAAGCAATTATTCTTACCGTCTGCAGAATCCATCATTAACCCTTTGTGCTCTACATCCCCTAGCTGGAATTTATTGCTTTTTCATTCTGTCTACCTGGGGTAAGCTGTGATATTCTTCTAATCATATACCCTCATCTACGGAGGTGCATTGGAATCTTTTTTTTTTATATTTGCTGAATGATTAATACTAATGTTGCCAGCAGTTTTACATCACCCCTGTAGGTTATCATGGGGGTGACCTACCTCAGAGATACCCATCAATATCAATATTTTGACCTCTAGAAGACTTCATTCATTTAGATTTTTGCAGCATCTTTGAGCTTGTAAAAAAACATCATCTTTTTTTTTTCAACAAGCCGTTTATATGTTAATTTATTTTAGCGCACGTCTTATAAGGTGGTATGACCTACTCAAACTTAGTGAATAAACCAAAAATGAGGAAAACTATAAAATATAGAATTTTTATTGGTAATATTACAATATAAATAACATAAAAAGAGGGAAACGAAATGACAAAATATGCAAAACCACAGCACAATTATTGTAGTGGGTGCTAGGACATAATTACTACCTCATATTACAGCAACATCCCATAACAATGGCCCATATATAAATTACAAGTAAATATTCCAAACATGCATTATATGTATAAAAAGACAAAAGGGAAATGGAGGGTAAAGATATATGAAACTATATACCAATAGTCCGTACCCCATGGCTCCTGTGACTCCAACGCACGTTTGGCCTGGTGGCTTTCTCAAGGAGTTTATTTTCTAAAGAGAAGTATGTAAAAAAAGATGATATACTTAGAGGTAAAGTATAATAGAAACACGTCACCACTCCTGGATTTATCACCCACTCCTGGTTTTAGCTTACAAATTCTGAGGTAAAATACTGACCAAATACTGACCGTGTGAACGTGGCCGTAGTTTCTGCCCCTACATTGTACTGCTTTCAGATGAGGTAGCAAAAACCTGTTGACTGATTTAAGAGGAAACAGTTTGGGAACAAAAATGCCCAAAACACTAAATAAAAAAACACTCTGCTTGCACATTTGCACTGTAGTGTAATTATTATTACCCTATTAACTAATACTAGAAACCTGAAAAATGCTGTACGAGAAACACATCACTACCATGCCCACAGCCCCAAGGGAAAAAATATATATGTTAATTTTCTGTGGAAATCTGTACAGAACACATGTTTGGTGATAAACTAAAACCTTGCTGTATTTTGTGCCACTGCAGACATAACAAAGGGGAGAGGCTCCTGCTGCAGACAGATGTTTAGAGCCACACACAAATGTGTAAAGAGGAGAATGGGGAAATGGCTGAGCTGTTGCCATAAACTCGAGATTTATTTATATATTTTTACATTTTGATTATAATATAGGAAATAAAATAGGATCAAGAAAAAGGAGGAAATTAAGTCTTCATTCAGACATCAGGTGTTTTTTTACGCTTGAGTTCTATCAGTGTTTTTCACGGATAGAACTTGTACCTATTATAGTCTATAGAGCTGTTCATGTGTCTGTATAGTTTTGCCAAATGAGTGGTCCGCACCAAAACGTCGAAACATGACAGTTCAAAACCATCAATTCAAGTCTAGGGGTTTGTGAAAAAATTGGACAGCACTCGGAGGCCATCCATGCGCTGTCTGTTTTTCCTCGACTGTTTGATAGGAGAAGCTCGAGAAACCGGCATCAGAATATTTGGGGTTATTTTGCATATGAGAAAAACCGATGAAACTCTGACACACCGAGACCAATCTCTGATGAAAATCTTTTCCAAAACACTGATGAAAAGCGGACAGTTTTTTGCATGCAAGAAAAATTACTCATAACTGAATTAGGCCTTAGGGAGAGATTACTATGATATTTTTACTTTTTGTTTTGTGTTTTTTTCTGTATTTCTTTTAAATCATATCGACTACTAAACTAATATAAATATCTAGAGGTGTTTGAGAAAATACATGATTTTCATCATTTTCTCTATAGCAGAGTTGAGATGTAGTTGGGTCAAATCACTTCTCTTATAATATAACCTGAGTAAAAGAAGAAATTACAACTACAGTTAAATTAGTTGTGACCTTTTTTTAAGTTCAAAATTGTACTACACTATTTGGTGAATAGACTTCCATTCTTTGTTGCATGTCTCCAAATGCGTGCTCAAATATTGGAGAGATTTTAACCCCTTAACGTCCACTGATGGATTAGCCCGTCATGGCAGGGTGTCATTTCCCGCACCAGGACAGGTTATGTCCATCATGTATTTAAACTGTCACTGCATGTCACAGACAGCTGACAGGCACGGGAAGAGGTGCAGGGACCGCAGTCACCGCACCCAGATCGCTTTCATCGGTCAGTCAATCTTCAAATGTGATGTGGTCCCTAAAAAAATGATTTTGTAAATTTTCTTGGAAAAATGAGAAAACGCTAGTCAACTTTTAACCCTTCTAACTTCCTAATTAAAAAAAAAAAAATGTTTCAAAAATTGTAATGTAAAGTAAACATATGGGAAATGTTATTTATTAACTATTCTGTAAAATACTGACTAAATTTTCCAAATTTTTGCCAAATTTACAATTTTTTTTCACAAATAAACACAAGTCAGATTAAAGAAATTTTACCACTATCATGAATTACAATAAGTCACGAAAAAACATTCTCAAAATCGGTGGGATCCGTTGAAGCATTCCAGAGTTATTACCTCATAAAGTGACAGTGGTCAGAATTCAAAATGTAGGCCTGGTCATTAACCTACAAAGTGTTTTGGTCCTTAAGGTGTTAAAGGGGGGTGCCCATGACTTTGAGATTAATGATCTATCTTCAGGGCAAAGTCAGACAGCTGTAATGATGCTCAAGGTGGTAGCCGCAGGCGAGTGTCATGTGTCCAACACCCTGGCATGTTACAGACAATTGTGGGTCCTGGCTGGGTTTAGTGTTGTGAGGGCCTTGTGCCTGTGCAGGCTGATAGTATTGACTGGCCAGGACCACGAGTTCCTCAGATTAGTAAAGAAAACTTCTGTTCAAACATGGGAACTTTACTGAACTTGATGAGGGTTATATACAATCGATAGCGAGTACACACTCTTAAGCACTTTTCATTCACAATAAGAAGCCTCCTCAGAGACATCGTCCTTCCATTGTAGTCTGCTCCTGGGACCATATAGCACACTGTTTTGTCCTACTTCATCACAGCCTAGCTTGTCACCATAGTACAATTCAGCGAGTTTCTCTATACTCGCTCAGTGGCTCCACGTTCTATCGCTATGGATGCCCTGGATCTACCACTCGGGACTCTCAATAGTCTCACAGACTCAGTCCTCTTTAGGTCCATATCTTCGGCGTTTATCAAGCTCAGGGTTTCGTCATCCTATCCACTACCCCTTTAAGATATAAGGCCACTCTGCCTCTTATGTCAGTTACTAGTCACACTACCTCATTGTGATGGGATACTGTTTCTTTGTGGGGTGACAGGGTGAGGAGAAAGATCAACACCTCGACCATGACTGTCTCCCTGCACACCTTACAAACTGCACCCTAAAGGTAAATAGACATAGTGCAAAAATGATTTAGGAAAATCTCCCCACAGTGTCTAAAGCTCCCTACTTATGAATGGCAGCATAGTAGTCATTTTAACCCCTTAACGACTGCGGATATGCCTTTTAACTGTGACAATTAAGGGTACTTATGCCTCAGCGCCGCTTTTTAACGGCGCTGAGAAATAAGTGTAGAGCGCCCCCCAGCGTCAGAAATTCTCTGGGGTCTTGGCTGCCTGGGGTAGCTGAGCCCCCGAAGAACATGATTCAATTTGGTTTTTACCGACCCCAGTGCTGCGATCGTTGTTATTCACGGAACAACGGCGACCACAAAAAAAGTCTGATTTCCAATTTAATTTCTCTCACCTCTGATGTGATCGCACATCAGAGGAAAGAGAAATGGGGTCCCCCAATTCCCCCTCCCAGGTACCTCTGGTGTCCCTGGAACCTCCTGCATCCACCTGTGATGTTCCCCGGCTGGCGGAGTCTTCCGGGACAAAAATGGCGGGCCCATGCACAGTGCGCCCGCCGAGATCTGCGCACCGGCAACCGACAACAATAGGACATTTTTCCTATTGGTTCATTTTGAATACTGTGATAGACCCTATCACAGTGATCAAAATAAATAAAATAGTAAATCAAACCCCCCTTTATCACCCCCTTAGTTAGGTAAAAATAATACAATTTAAAAAATATATATTTATTTCCATTTCCCCACGGCCCTGCGATGGTGGGGGCGCTCCAATTTGGCGTCACGAACAGGATCTACTTAAGCCTGAAGAATCAGGTCATGTGTGCCTTGGAACTGTGATTTATTGTGCTTGGACTGTGACTTATTGCAAAGACTGTGCATTGCTATTGCCGCCAAGAGTTCCCGCCACAATTCGCCATCGCCGCGCACGGAGGGAGGAGCCTTAGCTTCGTGGGCGGAACCGGTCAAAAGGAGCGCGGAACGAGAAAGCGCGGTAAAGTGCCAACCCCGGAAGAGGAACTCCGACCTCCAGCAGGTTAGTAGGAGGAAGGGTGGGCCATGTCTGAGTCGGGAGGAGCGGAGGCAGCGGTCGCAGCCGTGGACACAGAGGCAGCTCCGGTCCCCGCAGCGGATGTAGCCGCGGCCCTAATACCACCACCGGTTGCCGCAGAGCCCGCTGCCCCCATCAGACAGTCGGAGACTGCCGCCACCACAACGGCCATAATGCCCTTCTCTATGCTGTACCTGCCCGGAGCGGTCTGGCTCCCGCGATACTCCAGGGAGTCGCTTACATTAACTGACTTTAAAGAAGGGATCTGCAGCCTGCTCGAGTTCTACCCCTTGACAGAGCCTCAGAAGGTTTATATGATAACAAACCAACTCTTTGGAGCGGCTTTGAGAGAAGTGAAGTCCTGGCCCGCCGCGGATAAGGAACTGCACAGCAGGTTTTTGCAAAGCTTAAAGCCACCTTCGATACCCGTACTGCTACAGAAATTAAATTGACTTTTTATGGATGCAAACAGAGACCGCAGGATAGCTTACGGGACTATGCCCTTAATCTCCAGGAGGCGCTGCGGGCCATTAAGCAGAGTGACCCCGGCAGCATGCAAGATGAGGATAAACTCCTGAAAGAGCGGTTCATTGAGGGGCTCCTGTGCAGTCACCAAAGGGGCCAATTGCACTTCCTGGCCATGCAAAATCCAGACCTGACTTTTGCGCAATTCAAGGATAAAGCCATCCAGGCGCTGCAGGAGCGACAGTCCAGCCGCGCGGTACCCTCCAGGCGTCAAGCCCTCACGTACCACCAGGAGGTTGCGCCAGATGTTCCAGTCGCCACCGAGGCCGATGCCCAGAGCTTAGAGGACAACTCCCCCGCAGAACTCCGCCTCCAGATGCAGGAGCTGACCAAGAGCGTTGCTGCCCTAGCCCGGACTGTGCAGTCCCTACAGGAGGCCCCCAAGGAGAAGATCCAGCTGGCCTCCAGACCAGAGGATGTCCCCTGGATGCGACAGAGGAGGACTCTGCCAACCAGAGGCCGGGACGACGATCGCTTCCATCGGGACGGAGGACCTATCTGCCGCCGCTGTCACCAGGTGGGCCACCTTGCAAGGTACTGTCCTTTAAACGAGCAACCCCTGGGCAAAGGGCCAACCCCCAGGAGTAGGACGATCAGGCCCGCAGCATTGGAGAGCCAAATACGTTGGAGGGCGACCAGTTCTTCCTGTTGTGATCGATGGTATCCCCATGAACGCTCTGCTGGACACCGGTTCTCAGGTGACGACTATGCCTTACGTGCTTTATAAACGGTATTGGGAGGACACCGATATTACTCGTGGCCCCGATGACGATTTCACCATAATAGCCAGTAATGGTCAGCCATTGCCACAAGTGGGGTATAAAGAGGTCACCATCAAGGTGGGACGGGTGGAATTGAAAGCCCAAGGGACTGTAATTGTTGATATTGACCGCCGTGAATGTAATCCCATGATGACTATCGGTACCAATGTTATAGAAAATTGTCTTGCAGAAGTTATTGTCTTGTTGCAACAGGTAGCAGAAACCACTGGCTACAGTGAACAACGTGCCCTGCAAAAAGAAATCAGAGCTCTGATGCAGAGACAGCAGGTAGAGCTGACTGGTGGTGAAATTGGTCGTGTCACTGTGAGTGATTCAAACCCTATCGTGATACCCCCCAGGAGTGAGATGTTAATATGGTGTCGGTCAGCCATAGGCCTCAGCGGTAAGGACTACCAGGCCCTGGTAGAACCCGTATATTCAGACAGTAGGCCTACTCTCCTAACAGCAAGGGGGGTGGTCGACGTCCGCCAGGGGAGGGTGCCAGTACGTGTCCTTAATTGTGGGGCGGAAGAGGTCCATCTCACCAAGTATGCCACGCTCGCCAAACTCTTCGCTGTCAATAATAGTGTGATACAGACACCTGGACCCTTGGTTCCGTCTAACCTGGCGGAGGACAACGGTTCTGCAGGGCACTCAAAAGGCTGGTGTCGGGAATTGCATGTGGGCACTGACTCTACCCCATCCCACCAGAAACAGGGAGCCTACAGGGTGGTTCACGAGTACGAGCGGGTATTTAGCAAACACCCCTTAGATTTTGGACAGGTGAAAGGGATCCAACACCATATCCCCACAGGAGATCATCGGCCCATAAAAGAGAGATACCGCCCTGCACCCCCAGCTCATTACCAGTGTGCCAAGGACATGTTGCGAGAAATGAAGGAGGCTGGGGTGGTGAGAGACAGTTGTAGCCCCTGGGCAGCTCCATTAGTCCTTGTTAAAAAGAAAGATGGCACAATGAGGATGTGTGTTGATTACAGGCAGTTGAATCGCATTACACATAAGGATGCATACCCACTGCCCAGGATAGAGGAGTCTGGCTGCCTTAAAATCTGCTAACTACTTCTCTACCTTAGATCTCACCAGTGGGTACTGGCAGGTTCCCGTGGCAGAAGCGGACAAAGAGAAGATGGCCTTCACGACACCGATGGGTCTCTGCGAATTCAACTACATGCCCTTCGGATTGTGCAATGCCCCGGGGACGTTCCAGAGGATGATGGAGTGCTGTCTGGGGCACAAGAACTTTGAAACTGTACTGCTGTATTTGGATGATGTCATTGTCTTCTCTAAGACCTACGAAGACCATCTGAAGCACCTGGCTGAGGTGTTTGAAGCCCTGTCCAACTTTGGCTTAAAGGTGAAACCGTCCAAATGCCATCTGCTGAAACCCAAAGTGCAGTACCTGGGCCATGTGGTGAGTGCTGAAGGAGTGGCCCCAGACCCCGACAAGGTCACGGTGATCCAGGACTGGCCGAAACCCAGCAACCTCCACGAAGTACGGCAGTTCCTCGGGCTGGTAGGCTATTACCGGAGGTTCATTAAGGACTTCACCAAGAAGGCCGCGCCCTTGCAAGACCTGTTGGTGGGCCAATCAAAGAAGACCAAGGGGAAGAACGCCCCATTTGATTAGAACGAGGGGCTGGAAGGATCCTTCACTTGCTTGAAGTCGGCACTGACGGGAGAAGAGGTACTGGCCTACCCTGAATACGACCAACCGTTTGTGCTGTATACGGATGCCAGCAATGTAGGATTGGGGGCCGTGCTGTCCCAGGTCCAGAAAGGCAAGGAGAGGGTAATCGCTTACGCCAGCAGGAAGCTTCGTCCCACGGAAAGGAACCCTGACAACTACAGTTCCTTTAAGCTGGAATTCCTTGCCATCGTCTGGGCAGTGACAGAGAGGTTCAAACACTACCTGGCCTCGGCAAAATTCACCGTCTTCACTGATAACAATCCGCTGATGCACTTGGATACAGCCAAACTCGGGGCCTTGGAACAGCGGTGGATGGCCTGGCTGTCCAACTACGACTTCACCATCAAGTACCGGGCAGGACGCAAGAATGTGAATGCCGATGCCTTGTCCCGGATGCCCAATTTGCCAGAAACGGGGGAGGACCCGGAGGCACTTGAAGAGGTAGAGCGGCCCGCATTCCATCACCCCAAAGCCGCTCAGTACTCCCATCATGTGAAGAACAGGCACAAGAACCAACAGGATGCCACGCTGAATCTCCTGCCCATCACGGATGGGCGGAGACCCAGGATGGTGACCCCGCGGTCTGTCGGGTGAAAGAGCTCTTGACGCAGGCAGGGTTGCATCCCGGCCCAGATGATCCACAGGAGATACGACAGCTGTGGAAGGGGAGAAGCAAACTGTTTATTCACGATGGTAAGCTGTACCGGAGGAGCATCGACCCACGTACTCATGAATTGGTATGGCAGATAGTGGTGCCAAGGCGAGATGTGCCCATGGTTCTGGGAGCCTACCACGATGGAGCCGGACACTTCGGATGGAGGAAGCTGGAGAGGCTACTCCGAGGGAGGTTCTATTGGATTGGCATGAAGAGAGCCATTGAGAAGTGGTGTCGGGAGTGCGGTCCATGTAGCCTACGCAGGAAGGACCGTGACAGCCAGCGGGCTCCCTTGCAGCCTATCATCACCAAATGGCCACTCGAACTGGTCGCGCTGGATCATGTGAAGCTGACACCTAGCCGGTCAGGCTATATCTACGCTCTTACCATCGTAGATCACTACTCCAGATTTTTGGTGGTTGTACCTGTCAAGGATCTAATGGCCAGGACGGCTGCCAAGGCCTTCCAGCAGTACTTTTGTAGGCCCCATGGGTACCCGGAGAAGGTACTGACCGATCAGGGACCAGTATTCGAAGCAGAGGTGTTCCAAGAGTTCTGCCATCTGTACGGGTGTAAGAAGATCAGAACCACACCGTACCGTCCCCAAACCAACGGGATGTGTGAAAAGATGAACCAAGTGGTGATCGACTTACTGAAGACCTTGCCCGTAGAGGAACGGAACCTGTGGCCAACAAAGTTGCCTGACTTGGTGGACATATACAATCACATCCCAGTAAATTCCACCAACTGCACTCCAGCGTACCTGATGCGAGGAAGATCTAGCAAGTTACCCGTTGATCTGGACATGGGGGTCCTAATCCCCGAAGATACCTCGCCGGATGCAGATTGGGATGCAGAAAGGCAGCGAAGGTACCGCAAAGTACAGGAATGCGTGGAAAGAAGTCTCGCCCAGGCTAGACAAAAACAAGAAAGAGACTACAATCAGCACGCTCCTGCGATTCCCTTGTCACCCGGTGAGCAAGTACTCAAACGAAAGAGGAGGCTACACAAACTCGACGACCAATGGGAAGTGGAACCGTATACCATCCTGCCATCCGATTTCGACAACACGAAGGTTTATCTCATCAGCAAGGATGGAGGGGAGACCTCGACGGCGATATCCAGGGACCACCTTAAAGTCTGCCCTGATAAGTTGAGAGAGAGGGAAACGGATCCAGGAACCTCCCCACCTGTAGAAGAGGAGAAGATGATACACACTGTTCTTGGTGATTTTCCCCAGTCCTGGACTCAGATAAATCAGGCCATCATGGTACCTGTCCTAAAGTTCCGTCAGCCGAACCCACCAGAACTAATTGTGGTGCCAGATCATCCAGGCCCGCAATCTCAGCAGACCCTACCTGAAGATGCCATGCTAACCGTTGAACCGGCAAGTCCTCCCTCTGCTATCGGCGAATCTTGTTATGATCCGGTGACCTTGGAGCCGCATGAGACTTTCTCAGGAGTAGGTGGAACCTATACTGACCGCAAACCCTAAACTGTCACCGCAACTAGAAGTAGCCGTGGGGTGTACCTAACACATCCTAGACACCTCGACACAGTCGGAGGACTAAATACCCCTATAGATGGAAATGGGAATACTATCTTGCCTCAGAGCAGAACCCCAAAGGATAGGCAGCCCCCAACATATATTGACTGCGAGTATTAGAGGAAAGACACACACAGGCAGAAATCAGGATTTAGCAAAAGAGGCCTAGCTAGCTAAATAGAAAAGGATAGGACAGAATACTAAGCGGTCAGTATTAAAACCCTAAAAATATCCACAGCAGATAGTACAAAAATTCCACCATCTAACTAAAGACATGGAATGTATATCTGCATCTCCTGAGAATCCAACTTGACTGAAATATCCAAACACAGTCTAAGCTGGACAAGAAAAAACATAGAATAGTACTGAATTCTAAAGCACACAGCATGTGCGCTGCAGAAACAAAACCAGACACTTATCTTTGCTGATTTGGCAGCAGGGCAGGAGGAACCAGACAGAGATGCAAAACCTCCAAGAACAATGGACAACTGGCAAGGGCTAATGAATCCTGCACACCTAAATATCCCAATCAGAGGTGCAATCAGCAGGGACACCTGCCCAGGAATGCAACCCAGGGACAACTGCATTACTACCAGCAACCACCAGAGGGAACCCAAGAGCAGAATTCACAACAGTACCCCCCCCTTGAGGAGGGGTCACCGAACCCTCACCAGAGCTCCCAGGCCGATCAGGACGAGCCAGATGAAAGGCACGGACCAAATCAACAGCATGGACATCAGAGGCAAAAACCTAAGAATTATCCTCCTGGCCATAACCCTTCCATTTGACAAGGTACTGAAGCCTCCGCCTCGAAAAGCGAGAATCCAAAATCTTCTCAACCACATACTCCAACTCCCCATCAACCAACACAGGGGCCGGAGGATCAACAGAGGGGACAACGGGCACCACATATTTCCGCAATAAAGATCTATGGAAGACATTATGGATGGCAAAAGAGGCCGGAAGGGCCAAATGAAAAGACACCGGATTAATAATCTCAGAAATCCAATAAGGACCAATAAAGTGAGGCTTAAACTTAGGGGAAGAAACCTTCATAGGAACATGACGGGAAGACAACCAGACCAGATCCCCAACACGAAGCCGGGAACCAACACACCGACGACGGTTAGCAAAACGTTGAGCCTCCTCCTGAGACAATACCAAATTGTCCACCACATGAGCCCAAATCTGCTGCAACCTGTAAACCACAGAATCCACACCAGGACAGTCAGAAGGCTCAACCTGCCCAGAAGAAAAACGAGGATAAAAACCAAAATTACAAAGGAAGGGCGAAACCAAGGTAGCCGAACTAGCCCGATTATTAAGGGCAAACTCTGCCAATGGCAAGAAAGCCACCCAATCATCCTGATCAGCAGACACAAAGCATCTCAGATAAGTTTCCAAAGTCTGATTAGTTCGCTCGGTCTGGCCATTTGTCTGAGGATGAAATGTGGAAGAAAAAGACAAATCAATGCCCAGCTTAGCACAAAAGGCCCGCCAAAACCGAGAAACAAACTAGGAACCTCTGTCGGACACAATATTCTCCGGAATACCATGCAAACGAACCACATGCTGAAAAAACAACGGAACCAAATCCGAAGAGGAAGGCAATTTAGGCAAAGGCACCAAATGGACCATCTTAGAGAACCGGTCACAAACAACCCAGATGACAGACATCTTCTGGGAAACTGGAAGATCAGAAATAAAATCCATAGAAATATGCGTCCAGGGCCTCTCAGGGACCAGCAAAGGCAAAAGCAACCCACTAGCACGGGAACAACAAGGCTTGGCCCGCGCACAAGTCCCACAGGACTGCACAAAAGAACGCACATCACGTGACAAAGAAGGCCACCAAAAGGACCTACCAACCAAATCTCTGGTACCAAAAATACCAGGATGGCCAGCCAACACTGAACAATGAACCTCAGAAATCACTTTACTAGTCCATCTATCAGGAACAAACAGTTTCCCCGTTGGACAGCGGTCAGGTTTGTCAGCCTGAAATTCCTGAAGAACCCGTCGTAAATCAGGGGAAATGGCAGAAAGGACCACCCCTTCTTTCAGAATGCCGACCGGTTCAAGGACCTCAGGAGAATCAGGCAAAAAACTCCTAGAGAGGGCAACAGCCTTAATATTCTTAGAACCCGGAAGATACGAGACCACGAAATCAAAACGGGAAAAAAACAAGGACCATCGAGCCTGTCTAGGATTCAGCCGCCTGGCAGACTCAAGGTAAATCAGATTTTTATGATCGGTCAAAACCACAATACGGTGCTTAGCTCCCTCGAGCCAATGTCGCCACTCCTCAAACGCCCACTTCATAGCCAACAACTCCCGATTGCCGACATCATAATTGCGTTCAGCGGGCGAAAACTTACGGGAAAAGAAGGCACACGGTTTCATCAAGGAACCAACCGGATCCCTCTGAGACAAAACGGCCCCTACCCCAATCTCAGAAGCGTCAACCTCAACCTGAAACGGAAGAGAAACATCCGGTTGACGCAACACCGGGGCAGAAGTAAATCGGCGTTTAAGCTCCTGAAAGGCAGAGACAGCCGCAGAGGACCAATTCGTCACATCAGCGCCTTTCTTCGTCAAATCGGTCAAGGGTTTAACCACACTGGAGAAGTTAGCAATGAAACGGCGATAAAAATTAGCAAAGCCCAAAAATTTCTGAAGGCTCTTCACAGATGTGGGTTGAATCCAATCATGAATGGCCTGAACCTTAACCGGATCCATCTCTATAAGTGAGGGAGAAAAAATGAAGCCCAAAAAAGAAACCTTCTGCACTCCAAAGAGACACTTAGACCCCTTCACAAACAAAGCATTATCACGAAGGATCTGAAATACCATCCTGACCTGTTTCACATGAGACTCCCAATCATCGGAAAAAATTAAAATGTCATCCAAATATACAATCATGAATTTATCAAGATAAGTCCGGAAGATATCGTGCATGAAGGACTGAAAAACAGATGGAGCATTAGAGAGCCCGAATGGCATCACAAGGTATTCAAAATGGCCTTCAGGCATATTAAACGCAGTTTTCCATTCATCACCCTGCTTAATACGAACAAGATTATATGCCCCCCGAAGGTCAATCTTTGTAAACCAACTAGCCCCCTTAATCCTAGCAAACAAATCGGAAAGCAGAGGTAAAGGGTATTGAAACTTGACCGTGATCTTATTCAAGAGGCGATAATCAATACAGGGTCTCAAGGAGCCATCCTTCTTAGCAACAAAAAAAAATCCCGCTCCCAACGGTGAAGAAGATGGCCGAATATGTCCTTTCTCCAAAGACTCCTTAACATAACTCCGCATGGCGGTATGTTCAGGCACAGACAGGTTGAAAAGTCGGCCCTTAGGAAACTTACAACCTGGAATCAAGTCAAGTCGCACAATCACAGTCCCTCTGCGGTGGAAGGGAACTGGACTTGGGCTCATCGAATACATCCTGAAAATCAGACAAGAACTCTGGAATTTCAGAAGTGGAAGAAGAGGAGATTGACATCAAAGGAACGTCATTATGAACCCCCTTACATCCCCAACTAGTCACAGACATAGACTTCCAATCCAACACAGGATTATGTGCCTGCAACCACGGAAAACCCAGCACGATAGCATCATGTAAATTATGCAACAACAGAAATCGACAATCTTCCTGATGGGCTGGCGCCATGCACATGGTCACCTGTGTCCAGAACTGGGGCTTATTTTTAGCCAAAGGTGTAGCATCAATGCCCCTTAAAGGAATAGGGTTCTGCAAAGACTGCAAGGGAAAACCACAACGCCTGGCAAACTCAAAGTCCTTTAAGTTCAAGGCGGCGCCTGAATCCACAAACGCCATGACAGAAAATGATGACAATGAGCAGATCAAGGACACAGATAATAAAAATTTAGGTTGTACAGTACTGATGGTAAATGAACTAGCGATCCTCTTTGTACACTTAGGGCAGACTGAAATGACATGAGAAGCATCACCACAATAAAAACACAACCTATTCTGATGTCTGAATCCCTGTTGTTCCGTTCTAGACAGAATCCTATCACACTGCATTGACTTAGGCATCTCAGGCTCCCGCAAAAGCCGATCAATCTGAATGGCCAGAGACATAGAATCACTCAGACCGAAAGGCGTGGGAAACCCCACCATAACATCTTTATCGGATTCAGAAAGACCCTTTCTGAAAATTGCCGCCAAAGCATCATCATTCCATTAAGTCAACACAGACCATTTTCAAAATTTCTGACAATACAATTCTGCCGCTTCTTGACCCTGAGACAGGACCAACAAGGTCTTCTCAGCTTGATCCACAGAATTTGGTTCATCATATAATAATCCTAAAGCCTGAAAAAAGGCGTCTACATTAAGCAAGGCCGGATTCCCAGATTCCAGGGAAAATGCCCAATCCTGAGGATCACCACACAGCAGGGAGATGACAATTTTAACCTGCTGAATGGAATCACCAGAGGATCGAGGTCTCAGAGCAAAAAACAGTTTACAGTTGTTTTTAAAACTCAAAAATTTGGACCTGTCCCCAAAAAACAAATCAGGAGTAGGAATCTTAGGCTCTAAAACTGGAGTCTGAACAATATAATCAGAAATACCCTGTACCCTAGCAGCAAGCTGGTCCACACGAGAAGCCAATCCCTGAACATCCATGCTAGCACAAGGCTCCTCAGCCACCCAGAGTAAAAGAGGAAAGAAAAGACAAAGCAGGATACAGAAAAAAAATGGCTCTTTCTTCCCTTCTTCTGAGATGCATTTAACTCATTGTTGGCCAGTTGTACTGTTATGATCCAGTGACCTTGGAGCCGCATGAGACTTTCTCAGGAGTAGGTGGAACCTATACTGACCGCAAACCCTAAACTGTCACTGCAACTAGAAGTAGCCGTGGGGTGTACCTAACACATCCTAGACACCTCGACACAGCCGGAGGACTAAATACCCCTATAGATGGAAATGGGAATACTATCTTGCCTCAGAGCAGAACCCCAAAGGATAGGCAGCCCCCCACAAATATTGACTGTGAGTATTAGAGGAAAGACACACGCAGGCAGAAATCAGGATTTAGCAAAAGAGGCCTAGCTAGCTAAATAGAAAAGGATAGGACAGAATACTAAGCGGTCTGTATTAAAACCCTAAAAATATCCACAGCAGATAGTACAAAAATTCCACCATCTAACTAAAGACATGGAATGTATATCTGCATCTCCTGAGAATCCAACTTGACTGAAATATCCAAACACAGTCTAAGCTGGACAAGAAAAAACATAGAATAGTACTGAATTGTAAAGCACACAGCATGTGTGCTGCAGAAACAAAACCAGACACTTATCTTTGCTGATTTGGCAGCAGGGCAGGAGGAACCAGACAGAGATGCAAAACCTCCAAGAACAATGGACAACTGGCAAGGGCTAATGAATCCTGCACACCTAAATATCCCAATCAGAGGTGCAATCAGCAGGGACACCTGCCCAGAATTGCAACCCAGGGACAACTGCATTACTACCAGCAACCACCGGAGGGAACCCAAGAGCAGAATTCACAACAGAATCTGCCGTACCCACTGTTGGTAGCAGCAGCCCTGAGAGCTCCAGCATGCCAGTGCTACCCAGACTCATTAGAAGCGTAGCTAGAAGACAGTGCACTACACCAGCGGTAGCAAGCATAGCGAGCCCTGTTAGGCCAATAGCAACCCCTGCACTGCGGAGATCGACACGCAGCACCAAGAATCAAACCCCACTCCGCTGCAAAACTTGGAGGTATTAATGAGGGCTGCTATTTAGTTGAAAATGTTTGTGTGCATATCTTTTGTTACAGGTATAAAAATGGACAACGGAGTAATGGACAGTGAATTGCTCCAAAAACTTCCAAAAGGGGACCCCTTTGTTTACCCGGGTCCCCGCTGTTTCAACCACTGGACTGGGAGTCATAAACTGTGCATGACCCAAAAGTTGCGTAACGTTCAAGTGTTCTCACCTCCCATAAAGGGAAGCAGTGTTATATAGTTACTGGTTCCTAGCATTTACTTGTTTATAGTGTTTCAAAGTTTTGTGTGTTTCCTACTAACGTGTAATATTGTTTTTCTTTTCCCAGTCCGGGAGTACTGGATTTAACTGGGGGGGAGTGCAGCGCACCAGAGTCCTGGTCGTTGCCGTACTGTTGCTCCGCCACTAAGGGGAGTGATGGTACGTCTGATTGCACTAAAGGAGTTCACCTGACCAGGTATCGCAGACACACACTACACCTCACACTCCGGCCACCGGGGGGGTGGTTCTATCTATTAGACCACTCCTCACACTTGGGTAAAACTGGGGTTGGACAGGAAGTCAGAGAGAAAGGAGCTGGGAAGAGCTCAAGAGACGACCTGTCAGAGGTAGGATCCTGGCAGAGTCCTAGTGAACAGGAAAGAACGTTACGGAGCCGTGCCTGTGCTTACAGCGGCAGTCTCCTAGGAAAGGACAAGAAGCGAGGGGTATTGTGAAGGAGTGAGAAACGAGAATACAGTGCAGAGGTGATAGGACCAGAAGGAGTCGTGCTGTAAGATCGAGGCAACATCCTTCTGAGGCGCAAAGTCGCAAATTGTGAGGCGCAAATTGGCCGGAACGCCGAGAAAGTAAGAGACTCTAAGCATTACTTCAAACCACGGCCGGACAGCCAATTATAGGTTGCCTGTCTCACCTAAATCACCTAAGCAGACAACGGAGGCAGCTGTGGGAGAGGGGCGACTCTAGGGTCCCGGAAGAACTCCAGGCCTACCCCGTCATACGGGTGCGTCCTAACCATATCATCTGGGGGACGGAGAGAACGAACATCAGAGACAGACACAACAGTTGTGAGGACTATCCCGGATGCTCAGCAGGGAAGGACTACAACACACAGGCGCTAGAAAGTAGACACTGATTCCCACCTGCTAAGGGAACTCCGGATGTGTCTTTAGACCGGCCGGTCTCAGCCAGCCCTGTTAAAAGTGCTCTGGATTGAGTATCTCGAAACCTTCAGTAAAGAGGTAAAGAGACTGCAACCCTGTGTCCTCGTTATTCATCGCACCCTGCACCACACATCATCACTCTCAACTTTTACTGGACGCCCCTCAGCAGGGTCACGGACCGGGTCTAGCCACCGTGACAATCCCAGAACCGAGACAGAGAGGCCCGGTACCGGGTTCCCCATGGCCCTGCGACGGTGGGGGCGCTCCAATTCCGCCACCATGTGCAATGGTGGGGATGGTGTTTTCAGGGTGACGTACTGTGTTCCCCACCATACATAGCATTTTGCATTTATCCGAAAATGTTCTTAGTTATAAATGCTCCCTAAAAAGCGTTTTAATGTACCTGCAAAATGAATGACATTTCTAAAATCTCATGCACATGTTGCAGAAATAACGCAGTTTCAGATCTGATGGGGTCTAGCATTCAGTGACCTCACCGATCAGCTGCTTGTCAGCCACTGCCAAGTACAAAAGGCCAGCTCTAATTCAAGACCGCAGGTAACAGCTGATCAGTGGGGTGCTGGATTTCAGATCCTCACCAATATGTCATCTATGTCATATGTCCAGACCACCCCTTTTATAGATTTGTTCCTGAGATTGTAACTTATGGATGAGGGATAAATTAGTAATCACAAGGGGTCGAATCACAGGGACCCCCGGCGATGCAGAGAACAGGACTCTGGAATCAGGGACCTGGGCTCTGCAGAGCCAAGTCTTGAATGGAGTAGAGGCGAACATGTTGGGACTGGCGGACTGCAGGTGACATATACTACATTATCTGTACTCAGAGAGTCATTACTGTGTTATCTGTGGTGTTACATAGGACTGCAGATCACATCTACTGCATTATATGTTACATAGGACTGCAAGTAATATTTGCTATATTAACTGTACTCAGAGAGCTGTCATTGTGTTATCTGTGGTGTTTACTAGGTCTTACTTGGTGGGTTGGGGCAAAAGATATGTCTTGGGCCCCTGAATTTTTTTTAACCTTGCAATGTCTCTGGTAGAGCCGCCAGCACTACTGTACGTGCACTGCGTTCCGATATCTGCTCGATTTATATGGCCGTGTGACTTCGCCCTTAGACTGGGTTATCTATAGCAGATCGGTGAGGGTCAGCACCCGTCACTTCCACCGGTCACCTACCACATCTGGTAGAGGCAGGATGTAAACAGTGCTGATCTGCAGTACCTAGAGATGTGTATATGCTGCTTTCATCCAGCTCCTCTGGAGTTGATAACAGCTGATTGTTGGGTTGCCGGGTATTGGACCACCACCGATCTGATATTGACGGATAGGTCACCAATATCAGAGTCCTGGACAACCCCTTTAAATATATAGTAACTTACTGTTTGATGTACATTGCATGTAGATATCTAATATTCTATTGCTTCACTTTCTGAATTCTTTTTGTAAATCATTTTTTTTGTTTTATTTGAAAACCACTTCTAAAAAATATGCAAATAAAATAGAAAAAAAAGTAAAATCACTTATTATATGAAACTGATTCACAATTCTCCACATTTAAAAGAAATAGCTCTGGATTCATTTTGTGGGCGGTTAATCTGTTTACAAAGATTGTAAAAAAATCCTTAAGGTATTATTTTATTACCACAAATGCTTCCAAATCTAATTGGCACCGTATGTCTCATCTTTCATACCATCTAAACAAATAAGATTTCTGTATTATCACACTTTCATTGGAATTTGACCGTTTGCATCTCTAAATAATAACTGTAATAATAATTAATATTGTTAGTTTATAATTTATTTTGTGTTTGTGAACTATTAAAAATTAAGTTTTTCTTTCTTTTATTAAAGGTAGTTTGCTACACCCAAAATTTGATTTAAGCTACTTATTTAGTCCTAGGAGGAACTTAACCCTCATAAAAGTCATAGCCGCAGTATAGAATGTTTAATTATACAGAAAACAGTTGTATTGTGCATGCAAATGAGGGATCCTCCATGCAGCCTTGGTGTGTCCAAGCTCAGGGCACCATTTTATGACCTCAATTAACATGCCACGCCTCCACTTAGCTTGATTGACAGCGCTTGCTTACCCAGAACAAGTGCTGCCTGAGATGACTCCCCAGCGACCAAGACCGCACTGACCCTGCAGATGCTGAACAGGTACGCACACGCAGTGACAGTGCAAACACGCTCGCATCCTTTTTTCTTGGCTGAAGCATCCGCTTGCTGCACACAGGATCACACAGTAGTAGGGATGACCTTGTGTGCAGCGATCAGATGCTGCAGACAGGAGTGAGAAATGAGAGCGTGCTAGCACTGACAGTGCAAGTGTGCACCAATTTGGTTCCTGCAGTACCAGTGCAGACATGCACAGCTGAGAATTCAATTCAGACACTCCTGATCTTACTGCAGAGCTGAGTGTGATCACAACTAACACAGTAGAGCCATCTGTCAGTCAATGCCAGGGACATAGTTACAAACACTCCTCACGATGCACTGAGCAGTGACTGAAGCCGTGTCGGCCCATCCAATGACTGAAAGCTCGAGCCTGTCAGGAGGAATAAAGTTAATAAATAAATAAAGTAAATTTCTTCTCAACAGCGGGGCTTTCAGTGCTGTGCCAGGAAGGTTTAGAATGCTAATAACATGATGATTAACCTTATATCTGAGGGTTAATACTAGGGTTGAGCGAAACGGATCGTTCATTTTCATAAGTCGCCGACTTTTGGCAAAGTCGGCGTCTCATGAAACCTGACCCGATCCCTGTGTGGGGTCGGCCATGCGGTACGCGACTTTCGGGCCAAAGTCGCATTTCAATGACGCTAAAAGCGCCATTTCTCAGCCAATGAAGGTGGACGCAGAGTGTGGACAGCGTGATGACATAGATCTCAGTCCCCACCATCTTAGAGAAGGGCATTGCAGTGATTGGCTTGCTTTCTGCCACGTCACAGGGGCTATAAAGGGGCGTTCCCGCCGACCGCCATCTTACTGCTGCTAATCTGAGCGTAGGGAGAGATGCCGCTTCGTCAGAAGCAGGGATAGTGTTTTGCAGGGTACATTCACCCCCAAACCGCTTGTGCTGTAGCGATTTCCACTGTCCAACACCACCTTTTGTTTGCAGGGAAAGTGGAAGCTACATTTTTTTTTCCTCAGCGCTGTAGCTCATTGGGCTGCCCTAGAAGGCTCCCTGATAGCTGCGTTGCTGTGTGTGTACGCCGCTGTGCAAACCAACTGCTTTTTTCAAAGCACAAATCCTGTTGTTCCTTCCTTTCTGCACAGCTATCTTGTTTGTTTGTCCACACTTTTGTGTGCAGCAGTCCTTTTTATAGCTGCCTGCCATACTTTTCTGAGATTACTGCAGGAAGATAAAGATTGGCAGGTCTGCCTCTGTGCCAGTGCTGTGCGTGGCATCTGTCTCTCATTGTGTGCCACCGAAAACCAGTGTGTAATACTGGTCCTTTTTTTTTTTTTATTGATCCTTAAAAAAAAAAAAATTAAATAGTGGGAGATAAAGATTGGCATGTCTGCCTCTGTGCCAGTGCTGTGTGTGGCATCTGTCTCTCATTGTGTGCCACCAAAAACCAGTGTGCAATACTGGGCCATAATTTATTTTTTTTTAAATCTCCCTGAAAAAAAAAAAAAAATAGTGGGAGATAAAGATTGGCAAGTCTGCCTCTGTGCCATTGATGTGTGTGACATCTGTCTCTCATTGTGTGCCACCGAAAACCAGTGTGTAATACTGGGCCATAATTTTCTTTTTTTTAATTCTCCCTGAAAAAAAAATAAATAAATAGTGGGGGATAAAGATTGGCAAGTCTGCCTCTGTGCCAGTGCTGTCTGTGGCATCTGTCTCTCATTGTGTGCCACCGAAAACCAGTGTGTAATACTGGGCCTTTTTTTGGGGGGGTAAATTCTCCCTGTAAAAAAATAAATAAATAATGGTAGATAAAGATTGGCAAGTCTGCCTCTGTGCCAGTGATGTGTGTGGCATCTGACTCTCATTGTGTGCCACCGAAAACCAGTGTGTAATACTGGGCCATAATTTTTTTTTTTTTAATTCTCCCTGAAAAAAAAAAAAAACAATAGTGGGAGATAAAGATTGTCAAGTCTGCCTCTGTGCCATTGCTGTGTGTGGCATCTGTCTCTCATTGTGTGCCACCGAATACCAGTGTGTAATACTGGGCCATTTTTTTGGGGGGGGGTAAATTCTCCCTGTAAAAAAATAAATAAATAGTGGTAGATAAAGATTGTCAAGTCTGCCTCTGTGCCAGTGCTGTGTGTGGCATCTGTCTCTCATTGTGTGCCACCGAAAACCAGTGTGTAATACTGGGCCATAATTTTTTTTTTAAATTCTCCCTGAAAAAAAAAAAAAATAATAGTGGGAGATAAAGATTGGCAAGTCTGCCTCTGTGCCATTGCTGTGTGTGGCATCTGTCTCTCATTGTGTGCCACCGAAAACCAGTGTGTAATACTGGGCCTTTTTTTGGGGGGGTAAATTCTCCCTGTAAAAAAATAAATAAATAGTGGGAGATAAAGATTGGCAAGTCTGCCTCTGTGCCAGTGCTGTGTGTGGCATATGTCTCTCATTGTGTGCCACAGAAAACCAGTGTGTAATACTGGGCCTTTTTTTGGGGGGGTAAATTCTCTGTAAAAAAAAAAATTAATAGTGGGAGATAAAGATTGGCAAGTCTGCCTCTGTGCCATTGCTGTGTGTGGCATCTGTCTCTCATTGTGTGCCACCAAAAACCAGTGTGTAATACTGGGCCTTTTTTTTGGGGGGGTAAATTCTCCCTGTAAAAAAATAAATAAATAGTGGGAGATAAAGATTGGCAAGTCTGCCTCTGTGCCAGTGCTGTGTGTGGCATCTGTCTCTCATTGTGTGCCACCGAAAACCAGTGTGTAATACTGGGCCATTTTTTTGGGGGGGGTAAATTCTCCCTGTAAAAAAATAAATAAATAGTGGTAGATAAAGATTGGCAAGTCTGCCTCTGTGCCAGTGCTGTGTGTGGCATCTGTCCCTCATTGTGTGCCACCGAAAACCAGTGTGTAATACTGGGCCATTTTTTTTTTTTTGGTATATTCTCCCTGTAAAAAAAAAAATTAATAGTGGGAGATAAAGATTGGCATGTCTGCCTCTGTGCCATTGCTGTGTGTGGCATCTGTCTCTCATTGTGTGCCACCGAAAACCAGTGTGTAATACTGGGCCATAATTTTTTTTTTTTTTAATTCTCCCTGAAAAAAAAAAAAACAATAGTGGGAGATAAAGATTGGCAAGTCTGCCTCTGTGCCATTGCTGTGTGTGGCATCTGTCTCTCATTGTGTGCCACCGAAAACCAGTGTGTAATACTGGGCCTTTTTTTGGGGGGGGGTAAATTCTCCCTGTAAAAAAAAAATAAACAGTGGGAGATAAAGATTGGCAAGTCTGCCTCTGTGCCATTGCTGTGTGTGGCATCTGTCTCTCATTGTGTGCCACCGAAAACCAGTGTGTAATACTGGGCCTTTTTTTTGGGGGGGGGTAAATTCTCCCTGTAAAAAAATAAATAAATAGTGGGAGATAAAGATTGGCAAGTCTGCCTCTGTGCCAGTACTGTGTGTGGCATCTGTCTCTCATTGTGTGCCACAGAAAACCAGTGTGTAATACTGGGCCTTTTTTTGGGGGGGGTAAATTCTCTCTGTAAAAAAAAAATTAATAGTGGGAGATAAAGATTGGCAAGTCTGCCTCTGTGCCATTGCTGTGTGTGGCATCTGTCTCTCATTGTGTGCCACCAAAAACCAGTGTGTAATACTGGGCCTTTTTTTGGGGGGGTAAATTCTCCCTGTAAAAAAATAAATAAATAGTGGGAGATAAAGATTGGCAAGTCTGCCTCTGTGCCATTGCTGTGTGTGGCATCTGTCTCTCATTATGTGCCACCGAAAACCAGTGTGTCACACTGGGCCTTTTTTTGGTGGGGGTAAATTCTCCCTGTAAAAAAATAAAT
This sequence comes from Ranitomeya variabilis, assembly GCF_051348905.1. Classification (NCBI taxonomy): domain Eukaryota; kingdom Metazoa; phylum Chordata; class Amphibia; order Anura; family Dendrobatidae; genus Ranitomeya; species Ranitomeya variabilis. Next base: position 1,023,044,627 of record NC_135233.1, on the reverse strand, counting down.
AAATAGTGGGTGATAAAGATTGGCAAGTCTGCCTCTGTGCCAGTGCTGTGTGTGGCATCTGTCTCTCATTGTTTGCCACAGAAAACCAGTGTGTAATACTGGGCCTTTTTTTGGGGGGGGGGTAAATTCTCCCTGTAAAAAAATAAATAAATAGTGGGAGATAAAGATTGGCAAGTCTGCCTCTGTGCCATTGCTGTGTGTGGCATCTGTCTCTCATTGTGTGCCACCGAAAACCAGTGTGTAATACTGGGCCTTTTTTTTTTTTTTTAATTCTCCCTAAAAAAAAAAAACAATAATAGTGGGAGATAAAGATTGGCAAGTCTGCCTCTGTGCCATTGCTGTGTGTGGCATCTGTCTCTCATTGTGTGCCACCGAAAACCAGTGTGTAATACTGGGCCATTTTTTTTTTTTTTAATTCTCCCTGTAAAAAAATAAATAGTGGAAGATTAAGATTGGCATTTCTGCTGAGTGCCGGTCCTGTGTGTGCCATCTGTCTTAAATTATTTGGGCACAGAAAACCTAGTGTGTCATACTGTTAATTTATTTTTTTTTAATTCTCCCTGAAAAAAAAAATAGTGGGAGATTAAGATTGGCATTTCTGCTTGAGTGCCGGTCCTGTGTGTGCCATCTGTCTCAAATTATTGGGGCACAGAAAACCTAGTGTGTAACATTGGGCCTGATTTTCCTTTCAGTGTCAGGCACCTATAAAGGTATATATAAATCCTACAGAAGTTTGAGTTCACCTTATAAGTTGTTTTACAGTAACAAATACCGTTACTTTGGTTACGTTTTGCAAACAATGAGGAAGTCTAGTGGAAGAGGTCGTGGCCGTGGGCGGTCATTGTCAGCTGGTAATGATGGTAGTGGTGGTGGAGCATCAGGTGGTCATGGTAAAAGCAGTACAGCACCTAAGTCTCGAGTTGATGAGCCAGGTTCGTCGTCTGGCTACACAAGGCCTCGAACGCTCCCTTTTCTGGGAGTAGGAAAACCACTTTTGAAGCCGGAGCAGGAGGAACAAGTATTGGCTTTCATTGCTGACTCTGCCTCTAGCTCTTTCGCCTCCTCCTCGGAAAGTGCCAAATGTCAGAGCAGTGCATCATCAGTGGATGCTCCCGGTCAGGAACAAGTCGCTTCCTTGTGTCCTTCACCCAGAACAACAGTGAAGGATGCGTCAGTTGACACAACAGGTTACTCCATGGAGCTCTTTACACATACCGTTCCTGGGTTAGACAGTGAAACAGTTAACAGGCCATGCCCATTAGAAGTTGAATCGGACATGGAGTGCACAGATGCACAGCCACAGCCAGATTGCTATGCTGTTCCTTTGACTCAGACCAGAACATTGCCCTCGCAGTGTACTGAGGCAGAATCAAACCCAGCGGAGACTATGGTGCCCCGTCACGAACGCTATACCACCGGCTTACACGGTGACACAGACGAAGTTGCACACGACATAGAAGAGGAGGTCATAGATGACCCAGTTGTTGACGCCGATTGGCAGCCATTGGGGGAACAGGGTGCAGGCGGCAGTAGTTCTGAAGCGGAGGAGGAGGAGCCACAGCAGGCATCAACATCACAACAGGTTCCATCTGCCGGGCTCGTATCTGGCCAAAAACGCTTGGCAAAACCAAAACCAGTTGGAGGACAGCGTGGCCATCCGGTTAAAGAAGCTCAGTCTGCAATGCCTGAAAAGGTATCCGATAGTAGAAAGAGTGCAGTCTGGCATTTTTTTAAACAACATCCAAATGATCAGCGCAAAGTCATCTGTCAAAAATGTTCAACTACCTTAAGCAGAGGTTAGAATCTTAAAAGTCTAAATACAAGTTGCATGCATAGACATTTATCCACCATGCATTTGCAAGCCTGGACTAAGTACCAAACGTGCCTAAAGGTTGCAGCACCCTCGGCCAATGAAGCTAGTCAGCAACGCTACATCCCTTCCCTCACTGTAACCCCACCATTTCCCGCAACACCTGCAGTATCTGTGCAGCTTTTGTCTCCAGGCCAAAGCAGTCAGGGAATCACCAGGTTCGTAGTAGGAAACACTGCATGTAGGGCACCGGCAAGAATACCATCTCCAACCCTTTCTCAGTCTGCCATGTCCACCGGCACCACCGCTAGTTCCACGATCTCCAGCTCTCCAGTCCAGCTCACCCTACATGAGACTCTTGTTAGGAAAAGGAAGTACTCATCCTCGCATCCGCGTACACAGGGTTTGAACACCCACATTGCTAGACTAATCTCATTAGAGATGATGCCCTACCGGTTAGTTGAAAGCGAAGCTTTCAAAGCGCTGATGGACTACGCTGTACCACGCTATGAGCTACCCAGTCGACACTTCTTTTCTAGAAAAGCCATCCCAGCCCTCCAACAGCATGTTAAAGACCGCATCGTCCATGCACTCAGGCAGTCTGTGACTACAAAGGTGCACCTAACAACAGATGCATGGACCAGTAGGCATGGCCAGGTATGTTACGTGTCCATCACGGCACACTGGGTGAATGTGTTAGATGCAGGGTCCACAGGGGACAGCAATATTGGGACAGTTCTGCCTAGCCCACGGTCAAGGAAAGAGTTGGCTGTAGGTGTTCGCCCACCCTCCTCCTCTTCCTCATCCTCCTGCAGAAGCGAGAGCTCGTCCACAGTCCGCAGTCGCACATCCACTCCATCCGCAGCTGCCACTGTTGCACACCAGGTGTGCCATTATGGGACAGCTAGTGGCAAGCGTCAGCAGGCTGTATTGGCAATGAAGTGTTTGGGCGACAACAGACACACCGCGGAAGTTCTGTCCGAGTTCTTGCAGAAAGAAACTCAGTCATGGCTGGGCACTGTACATCTTGAGGCAGGCAAGGTAGTGAGTGATAACGGAAGGAATTTCATGGCTGCCATAGCCCTTTCCCAACTGAAACACATTCCTTGCCTGGCTCACACCTTAAACCTGGTGGTGCAGTGCTTCCTGAAAAGTTATCCGGGGTTACCCGACCTGCTCCTCAAAGTGCGCAGACTTTGCTCGCATATCCGCCGTTCGCCCGTGCACTCCAGCCGTATGCAGAACTATCAGCGGTCTTTGAGCCTTCCCCAGCATCGCCTAATCATCGACGTTGCAACAAGGTGGAATTCCACACTGCACATGCTTCAGAGACCGTGCGAACAGAGGCGTGCTGTTATGTTTTTGTGGGAGGATACACATACACGGGCAGGCAGTTGGATGGCAGACATGGAGTTGTCAGGTGTGCAGTGGTCGAAGCTACAAGACCTGTGTCAAGTCCTTCAGTGTTTTGAGGAATGCACATGGCTGGTTAGTGCAGACAACGCCATAATAAGCATGAGCATCCCCCTAATGCGTCTGCTGATGCAAAGTTTGACGCACATAAAGGAGCAGGCGTCTGCAGCCGAGGAAGAGGAAAGCCTTGATGACAGTCAGCCATTGTCTGGTCAGGGCCGTGTAGAGGACGCGGTAGCGGGCGAAGAGGAGGAGGAGGACAAGGAGGATGATGGGGATGAGTACTTTTTTAATGAGGAAGCTTCTCCTGGGCCAACAGAAATTAGTGGCGTTGCAAGGCCTGGTTCTGTTTTTTTAAGGGAGACAAGTGACGTAGATTTGCCTGTAACTGCCCCTCAAACCAGCACAACCGCAGATTTGACAACTGGAACTTTGGCCCACATGGCGGATTATGCCTTAAGTATCCTCAAAAGGGACCCACGCATTATTAAAATGATGAGCGATGACGATTACTGGTTGGCCTGCATCCTTGTCCCTCGCTATAAAGGCAAATTGCAAAATATTATGCCACATGAGAACCTCGAACAAATATTAGCAACCAAACAAGCTACTCTTGTAGACCGTTTGATTCAGGCATTCCCAGCACACAGCGCCGGTGATGGTTCTCACACGAGCTGCAGGGGGCTACAGGGCAGAGGTGTTAGAGGTGCACAAATCAGAAGTGGCGTTGGACAGAGGGGTTTTCTGACCAGGTTGTGGAGTGATTTCGCAATGACCGCAGACAGGACAGGTACTGCAGCATCTATTCAAAGTGACAGGAGACAACATTTGTCCAGTATGGTTACTAACTATTTTTCATCCCTTATCGATGTTCTCCCTCAACCATCATTCCCATTTGATTACTGGGCATCCAAATTAGACACCTGGCCTGAATTGGCAGAATATGCATTGCAGGAGCTTGCTTGCCCAGCAGCTAGTGTGCTATCAGAAAGAGTATTCAGTGCTGCTGGTTCAATATTAACCGAAAAAAGGACTCGTCTGGCTACCCAAAATGTGGATGATCTAACCTTCATTAAAATGAACCACTCCTGGATTTCAAATTATTTTGCCCCACCTTTCCCGGCTGACACCTAGCTTTCCTACAAAAAGGTCTTGCTTGTGGACTGGTCTTACTGAGTGTTCCAATTTCTTAATTTGCAGCAGCTGTTTTTTCCAGCATACGACATGTTTACACCTCCCTCAATGGGAAAACTCCACCCACGGGGCCGTGGTCTCGCCACTTGGCGCAAGTATGTCTGAAGAGGTGGGTGTGCCCGCTTTTGGTCGACGGCACAGCCACTGGGTCCCTCATAGTACAATATAGTGTCTCTGGCGGTGGTGGCGCGCACCCAACGTCAGACACACCGTTGTAACATGAGGGGCCCTGGGACGGTACCGCCGGCCACAAGACAGTTCACCCCCCCCCCAGCTCAAACTGTGCTCTACCACGTGCAAAATTATCTCTCACAGCTCCACCAATGTTTAGTCTATGCGCTGACATCATTCAATGCCTGGCACTGACAATACCAATTTGTTGACATCTATGATGCTAGTTAAAGTAGTCTGGGTCAGTGTCCTATATTGGCACCAGTAAATACTTTCTGCCAAATTACTATGTCAGAAACTCAGCAGATGAGCACACCCCTGTACCTAAGTATGCCACACTTTTTTTTTTGTTGTTGTTTTGCGAGACATTAACATCTATTTATTTTTTGTGAGTACTAACTGTATCAGACACTCCTTGCAATCGTCCTCCGCTGACCACAACAATGCTGCCTGTGTACCCCTGCAAGATAACTCTAAGTGCCTTGAGCCTATTTTTAGTTATTTTAGGCCTAGTAAGCCTGTCTGCGGTCCCTCCTAGCAATCCTCCTCCGCTGACCACAATGCTGCCTGTGTATCCATGTAACCGATTTAAAACTGCTTTGAGCCTATTTTTAGTTATTTTAGGCCTAGTAAGCCTGTCTGTGGTCCCTCCTAGCAATCCTCCTCTGCTGACCACAATGCTGCCTGTGTATCCATGTAACCGATTTAAAACTGCCTTGAGCCTATTTTTAGTTATTTTAGGCCTAGTAAGCCTGTCTGTGGTCCCTCCTAGCAATCCTCCTCCGCTGACCACAATGCTGCCTGTGTATCCATGTAACCGATTTAAAACTGCCTTGAGCCTATTTTTAGTTATTTTAGGCCTAGTAAGCCTGTCTGCGGTCCCTCCTAGCAATCCTCCTCCGCTGACCACAATGCTGCCTGTGTATCAATGTAACCGATTTAAAACTGCCTTGAGCCTATTTTTAGTTATTTTAGGCCTAGTAAACCTGTCTGCGGTCCCTCCTTGCAATCCTCCTCCGCTGACCACAATGCTGCCTGTGTATCCATGTAACCGATTTAAAACTGCCTTGAGCCTATTTTTAGTTATTTTAGGCCTAGTAAGCCTGTCTGCGGTCCCTCCTAGCAATCCTCCTCCGCTGACCACAATGCTGCCTGTGTATCCATGTAACCGATTTAAAACTGCCTTGAGCCTATTTTTAGTTATTTTAGGCCTAGTAAGCCTGTCTGTGGTCCCTCCTAGCAACCCTCCTCTGCTGACCACAATGCTGCCTGTGTATCCATGTAACCGATTTAAAACTGCCTTGAGCCTATTTTTAGTTATTTTAGGCCTAGTAAGCCTGTCTGCGGTCCCTCCTAGCAATCCTTCTCCGCTGGCCACAATGCTGCCTCTGTATCCATGTAACCGATTTAAAACTGCCTTGAGCCTATTTTTAGTTATTTTAGGCCTAGTAAGCCTGTCTGCGGTCCCTCCTTGCAATCCTCCTCCGCTGACCACAATGCTGCCTGTTGTGAAATTGGATTCTGGGCTCCCCCGGTGGCCACTTGTGGAACTGTACTTGTGTGCATCATCCCCTCTGTTCACCTGCTCCTATCAGGATGTGGGAGTCGCTATATAACCTTGCTCCTCTGTCAGTTTCATGCCGGTCAACAATGTAATCAGAAGCCTTTCTGTGCATGTTCCTGCTACTAGACAACTCCCAGCTAAGTTGGACTTTTGTCCTTGTGTGTTTTTGCATTTTGTTCCTGTTCACAGCTGCTGTTTCGTTACTGTGTCTGGAAAGCTCTTGTGAGCGGAAATTGCCACTCTGGTGTTATGAGTTAATGCTAGAGTCTTAAAGTAATTTCTGGATGGTGTTTTGATAGGGTTTTCTGCTGACCATGAAAGTGCCCTTTCTGTCTTCTTGCTATCTAGTAAGCGGACCTCGATTTTTGCTAAACCTATTTTCATACTACGTTTGTCTTTTCATCTAAAATCACCGCCAATATATGTGGGGGCCTCTGTCTGCCTTTTGGGAAAATTTCTCTAGAGGTGAGCCAGGACTGTCTTTTCCTCTGCTAGGATTAGGTAGTTCTCCGGCTGGCGCTGGGCATCTAGGGATAAAAAAACGTAGGCATGCTACCCGGCCACTTCTAGTTGTGCGGCAGGTTTAGTTCATGGTCAGTATAGTTTCCATCTTCCAAGAGCTAGTTCTCATATATGCTGGGCTATGTTCTCTCGCCATTGAGAATCATGACAGTTTGACCGGCCCAAAAAAAAGGGTTAAATTACTGGCTGAGAAAGGAGAGAAAAAAGAAGTCTGCTACAATTTTTTTTTTTTTTTTTTCCCTCTAGTTCTGAGTGTGCTCTTAATTGAATCACTTGCTAGTCTGCCTATACTGCAGCCTTCCTCTCTTTCTCTCCTTCTTATCCTTGAATGGCTCTGTGTTCACCTGTTTCAAATGGATCTTCAGAGTGTAGCTACAGGTTTGAATAATCTCGCCACAAAGGTACAAAATTTGCAAGATTTTGTTGTTCATGCACCTATGTCTGAGCCTAGAATTCCTTTGCCTGAATTCTTCTCGGGGAATAGATCTCACTTTCAAAATTTTAAAAATAATTGCAAATTGTTTTTGTCCCTGAAGTCTCGCTCTGCCGGAGACCCTGCACAGCAGGTCAGGATTGTAATTTCCTTGCTCCGGGGCGACCCTCAAGACTGGGCTTTTGCATTGGCACCAGGGGATCCTGCGTTGCTCAATGTGGATGCGTTTTTTCTGGCCTTGGGGTTGCTTTATGAGGAACCTCATTTAGAGCTTCAGGCGGAAAAGGCCTTGATGTCCTTGTCTCAGGGGCAAGATGAAGCTGAAATATACTGCCAAAAATTCCGCAAATGGTCTGTGCTTACTCAGTGGAATGAGTGCGCCCTGGCGGCGATTTTCAGAGAAGGTCTCTCTGATGCCATTAAGGATGTTATGGTGGGGTTCCCTGTGCCTGCGAGTCTGAATGAGTCCATGACGATGGCTATTCAGATCGATAGGCGTCTGCGGGAGCGCAAACCTGTGCACCATCATGTTATATCAGCATGCTTTAAGCGTACTAAGAAGCCTGACAAGTCTGTTTCAATTAGCACTTTACAGTCTAAGTTTATTCTATCTGTGACCCTGATTTGTTCTTTGTCATCTATTACCGCGGACGCCTATGTCGACTCTGGCGCTGCTTTGAGTCTTATGGATTGGTCCTTTGCCAAACGCTGTGGGTATGATTTGGAGCCATTGGAGGCTCCGATACCTCTGAAAGGGATTGACTCCACCCCATTGGCTAGTAATAAACCACAATACTGGACACAAGTGACTATGCGTGTTAATCCGGATCACCAGGAGGTTATTCGCTTTCTGGTGCTGTATAATCTACATGATGTTTTGGTGCTGGGATTGCCATGGCTGCAATCTCATAACCCAGTCCTCGACTGGAGAGCTATGTCTGTGTTAAGCTGGGGATGTAAAGGAACTCATGGGGACGTACCTTTGGTTTCCATTTCATCATCTATTCCCTCTGAGATTCCTGAATTCTTGTCTGACTTTCGTGACGTTTTTGAAGAACCCAAGGTTGGTTCACTACCTCCGCACCGGGAGTGCGATTGTGCCATAGACTTGATCCCGGGTAGTAAATACCCTAAGGGTCGTTTATTTAATCTGTCTGTGCCTGAACACGCGGCTATGCGAGAATATATAAAGGAGTCCTTGGAAAAGGGACATATTCGTCCTTCGTCATCTCCCTTAGGAGCCGGTTTTTTCTTTGTGTCTAAGAAAGACGGCTCTTTGAGGCCGTGTATTGATTATCGACTTTTGAATAAAATCACGGTTAAATATCAATATCCGTTACCACTGCTTACTGATTTGTTTGCTCGTATAAAGGGGGCCAAGTGGTTCTCTAAGATTGATCTCCGTGGGGCGTATAATTTGGTGCGAATCAAGCAGGGGGATGAGTGGAAAACCGCATTTAATACGCCCGAGGGCCATTTTGAGTATTTGGTGATGCCTTTTGGTCTTTCAAATGCCCCTTCAGTCTTCCAGTCCTTTATGCATGACATTTTCCGCGATTATTTGGACAAATTTATGATTGTGTATCTGGATGATATTCTGATTTTTTCGGATGACTGGGACTCTCATGTCCAGCAGGTCAGGAGGGTTTTTCAGGTTTTGCGGTCTAATTCCTTGTGTGTGAAGGGTTCTAAGTGTGTTTTTGGGGTTCAAAAGATTTCCTTCTTGGGATACATTTTTTCCCCCTCTTCCATCGAGATGGATCCTGTCAAGGTTCAGGCTATTGGTGATTGGACGCAACCCTCTTCTCTTAAGAGTCTTCAGAAATTTTTGGGCTTTGCTAACTTTTATCGTCGATTTATTGCTGGTTTTTCTGATGTTGTAAAACCATTGACTGATTTGACTAAGAAGGGTGCTGATGTTGCTGATTGGTCCCCTGATGCTGTGGAGGCCTTTCGGGAGCTCAAGCGCCGCTTTTCTTCCGCCCCAGTGTTGCGTCAGCCTGATGTTGCTCTTCCTTTTCAGGTTGAGGTCGACGCTTCTGAAATCGGAGCTGGGGCGGTGTTGTCGCAGAGAAGTTCCGACTGCTCCGTGATGAGACCTTGTGCTTTTTTTTCCCGTAAATTTTCGCCCGCCGAGCGGAATTATGATATTGGGAATCGGGAGCTTTTGGCCATGAAGTGGGCTTTTGAGGAGTGGCGTCACTGGCTTGAGGGGGCCAGACATCAGGTGGTGGTATTGACTAACCACAAAAATTTAATTTACCTTGAGTCTGCCAGGCGCCTGAATCCTAGACAGGCGCGCTGGTCGTTGTTTTTCTCTCGGTTTAATTTTGTGGTGTCTTACCTACCGGGTTCTAAGAATGTTAAGGCGGATGCCCTTTCTAGGAGTTTTGAGCCTGACTCCCCTGGTAATTCTGAGCCCACAGGTATCCTTAAAGATGGAGTGATATTGTCTGCCGTTTCTCCAGACCTGCGGCGGGCCTTGCAGGAGTTTCAGGCGGATAGACCTGATCGTTGCCCACCTGGTAGACTGTTTGTTCCTGATGATTGGACCAGTAGAGTCATCTCTGAGGTTCATTCTTCTGCGTTGGCAGGTCATCCTGGAATCTTTGGTACCAGGGATTTGGTGGCAAGGTCCTTCTGGTGGCCTTCCCTGTCACGAGATGTGCGAGGCTTTGTGCAGTCTTGTGACGTTTGTGCTCGGGCAAAGCCTTGTTGTTCTCGGGCTAGTGGATTGTTGTTACCCTTGCCTATCCCGAAGAGGCCTTGGACGCACATCTCGATGGATTTTATTTCGGATCTGCCTGTTTCTCATAAGATGTCTGTCATCTGGGTGGTGTGTGACCGTTTCTCTAAGATGGTCCATCTGGTTCCCTTGCCTAAGTTGCCTTCTTCTTCCGAGTTGGTTCCTCTGTTTTTTCAAAATGTTGTTCGTTTGCATGGTATTCCGGAGAATATCGTTTCTGACAGAGGGACCCAATTCGTGTCTAGATTTTGGCGGGCATTCTGTGCTAGGATGGGCATAGATTTGTCTTTTTCGTCTGCCTTCCATCCTCAGACTAATGGCCAGACCGAGCGGACTAATCAGACCTTGGAGACATATTTGAGGTGTTTTGTGTCTGCGGATCAGGATGATTGGGTTGCTTTTTTGCCTTTGGCGGAGTTCGCCCTCAATAATCGGGCCAGCTCTGCCACCTTGGTGTCCCCGTTTTTCTGTAATTCGGGGTTTCATCCTCGATTTTCCTCCGGTCAAGTGGAATCTTCGGATTGTCCTGGAGTGGATGCTGTGGTGGAGAGGTTGCATCAGATTTGGGGGCAGGTGGTGGACAATTTGAAGTTGTCCCAGGAGAAGACTCAGCTTTTTGCCAACCGCCGTCGTCGTGTTGGTCCTCGGCTTTGTGTTGGGGACTTGGTGTGGTTGTCTTCTCGTTTTGTCCCTATGAGGGTTTCTTCTCCTAAGTTTAAGCCTCGGTTCATTGGCCCGTACAAGATATTGGAGATTCTTAACCCTGTGTCCTTCCGTTTGGACCTCCCTGCATCCTTTTCGATTCATAATGTTTTTCATCGGTCATTGTTGCGCAGGTATGAGGTACCGGCTGTGCCTTCCGTTGAGCCTCCTGCTCCGGTGTTGGTTGAGGGTGAGTTGGAGTACGTTGTGGAAAAGATCTTGGACTCTCGTGTTTCCAGACGGAAACTCCAGTATCTGGTCAAATGGAAGGGATACGGTCAGGAGGATAATTCTTGGGTCACTGCCTCTGATGTTCATGCCTCCGATCTTGTCCGTGCCTTTCATAGGGCTCATCCTGATCGCCCTGGTGGTTCTGGTGAGGGTTCGGTGCCCCCTCCTTGAGGGGGGGTACTGTTGTGAAATTGGATTCTGGGCTCCCCCGGTGGCCACTTGTGGAATTGTACTTGTGTGCATCATCCCCTCTGTTCACCTGCTCCTATCAGGATGTGGGAGTCGCTATATAACCTTGCTCCTCTGTCAGTTTCATGCCGGTCAACAATGTAATCAGAAGCCTTTCTGTGCATGTTCCTGCTACTAGACAACTCCCAGCTAAGTTGGACTTTTGTCCTTGTGTGTTTTTGCATTTTGTTCCTGTTCACAGCTGCTGTTTCGTTACTGTGTCTGGAAAGCTCTTGTGAGCGGAAATTGCCACTCTGGTGTTATGAGTTAATGCTAGAGTCTTAAAGTAATTTCTGGATGGTGTTTTGATAGGGTTTTCTGCTGACCATGAAAGTGCCCTTTCTGTCTTCTTGCTATCTAGTAAGCGGACCTCGATTTTTGCTAAACCTATTTTCATACTACGTTTGTCTTTTCATCTAAAATCACCGCCAATATATGTGGGGGCCTCTGTCTGCCTTTTGGGAAAATTTCTCTAGAGGTGACCCAGGACTGTCTTTTCCTCTGCTAGGATTAGGTAGTTCTCCGGCTGGCGCTGGGCATCTAGGGATAAAAAAACGTAGGCATGCTACCCGGCCACTTCTAGTTGTGCGGCAGGTTTAGTTCATGGTCAGTATAGTTTCCATCTTCCAAGAGCTAGTTCTCATATATGCTGGGCTATGTTCTCTCGCCATTGAGAATCATGACAGCTGCCTGTATATCCATGTAACCGATTTAAAACTGCCTTGAGCCTATTTTTAGTTATTTTAGGCCTAGTAAGCCTGTCTGCGGTCCCTCCTAGCAATCCTCCTCCACTGACCACAATGCTGCCTGTGTATCCATGCAACCGATTTAAAACTGCCTTGAGCCTATTTTTAGTTATTTTAGGCCTAGTAAGCCTGTCTGCGGTCCCTCCTTGCAATCCTCCTCCGCTGACCACAATGCTGCCTGTGTATCCATGTAACCGATTTAAAACTGCCCTGAGCCTATTTTTAGTTATTTTAGGCCTAGTAAGCCTGTCTGCGGTCCCTCCTTGCAATCCTCCTCCGCTGACCACAATGCTGCCTGTGTATCCATGTAACCGATTTAAAACTGCCTTGAGCCTATTTTTAGTTATTTTAGGCCTAGTAAGCCTGTCTGCGGTCCCTCCTAGCAATCCTCCTCCGCTGACCACAATGCTGCCTGTGTTTCCATGTAACCGATTTAAAACTGCCTTGAGCCTATTTTTAGTTATTTTAGGCCTAGTAAGCCTGTCTGCGGTCCCTCCTAGCAATCCTCCTCCGCTGACCACAATGCTGCCTGTGTATCCATGTAACCGATTTAAAACTGCCTTGAGCCTATTTTTAGTTATTTTAGGCCTAGTAAGCCTGTCTGCGGTCCCTCCTTGCAATCCTCCTCCGCTGACCACAATGCTGCCTGTGTATCCATGTAACCGATTTAAAACTGCCTTGAGCCTATTTTTAGTTATTTTAGGCCTAGTAAGCCTGTCTGCGGTCCCTCCTAGCAATCCTCCTCCGCTGACCACAATGCTGCCTGTGTATCCATGTAACCGATTTAAAACTGCCTTGAGCCTATTTTTAGTTATTTTAGGCCTAGTAAGCCTGTCTGCGGTCCCTCCTTGCAATCCTCCTCCGCTGACCACAATGCTGCCTGTGTATCCATGTAATCGATTTGAAACTGCCTTGAGCCTATTTTTAGTTATTTTAGGCCTAGTAAGCCTGTCTGCGGTCCCTCCTAGCAATCCTCCTCCGCTGACCACAATGCTGCCTGTGTATCCATGTAACCAATTTAAAACTGCCTTGAGCCTATTTTTAGTTATTTTAGGCCTAGTAAGCCTGTCTGCGGTCCCTCCTAGCAATCCTCCTCCGCTGACCACAATGCTGCCTGTGTATCCATGTAACCGATTTAAAACTGCCTTGAGCCTATTTTTAGTTATTTTAGGCCTAGTAAGCCTGTCTGCGGTCCCTCCTAGCAATCCTCCTCCGCTGACCACAATGCTGCCTGTGTATCCATGTAACCGATTTAAAACTGCCTTGAGCCTATTTTTAGTTATTTTAGGCCTAGTAAGCCTGTCTGCGGTCCCTCCTTGCAATCCTCCTCCGCTGCCCACAATGCTGCCTGTGTATCCATGTAACCGATTTAAAACTGCCTTGAGCCTATTTTTAGTTATTTTAGGCCTAGTAAGCCTGTCTGCGGTCCCTCCTAGCAATCCTCCTCCGCTGACCACAATGCTGCCTGTGTATCCATGTAACCGATTTAAAACTGCCTTGAGCCTATTTTTAGTTATTTTAGGCCTAGTAAGCCTGTCTGCGGTCCCTCCTAGCAATCCTCCTCTGCTGACCACAATGCTGCCTGTGTATCCATATAACCGATTTAAAACTGCCTTGAGCCTATTTTTAGTTATTTTAGGCCTAGTAAGCCTGTCTGCGGTCCCTCCTTGCAATCCTCCTCCGCTGCCCACAATGCTGCCTGTGTATCCATGTAACCGATTTAAAACTGCCTTGAGCCTATTTTTAGTTATTTTAGGCCTAGTAAGCCTGTCTGTGGCCCCTCCTTGCAATCCTCCTCCTCCGCTGACCACACCAATGCTGCCCGTGTACCCCTGGAACCTATTTTAAAGTGCATAGAGCCTATTTCTTTATTTTATGTAATATTAAAAAAGCCATGATGGACTACGCTGTCCCACGCTACGAGCTACCCAGTCGACACTTCTTTTGCAAGAAAAGCCATCCCAGCCCTCCACCAGCACCACCTCCATTGTCCATGCACTCTGGCAATCTGTGAGTACAAAGGTGCACCTGACAATAGACGCATGGACCTGTAGGCATGGCCACGGAAGGTTACGTGTCCAATACGGCGCAATGGGTTAATGTGGTGGATGCATGGTCCACAGGGGACAGCCTACTAAGTCTGTCTGCAGTCCCTAATTCAAATTGTCCTCCACTGTCTAAATCTGAGCTTCAACCTTCTCACTCTCATTAAGTGCTTTTTAAAAACAAATTGGTGGTTACGGCCTACTAACGGTGTCTGCCGCTCCCTGGTGTTGTCCTCGGCTATATAAAGCTGAGCTTCAACCTTCTGGCTCTCATTAAGTGCTGTTTTTTAAAAAATTGGTGGTTAGGGCCTACTAACGGTGTCTGCCGCTCCCTGGTGTTGTCCTCGACTGTATAAATCTGAGCTTAAACCTTCTGGCTCTCATTAAGTGCTTTTTAAAAAAAAAATGGTGGTTAGGGCCTACTAACGGTGTCTGCCGCTCCCTGGTGTTGTCCTCGACTGTATAAATCTGAGCTTCAACCTTCTGGCTCTCATTAAGTGCTGTTTTTTAAAAAATTGGTGGTTAGGGCCTACTAACGGTGTCTGCCGCTCCCTGGTGTTGTCCTCCACTGTAGAAATCTGAGCTTCAACCTTCTGGCTCTCATTAAGTGCTTTTTAAAAGAAAATTGGTGGTTATGGCCTACTAACGGTGTCTGCTGCTCCCTGGTGTTGTCCTCGACTGTATAAATCTGAGCTTCAACCTTCTGGCTCTCATTAAGTGCTGTTTTTTTAAAAATTGGTGGTTAGGGCCTACTAACGGTGTCTGCCGCTCCCTGGTGTTGTCCTCGACTGTAGAAATCTGAGCTTCAACCTTCTGGCTCTCATTAAGTGCTTTTTTTAAAAAAATTGGTGGTTAGGGCCTACTATCGGTGTCTGCCGCTCCCTGGTGTTGTCCTCGACTGTATAAAGCTGAGCTTCAGTCTTTAGGCTTTCGGCCTATAGTATCAGATATTAAACTGCATTTGGCCTTCAACTTTGGTTACGGCCTACTAACGGTGTCTGCCGCTCCCCGGATGTTGTCCTCCACTGTATAAAGCTGAGCTTCAACCTTCTGGCTCTCATTAAGTGCTTTTTAAAAAAAAATTGGTGGTTAGGGCCTACTAAAGGTGTCTGCCGCTCCCTGGTGTTGTCCTCGACTGTATAAATCTGAGCTTCAACCTTCTGGCTCTCATTAAGTGCTTTTTTTTAAAAAAAATGGTGGTTAGGGCCTACTAACGGTGTCTGCCGCTCCCTGGTGTTGTCCTAGACTGTATAAATCTGAGCTTCAACCTTCTGGCTCTCATTAAGTGCTATTTTTTTGAAAATTGGTGGTTAGGGCCTACTAACAGTGTCTGCCGCTCCCTGGTGTTGTCCTCGACTGTATAAAGCTGAGCTTCAGTCTTTAGGCTTTCGGCCTATAGTATCAGATATTAAACTGCATTTGGCCTTCAACTTTGGTTACGGCCTACTAAGGGTGTCTGCCGCTCCCTGGTGTTGTCCTCCACTGTATAAAGCTGAGCTTCAACCTTCTGGCTCTCATTAAGTGCTTTTTTTAAAAAAATTGGGGGTTAGGGCCTACTAACGGTGTCTGCCACTCCCTGGTGTTGTCCTCCACTGTCTAAATCTGAGCTTCAACCTTCTGGCTCTCATTAAGTGCTTTTTAAAAAAAAAATGGTGGTTAGGGCCTACTAACGGTGTCTGCCGCTCCCTGGTGTTGTCCTCGACTGTATAAAGCTGAGCTTCAGTCTTTAGGCTTTTGGCCTATAGTAGCAGATATTAAACTGCTTTTGGCCTACTAGTGTGGTTGGGCCCTTAAAACAGTGTCTGCTGCTCCTGGGTTTGCTACTCCACTGAACAAAGCAATGCCGCCTGTTTAGTCCTGTTACCAATTTTGAACTGCATTTAGCCTACTTTATTCTTTGGCCCTATATCTGTGTTTCCTCGTCATCCTGCCCATTGCCCAGCCACTGCTAGATGAGTCTGCTGGTACATTGACCTAGACCACTACATTCCCCTTGCACTCTACACAGCCAGAATCTGACCCTGCTGAAAGTAAGGTTCCCCTTCCCGCATGTTATACCACCTTACACAGGGACAAAGAGGAAGGTGCAGATGAAAGTGCAGGTTCCTTCATCAGGTGGGGGGGCATACTCGTTGGCGACGTCACTGGCACAGGGCCCCTCAGAGTACGCAAAAGTGTCGCTGCTGGTGGGAGGCGCCCCCGCCGTGCAAACACACCGCTGTACTTTGAGGGGCCCTGTGCCAGTGCCAATGCGAACGAGTGGGCCTCCCTGCTTGCTCAGGATCACAGTACTTGCAAAGTTGAAATACTTACCTCTCACTGCTCCACCGCCATGACGTAGTCCACGTTTCCTGGGCCCACTAAAACCTTGAACCAGCCCTACACCGCACAACTTTTGCCAAATGACCCCCAATTTCCAATGCCCAACTATTATTATAAAGTTAATTAAGATTCACAAGCTTCAGAAACAAGAATGGATGTTTTTGGCATTAAAATGGGCACTGTAGGTGTTTTCCTGGCCTCCACTCACTGCCGACTATGCTTCCCCATTGACTTGCATTGGGTTTCGTGTTTCGGTCGATCCCCGACTTTTAGCGATAATTGGCCGACTGCACTCGACTCGACTTTGGACAAAGTCGGGTTTCGCAAAACCCGACTCGATCTTAAAAAAATGAAAGTCGCTCAACCCTAGTTAATACATTTTTTACATGACAGACTGCCTTTAAACTGAGTATAGGAGGGGACACCAACCTGAATTTTTTGGCCTGGGTGTCAGAAAACCTAGATTTGTCTCTGCACTAGGTAGAGTTCCCTACAATCATTTCCACAGTGTATTCAAAGAGCCCTCAAGCTTTACCTAGTGGCAGCTCCAAGCAACCAGTATTCTATCATTTAGTTCTGGAACTATAATTTTGGAGCTCTGTATCCAAGCTCGGTCTATTAGGATACATTTTAGAACTCTAAGAAAACAAGAAGTGGACACGCACTTAACTAAATAAATTATTGCCCAACTTTCTTCCACGGGATCTTGATTTTTCCTTTCCAGCTTTGTTTGAAATTTATTTACTGTAGATCGAGGCCAAAAGTTTACACAGCCTCTCATGGGTATAAAATATTTTTTTCTATGTGTTAGGTCAGTTCTAGTGCAGGGATTTAGAATAACTAAACAACGGGAATGATGGAAATAGCATCTGGTTAGCGGATTGTGTAGAATTAAGTCACTGGTGAGAAAAACTAGGAGCTGCTGTACAGGTTGGTACATAGTCAGTGTTTCTCCAAGTAGGAGATAATGCAGCTTGACAGGGTGGTATCGTGATTCCAGATTGGCAGAATATAAGAAATCGAGTCACTATCAGATGCCGCATACAGATATTTCAGCTGGTTGAGGTACAAATCCCACTCTGCTGGGGCTCAAGGCACATTCACGTGTGCGGTGCTGGAAAAAGTGAAGGAAATGCAGAGAGCTCGCTGCAGGGAAAAGACGTGACAGGAGAGATGGTAGACATGGCCGACCTATGTGCATCCTGAGCGTTCACACAGGGGACCGGCCGGTAGACTGCAGTGGGGGTGACTTCCTTCCTCCCTCTGGGTTCCTGCACACCCTCCTGTCAGATAAGTTTGAGCTCGCTCACACGAGCATATAAAATGGCCGAGTGCTATCTGATGCTTTATCGGAGAACACTCGGCCCACTACTGTTGTATGTTGCAGCTCAGACCTGCGATTATTTTCTCATGCCGATTCGGCATGCTGTGGGTGCATCCAATAATCAGATCACATACACCTATGCAAGCCTATGGGTGCTTGTGAAACATTGGACTGCATGCTGTTGTCATCTGAGTGTAGTCCGATTACCGTGGATGCCAGTATTGGAGGAGATGGAGAAATTACTTTCTCCATCTCCTCCGCACCTGTGCTGTGAGTCTCTCATGCCAGAGAATCGGAGTACAGAGCACTGACACTCTGATTGAACTCTGACAGTTTGAACCAAGTGTAATTTGCATAATTGGCCCAATTCTCTCGCATGAAAGAACATAAGGCCTTGTGAAATGAATGAGGGCGGGGCCTGCGCAACATTGAGGAGTCTCTCGCTCCTCCTATCTGGTCTCAGTGCACTTATGCAGAGGCAGGAGACAAAAATGAAGCCTTTTGGCCAATCAGTGCTAGCTTTGATTTTTGCTGTAACCCGTGAACGCTGCTAGTTTAGGCTGCCAGGAAGCGTGCTGCTGCAACCAATGTTACAGAAATAGCTATAGATTGGGGAGAACCTCAGACAAGGAAGATGGGCGGCGCATAGTGCAAAGGGGCGTGGCCCAGCTGGTACAGACAGGGTCTCCAGCAGAGATGCCCATGGCCTGCAAGACTTCTACCGTCAGCCATGAACCCGAAGTCTATGGAAGAAATTAGATAACTTTAAATGGGAGATCTGCTGGGTCATTGGTGGATACAGTGTGAATGTTCAGTGTAGTCCCTTATATAAGGGATATATATGTGTTATATCTGAGCAATGTGTGTATGATACGTGTAATGTAATGGTGACATCAGTGTGCAGTGTGAGTGCGGTATATGTCCTGTGTGTGAGAGCTGTGTGTGGTACACGCCCAGTGAGTGAGTGGTATGTTTGTAGTGTGGGGTGAATGGGGAGTGGTGTAGCCCACCAGGCAAGTTCATCATATTTTATGTTACTAAGGTAGAGTAAATTACACCAGAAAACTACAACCAACAGCTCCTGGCTAAAGTCACATTTCTGGTGGCAGCGTATAGCAGTTTCAAGATGCGCCTTATTCACTAAGATACACGTGATACTCATGGGGTTACTCCACTACCTTAAGTGTTATCAGATCAGTGGAATCCTGCCCCCAAGCACCTCCACCGATCAGCTTTTTTCAGTGCCGGATGTGGGCAATTGTGGATCAGAATAAAATAGCAGCAGAACGGTAGCACGAGCGTAGTCCAGCTGGACTATAAAGTGCAAGAGCAATGCAACACTACAACAAAAATCATATATTTACGTGGAAAAACTCACCATGTTACTAACAGTGACCAAGTCCCGGCAGTATACTACTAGCGACAGAATGTAAATGGTAAATGATATGATAACTGACCTAAGTATGTGAATCAAGTAGCCATGTGTAACCTATTGATGGTAAACTAGTCGAGGCCTCAAATTAACACAAAAATACTGATGTATAGGTCATGAAAAAATCCCCATCACAGTATGAGGGCACATATCATATAAGGAACACTCTCACCGGATCAGATGAACAGGATTTGGCGAGTAAATCCATCAGAGGATGCCTGGGGATGTAATGACGGATTAGAGGTGCCCTGCTCCCAACGCGTTTCCTTTAATTCAAAATTGTTCAGGGGAGTCTAGAAAGTAGGGGTGGGCGTAAATCCCACCATAATTACACCAGGGGACCACTGGCCTTGAATCCTAAGTCCATTGTGTGGTGCAGTGAAGCATCACGCTGTCTACCTGACGCTTCACTGCACCGCACAGTGGTCTTAAGATTGAAGACTAGCTGTCCCCTGCAGAAGAAAAACTGATGACAGATTCTTCATAATGGTCATTGCCGAGTGGCATATCAGGTGGGAGGTTTCACAAAATATGGAAAAAAATACAATGTAAACCAAGATTTCTAATTAATTCTCAAAATTCCCCTTTCTTGTTTTTTTTTTACCTTTTGTAACTTTGCCGATGTTGGAAGGTGATACAAATGATTTTAAGTACAATTTAAAGTTGGAACTTGACAGCATAAATGGAAAATGAAAACAACTGAGGAAGATAGAATTTCACATTCTCTGACAATAGTAGCATTTCTGAGCCCTAATATCTGCGATTTAACTAGAAGATAAGTGTCTGAATGTATCCACTATACTAATTCTGCCATAAAGGTTGCTATTAAAATTTTTAGTGAGATCTTCAAAGTAAAAAATTACTGAATACTAAGGCAGACTGTTCTTCTCATCGACATCAGGGTTTGCACAATCTGTTACTACAAGTTCTGACATCTCCTGACAAGATTATCTATCTGTCTATCTATCTATCTATCTATTAAAAAAGAAAAAACAGCAAAAAAAACTTGAAAAAAATGGACTTTAATGGTGTGGCACGCCATTGGTCA
This sequence comes from Ranitomeya variabilis, assembly GCF_051348905.1. Lineage (NCBI taxonomy): Eukaryota > Metazoa > Chordata > Amphibia > Anura > Dendrobatidae > Ranitomeya > Ranitomeya variabilis. The sequence goes on along the minus strand of NC_135233.1, from coordinate 1,023,024,696 downwards.
TTAAGGTCCATTTTTTTCAACTTTTGTGCTGTTTTTCCTTTTTTACTTTATTGCAAGAAGCCACTTGATTGCTGGCTGGAGAAGCATGCACATTATTGAGGTATTTGAATTGTGCTGCTCAAATTTTTTCATTCTTTCTATCTATCTATTTATCGTTACATAATAATGTTTTTTTTTTTGCAAAAATAAATACCACAAAAATATATACAGCCTTCCTCAGCTGTCAATATGGGCATGTAGGTCATAGGAAGCTGAATGAAATAAATACCTTAATATCTGCAATCTGATGTCTTATTCCAGAAAAATCCATGTTTTTATTATATGTAAATAAGCTGTTCCAAGCTATGGGCCACACATAGATCTCCTTGTGAATCTGCCTCCAGAAGTTATTTAAAATAAAAGGGAGAGTTACCAGGGTGAGACATGTAACTAACAAAGAACAGCAGAACTCAATTTTGTGTCTTTACAAATTTGCTGCAGCTCCTGCAACTCTGCTGTACTACGACCCTGTCTGCCTGTGAGATGGAAGCTGAAGCACTGAAAAGAACCTGCAGATGTGTCAGTTGGGGCTCAATCACAAGACGGTATAACACAGCCAAGTGCTATCTGATGTTTTATTGGATAGCACTCAGCCGTGTTATACTATGGGGCTCTGCAGATCTGCAATTTTTTTCTCATGCCGAATTTATATGAGAAAACAATCACAACATTCTGTGACTACATTTGCTATAAATGAATTTGTGAGACTCTCAACACTAGAAAGTTTGTAATTGCTTGAAAAATACACATGGGGAGAGGAGAGTGATCATAAGACTTTACAAGCAAGAGAAAGAAAGGATCCCATGAGCCCCATCGGGGACAGTGATGATAATGTGTGCAAACTGTAAAGCGCTGCGGAATATGTTAGCACTATATAAAAATAAAGATTATTATTATTATTGATTATAAGAGCTTACACCCTACAGAAGAGAGAAAGAGAGCGAACTCCACTAACCATAAGAGCTTACACTCTACAGGTGAGAGAGAGGGAACCCTGCTGACCATAAGAGCTTACACTGTACAGGAGAGAGAGGACCCCGCTGACCATAAGAGCTTACACTCTACAGGAGAGAGAGAGGACCCTGTTGACCATAAGAGCTTACACTCTACAGGAGAGAGACGACTCTGCTGACCATAAGAGCTTACACTCTACAGGAGAGAGAGGATCCCAGTGACCATAAGAGCTTACACTCTACAGGAGAGAGAAGACCCTGCTGACCATAAGAGCTTACATTGTACAGGTGAGAGATTACCCTGCTGACCATAAGAGCTTACACTCAACAGGAGAGAGAGGACCCCGCTGACCATAAGAGCTTACACTCTACAGGAGAGAGAGGACCCTGCTGACCATAGGAGCTTACACTCTACAGGAGAGAGCGGGAACCGTGCTGACCATAAGAGCTTACCTTATGCAGGAGAGATAGAGAAGATCTACATGGTTGTTCTGAATGGCGTAATGTCATAGAACAGTTGTGGATGTTGGAAGGTGGCTAATCAAAATAATGATGATTATTTTATGAACTGTATCTCTTAATATTTAGCATAATATTTATTCATTGACTTGCTACTGTTAATAAATGTTACAACAGTTAAAACAGTGCTTATTGTAAGATTAATTCTTACCTGTAGCAGCTAATCAAAGCCATATAATTTACTACTTTTAATAAAGTTTATAAATCAGATTGCTCCTACTATTCAGCCCTAGTACCTTGATCAACAGCTCCCCTAACACAGTATAATGACCCCTCTACACAGTATGAAGGACTCTACAGTCTCCCATACAGTATAATTCCCCACAGCTCCACAAACAGCATAATCCCCACCAGGATGACGATAACCCTCACACAGTATGATATCCACACACCCCACCCACCCCACCCACATAGAGAATGTTTCCCCCACAGTCACCCAAACAGTATGATGAAACTGATGAAATCGAAATGTGAGGTGGGGTGCAGTGTTCGACACTGGGCACCTCCAACTAAGGTCACGTTCACACTTTTAGTATTTGGTCAGTATTTAACATCAGTATTTGTAAGCCAAAACCAGGAGTGGGTGAAAAAAAACAGAAGTGGTGATGGTGACATATGTCTATTATATTTTTGCTTTGACTTTTTGACTCCTGGTGTCACGGGGTTACCGCAACAGTGTGGAGCCAGAAGACCACAGCGTCTGATTGCTCCTACTCCGGCGCTGAGAAGAAGCACTTCGCCTTCATTTTAAATGTGTTTATTTTGTCTGGCCAAACGGGTTAATAGGCCATGTTGAAAATCCCTGTGCTCACAGCTGAGCTTGGTTAGCTACTCCTTCACTCTTTATAATCTGGGCTCTGTTACAAATCCTTGTCAGAACAAGCATTTGCTGCATGGCTAACGAAGGGAGAGGAGTTGACACCTGGTTTTGGCTTACAAATACTGATGTAAAATACTGACCAAATACTCTATGTGTGAATGTGGCCTAACAGGCAGTATGCCCTTTTGTTGTCCCAGTCCATGGGCCAGACAGTATCAGCCAAATAGTCAGATATCACCTGAGGATTGCCCAGGTTTGACAAAAAAGATACCATTCCCACTCTGTGTCCATCCATCCTTACCCCATAGGGAGTAGAGCAGCTCCTTATGATTGATTATTCTATATAGAAATCTACAGCTTTCCATAGAGATAGAAGACTAACGACGAGCTCTGACCCAGCACTGTGGTGATGCACGCTGAATAATACTCCTTTTTAGTGTAATTTCAGTGAACAAAAATTGAATGAAAATAACCTTGTCCCTATATTGTCTGTGAAACATGACGACATCGCAAAAGACACTAAGACAAATAATTGCAGAATTCAACTCTACTTTCATCTAATAATTTACTGACGGAGCATAAGATCAGGGACACTTCAGTTTTGCCGCAGGACACACGTATTAGTACATCATTTTTCAATTTGAATAAAATAATTCTAATGTATCAGAGAGAAGAAAAGCAAATAATTACAAAAAAACAATCAGAGATATATAATATACAACTGTTTCAAGCTATATAGCTATATCAAGACATATAGATAGATGCATGATACGTTCTTTAGATCTCTGATTCCTCTTCAGCTCTGTGCAACTAAAATTCCCAGTATATCCTGTTGGGGGAATGGTGGAAGTTGTAGATGTAACAGCTGGAGAACTACAGGTTGCAGATCACCAATTTACTCTTTGTGTTTAACCTCTTCTGGATCACGCATAGACTTTAAATGTACCTGGTGGTCCTGCTCCTGCTCCGCAGTGTGTTTTATCATTTCACTGCATAGGAGCTCAGCTATATGTGATCATGTAGATGCAAAAGCGGGAATCTCTCTGTAGAGACACATTTATCAGCCTTAGATAACATTTTTTTCTTACTTTAGGTAATACAAGAGTGAGTGTTTCTGCCAGTCTCAAGCCATCTTAGCGAGTCATAATAAATCAAGTCAGTGAGTAGATGTCCACTGAGCTTATATGTTACTCAACTGATTGCGGATGAGCTCACTGGAGGACTGGAGATGCAGCAGAATCACTCACTCCTGTGATAAAACATGCAGGAAAATGCGTTACCTCAGAAAGTAGCAGATGTGAGCCCATGCTGTGTCGTCTGTATACTCACTTATAAGGGACTTATGCTTCATTCCCTTTTCCAGGAAATGTGGTATACAGCAACCATGAACTGGAGCAACTCTTCATGGACAAACACAGCAAAAAGTATACTAAGATTAGACAAGGGACAAGACTATAGTATACAGCTCTTGCAAAAATAAAGAGACCACTGCAAAATATTCAGTTTGTCTGATTTTTCTCTTTATACTTATATTTTTGAGTAAAATGTAAATTGTTCATTTATTTTATAAACTTATGACAACATGTCTCCGAATTTCCAAGCAATAAATTTTGTATTTTTTTCTGAAAAGGAGAAATGGTAAAAAAAATATAAAAAAGCTTTCAGACCTCAAATAATGCAAAGAAAACAAGTTCATAATCATTTAGAAACAAAAATACTAATGTTTTAACTCACAAGGATATAGGAAGGAGATATAAAGGGGAGACAAGGGGTGCAGAGTCTAAGTGTAGGTGTATATTCACGGCAAGAGATATATATTGTGGCACTCACCCTTTGGATGTCTTGTATGTACATTCAAGTGATCCGTATGATGGATCCACGCCTTATAATATTTCCGGTATGCAGCACAATTGCAGGAACTATGCCAGCCTTGATCCAAGGATTGCATGTGAATACAATGGTTAGAAAAAAAAAATCCTTTCTGGAAGACAAGGATAGTTTGGAGGTTGAGATAATTTGCTCAGTACCAAATTTATTAGGACACTTTAATAAGAACAAAACAACGTGTTTCAGCCCACAACGGCCTTCATCGGGTATAGTATGTGCTTTCCAAACTATCCTTGTCTTCCGGAAGTGCCAAGAAAGGAATTTTTTTTCTAACCTATGTTTTAACTCAGGAAAAGTTCAGAAATCAATATTTTGTGGAATAACCATGATGTTTAATCACAGCTTTCATGCGTCTTGGCATGCTTTCCACCGGTCTTTCACACTGCTTCTGCCACAAAAATTTAAGCAGTGCTTCTTTGTTTTATGGCTTGTGACTAACCATCATCCTCTTGATTACATTCCAGAGGTTTTCAATGGGGTTCAGGTCTGGAGATTGGGCTGCCCATGACAGGGTTTTGATGTGGTGGTCTCTTCATTTATTGCCAGGGCTGTATGTGTGTACATATTTTAGGGACTTACTCGCTTTTAGGCAGCTGGTAGCATTTCACAGGCACATAGTTTCTGGGTCAAACAAAGAGGTTTATTGAAGTGCATATACTTCCAGCAGAAAGGAAAACAAATAGCCTTGCTACAGCATAAAGAAACAAAATAAACAGTCCATATACATACACATGCAGTCTCACCCATTCAGACAAATGTCCAGTTGTCTCTCATGTTCTGTAGAAGAGACCAACACCAAGAGGAATTTTCACATCTCTCACCCATGTGGCAATCCTGGCACTTCACCTGGCTCAGTTTAGTCTGCAACAAATTTACACACTTCTCAGTTTTCCAGCACACTGCATAACAAGTGAACCTACTTCCTGCTTTTAGTAAAAAGCTATGCAGGTGCCTCTAATCAAACCCTGCAGAGTTGAGATTTAACTCTGTCCTACCTGGCTTTGCAACATACTCTCACCCTCTGCCCAAATCCAAAGACTGAGCACCATCTGCCAACCCACAGTGAACCTGTCTCATCAAGGCTTGACAAAGCTGATGTGACATAACTGTTGAGGCTTCCTTTCCACTGGTTGGTAAACTTCTGCCCTTGCCACTTGGCAAGAATTTTTTTTCCCTACTGTTGGCACCAAGATGCACACCTTATCCCCACGTTTAAATAGTTTCACCTGAGTCACCGGACTGTACCCTCTGGATCGTGCCTTAAGGAAATGCTCTTTTACCTGGCCCCTCCCTTTCATCCCTTGACGCAAAAGATCCTGGCCAAATTAATTGTCCATAGGGGCCATGCGAGAGAACGCGACTCTTGTTGAGGGCCTGACCAATAGGCTGAAATGAATTCTGTTCAATATTAATATTATCACAATAATGATAATCATATGAATTGTATCTCTAAATATTTAGCATAGTTAAGTCTGTTGACTTGCTGCTGTGCTTACTGCAGTAGTGCTTATTGTAACATTTATTCTTACCTGTAGCAGCTAATCAAAGCTATGCAATTTACTACATGTAATAAAGTTTATAAATCATATTACTCCTACTATTCAGCTCTTGCACCTTGCTCAACAGCTCCCCCAACACAGTATAAGGACCCTCACACAGCATGATTCCCCACAGCTCCACAACCAGAATAATACCCACCAGCAGGATGATGACCCCCACACACTATGATAGCCCCACAGCCCTCGCACATAGAGTATGTTTCCCCCACAGTCACCTAAACAGTATGATCCTCCACAGAAACCCAACAAAGTATGATGTTCCCAAATCCCCCTAAACAGTATGATAGTCCCCTCAAACCCACACACACTATGATGGCCTCCATAGCCCCACACACACTGTATACAGGCCCCACAGCTCCCCCACATGGTATAATGGTCCCCATAGCCACTCAAAAATGATGATTGCTTCTTCAGCCCCTCACACAGTTTGATGACCCTCACAGCTGCCACCACACAGTATGATGTTTCCACAGACCAGAAACACAATATGATGTCCCCAAAGTTTACCCCAGAAGTACTCAATAAAAAAAATACAAAATAAACAACAAATACAACTTAGCTTTGCCTACCTGGACTCTCTGCTGTTGTCCTTTCAGCAAGTATTTTAGTTGGGAATAACAAGATCGTAAATTATGGATTCTGCCAAAATTCCTTTCAAACTAGTTGTATTCAGCTTTCTATGCCTTCTGTAACAAAGAAAACTTAACAAAGACACCTCTATATCAGAGCCCTGTTTTATTGCTTTTATGAATAACAATTATAAAGCAAATGCTAAAATACAAAATTATCAAAGATTTATAGGGAGATTTAATTGTCTGAATAATGATCAAAGCATAGTATAAATATTTACCATCACAGTGGGCAGCACTGTTGTTTTGCAGATCTGGGGTCCTAGGATCAAATCCCACTAAGGACAAAATCTGAAAGGAGTCTAAATGTTTTCCCCATGCTTCTGAGGGTTTCCTCCAAGTTCTTCAGTTTCCTCCCAAACTCTAACGACACACTGATAGAGAATTTAGATTGTGAGCCCCAATGAGGACAGTGACGATGATGTCTGTAAAGCGCTGTGGAATTAATGGCACTATATAAGCAATGCATAACATTAATAATAATTGTGCAGGGACTGGCCCATCATATAGTATGTATGGACGTGGCCAGACGTTCCCTTAATGGTAGATGTTGGGAGAAAGAAGAATTTGGCTAGATGAATAAAAATATGAACTAGTCTTTGTTCTAATGGTGGATAAGCTGTATCCAGAGGTGTCTGGTGGTGAGCTCTCTATATGAAACACATTCATGTTTGCATAGGCGTATTATAATGAGAGTAATCTGGGCTACTGTCAGGGGCCCGAGGCTCCGGGGGCCCATCGCCAGATTGCCCTCATTAAAATGTGTTTTGCGCCGCCATCTGCAGCACACATCTCCCATTAGGAAGCTTTCCTGGCTCTGCACTGCAGATGATGCAGAATGGCAGCACAGCACCATGGGAGCTCCCATCGCCTCTGCTGTGCCAGCACGATTACGTCATCATGTTAGCATGTACATGCTTGGCCAGAACAGAAGTGGAGCCTTGGGGCCAGATGCAGAGCACCAGTGGAATGAGAGAGAGTTAAGCATGCCTGTATATCTTTTTTTAATTATTATGTGTATGGGATGTGAGGGCTCATACTTTATGCAGGAGGCTATATAGGGGCTCACACTGTATATAGTGGGCTACATAGGGGCTCACGCTGTATATAGTAGGCTATATAGGGGCTCACACTATATATAGTAGGCTACATAGGGGCTCACACTGTATATTAGAGGCTACATAGGGGCTCACTCTGCATTTAGGAGGCTATATAGGGGCTCACACTGTATGCAGGAGGCTACATAGGGGCTCACACTATATACAGGAGGCTACATAGGGGCTCACACTGAAATTAGGAGGCTACATACGAGCTCACACTGTATACAGGAGGCTACATAGGGGCTCACACTGTATATAGGAGACTATGTGTGGCCTCACACTGTATACAGGAGGCTAAAGTGGGTATGGAAAGTATTCATACCCCTTTACATTTTTCACTCCGTTTCATTGCAGCCATTTGGTAAATTCAAAAAAGTTCATTTTTTTCTCATTAATGTACATTCTGCACCCCTTGACTGAACCCCTTGGGACATTCTGCACCCCATGACTGCACCCCTTGAGACATTCTGCACCCCTTGACTGCATCCCTTGACTGAAAAAAACAGAAATGTAGACATTTTTGCAAATTTATTAAAAAAGAAAAACTGAAATATCACATGGTCATAAGTATTCAGACCCTTTGCTCAGTATTGAGTAGCAGCACCCTTTTGAGCTAGTACAGCCATGTTTCTTCTTGGGAATGATGCATCAAGTTTTTCACACCTGGATTTGGGGATCCTCTGCCATTCTCCCTTGCAGATCCTCTCCAGTTCCGTCAGGTTGGTTGGCGAACATTGGTGGACAGCCATTTTCAGGTATCTCCAGAGATGCTCAATTGGGTTTAGGTCAGGTCAGGGCTCTGGCTGAGACAGTCAAGAATGGTCACAGAGTTGTGCTGAAGCCACTCCTTTGTTATTTTAGCTGTGTGCTTAGGGTCATTGTCTTGTTGGAAAGTGAATCTTCGGCCAAGCCTGAGGTCCCGAGCACTCTGGAAGAGGTTTTCATCCAGGATATCTCTGTACATGGCCACATTCATGTTTCCTTCAATAACAACCAGTCATCCTGTCACTGCAGCTGAAAAAACCCCCCATAGCATAATGCTGCCACCACCATGTTTCATTGTAGGAATTGTATTGGGCAGGTAATGAGCAGTGCCTGGTTTTCACCACACATACCGCTTAGAATTATCACCAAAAATGTCTATCTTCGTCTCATCAGACCAGAGAATCTTATTTCTCATAGCCTGGGAGTCCTTCATGTGTTTTTTAGCAAACTCTATGCGGTCTTTCTTATGTGTTGCACTGAGGAGAGGCTTTCGTCTAGCCACTCTGCCATAAAGGTCTGACTGATAGAGGGCTGCAGTGATAGTTGACTTTGTGGAACTTTCTCCCATCTCCCTACTGCATCTCTGAAGCTCAGCCACAGTGATCTTGGGGTTCTTCTTTACCTCTCTCACCAAGGCTCTTCTCCCATTATTGCTCAGTTTGGCTGGATGGCCAGGTCTAGGAAGACTTCTGGTGGTTCCAAACCATCTTCCATTTAAGGATTATGGAGGCCACTGTGCTCTTAGGAACCTTGAATACTGCAGAAATTCTTTTGTAACCTTGGCCAGATTTGTGCCTTGCCACAATTATGTCTCTGAGCTCCTTGGCTAGTTCCTTTGACCTTATGATTCTCCTTTGGTCTGACATGCACTGTGAGCTGTGAGGTCTTATACAGACAGGTGTGTGCCTTTCCAAATCAAGTCCTATCAGTTTAATTAAACACAGCTGAACTCCAATGAAGCAGTAGAACCATCTCAAGGAAGATCACAAGGAAATGGACAGCAATGGACTCACTTAAATATGAGTGTCTGAGCAAAGGGTCTGAATACTTATGACCATGTGATATTTCAGTTTTTCTTTTTAAATAAATTTGCAAGAAATTCTACATTTCTGTTTTTTTTCAATCAGGATTTGGTTCAGAGTGTACATTAACGAGAAAAAATTTATTTTAATTTACCAACTGGCTGCAATGAAACAAAGAGTGGAAAATGTAAAGGGGTCTGAATACTTTCCGTACCCACTGTATGTACAGGCTCACACTGCATGGGCTATGTGTGGGCTCATACTGTATACATGAGGCTATATGGGGGCTGCTCACACTGTATATAGGAGGCTATGTGGGGGCTATGTTCGAGCTCTTACTGTATATAGGGGCTATGTGGATGCTCATACTGTAAAAGAGACAATAGGTACCTAGATACAATATGAGCATTGACATAACTCCCTATATACAATATAAGCCCCCACATAGTTCTCATACTATTTTATAGGGAGCTATTTGGGGCTTATACTTTATATAGGGAGCGATGTGGGGGCTCATACTGTATGTAGGGGGCTGTATGTGGATTCATACTGAATATATGGGGCTGTGTGGAGGCATATTGCTTGGGTCTGTGAGCTGTTATACTCATTGCAGTATGGCTTATGGTCTCCTTTTTTGTCCTGATTGAAGGAATTCCCTGATAAAACCCTGAATGACGAAAAGAAGGGGAAACGTGTCATAAAAAGATGAAAAGATGCCATTAAGCTAAGTACACAACTGTTCAGTCCATATAGGGTCTATATACAGTATGTATATATATATATATATATATATATATATATATATACAGTATATATATATATATATATATATATATATATATATATATATATACATATCTATACTATATACATATATATATATACAGAATATATAAATATATACATTGCTCAAAAAAATACTGGGAACACTTAAACAACAGAATATAACTCCAAGTAAATCAAACTTCTGTGAAGTCAAACTGTTCACTTAGGAAGCAACACTGATTAATAGGGTTGAGCGACTTTTACTTTTTTGGGGTCGAGTCGGGTTTTGCGAAACCCGACTTTGTCAAAAGTCGAGTCGAGTGAAATCGGCCGATCTTCTTGAAAAGTCGGGATCGTTGTTTGGCCGAAACACGAAACCCAATGCAAGTCAATGGGGAAGCATAGTCTGCAGTGAGTGGAGGCCAGGAAAACACCTACAGTGCCCATTTTAATGCCAAAAACATCAATTCTTGTTACTTAAGCTTGTCAATCTTAATTTACCTTACAATAATAGGTAGCCATTGAAAATTGGGGGGTCATTTGGCTAAAGTTGTGGGGGGTAGGGCTGGTTCAAGTTTTTAGTGGGCCCAGGAAATGTGGACTACGTCACGGCGGTGGAGCAGTTAGAGGTAAGTATTGCAATGTTGCAAGTGCTGTGATCCTGAGCAAGCAGGTGGTCCCACTCGTTCGCATTGGCTCTGGCAAAGGGCCCCTCACAGTACGGCGGTGTGTTTGCACGGCGGGGGTGCCTCCCACCGACAGCGACACTTTTGCGTACTATGAGGGGCCCTGTGCCAGTGATGTCGCCAACGAGTGGGCCCCCCCCACCTGATGAAGGAGCCTGCACTTTCACCTGCACCTTCCTCTTTGTCCCCGTGTAAGGTGGTATAGTATGCGGGAAGAGGAACCAGACTTTCAGCAGGGTCAGATTCAGGCTGTGTAGAGTGCAAGGGGAATGTAGTGGTCTGGGTCAATGTACCAGCGGGCTAATCTAGCAGTGGCTGGGCAATGGGCAGGATGAGGAGGAAACACAGATCTAGGCCCAAATAATAAAGTGGCCTAAATGCAGTTCAAAATTGGTAACAGGACTAACCAGGCGGCATTGCTTTGTTCAGTGGAGGACAACTGTAATGAGAGGCTGACACAGTGAGTAGGGCCAATTAAGTAACTAGGCTAAATGCAGTTCTAAATTGCTAACAGAAGGAAACAGGCGGCACTGCTTTGTTCAGTGGAGGAGAACACCAAGCAGCGGCAGATACCGTTACTAGGCCCCAACCCAAGTAGTAGGGCAACTGCAGTGTTACATTTAAAAATACTTAATGAGAGCCAGAAGGTTGAAACTCAGACAAGGAAACCTGGAGGAGAACACCAAGGAGGAGAAGAACACCAAGGAGCGGCAGACACCGTTACTAGGCCCCAACCCAAGTAGTAGGGCAACAAAAGTGTTACAGTTAAAAATACTTAATGAGAGCCAGAAGGTTGAAGCTCAGACAAGGAAACCTGGAGGAGAACACCAAGGAGGAGGAGAACACCAAGGAGTGGCAGACACCGTTACTAGGCCCCAACCCAAGTAGTAGGGCAATTGCAGTGTTACATTTAAAAATACTTAATGAGAGCCTGAAGGTTGAAGCTCAGCTTTTTCAGTGGAGGACAGCGTGATGTAGTGGCGCAGACAGACAAAGGTAGTATGTGTTAACTAAAAAAGTTTGCTCTATGCAGTTTTAAATTGGTTACAGGGGTACACAAGCAGCATTGGTGTGGTCAGTGGAGGACAATTGGAAGGAGGGACCGCAGACAGACTTCCTAGGCCTAAAATAATAAAATAGGCTCTATGCTGCTTAAATTTGGCAACAGGGGTACTCAGGCAGCATTGGTGTGGTCAGTTCAGGACAATTGGAAGGAGGGACCGCAGACAGACTTCCTAGGCCTAAAATAATAAAATAGGCTCTATGCAGTTTTAAATTGGTTACAGGGGTACACAGGCAGCATTGGTGTGGTCAGTGGAGGACAATTGGAAGGAGGGACCGCAGACAGACTTCCTAGGCCTAAAATAATAAAATAGGCTCTATGCAGCTTAAATTTGGCAACAGGGGTACTCAGGCAGCATTGGTGTGGTCAGTGGAGGACAATTGGAAGGAGGGACCGCAGACAGACTTCCTAGGCCTAAAATAATAAAATAGGCTCTATGCAGTTTTAAATTGGTTACAGGGGTACACAGGCAGCATTGGTGTGGTCAGTGGAGGACAATTGGAAGGAGGAACTGCAGACAGACTTCCTAGGCCTAAAATAATAAAATAGGCTCTATGCAGTTTTAAATTGGTTACAGGGGTACACAGGCAGCATTGGTGTGGTCAGTGGAGGACAATTGGAAGGAGGGACCGCAGACAGATTTCCTAGGCCTAAAATAATAAAATAGGCTCTATGCAGTTTTAAATTGGTTACAGGGGTACACAGGCAGCATTGGTGTGGTCAGTGGAGGACAATTGGAAGGAGGGACCGCAGACAGACTTCCTAGGCCTAATATAATAAAATAGGCTCTATGCAGTTTTAAATTGGTTACAGGGGTACACAGGCAGCATTGGTGTGGTCAGTGGAGGACAATTGGAAGGAGGGACCGCAGACAGCCTTCCTAGGCCTAAAATAATAAAATAGGCTCTATGCAGCTTAAATTTGGCAACAGGGGTACTCAGGCAGCATTGGTGTGGTCAGTGGAGGACAATTGGAAGGAGGGACCGCAGACAGCCTTCCTAGGCCTAAAATAATAAAATAGGCTCTATGCAGCTTAAATTTGGCAACAGGGGTACTCAGGCAGCATTGGTGTGGTCAGTGGAGGACAATTGGAAGGAGGGACCGCAGACAGACTTCCTAGGCCTAAAATGATAAAATAGGCTCTATGCAGTTTTAAATTGGTTACAGGGGTACACAGGCAGCATTGGTGTGGTCAGTGGAGGACAATTGGAAGGAGGGACCGCAGACAGACTTCCTAGGCCTAATATAATAAAATAGGCTCTATGCAGTTTTAAATTGGTTACAGGGGTACACAGGCAGCATTGGTGTGGTCAGTGGAGGACAATTGGAAGGAGGGACCGCAGACAGACTTCCTAGGCCTAAAATAATAAAATAGGCTCTATGCAGCTTAAATTTGGCAACAGGGGTACTCAGGCAGCATTGGTGTGGTCAGTGGAGGACAATTGGAAGGAGGGACCGCAGACAGACTTCCTAGGCCTAAAATGATAAAATAGGCTCTATGCAGTTTTAAATTGGTTACAGGGGTACACAGGCAGCATTGGTGTGGTCAGTGGAGGACAATTGGAAGGAGGGACCGCAGACAGACTTCCTAGGCCTAAAATAATAAAATAGGCTCTATGCAGTTTTAAATTGGTTACAGGGGTACACAGGCAGCATTGGTGTGGTCAGTGGAGGACAATTGGAAGGAGGGACCGCAGACAGACTTCCTAGGCCTAAAATAATAAAATAGGCTCTATGCAGTTTTAAATTGGTTACAGGGGTACACAGGCAGCATTGGTGTGGTCAGTGGAGGACAATTGGAAGGAGGGACCGCAGACAGACTTCCTAGGCCTAAAATAATAAAATAGGCTCTATGCAGTTTTAAATTGGTTACAGGGGTACACAGGCAGCATTGGTGTGGTCAGTGGAGGACAATTGGAAGGAGGGACCGCAGACAGACTTCCTAGGCCTAAAATAATAAAATAGGCTCTATGCAGTTTTAAATTGGTTACAGGGGTACACAGGCAGCATTGGTGTGGTCAGTGGAGGACAATTGGAAGGAGGGACCGCAGACAGACTTCTTAGGCCTAAAATAATAAAATAGGCTCTATGCAGCTTAAATTTGGCAACAGGGGTACTTACTCAGGCAGCATTGGTGTGGTCAGTGGAGGACAATTGGAAGGAGGGACCGCAGACAGACGTCCTAGGCCTAAAATAATAAAATAGGCTCTATGCAGCTTAAATTTGGCAACAGGGGTACTCAGGCAGCATTGGTGTGGTCAGTGGAGGACAATTGGTAGGAGGGACCGCAGACAGACTTCCTAGGCCTAAAATAATAAAATAGGCTCTATGCAGCTTAAATTTGGCACAAGGGGTACTCAGGCAGCATTGGTGTGGTCAGTGGAGGACAATTGGAAGGAGGGACCGCAGACAGACTTCCTAGGCCTAAAATAATAAAATAGGCTCTATGCAGTTTTAAATTGGTTACAGGGGTACACAGGCAGCATTGGTGTGGTCAGTGGAGGACAATTGTAAGGAGGGACCGCAGACAGACTTCCTAGGCCTAAAATAATAAAATAGGCTCTATGCAGTTTAAATTTGGCAACAGGGGTACTCAGGCAGCATTGGTGTGGTCAGTGGAGGACAATTGGAAGGAGGGACCGCAGACAGACTTCCTAGGCCTAAAATAATAAAATAGGCTCTATGCAGTTTTAAATTGGTTACAGGGGTACACAGGCAGCATTGGTGTGGTCAGTGGAGGACAATTGGAAGGAGGGACCGCAGACAGACTTCCTAGGCCTAAAATAATAAAATAGGCTCTATGCAGTTTTAAATTGGTTACAGGGGTACACAGGCAGCCTTGGTGTGGTCAGTGGAGGACAATTGGAAGGAGGGACCGCAGACAGACTTCCTAGATCTAAAATAATAAAATAGGCTCTATGCAGCTTAAATTTGGCAACAGGGGTACTCAGGCAGCATTGGTGTGGTCAGTGGAGGACAATTGGAAGGAGGGACCGCAGACAGACTTTCTAGGCCTAAAATAATAAAATAGGCTCTATGCAGTTTTAAATTGGTTACAGGGGTACACAGGCAGCATTGGTGTGGTCAGTGGAGGACAATTGGAAGGAGGGACCGCAGACAGACTTCCTAGGCCTAAAATAATAAAATAGGCTCTATGCAGCTTAAATTTGGCAACAGGGGTACTCAGGCAGCATTGGTGTGGTCAGTGGAGGACAATTGGAAGGAGGGACCGCAGACAGCCTTCCTAGGCCTAAAATAATAAAATAGGCTCTATGCAGTTTTAAATTGGTTACAGGGGTACACAGGCAGCATTGGTGTGGTCAGTGGAGGACAATTGGAAGGAGTGTCTGACACAGTAAGTACTCCCAAAAACAAACTAGATGTTAATGTCTCCCAAAAAAAAACCAACCCCCCTCCAAAAAAAGGGTGGCATACTTAGGTACAGGGGTGTGCTCCTATGCTGACTTTCAGACATTGTAATTTTGCGCAAAGTATTTACTGGTGTAAATGTAGGACAGGGCCCCTGACTATTTTAACTAGCATCATACATGTCAACAAATTGTTATTGTCTGTGCCAGGCATGGAAGGAGTTCAGCGCATAGACTAAACAGTGGTGGAGCAGCGACAGATAATTTTGCAAGTGAACACGGCCAGGGCCCCTCATGTTACAACGGTGTGTCTGACGTTGGGTGCGCGCCACCACCGCCAGAGACACTTCATTGTACTATGAAGGACCCAGTGCCAGTGCCGTCGACCAAAAGTGGGCACACCCACCTCTTCAGACAAACGGCACTCTGACGGGTGCTTGCCACAAGTGGCGAGACCACGGCCCCCTGGGGGGAGTTAGGGCATTTAGGGAGGTGTAAAGATGTCGTATGCTGGACAAACAGCAGCTGCAAATTACGAGATTGGAACAGTCAGTAACACCAGTCCCAAAGCAAGACATTTTTACAGGAAAGCTAGGTGTCAGCCAGGAAAGGTGGGGCAAAATAATTTGAAATCCAGGAGTGGTTCATTTTAATGAAGGTTAGATCATCAACATTTTGGGTAGCCAGATGAGTCCTTTTTTCGGTCAGTATTGAACCAGCAGCACTGAATACTCTTTCTGACAGCACACTAGCTGCTGGGCAAGCAAGCTCCTGCAATGCATATTCAGCCAATTCAGGCCAGGTGTCTACTTTGGATGCCCAGTAATCAAAGGGGAATGACGGTTGAGGGAGAACAGCGGTAATGGAGGAAAAATAGTTAGTTACCATACTGGACAAATGTTGTCTCCTGTCACTTTGAATGGATGCTGCTGTACCTGTCGTGTCTTCTGTCATTGCGAAATCACTCCACAACCTGGTCAGATAACCCCTCTGTCCTACGCCACTTCTGATCTGTGCACCTCTAACACCTCTGCCCTGTTGCCCCCTGCAGGTCGTGTGAGAACCATCACCGGCGCTGTGTGCTGGGAATGCCTGAATCAAACGGTCTACAAGAGTAGCTTGTTTGGTTGCCAATATCTGTTCGAGGTTCTCATGTGGCATGATATTTTGCAATTTGCCTTTATAGCGAGGATCAAGGAGGCAGGCCAACCAGTAATCCTCATCTGTCATCATTTTAATAATGCGTGGGTCCCTTTTGAGGATACGCAAGGCATAATCCGCCATGTGGGCCAATGTTCCAGTTGTCAAGTCAGTGCATATGCTGGGTTGAGGAGCACTTTCTGGCAAATCAACGTCACTTGTCTCCCTCAAAAACCCTGAAACCGGCCTTGCACCGCCAGCAGTTTCTATTGCCCCCTGAGAAGCTTCCTCATCCAAAAAATAGTCATCCCCATCATCCTCCTCGTCCTCCTCCTCTTCGCCCGCCACCTCGTCCTGTAGACTTCCCTGAGCAGACAATGGCTGACTGTCATCAAGGCTTCCCTCCTCCTCGGCTGCAGACGCCTGTTCCTTTATGTGCGTCAAACTTTGCATCAGCAGACGCATTAGGGGGATGTTCATGCTTATTATGGCGTTGTCTGCACTAACCAGCCGTGTGCATTCCTCAAAACACTGAAGGACTTGACACAGGTCTTGAAGCTTCGACCACTGCACAGCTGACAACTCCATGTCTGCCATCCAACTGCCTGCCCGTGTATGTGTATCCTCCCACAAATACATAACAGCACGCCTCTGTTTGCACAGTCTATGAAGCATCTGCAGTGTGCTGGGGAAGGTTCAAAGACCGCTGATGGTTCAGCATACGGCTGGAGTGTACGGGCGAACGGCGGATGTGAGAGCAAAGTCTGCGCACTTTCAGCAGCAGGTCGGGTAACCCCGGATAACTTTTCAGGAAGCACTGCACCACCAGGTTTAAGGTGTGAGCCAGGCAAGGAATGTGTTTCAGTTGTGAAAGGGCTATGGCAGCCATAAAATTCCTTCCGTTATCACTCACTACCTTGCCTGCCTCAAGATATGCAGTGCCCAGCCATGACCGAATTTCTTGCTGCAAGAACTCGGACAGAACTTCCGCGGTGTGTCTGTTGTCGCCCAAACACTTCATTGCCAATACAGCCTGCTGACGCTTGCCACTAGCTGTTCCATAATAGGACACCTCGTGTGCAACAGTGGCAGCTGTGGATGGAGTGGTCGTGCGACTGCGGTCTGTGGACGCGCTCTCGCTTCTACTGGAGGACGAGGAGGAGGAGGGGGGACGAACGCCTACAGCCAACTGTTTCCTAGACCGTGGGCTAGGCAGAACTGTCCCAATATTACTGTCCCCTGTGGACCCTGCATCCACCACATTAACCCAGTGTGCCGTGATGGAGACGTAACGCCCCTGGCCATGCCTACTGGTCCATGCATCTGTTGTCAGGTGCACCTTTCTACTCACAGATTGCCTGAGCGCATGGACAATGCGGTCTATTACATGCTGGTGGAGGGCTGGGATGGCTTTTCTCGAAAAGAAGTGTCGACTGGGTAGCTCGTAGCGGGGTAGCGTAGCGTAGTCCATCAGGGCTTTGAAAGCTTCGGTTTCAACTAACCGGTAGGGCATCATCTCTAACGAGATTAGTCTAGCAATGTGGGCGTTCAAACCCTGTGTACGCGGATGCGAGGATGAGTACTTCCTTTTCCTAACGAGAGTCTCATGTTGGGTGAGCTGGACTGGAGAGCTGCATACGGTGGAACTAGCGGGGGTGCCGGTGGACATGGGTGACAGAGAGGGTTGGTGATGGTATTCTTGATGGTGCCCTACATACAGTTTTTCCGACCATGAACCTGGTGATTCCCTGACTGCTTTGGCCTTGCGACGAAACCTCAACATTACCTGCAGGTGGTGTGGTAAACGGTGGGCTTACAGTCAGGGAAGGGATGTCGCCTTGCTGATTAGCTTCATTGTGAGAGGGTGCTACAACGTTAAGGGACGTTTGGTAGTTTGTCCAGGCTTGCAAGTGCATGGTGGTTAAATGTCTATGCATGCAACTTGTATTTAAATTTTTAACATTCTGACCTCTGCTGAAGGTCCTTGAGCATTTCTTACAGATGACTTTGCGCTGATCATTGGGATCTTGGTTAAAAAAATTCCAGACTGCACTCTTCCTATCGGATACCTTTTCAGGCATTGCACACTGAGCTACTTTAACCTGATGGCCACGCTGTCCTACAACTGGTTTTGGTTTTGCCACACGTTTTTGGCCAGATACGGGCCTGCCAGATGGAACCTGTTGCGATGTTGATGCCTGCTGCGGCTCCTCCTCCTCCGCTTCAGGACTACTGCCGCCTGCACCCTGTTCCCCCAATGGCTGCCAATCGGGGTCAACAACTGGGTCATCTATGACCTCCTCTTCTATGTTCTGTGCACCTTCCTCTGGGTCACCGTGTAAGCCGGTGCTATAGCGTTCGTGACGGGGCTCCATAGTCTCATCGGGGTCAGATTCTGGATCAGTACATTGCGAGGGCAATGTTCTGATCTGAGTCAAAAGAACAGCATAATAATCTGGCTGTGGCTGTGCATCTGTGCACTCCATGTCCAATTCATCTTGTAATGGGCATGGCCTGTTAACAATTTCCCTTTCTAACCCAGGCACGGTATGTGTAAAGAGCTCCATGGAGTAACCTGTTGTGTCGCCTGATGCATCCTTCACTGTTGTTCTGGGTGAAGGACACAAGGAAGCGACTTGTTCCTGACCGGGAGCATCCACTGACGACGCACTGCTCTGACATTTGGCACTTTCCGAGGAGGAGGCGAAAGAGCTAGAGGCAGAGTCAGCAATGAAAGCCAATACTTGTTCCTGCTGCTCCGGCTTCAAAAGCGGTGATCCTACTCCCAGAAAAGGGAGCCTTTGAGGCCTTGTGCAGCCAGACGATGACGCTGGCTCAACAACTCGAGACTTAGGGGCTATACTGCTTTTCCCACGACCACCTGATGCTCCACGACCACCACCACTACCATCATTACCTGCTGCCAATGACCGCCCACGGCCACGACCTCTTCCACTAGACTTCCTCATTCTTGGAAAAATGTTACCAAACTAACAACCGTTATGTGGTCCTGTAAAACCAGGTACAAGGTGTGCGTGAACTTGTTGGGAATGTAAATCTCCCTTTTTTATGTGTGGGAGAATGCAGTGAAAAATGAGGCCCACTGTATTACACTAGACAGTTTGATTGGCAGAAAGAGGCTGGCAGATATGGCACTAACAGGAGTGACGCAGATAAAAACACTGGCAATAGAAATGTCCCTCTTTGTGTGTGGGATAATGCAGTGAAAAATCAGGCCCACTATATTACAGTAGACAGTTTGGTTGGCAGAAAGAGGCTGGCAGATATGGCACTAACAGGAGTGACGCAGATGCACACACTGGCAATAGAAATGTCCCTCTTTATGTGTGGGAGAATCCAGGGAAAAATCAGGCCAACTGTATTACACAACAACACAGTTTGATTAGCAAAAAGAGGCTGGCAGATATGGCACTAGCCGGACTGATGCAGATGCACTCACTGGCAATAGAAATGTCCCTCTTTTTTTGGTATGGGAGACAAGGGATTGAATCAGGCCCACTATATCACGGTATAGTTCCTGTGGCACAAAATGACTGACAGATACCACAGACAGCACTCGCACACATGCACAGGTTTGGCAAGATTATTCTCCCTTTATTTTAATTTTTTTGGGGGATACGTGAGACAAGTGATTTAATCTGACCCACTGTTACACAGTAGGTTTTCTGTGGCAGAAAAAAAAAAATGCCACACACAGGACTGGCACTAATGCAGATTTGCCAGTCTTAATCTCCCACTTTTTTTTGGGTTTATGGGAGAATTAGGAAGAAATCAGGCACACTGTTATACAGTAGGTTTTCTGTGGCAGAAAAAAAAGACAGAAGCCACACACAGGACAGGCACTAATGCAGATTTGCCAGTCTTAATCTCCCACTTTTTTTTTGGTTTATGGGAGAATTAGGAAGAAATCAGGCACAGTGTTATACAGTAGGTTTTCTGCGGCAGAAAAAAAAAAGCCACACACAGGACTGGCACTAATGCAGATTTGCCAGTCTTAATCTACCCCTTTTTTTTTTGGTTTATGGGAGAATTAGGAAGAAATCAGGCACACTGTTATACAGTAGGTTTTCTGTGGCAGAACAAAAAGAAAGAAGCCACACACAGGACTGGCACTAATGCAGATTTGCCAGTCTTAATCTCCCACTTTTTTTTTTGGTTTATGGGAGAATTAGGAAGAAATCAGGCACACTGTTATACAGTAGGTTTTCTGTGGCAGAAATAAAAGACAGAAGCCACACACAGGACTGGCACTAATGCAGATTTGCCAGTCTTAATCTCCCACTTTTTTTTTGGTTTATGGGAGAATTAGGAAGAAATCAGGCACACTGTTATACAGTAGGTTTTCTGTGGCAGAAAAAAAAGACAGAAGCCACACACAGGACTGGCACTAATGCAGATTTGCCAGTCTTAATCTCCCACTTTTTTTTTGGTTTATGGCAGAATTAGGAAGAAATCAGGCACACTGTTATACAGTAGGTTTTGTGTGGCAGAAAAAAAAAAAGCCACACACAGGACTGGCACTAATGCAGATTTGCCAGTCTTAATCTCCCACTTTTTTTTGGTTTATGGCAGAATTAGGAAGAAATCAGGCACACTGTTATACAGTAGGTTTTGTGTGGCAGAAAAAAAAAAAAGCCACACACAGGACTGGCACTAATGCAGATTTGCCAGTCTTAATCTACCCCTTTTTTTTTGGTTTATGGGAGAATTAGGAAGAAATCAGGCACACTGTTATACAGTAGGTTTTCTGTGGCAGAAAAAAAAGACAGATGCCACACACAGGACTGGCACTAATGCAGATTTGCCAGTCTTAACCTCCCACTTTTTTTTTTTGTTTTATGGGAGAATTAGGAAGAAATCAGGCACACTGTTATACAGTAGGTTTTCTGTGGCAGAAAAAAAAGACAGATGCCACACACAGGACTGGCACTACTGCAGATTTGCCAGTCTTAATCTCCCACTTTTTTTTTTGTTTTATGGGAGAATTAGGAATAAATCAGGCATACTGTTATACAGTAGGTTTTCTGTGGCAGAAAAAAAAAAAAAGCCACACACAGGACTGGCACTAATGCAGATTTGCCAGTCCTAATCTCCCACTTTTTTTTTTGTTTTATGGGAGAATTAGGAAGAAATCAGGCACACTGTTATACAGTAGGTTTTCTGTGGCAGAAAAAAAAGACAGATGCCACACACAGGACTGGCACTACTGCAGATTTGCCAGTCTTAATCTCCCACTTTTATTTTGTTTTATGGGAGAATTAGGAAGAAATCAGGCACACTGTTATACAGTAGGTTTTCTGTGGCAGAAAAAAAAAACAGAAGCCACACACAGGACTGGCACTAATGCAGATTTGCCAGTCTTAAAGGGAATCTGTCACCCCGTTTTTTCCGTATGAGATAAAAATACTGTTAAATAGGGCCTGAGCTGTGCATTACAATAGTGTATTTTGTGGACCCCGATTCCCCACCTATGCTGCCGAAATACGTTACCAAAGTCACCGTTTTCGCCTGTCAATCAGGCTGGTCTGGTCAGATGGGCATGGTGACATCGCTGTTTCTTCCCTCAGATCTTGCTTATCTATACGTTGGTGGTGTAGTGGTTTGCGCATGCCCAAGGTCCCGAATCCACTGCACAGGGGAGGGAAAAGAGCGCGATCTGCGCTATTCCCCTGGTGATCGTGGGGGCGGTCATCTTCCTGTGGCCACGCGTGCGCAGATGGAGCGCTCTGCTGCCCGGGGCTTCAGGAAAATGGCCGCGGGATGCCGCGCGTGCGCAGATGGAGATCGCGGTGGCCATTTTCCTGAAGCGGAGTTCGCATCTCGCATCTCGGCTTCAGGAAAATGGCCGCCGCGATCTCCATCTGTTATACAGTAGGTTTTCTGTGGCAGAAAGTGGCTTGAAGAGATATAACAAAAAAAGAAAAAAAAGTACTACAATTACTATCTCCCTACAGTAATCTCAGAAAAGTGTGGCAGGCAGCAATAAAAAGGAGTGCTGCACACAAAAGTCAAAAGTGTGGACAAACAAACAAGATAGCTGTGCAGAAAGGAAGGAGCAACAGGATTTGTGCTTTGAAAAAAGCAGTTGCTTTGCACAGCGGCGTACACACAGCAACGCAGCTATCAGGGAGCCTTATAACCTACAGAGCTGATGAAGAGAAATCTAGCCTCCACTGTCCCTGCAAAGAAAAGGTGGTGTTGGACAGTGGAAATCGCTACAGCACAAGCGGTTATGGGGTCAATTTACCCTGCCTAACGCTATCCCTGCTTCTGACGAAGCGACAGCATCCTCTCCCTACGCTCAGATCAGCAGCAGTAAGATGGCAGTCGGCGGGAACGCCCATTTATAGCCCCTGTGACGCTGCAGAAAGCAAGCCAATCACTGCCATGCCCTTCTCTAAGATGGTGGGGACCAGGACCTATGTCATCACGCTGACCACACTCTGCGTGCACCTTCATTGGCTGAAAAATGTCGCTTTAAGCGTCATATGAAACGCGACTTTAGCGCGAAGATCGTGTACCGCATGGCCGATCCCACGCTGGGATCGGGTCGGGTTTCATAAAACCCGACTTTGCCAAAAGTTGGCGACTTATGAAAATGACCGATCCGTTTCGCTCAACCCTACTGATTAACAATCAATTTCACATGCTGTTGTGCAAATGGAATAGACAACAGATGGAAATTATTGGCAATTATCAAGACACCCTCAATAAAGGAGTGGTTCTGCAAGTGAGGACCACAGACCACATCTCAGTACCAATGATTTCTGGCTGATGTTTTGGTCACTTTTGAATGCTGGTTGTGCTTTCACACTTGTGGTAGCATGAGATGGACTATACAACCCACACAAGTGGCTCAGGTAGTGCAGCTCATGCAGGATGGCACATCATTGCGAGTTGTGGCAAGAAGAAGTTTGCTGTGTCTGTCAGCATAGTGTCCAGAGGCTGGAGGCACTACCAGGAGACAGGTCAGTACACCAGGAGACGTGGAGGAGGCCGTAGGAGGGCAACAACCCAGCAGCAGGACCGCTACCTCCGCCTTTGTGCAAGGAGGAACAGGAGGAGCATTGCCAGAGCCCTGCAAAATGACCTCCAGCAGGCCACAAATGTGCATGTGTCTGCACAAACGGTTAGAAACCGACTCCATGAGGATGGTCTGAGTGCCCAACGTCCACAGATGGGGGTTGTGCTCACAGCCCAACACCGTGCAGGATGCTTGGCATTTGCCACAAAACACCAGGATTGGCAAATTCGCCACTGGCACCCTGTGCTCTTCACAGATGAAAGCAGGTTCACACTGAGCACAAGTGAGTCTGGAAATGGCATGGAGAGCAATTTGCTGCCTACAACATCCTTCAGCATGACCGGTTTTGCAGTGGGTCAGTAATGGAGTGGGGTGGCATTTCTTTGGAGGGCCGCACTGCCCTCCATGTGCTCGCCAGAGGTAGCCTGACTGCCAATAGGTACCGAGATGAGATCCTCAGACCCCTTGTGAGACCATATACTGGTTCGGTTGGCCATGGGTTCCTCCTAATGCAGGACAATGCCAGATCTCATGTGGCTGGAGTGTGTCAACAGTTCCTGCAAGGTGAAGGCATTGTAGCTATGGACTGGCCCACCCGTTCCCCAGACCTGAATCCGTTTGAGCACATCTGGGACATCATGTCTTGGTCCATCCACCAACGTCACGTTGATCCTCAGACTGTGCAGGAATTGGCGAATGCTTTAGTCCAGGTCTGGGAGGAGATCCCTTAGGGGACCATCCACCTCATCAGAAGCATGCCCAGGCATTATACAGTAAGGAGGTCATACAGGCACGTGGAGGCCACACACAATTCTGAGCATCTTTTCCTTGTCATGAGGCATTTCCACTGAAGTTGGATCAGCCTTTAATTTGATTTTCCACTTTGATTTTGAGTGTCATTCCAAATCCAGACCTCCATGCCATATTCTGTTTGATTTACATTGATAATTGTTATGTTTTATTGTTCTGAATACATTCAACTATGCAATGAATAAAAATGTGCAACTGGAATATTAATTCAGAGATATCTAGGATGTGATATTTTAGTGTTCCCTTTATTTTTTTGAGCAGTGTATATAGGATAGTCCATGTCCATAGAAACCTGGAGACGTGACTATGAGGTATATGGACATTTTGTGGTTTTAATTGCACTGACATTTGTATGACACTGACACTGCCATTTGTAATCTGATAGGTTATTCTTTTACGAGGATATCATATATGTTTCTTCTTGGACTTTGTTAAGGTTTTGTTTCTGGTCAGATTGTTGAAAAATATGATATATAATCTATACCCCTTAGCCCATATTGTATTTATTTATATATGTTCATTACATATTATCTGATCACCTATAAAGGATGCCTGGCCAGTGAGAGTAGCAGTAGGGCTACATAGGAGCAGACCACGAGGAGTGGGGTCGCCATACTGTTTCAACTTACTGTGCCAATCTCCGCTGTCAGGAAGGGAAGTGTGAAGGGCAACGCTAGTTCATATTTTCCCTCATTTCTGCTCTTTTTTTATATAACTCTTTTTCTGTGTAATGTATGTGCATTTATGTCCTAATCTATTGGGTTTTTAAACTAACTAAAAGAGAGAATTGTTTGTTTTTTGTTATGGTTTACATGTATAAGGGCCCAATAGGTTGATTGCTCTGGTTGTTGATGGAGGAGGCTGTGTGGAGGCTCATATTGTATATAGGGGGCTGTGTGGTAGGTCATACTGTATATAGGAGGATTTTGTCATACTTAACTCAATATTAAGACATACAATTATTAATATTTTTTTTTTATATTAATATTGAGCAGAATTAGTTTCAGCCTATTGGTTTAGCCTCCACAATAGTCACAGTCGGTCATGTGGCTCCTTGTGAAAATGAATCTCCCACCCATGCACTATTATTAATAGCGCTATGTTATTTATAGTGCCGTACAAAATGGAAAAATGTGCGAGGTGCATTAAGCAATCTCTGATGTTTCCCGTGTACAGATATGACCAGGAGTAGGGTTGAGCGAAACGGGTCGTGCATTTTCATAAGTCGCCGACTTTTGGCAAAGTCGGCGTCTCATGAAACCCGACCTGATCCCTGTGCGGGGTCGGCCATGCGGTACGCGATCTTGGCGCCAAAGTCGCGTTTCGTATGACGTGTTTAACGCCATTTTTTCAGCCAATGAATGAGCGTGGGCAGAGTGATGACATAGGTCTTAGGGGAGTGAACGCCTATCGTCATGTTATCGCTTGTGCGCAGTAGGGATTTGGAATGTGCAATACGAAATTTCCTGTGCTGGGACGGAGAGAGAGAGAGAGAGAGAGAGAAAAAAAATTAAATTCCTTCATTGGGTTTCGTGTTTCGGCCGAAACCCGACTTTTCACGGTGGTCGGCCGATTTCACTCGACTCGACTTTTAAGACAGTCGGGTTTCACAAAACCCGACTCGACCCTAAAAAACTAAAGGTCGCTCAACCCTAACCAGGAGTACTTGTGTGTTACTCACATGACCTATCACATTATCTATGAGGGGATCATGTGATACATCAGGTACCTGGGAGGGGGTTCATGCCTTCTAAACTGCCCAAGGCCCTGGCTACTCTTAACCCAGCTCTGCA
This sequence comes from Ranitomeya variabilis, assembly GCF_051348905.1. Classification (NCBI taxonomy): domain Eukaryota; kingdom Metazoa; phylum Chordata; class Amphibia; order Anura; family Dendrobatidae; genus Ranitomeya; species Ranitomeya variabilis. The sequence continues at coordinate 1,022,998,733 of NC_135233.1, read as the reverse complement.
TTTTTGTAAGACCTGACCATACATGTGTATGGAGGGTATGGAGCAAAAATTGTAGATCCAAAAAACATTGATCAAACAATATCTAAACCGCATTCCCAGCATTATACCGCTATAAGATATTGTGGTTAATTATTTAGCCCTTCTTCAGTTTTATAGTTGCCTTATTATTGAGATTTTAGTACTTAAAATTAGATGATCTTTTTTTTCTGCTTCATTTGTATATGTACATTGCATTTTTCATCACTCTCAGATAACTACTAAAATCTATTTCTTTGGATGTTGTAACTAAGTCCGGAAGTATCATTTCAGGAAGGGAGAAGGAGATATTATGCGACTGTTTTTATTGCAAACCTAAAGTGTTAGTAATAAATCTTTTTTTCAATAAACTTAATTCAAGCAATATTTGCCAAATACCAATGAATCAGAGAGGGTTCAGGCGTACCGTGGGGGAGATTACCGGACAATTCCAATAACATGTTTAATATCAAAAAGCTTTCAGGACTCCGATGCAAGGAAGTTATGTGCCAACATTGTTTTACCCATCCTAGAAGAATACAGAGCCAGAATCAGGCTTCTGAAATACTCAAAATGGGTACACTGAAAGCAACTGGAAAATATTAATCTATATTCCAGAGAGATCAATGAAAAAAAGGCCAATTTACATACAATATGCGTTTTGCTATTTTTTTTACATTACTGTCAATGGGACATACCTATGGGCACTACTAATGGATCATAGTACTGGGGATGACAGGAGGAGGACAAAAAATGTCCCCTCCCATTGTTCACACTGCATTTGGTAATAATCAGGTATTAAATGCTTGGAAACAATGTTTTCTTTGACATCCATTGTTATGGTACTGCAATAATGTGTCTGCCAATCACCGCAGTTGAGCATGTATGATCAACTATAATGTACCTTTTTGGTATGTTGTAAGAAGGGGTTAATAAACTACAACAGGAAAAAATCTGACCCATATTTCCGCGTACACTTCTGTTTACAATTTCCAATAAAATTTCTATTATAAAATTATTAGTAAAGCAACAAACTATGAGCATAGTATCCTTCTAACAATAATTTTCCATGTTGCATCAAATAATATCATCACAATAACTGAACTGGCAAGACTTGTGAACGTCACAGAGTAAAATACTGTTATTTCTGGGAAGCACTGCGCGCCTCAGGCTTTCACTACCGAAAACATGGAAGCAGAAGATTTAATTACACACTTAAGAACGCAAATTATTTATCAGCAAGAGAACCACATGGACAATTAAATTATAAATAATATTACCCTCATTCAAATATTAATATAGCAGTATTAGAATAGTAAAAGGAAACACAAATTGTAAGATAGATAGTAACCAAAAAATACAGCAGCCTCCGTAAGCACTAACATGCATGCCGACATTGAATAAATGAAATCTGAACTGCAATACTGCCATATAGAATATACAATGCATTCTAATATAAAGTCTTAGCAGCCGGCATCTGTTCAAACTTGCTTTATTCTATTTGGAGGTGCTGGTCAGGTTTTTGTACTATACTATTGGAGGTGGTGACTGCCTCCATATTTGCCTGAGCTCCTCCCAGCATGTCTAAGAATATTTTAATTAGTGTTGGACTTGTAGGTGTCATGAGGGTATGACTTGGAGTTAGACGGTCACGTCAGGTAATAAATCGCTGTCCTCTTTAGAGATGGTGTGATTCATGTCCTATTTTAAAAGGATTTCCTTTACTTCAGTACTGAGGGGGTTAAGGATTCGTTCCATGTTGGCTGAGACCATACAGCCTGGTTGTTCTCAGCTGCAGCTACTTATCATTGACTCCCTCAATATACACTGGCTCTGGGCGTTTAGTCCTTGCCGGTGAAAGATTCGCCTTCCTGTGCTAAGTGCTAAAGCTGAGTACTTGGAGTGGAGTTGTAGTTGTAGTGATCTGTTGCTTGCTGTTGTACGTTAGAGTTTATCTCCTGGCCCTTATTCCTATTTAGTTTATTCCTCACTGTCCCTATCCTTCTCCCTATTATTGGTGAGTGTTTTTGTATGACAGTGGTTTTCTGTCATCCTTGTTTTGTCTTTGTGCTTGTTTACTTTACATTTCTGTCACATGCCTCATGGGGTGGTGGAGAGGACAGAAAACTGTTTAACAGGAGCATAGTAAGGTCAGAGACCCAGGCCTCTCTACATTCAAGAGTACCCCTGGGACAGGGATAGCTAGGTTCCCAGTTCCAAGGATAGTTTGAGGCCCCTCTCCCTTACTAAAGACTATCATAGTGTGACAGTAGAATTTTAGCCTGGGATAGGCATGTCTGATAAATATTAAGTTTTGGGTCCCATCAAAGAAAGGTTAGGTTGTCGTATCTGGTGGGCTCTCGTTAATTGGCAAATTTGTGTGCAAAGTACCTTCATTTTAAAAGTATATTGGTGCTACATTCTTTTGCTAATATATTATACAGCCATTGCAGCTTGCACTTGTTCACACTTAATTTATTCTTTTTGGAGGTGATGGTCAGGTTTATGTTTCTTGTAGATTGCTTGGTTGATTAAGGGTGTCTACAGTACAGAAGATTCACCACTCCTATTTTGGATACAGCTGTTCTCTTTCTCCTGCACTTCCCTGCACATAATCTGTAGGAATTAGAATCTAGATCCACAAGAAATCCACTCACTCATATCCATGAAAATCCCCTAAATGGAGTTATTCACTGTATTGTTCCCCAGGAAATTACATTTGCCCCCTGATATTACACTTATGGCATCATCTACCACTATGGAGACATGTATAATTTTTCCTGTGTGCCATTGCTTCCCATTTTTAAGGTTAAATCCAGAGGCGTAGCTAGGGTTTTGGTTCGGGGGGGGGGGGGGTCGAAGCTTCTGAGTGGACCCTTAACCAGGTAACCTTGATTACAGCTGGGTGATGCGCCCTAAAAGTGGAGGAGAACCTCAGCAGATGACCTCGCTTACTGAAGATAATCTCTATACAAAGACCAACAAGGATATTACCGCCATATGGTCAGTGGTAGATACCAGTCCTACAGAACATATAAGTGATCACTGCACAGTTACAGATAATGACTTACCGCTGACGTTCTTTATGATGGAATCGTTCATGTTTCCCATCTGGCCCAGAACGACATGACAACAGCCAGGACTCAGCTGCAGAGAAAACAACAATGACACATTTCACTTCTTGCATTCCAGCCCCATCATCATCTATTCCCAACCTGCACAAAATCCTCATCCTGATGATTCCACAATACTGAACCGCTGCTGCCGTATGTGTCCCTATTACGGCTCCTGATACCCCAATACTGAGCTGCTGCTGCCGTATGTGACCCTATTACTCCACCTGATACCCCAATACTGAGCCGCTGCTGCCATGTGTCCCTATTACTGCACCTGATACCCCAATACTGAGCCGCTGCTGCCGTATGTGTCCCTATTGCTGCACCTGATACCCCAATACTGAGCTGCTGCTGCCGTAAGTGTCCCTATTACTGCCCCTTCTGTGTGGTTCTGTGTACACTCTAAATTCTAAAGCACCCCTCTATAATATACAGGTCCTTCTCAAAAAATTAGCATATAGTGTTAAATTTCATTATTTACCATAATGTAATGATTACAATTAAACTTTCATATATTATAGATTCATTATCCACCAACTGAAATTTGTCAGGTCTTTTATTGTTTTAATACTGATGATTTTGGCATACAACTCCTGATAACCCAAAAAACCTGTCTCAATAAATTAGCATATTTCACCCGTCCAATCAAATAAAAGTGTTTTTTAATAACAAACAAAAAAACCATCACCTGTAGTAATGCTGGGCACAAATGCCCTAGAAAACAGTGCCCATATTTTGTCCCCTAGAAAGTAATATTGCCCTGTGTGCTCTTTGATAATCACAGTAACCTGAGTTCCCCTTTAACAATAAGTGCCCACTTTACTTTTAATAATGTCCCGAGTCTGCCCCCTGTACAGCTCCCCTATACACAGTATGATGCTCTCTTATACACAGTATACTGACCCCTTAGTAGCCTCCAAACTGTTTGATGGCTCCAACACTGTAATCCCCACACTGTATGATGCCCCTCTAGATAGCCTCTTTATAGTATAATGCACCAGATAGTCCTCAATGTAGTATAATGTACCAGCTAGTCCTCAATATAGTATAATGTACCAGAGTCCTCAATATAGTATAATGTACCAGATACAGTTAGGTCCATATATATTTGGACAGACACAACATTTTTGTAATTTTGGTTATAGACATTACCACAATGAATTTTATACAAAACCATTCAGATGCAGTTGAAGTTCAGACTTTCAGCTTTCATTTGAGGTATCCGCATTAAAATTGGATGAAAGGTTTAGGAGTTTCAGCTCCTTAACATATGCCACCCTGTTTTTAAAGGGACCAAAAGTAATTGGACAATTGACTCCAAGGCTATTTCATGGACAGGTGTGGGCAATCCCTTTGTTATGACATTCTCAATTAAGCAGATAAAAGGCCTGGAGATGATTTGAGGTGTGGTGCTTGCATTTGGAAGGTTTTGCTGTGAAGTAAACATGCGGTCAAAGGAGCTCTCCATGCAGGTGAAACAAGCCATCCTTAAGCTGCGAAAACAGAAAAAACCCATCCGAGAAATTGCTACAATATAAGGAGTGGCATTATCTACAGTTTGGTACATCCTGAGAAAGAAATAAAGCACTGGTGATCTCATCAATGCAAAAAGACCTGGGTGCCCAAGGAAGACAACAGTGGTGGATGATCGCAGAATAATCTCCATGGTGAAGAGAAACCTCTTCACAACAGCCAACCAAGTGACCAACACTCTCCAGGAGGTCGGCGTATCAATATCCACATCTACTATAAAGAGAAGACTGCATGAAAGTAACTACAGAGGGTTGACTGCACGGTGCAAGTCACTCATAAGCATCAAGAATAAAATGGCTAGACTGGACTGTGCTAAAAAACATCTAAAAAAGCCAGCACAGTTCTGGAAGAACATTCTTTGGACAGATGAAACCATGATCAACCTCTACCAGAATGATGGAAAGAGAAATGTAAGGCGAAGGCGTGGTACAGCTCATGATCCAAAGCATACCACATCATCTGTAAAACACGGCGGAGGCAGTGTGATGGCTTGGGCATGCATGGCTGCCAGTGGCACTGGGTCACTAGTGTTTATTGATGATGTGACACAGGACAGAAGCAGCCAAATTAATTCTGAAGTATTCAGAGCCATTCTGTGTGCTCAGATCCAGCCAAATGCAGCAAAACTGATTGGTCGTTGTTTCATACTACGGATGGACAATGACCCAAAACATAAAGCCAAAGCAACCCAGGAGTTTATTAAAGCAAAGAAGTGGAATGTTCTTGAATGGCCAAGTCAGTCACCTGATCTCAACCCAATTGAGCATGCGTTTCACTTGTTAAAGACTAAACTTCAGACAGAAAGGCCCACAAACAAACAGCAACTGAAAACCACCGCAGTGAAGGCCTGGCAGAGCATCAAAAAGGAGGAAACACAGCGTCTGGTGATGTCCATGAGTTCTAGACATCAGGCAGTCATTGCCAACAAAGGGTTTTCAACCAAGTACTAAAAATGAACATTTTATTTAAAATTATTGAATCTGTCCAATTACTTCTGGTCCCTTTAAAAACAGGGTGGCACATGTTAAGGAGCTGAAACTCCTAAACCCTTCATCCAATTTTAATGTGGATACCCTCAAATGAAAGCTGAAAGTCTGAACTTCAACTGCATCTGAATTGTTTTGTTTAAAATTCATTGTGGTAATGTCTATGACCAAAATTAGAAAAATGATGTCTCTGTCCAAATATATATGGACCTAACTGTAGTCCTCAATATAGTATAATGCACTCCCCATAGGCCTACTCTATATTATATAATGCACTCCCCGCACTCCCCATAGACAGACCCTTAAGTATAAGGTAGCCCCCCGCAGGCAGACCCTGTAGTATAAAGCAGCACCCCTATAGGCAGACCCTGTAGTATACGACAGCACCCCTATAGGCAGACCACATAGTATTAGGCAGACCCCCCCATAGGCAGACCCAGTATTATTAGGCAGACCTCCCCCCATAGGCAGACAATGTAGCATTAGGCAAACCCCCCATATGCAGACCCTGTAGTATTAGGCAGACCCCCCATAGGCAGACCCCCCATAGGAAAGACCCTGTAGTATTAGGCACACCCCCATAGGCAGACCAGGTAGTATTAGGCAGGCCCCCCCATATGCAGACCCTATAGCATTAGGCAGACCCCCCATAGGCAGACTCTGCAGTATTAGGCAGACCCCCATAGGCAGACCAGGTAGTATTAGACAGACCCCCCATTGGCAGACCCTGTAGCATTAAGAAGACCCCCCATAGGCAGACCCTGTAGCATTTGGCAGACCCCCCATAGGCAGACCCTGTATTATAAGGCAGCACCCCTTAAAAAATAAATAAATACTCACCTCTCTTCTTCCTGGTTCCTGCGCTGCTCTGCTGACAGCGGGCGCCGGGCAGTGACGTCATAGCGCCCCCTGTCAGCGTCACCGACGTCAAACGCTGATGGGGATGATGGGGGAAGGAGCGCAGCGCTCCTTCCCTCATCATTGCGGTCAGCTGTATCGGCTAAATGCCAGTACAGCTGACCCTGTGGTGACAGGCGGGGGGCCCACTACTGGCACCAGGCCCCCCCTGCCTGCTCAGGGGCCCCTTAGCGGCCGGCAGCACAGCAGGGAGATCGAGTTAGAGTAGCGTAGCTACGGGTGGGCCCCCTCTGAGCACCGGGCCCGGGGCGTCGCCCCCTGTGCCCCCCCCCCCCAGTAGCTGCGCTACTGGTTAATCCCCTTGGTGACCAGAAATATTTAAATAGTACCACAAATCAGATAGAAAGTGTGACCAGCAAGGTAGAACTGTAGTTAAATTATAAAAAATAACTTTTAATATGCTCCATTAAAAAAGACATCAGGCCTATAAACACCAAAATATGTATACCACAACACAAAAACACATAATACACATAATGTCAAAACGCCCCTGCAGAGCGCTATAAAACTCTTAGCCTGGTGAAGTTTATCTTTATCTTTATCTTTATCCCTCCACCATACAAAACAGCATCAGGCTTTATTTGCTACTTACACTACAGTCTGCATATATCAATTTCAGATTTCAGCAGAGAGCAAAACAAAAAGCCACAATATACGAGTATTTAAAGAACAATCTCACCCGAGATATGAACTCCTTCCTTCACGGCGTGAGATGAGCCAGTACGAGATGCCAATGTTCATGGCGCTCCTCTATTTGTGATGTGCGTTGGACAGCACACATTATCTTTATTTTTGAAGTGGCTTCTCCCCTGATGATTCAGCCACGGGAAACGCGTCGGGAGATGTACTAAGGAGGGAGGATATGCAGTCCGGGTGCTTTTCAAATGAATGGGATTTCGAGTGGTCATGAAAAAGGCCTTCCCCATGGACATTGGCATCTCATACCGGCTCATCTCACGCCGTGAAGGAAGGAGTTCATATCTCGGGTGAGATTGTTCTTTAAATATATTGTGGCTTTTTGTTTTGCTCTCTGCTGAAATCTGAAATTGATATATGCAGACTGTAGGGTAAGTAGCAAATAAAGCCTGATGCTGTTTTGTATGGTGGAGGGCTTTTCAAGCTGAGATAAACCTCACCAGGCTAAGAGTTTTATAGCGCTCTGCAGGGGCGTTTTGACATTATGTGTATTATGTGTTTTTGTCTTGTGGTATATATATTTTGGTCCATGGGAAAAAGAGGAAGTATGACGGCACCAGGAAAGATGGTTTATGATGGTAATTAAAGTGGGCAACTTGCTGCAATAGTCAGAGTCTCTTATGGCAAACGGACCAGCCGTGGAATACTATCGCTCTGTGGTGCTCTACAAAGCAGTAATTCGTATTTGAACATCCAGAGAAAACAGAAAAGGCGGCACTCACCCAAGCGATATGTAAAAGATCCTTTATTCATCCATATATCGGAGTAAGGACATGCCTTTCGGGCTACAGGTAAAACGAGAGGGTGCAGGGAGTAAGCATCCTGGTATCCTGGACCCGTTGAAGTGCAACGTGCGCGAAATGGCCATCGTCCGGCTCACTCCACGCACCCTCTCGTTTTACCTGTAGCCCGAAAGGCATGTCCTTACTCCGATATGTGGATGAATAAAGGATCTTTTGCATATCGCTTGGGTGAGTGCCAGCTTTTCTGTTTTCTCTGGATGTTCAAATATATATTTTGGTGTTTATAGGCCTGATGGCTTTTTTAATGGAGCATATTAAAAGTTATTTTTTATAATTTAACTACAGTTCTACCTTGCTGGTCACCCTTGGTGACCAGGCCAAATTTTTCAAATCTAACACCTGCCACTTTATTTAGCAATATTTCTGAAATCTGTCTTCATATCCCAATGATTTTAAGACTGATTTTATATTTTATGATAATGGTAAATTTAGGTTGACACATTTTGCGTTTATTTATAAAAAAAAATCAGAAATTTGACAAAAATTTCAAAAAATTTGCAATTTTTAAACTTTGAGTGATTCCTTCAATCCAGATAATTATCACACACAAAATAGTTAAGATATCACTCCAGCGTATTTGTGTATTGCATGAATGAATGTATGAATGTCTCATACTTACCTGACGCCACCTTCATTGTTTTCTAGTGTCGCTCCTGTCGGTCTCCTACAAAAAGTGCCCTGTTGGCAGCTATAGTGTTTCATGGAACTGCTGGGATGCCATTTTTCAATACAAGTCTATGAGAGCCTCGTTCTGGCCCTCATGTGTAAGGTACCAGAGGGCGAAAGCCATGGTCGAGCTGCTGCTTCATAACGTTCTGGCACTTTACAGGAAAATGGTGTCCCAGTCCCTGTGTGCTGTCTTGTGAAGGGTGCATTACATTTACATGTGCTCGTAAGCCACAGGCCTCCACTGTCTTCAATTTTCCATATTCAGACACAGCCGCACAGAACTCAGGAGTCACCTGGTTTATTTCAATGCATAAAAGTTTACCGGACAGTTTAAGTATATCAGATTGTATCAAGCAGTTTTGGGCACAACACTCTCCTTTTCTTGTTTCCCACTTTACTTTCCGTTCTTCCTGAACTATCTCTATATCCACTGATCTTGTCAGCCCCAGGGATTTCCCTTTCAGTTCCACAGTATATCTGAGATCTGTTACCTTTCCCTCATGCAGTTCCACGTCCATCTTCCTCTTTATGGAAGGGATTAAGGTGCTCTCCATAGCACCTGTATCGAGCCATAGACTCCAGACATTGCAGGAATGTCAGCAGGGAGTCTTGTAAGACCTCATACTGCCGAGAACACTTTGCACTTGCTTCTGCTATCAGCCTACTGCACCTTGAACTTCACCTCGTCACTTAGTAAAAAATTCCCCTCTACAAACAGGAAGCCTCCTTTTTTCTGGACCTAACCCCACACACTGTGGGCTATTACCAAACACTAAAGTACATCTTGCCTTAATGTACCTACAGTCACTATCTATCTCTAACCTAAGTACTAAACTGCGTGTTACCCTATACTTACGCTATACTAGAGCTTGAGAGTATGTTACTCACACGGGAACACAAGAGTCACTGTCCCACCCTTGCACATAGACTTGCATTGAGAGCTTGTGATGTAGCTTCTGACTTGAGTTAATAACTCTGGAAAGCTTCAAGAATGTTTTTTCGTAACATATTGTACCTCATGATAGTGATAACATTTCTTCGGTATGATTTGCGTTTATTTGTGAAAAAAATGGAAATTTGTAGAAAATGTTGAAAATTTTGCAATTTTCCAACTTTGAATTTTCATGCCCATAAATCAATGAGATATGTTATACAAAATAGTTAATAAATAACATTTTTCACATGTCTACTTTACATCAGCACAATTTTGGAACCAAATTTTTTTTTTGCTAGGAAGTGCTAAGGGTTAAAAGTTGACCAGCGATTTTTCATTTTTCCAGCAAAATTTACAAAACCATTTTTTTTTAGGGATCACATCACATTTGAAGTCACTTTGAGGGGTCGATATGACAGAAATACCCAAAAGTGACCCCATGCTAAAAACTGCACCCCTCAAGGTGCTCAAAACTACCTTCAAGAAGTTTATTAACCCTTTAGGTGCTTCACGGAAAAAAAAAATTTAAATAACATTTAACTTTATTTCAGAAAAAAATGGATCCAGATCCAATTTTTTTTTATTTTGACAAGGGTAACAGGAAAAAAATGGACCACAAAATTTGTTGTGCAATTTCTCCTGAGCATGCTGATTACCTATATGAGGGAGAAAACCACTGTTTGGAAACACTGCAGACCTTGGAAGGGATAGAGCGCCATTTGTCTATTTGAAAGCAAAATTTGCTGGAACAATTGGCAGATGCCATGTTGCATTTTGAGAGCTCCTGATGTGCCTAAACAATGAAAATCCTCCACAAAAGACACCATTTTGGAAACTAGACCCCTCAGTGAAGGGATCTAGATGTGTGGTGAGCACATTGAACCCTCAGCTGCTTCACAGAAGTTTATAACGTTGAGCTATATAAATAAAAGAAATCAAATTTTAGCCACAAATACAGCTCTGGCAAAAATTGAGAGACCACTGAAAAATGTTCAGTTTGTCTGATTTTTCTCTTTATAGGTATATTTTTTTAGTAAAATGTAAATTGTTCTTTTATTCTATAAACTTCTGACAACATCTCCGAATTTCCAAGCAATAAATTTAGTATTTTTTTTTACGAAGAAAAATGGTCAAAATTAAAAAAGGCAGTGCTTTCAGACCTCAAATAATGCAAAGAAAACAAGTTCATAATCATTTAGAAACAACAATGCTAATGTTTCAACTCAGGAAGAGTTCAGAAATCAATAATTTGTGGAATGACCATGATTTTTAATCACAGCTTTCATGCGTCTTGTCATGCTTTCCACCAGTCTTTCAGACTGCTTCTGGCACAAAAATTTAAGCAGTTCTTCTTTGTTTGATGGCTTGTGACTATCCATCATCCTCTTGATTACATTCCAGAGGTTTCCAATGGGGTTCAGGTCTGGAGATTGGGCTGCCCATGACAGGGTTTTGATGTGGGGATCTCTTAATTTTTTGCCAGGGCTGTATGTTTTTAGCACAAAGTATTGGATTTTCATAAGGGTAACAAATACAATTTGTTGTGCAATTTCTCCTGAGCACGCTGATACCCAATATGAGGGAGAAAACTACTGTTTTGCGCACGGCAGGGCTCAGAAGGAACGGAGCGTCATTTGACTTTTTGAATGTACAATTTCCTGTAATCATTAGCGGATATCATATCCCATTTATAGAGCCCCTGATGTGCCTAAACAGTGGAAACCATCCACAAGTGACCACATTTTGGAAGCTAGACCCCTTAAGGAATGTATTTTGATGTGTGGTGAGCAACTTGAGCCCCCAGGTGCTCCACAGAAGTTGATATTGTTGAGCCGTGAAAATAATAAAATCACATTTTCCTCGCAAAAATTATATTTTAGCCCCAAATTTTGCATTTTCATAAGGGTAACAGGAGAAATTGCACCATACAATTTGTAGTGCAATTTCTCCTGAGTACGCCGATATCCCATATGAGTGAGAAAACTACTGTTTGGGTGCAGGGCAGGGCTCAGAAGCAAAGGAGTGTCATTTGACTTTTTGAATGTAACATTTCCTGGATCGTTTTTGATTGCAGCATTTAGGGGGTTAAAGTGCCGGATGTCAGCTGTCAGAATCAGCTAACACTCTGCAGAGATCGCTCATGCACAGCCCGTTTGCCCAGGTGATCACGGTGTCATAATAATACTTCCCTGGTCAGATATGCCCAGGACACAACAAATGTCAGAAAGGGGTTAAAGCGCCAGTTCACCGCTGAGAAAAACATGCTGGAGTGGTGCTTTAATAAATAACATTTCTCTCATGTCTGCTTTACATCAGCACCATCTGTAAAATCTTCTTTTATTTTGTTAGGATGTTAGAAGCTTTAAAATTTTAGCAGTAAGTTTTCATTTTTTCACAGAAACTTACAAATCTTATTGTTTTAGGGACCTATTCAGTTTTTAAGTTACTTTGTGAGACCTAAAGATTGATTCAGTCCTAGGTCCCGTCTCTATACACCGCTCCTATTGGACAAACCATCCACACATTTGGTTTCAATTAATCCACAATCAATTATATACATATTCTCCCTTCCATTCATAGAACCTGTCAGTTTCTTAATCTGTTGACAATCAACTTTTTGGTCTCTTGATGTTTGATTCTTCTCAAATCTTTGGCAGTTAATGTTCGTCTTTTTATTCTATACACATTTTTGAGACCCTTTTTGCTACTTACAACAAAACTTGTGATGGTTCTGTGATTGCACCCCAATATCTTACCAGTTTCAAGAGTGCTGCATCCCTCTGTAAAACATTAACATTTTTTTACTTTTCAGAAACAGTTAAGTTCTTTTTTTCCCGTTTTCCATAGGAAAACAAGCTGTTCAATAATCCTGCACACTTTGATTAAGCATTCAAGTTTATACAGCTCAGAGTTGGAAAATCTGCATAAAAAAGATGATCTGTTCAAACTACTCACTGCCTAATAATTGTGCACATGGTGTATAAGGAGGACTTAGCTCGACTTAAGGGGGTGCCAAAAGAATCATTAAGGTTATTAAGGGAATGGCTGAAGTGCAATACCAAGACAGGTTATGAAACTTGGGATTATTCAGTTAGAAAAATTAGGGGAGATCTTATTACAATATACAAATATATGCAAGGGCTGTACAGGGATCCTTCTGATGATCTTTTTACACCTTGGCCTGCAACAGCGACATAGAGGCATGCTCTACTTCTAAAGGAAAGAAGATTCAATCAGATTCATCATAGATGGTGATTTTTTACTGTAAGAGCAGTGTGTTTATGGAACTCTCTGCCACGTGATTTTGTAGCGGTTGATTCAATAAAAAAAAGTTCAATGATGCTTGGATGCTATTCTTGAAAAATCTAATCAGAGTCTGACGCGAGAGAAATTAGCATAATCGTACCAATTTTTCTCAGATGAACGAAAAACAGCCGTGTAACTGTAACACCCCAGGTAACCGGTTGTTACAGTGGTATTACCTTCCTCACGGGGAGGGTGATGCCATGCCTGGAAGTGAGGAAGGATCCGTTTAACAGATAACACATACATGCAACATGTTCTGACTCCAGGCTGGAAGGGGGAGCTCTGATCCAGTTTGTGGGTGGCTCCTTTATATATATTCAGGCTGGTGGAGGAGTGAGATAGTCTGTCAGAGAGTGAGTCAGGAAGAAAGCTGGAGCCGTGCAGACGTGAGGTGCTGCAGCTCCTGTGAGGAAGCTGGGGCCGTGTAGACCTGTGGTTCTTCAACCCCTGGGAAAGGAAAGAGAAAAACAGAACAGTCTGTAGGGAGTGTGAAAGAGGAAGGAGCAAAGGAGAAGTGAAAAGCTGGAGGGGAGCTGCGACTGAGCTCCCTCCACACTGAAGCGCAGAAAACCGGTGGCCGGAACACCAAGGTTGTGGGGGTAACTGTATGCCCCACAGCAGAAGCCGGAGGACAGAAGATTGCAAGTCACCTGTCCACCATTAACACCCGAAGGCACAGTAACACATAGACCCCAGAGTCATCACGAGAGACACCTGTAAAAAGGCTCGAGTTACCTGCCATGCAAGTAGTGTCCTACCTAAAAGGGACAGAGAGAGAAAGTGAGGACCTTGCGTGAGGCCTATGGCAGCAAGTGACTACAACACAGTCACGAAGGCTTCCAACCCCACCTGGTTAGGGGGATTCCTGAATCACTTCCAAGCTCGCCAGACCATACCAGCACCTATGATCTGTACCCTGGACTGTGGCTGCCTTACACCAGTAAAAAGGTAAAGAGACTGCAACCTTGTGTCCTCTGATTAATTCTACACCATCCACCATCTGTCCCTACTACACTGGGAGCCCTGGGGACCAGCTTCACCTGTGGGAAGCCATACCATTCCTGCTGCAGTACCATAACCCCAGTGGACCCCTTTAAGCAGTGTCGGTTAACCCTGATCGAATACCACAGGTAGCGTCACGAACAAACTTTATTCTTTATTCAACAACCCCTTTAAAGTCCTTCCCTTTTACTGAACGCCCAGGGCCACGGACTGGGTCGCTGCCACCGTGACCACCCCTTAATGATGACCGGACCCGGTACCGAGTGCCCCTAGGCCCAGGCAGGCGCTCCATAACCACAGCCTAAAAGGGACTTCATCTCACGCATAAACACCAGAGTGAACCAATAAATCGGAATAGAAGTCATATGCGTAAGAAGAGAATCAGAGCAGTGATGGAGAGCAAGGAAGACAGCAATGGATGAGTATATTAATGCATATACAATGCATTACATACATAGTTACGGTTTAGGAAATAAAAAATGTTGTGGGAGTGCTTCATTAATAAATACCTGTCATCAAGATTTGATTTCCAATCTAAGGATATATACTGTGTGTACATGTGCTTTAATGCTAATCAAATCCTTATCTGTTTTGTAGACATCTATTTTGCTGTTTTACAAAAATCCATAGTTGAAATTGTATTCTAATGATTGCAAGTGCAATGGACGGGCTCTGCACTTAAAGCTCTACATCTTCTCTGACTATTCCCCACCCACTGCCTGCCTCCTGTCACTCATGTTTCAGTGACCTATTTGTCAGAGACAGAGGGAAGCCATGGGCAGGGAATAGGGAGAGAGGTAGGAGAGTTGTAAGTGCAGCACCCACCCACTGCACCACGTGCTACTCATTAGAATACAATTTCAACTATAGATCTCACTAAAACAGCAAAATGGATTTTTACAAGGAAGGTAAGGATTTAATAAGCATTAAAACACCTTTACATGCATGCCCTTAATTTGGGGTAGAAAACCCCGATGACACGTTCTCTTCAATAGGCTGAAGAGTTGCTCTTTTTAGCTTCACGTAGCACTTGGTAATTGATAGAGGCTATGAATAAGATACTGCCTTGTGTTATATCAAACTTTCTCTAATATGGTGTTTGTGAAAAGTAATAACCGGAGCAGAGCCGTCCCTCTCCCCACGGCGTGGGCGGAGGCCAGCATGACGATGGTTTGGAGGGCAAAGGGGATATTCAAAAAAGGGCTGGATTTTAGTGGGGCCGTATATAGGGATGGGTTGGGGGTGGGGCCCCGTCAGTTCCTGCAATCTGGGGTCAAGATTGGTCCCATCCTCCCGCCTTTTTATTTGGCTGGCTGTAGAGTTCAGCTGGTTGTGTTTTTTCCTGGGTCATGGTGGCTGAGGCGGTTGGGGGGAGTCCTTGAAGTTGGTTGTAAATTGGTATGGGGGATCCATTGGCATATGGTTTCCTCTTTTTGGAGTTTAACATGGTTTGGATCTGGTGAAACGTGGAGGGGAGTTTCGGCAAGGTGCTCGGTTCCCCAGGAAATTCTAGTGAACAGTGGAACCCTTGTGGGTATGGTGCTCCCAAGCCAGTGGGGTAACGGGTGTTGTTTGTTTAAATAAAGGCTGCTGTGGCCATAAAGTTTCAAAGAAATTGGTGTCCCTGTTCTTTTTGGGGTATTACTTAAGGGGTGGTTGTTATAGAGGGGAGGAAGGAGAATGACTTAGGTTTATCCCCAAAGGACCTTGACAATACCAGGGTCATGGATTTTCTTAAACAGATATCACCTTTAAATACATCAGTCAATATACTATATTGGACCCGGTTAGCACAAGGTATCATGGTACGTCTTTTATGCAACAAACTAATAATTAAAACATTTTAAATCATTATTTTTGCCATTTCTAATGGTGCAGCGTAATATAATTATACACCACAGTTTACAGCCCAAGGCATTTTTTCTGCATTTTTACGGCCATTACATTACGAGATAAATTGAATGTCAACTTTGTAGCCTAATAGTGCAATTCTTCTTGTTAAAAATAATGAGGGAAACAACTTGAGGAAATGCATTCAGATCTGTTAAATGAAATATTTGTTACGGATATAAATATGGGTTCTTTGCAGAAGCAAAATTATTTTCTATTTTTCCTTCCAGGACAAGATTACTACACTCTATATAGACACTGCTGGACGGATATAGAGGATATAGAGTTCCTCTAAATGTAGATCTGTTCTGTTATCACCTTCAGTCAACCATGTACAACCAAGGTTTGGGAACACTTCTATTTATCCATGGATAGAAAGAGACATCCGGTTTAGCAAGTTTTGAGAGAAGGCCAGCATATTTATCACAATAACAACCGGCCAATTTTAAAAAGACAGAGAGTAAAGACAGATAAATGATGTCAATTTTCATGCATCGAGCAGTGCCGTAAGTGAGGTGACTGTGGTTCATTAGCTATCAACTTCGGTGACCTTTCTCACATCAGTGCTACACACTGCAGGAAAGTAATCATGCTCCTGTCTCAGTGTGTTCCAGCGGGCGTGGAGAGCGGTCGCATCCCTGATGTTCCGCTCTACAAATCATCCGGATCGTTGTGGGACATGGCCATTAATGGATTATTGCTGGTCAGGTGAGGAATATGGTGTTTTATTATTTTTTTGTCTTTTACAGTGGGACATGGCCATTAATGGATTATCATCGGACAGGCGAGGAATATGGTGTATTATTATTATTTTTCTTTTTACAGTGGGACATGAGCATCAATTGATTATTGTTGGACAAGTGAGGAATATGGTATTTTGTTATTTTTTGTCTCTTTCAGTGGGACATGAGCATTGATGGATTATCGGCAGAAAGATAAGTATAGCTTTGCTTTTTTTTTGTAAATATATGGGTAAAAGAGGGTGTGAAGTTTCTATTTAAAGTAAAGGAGTTTGTGTCTTTTTTTCAATTAAAGGACTTTATTCTGGCTGTGTATTTTTTACAATATGACTATGGGGTTAGTACTGGGGCATCTTATCGACGCCTCTCCATTACTAACCTGTGGGCTTGATGTTAACTGACATTACAAAGCTGACATCAACCCCACAAATATTATCCCACTTTCCACAACTCCAGAACAAGTGGGAAGAGCCGGGCAAAGCACCAGAAGTGATGCAAACCAATAGATACACCTTTTCTGGGGTGGCTGCAGGCTGCTATTTTTATGCTGGGGGAGGTCAATATCTTTGGCCCCTTACCAGCTGTCTGCTTTAGATTAGCTGGTTGTCAAAAATGAGGGGGATCCAACAACTTTTTTTTTTTAATTATTTATTTAAATAATTAAAAGCTCAAGCTGTCACTTGATCCTTTTTATTTCCCAAATTGCTTGAAACCTGTGGCCTGCTAATAATGTGGAACATCATTTTTAAGCAGTTTTCCTTTAATTAGAATCACCTGGAAAACTAATTATCCCATGTGTTTAAGATTGATTTCAGTGATCCATTGATCCCTGAGACACAATACCATCCACTAGTTTATTTGAAAAACAAAACAATTAAATCTTTATCACACTTAAATCCAATTTGCATAATAATTTGGAACACAGTGTATTTAGATGCACTAAAGAGCCCCAATGGACTTTATAAATGTCCAGCTAATATACCAGCCAAATTATATGTGTTGGGGGAGAATGATCGTTAATACAATTTTTCTGTCCTGGTAGAGCAGCACACCCCGTTTATATAAAGCAATGTGCTGCCAGAAACCACGATTTTTATGCTGGCATATGATTTTGTCGAACTAGAGTTAAAAGACATGAGATAAATACATATCTTGAATTGGTCGCTTTGAAATGGTATTAAATGTATTTCTGTGATTTTAAATACAATTTTAGTTTTAAAAAATCCTTTCTATAGTAACATAGTAACATAGTAAAATAGTTAGTAAGGCCGAAAAAAGACATTTGTCCATCCAGTTCAGCCTATATTCCATTATAATAAATCCCCAGATCTACGTCCTTCTACAGAACCTAATAATTGTATGATACAATATTGTTCTGCTCCAGGAAGACATCCAGGCCTCTCTTGAACCCCTCGACTGAGTTCGCCATCACCACCTCCTCAGGCAAGCAATTCCAGATTCTCACTGCCCTAACAGTAAAGAATCCTCTTCTATGTTGGTGGAAAAACCTTCTCTCCTCCAGACGCAAAGAATGCCCCCTTGTGCCCGTCACCTTCCTTGGTATAAATAGATCCTCAGCGAGATATTTGTATTGTCCCCTTATATACTTATACATGGTTATTAGATCGCCCCTCAGTCGTCTTTTTTCTAGACTAAATAATCCTAATTTCGCTAATCTATCTGGGTATTGTAGTTCTCCCATCCCCTTTATTAACTTTGTTGCCCTCCTTTGTACTCTCTCTAGTTCCATTATATCCTTCCTGAACACCGGTGCCCAATATATAGCTACTGTAAATCCAGAGTTACATGTTCACCGCCACTGGCACAGTAAATCTTCATATATTTGTTTTGGAGACTTCGTAGTAAAAAGCCACAGCTGTGTATTCAAGATTAGAAATAATAGTGTCCTGCCTGATACAACAAGGTCAAAATGTTTTTTCTTTTTTTCATTTAGTATTTTTTAGCGTTTCAGTCACTATAATTTAGTATAGGCACTGCAGAAATGCACCGTAATACATTACTGGAGTATCTTACTGACGCTGGAAGATGCTCATTAGTGATGAGTGAGTGTGCTCGTTACTCGAGATTCCCAAGCACGCTCGGGTGTTCTCCAATTATTTTGGGCGTGCTCGTAGATTATGTTTTAGTCATGATTTGCCGCTGCTAGACAGCCTGAATATATGTGGGGATTCCCTAATAAACAGGCAATCCCTGCATGTGTTCAGGTTCCCTAACAGCCGCAAATCATGCAGCTGCGGGGACACAAACATAATCTACGAGCACACCAAAGATACTCGGAGAACACCCAAGCATGCTCGGAAAACTCGAGTAACGAGCACACTCGCTCATCACTAATGCTCATGCCTCTTCATGAATTTTGCACATCTTGCGCCAGCATACTTTAGATCAAAACTAGTGTTCAAAATACCAATCTTAATGAATTTCCTCTATAATACATTCTTTTGAAAACAAAACCCCTCTCTTGTAATGTTCAGTGGACTTAGAGGAGGATTAGTGATGAGCGTAGGTGCTCGGATAATGTCTTATCTGAGCATGCTCAGGTGTTATCCGAGCATATGGGAGTGCTCATATATTATGTTCAACTCCCTGCGGCTGCAAGATTTGTGGCTGTTAGACATTCCCAACACATGCCAGCTCTCTTCTCTTCTTTCTGTTTTCCATGCTTAGTGTGGTACACAGACACACAATGAAAAGACTGATTCAACTTCTCCCCTTTTTATCTGATTTCAGGTGTGATTTTCATCTTGCTCACACCTTTTACTTGCCACAGGTGAGTTTGAATGAGCATCACATGCTTGAAACAAAGTTGTTTACCCACAATTTTGAAAGGTGCCAATAATTTTGTCCAGACCATTTTGGGGGTTTTGTGAATTTATATCCAATTTTTTTGTGCTGTTACAATACACACAAAGGAAATAAACATGTGTATAACAAAACATGTGCAATAATATACTGGGAAGAATATTTCATTTTCTGGAACAATTTCAAGGGTGCTAATACTTGCCGCCATGACTATATGTATCTTATCCTTCGGTACATCCCCAAACAGCCTCCATAGCTGCATTCACAATTTTACTACAAGCTCGAGTATGCACATTCAGCTGACATATATTGTGGCGCAGAGACCTGTCGAGTTTTTCACTACAATACATGCTACTGGCCAATCAGAGGCCAGCAGCTGAAGTCAGCGTGAAAGTCACTGGCGGCACATGGCAGTGACGTTATGCGCTGCCCATTGCTTGCATCCTGAAGTCAGCTGCCAGTTGTAAAAGAGGCCCCCATGCGCAATGGGAGCAGGAGAAAGTGAGTAAAAGTGTATTTTTTTAATATATATATATGTTGGAGAAGCACTGCAGAACAGGGACATTATTACTGGAAGAAGTGTAGGATGGGCATGTTATACCAGGATGGGGGCATATATTACTGGAAGGGGCTCAGGATAGGGCACATTGTACCAGGATGGGGGACATATTTTATTAGAAGGGGTACATGATGGGGCACATTATACCAGGATGGCGACATATACTACTGGAAGGAGAAACAGGATAGGGGGCATTATACCAGGATGGGGACATATATTACATTAAGGGACCCAAGATGGGGGACACTATACAATGAAGGGGCCCAGGATGGAGGACATTATTACAGGAATGGGCCAGGATGGAGGACATTATTACTGGAAATGAGCACAGGATGGGGGACATTATTATAAAATGGGGGACATTGTTACATGAAAGGACAAACACATATGTCTTCACAGGATCTGAAATGCTATGGAGGCCCATATTTTAGATGAACATGGATGTAGGGGCCAGGTCCAAATTTATTACAGGGTCCCACCGAACTCTAGTTATGCCACTGCTGAAAAGTTACCTGAATATGACTTTACATTTTAAGGTATTCTGAAAACTATAGAAAAGTGAATTAAAAATGCTAAACATGTACAAGGTAATCCAAAAGACACATCCTGAAATGCAAGAATAGCAAGACCTCACACAGCCATATCAGTAAAAAAAAAATGTTTAAAAGAAAGCTATGAACAACATTTTTTTATTTTATTAACCATTTTTCTGACCTTACCCAGTCAATGTCTCCCATGCAGTATGATGCCCCCACAGCTCTCCAAACACAGTAAAATATACTCACACATACTGTATTATGATTCACGCAAAGACCCACCCACACAGCATGATAGACCCACGCAGTATGCTGCCCCACAGTCTCCTAAATAGTATGATTCTCCACTGCCCTTGCCAAAGTATGACGATCCTACCAGCCCCCACTGTTAGAATCTGTTTTGTTTTTGACCATCCGCCATCTTGTTGTGGTTTTCTGGCTGCTGGTCTTTTCCCCCTGGTACTGGGTTGCCTTAGGTCAGGTGATTGTATCACCCTTTATTACCCAGCACATGCCTCCCATTCCTTGCTGGACAACAGTGTTAATCCGCTAGAGTTCTGGCTAGGTGTTTGATAGCTTTCTGTCTTTGATATTGTGCAGTTCTGGGACCTCTGGTTCTGCTATCCTTAGTTACTGTTTTCGGTTGGTTTCTGCAGCCGTCTCTGTGTTTTCTATTAGGAGGTGACCTGTTTTTATACCCAGTCCTTAGATCTTTCAGGGACCTCTTTCCCCCTATCTATAGGTCTTCGCTGAGATTAACCTAGGATCGTCGGTGCAAGGAATTGGTCGCCCACTCCATCGTAGGGTATCAACCTAGTCTCAGTACAGGGTCAATTTTCCCCCTTCTATCCTAGTTCTGTGTTGCAGTTCCATAACACCCACACAGTTTGATGGCACCACATACTTTATAATGCTCGCAGACACTATGATGCCCCACAGCTCACCAAACACAATGTTATGCTCCCATAGTCCTCACACAATAATATGCCCCCATAGCTCTTTGCACTTGGTATGATATCCCAACAACCCCCCCACCCACACAGTATAATACTTATAGCACCCCACACAATATAATTCAACACCAGTCCCTCCGTACAGTATTATGCCCTACACAACCCCACCACCCACACAGTATGATGACCCCATAGTGTCACTTACATAAGCATCCCACTTGCTTTGTGTCTTGCTTCTCAATGGATGAGCTGCTCTTTGCTACTAGTCACATGAACAGGTCCTTCAGTTTTCACCCAGATCTGATGACTCTACTCTACTTGACCGTTGTATTCCATTGTATTTATACAGATACAGTTGAAGTTGGAATATTCCCTTGACCTTCCGATATTCAGGACTGTCCCACTGGATCCAGAATGGTTGGGATTGGGAGGTATGTCTACTGGACTGCTGGGAATACTCGAGCAGTCAGACCAGAGGTGGATTAAGGGTAGCCAGGGCCCCGGGCTGTTCAGACACTGTGGGCCCCCCGGTCAAGTGACGGGGTCATGTGATGGGGTCATGTGACGGGTCATACGACGGGGTCATGCAACGAGGTCATCATATACCTGAACCAGATTATTCCAGAAAAATAGTTGCTGTGTGAAACTATAACCTGTCAAACATCCATTGATCTAGTCAATTTACCCTTCAGTTAGGAAGAAAAAAAAAAACAAAACACAATACTATCACCATAAGTGCCAGTATTCACAGGAGATCTGTACTTAGTATGCAGTGTCTGTGTAGAGGTAATACAGTGATCACCGGTGACATTGTACACAGGACCTCTGTATATAGTATACAGTGTACAGTGTCAGTGTATAGGTAACACTGACTCACCAGTGACGTCTCTAGGAGAAGTCCTTCATCTTTCATGCAGCACAGACCGCCATCACTTCATCCAGCCAGGACTCGTCTCTGCAGGAAATAACACAGTTATCTCGAGCTCCGCTTGCAGAACACATTACTTAATTTTTCCCATCTTCTACATTACACCACATGAAGAAAAAGAGGCAACATAGTGTCACTCTACACAGTAACAGGACCGCCCCCCCCATTTAAAACAGTGTCCTCAAAAAATAAAATAAATACATCACTGCAGTAATAATATCCCTTAATTAGCCCCTATGGTAATAATAATATCCCCCATCCTGGCCCCTTGTATCTCATTCCTGGCTCCAGCCATATGTTATCCCATCCTGCCCTCATGAGTATCCATTCTGCCCCATATGATCTCCCCATCCTGCCCCATCAGTCTCCATCGTATCCATCCTGCCCCATGATCCTGCATGATCTGTCTCCAATCATGCCCCATGTCTTTCATTCTGCCCCGTGTCTCCAATCATGCCCCGTATCTACATTCTGCCCATGTCTCCAATCCTGCCCCATCTGTCTCCAGTCCTACCCCCAGTTTGTCCAGCATGTCTGCCCCCAGTGTCCAGCATCTCTGCCCCCAATGTCCAGCATCTCTGCCCCCAATGTCCAGCATCTCTGCCCCCAATGTGTCCAGCATCTCTGCCCCCAATGTGTCCAGCATCTATGCCCCCAGTGTCCAGCATCTCTGCCCCCAATGTGTCCAGCATCCTGCCCCCAGTGTGTCCAGCATCCTGCCCCCAATGTCCAGCATCTCTGCCCCCAATGCCCAGCATCTCTGCCCCCAATGTGTCCAGCATCCTGCCACCAGTGTGACCAGCATCCTGCCCCAGTGTGTCCAGCATATTTCCCCCAGTGTGTCCAGCATCCTGCCCCCAGTGTGTCCAGCATATTGCCCCCAGTGTGTCCAGCATATTGCCCCCAGTGTGTCCAACATCCTGCCCCCAGTGTGTCCAGCATATTGCCCCCAGTGTGTCCAGCATCCTGCCCCAGTGTGTCCAGCATCCTGCCCCCATGTGTCCAGCATATTGCCCCAGTGTCTCCAGCATATTGCCCCCAGTGTGTCCAGCAATCTGCCCCAGTGTCTCCAGCATATTGCCCTCAGTATCTCCAGCATATTGCCCCCAGTGTGTCCAGCATATTGCCCCCAGTGTGTCCAGCATATTGCCCCCAGTGTGTCCAGTAGTCTGCCTCAGTGTCTCCAGCATATTGCCCCCAGTGTCTCCAGCATATTGCCCCCAGTGTGCCCAGCATCCTGCCCCCAGTGTGTCCAGCATATTGCCCCCAGTGTGTCCAGCATCCTGCCCCAGTGTGTGTTCAGCATCCTTCCCCCAGTGTGTCCAGCATATTGCCCCCAGTGTCTCCAGCATATTGCCCCCAGTGTCTCCAGTATTCTGCCCCCAGTGTGTCCAGCATATTGCCCCCAGTGTGTCCAGCATCCTGCCCCAGTGTGTCCAGCATCCTGCCCCCAGTGTGTCCAGCATATTGCCCCCAGTGTCTCCAGCATATTG
Source organism: Ranitomeya variabilis (assembly GCF_051348905.1). NCBI lineage: Eukaryota > Metazoa > Chordata > Amphibia > Anura > Dendrobatidae > Ranitomeya > Ranitomeya variabilis. Next base: position 1,022,974,833 of record NC_135233.1, on the reverse strand, counting down.
CCCCCAGTGTGTCTAGCAATCTGCCCCAGTCTCTCCAGCATATTGCCCCCAGTGTGTCCAGCATATTGCCCCCAGTGTCTCCAGCATATTGCCCCCAGTGTGTCTAGCAATCTGCCCCAGTCTCTCCAGCATATTGCCCCCAGTGTCTCCAGCATATTGCCCCCAGTGTGTCCAGCATATTGCCCCCAGTGTCTCCAGCATATTGCCCCCAGTATGTCCTGCATCTCTGCCCCCAGTGTCCAGCATTCTGGCCCAGACCCCTGGATTGCCGTTCACAATAATAAAAAAAAACAACGAGTTCTCCTCACCTGTCGGCGCTCCTTCGGCAAAGCTCCCTCCAGCAGCGCGCACTCGCTGGCGACTGACAATGACATCAGACGCTGGCGACGTGCGTGCTGCGGCTGACGTCAGCTGCCAGCCTCCACGTCAATAGCGCACCCGCACGTCAATAGCGTTAAACTGCCACAGCGCCGGTAGGGGCCCGGTGAGCAGATGAGACGGGGCCCAATGCGGGCCCCCTCTGCCCACCGGGCCCATACGCCAGTCAGGGCAGTAATGCCCTGATGGTGGCGGTCAATCTGAGTGGTTGCCCGGGGCCCCCCCACACCACTGGACCCTGGGCTACCGCCCAGATTGACCCCATGAGTCAGAACCAAAGTAATCAGCAAGTCATTGCCTATTCCTTAAGAAATTATTATTTAAATGGCTAAATTTACAAGGGATCTGGCTGACAATATACTGTATGCCATATATCTGTCAAGATGCCCATTCCTATTCCAAAAGGCTGAATACTTTTTTCAAAGGAAACAGACATTTTAATTTTTGTGAAATGAAATCTCAATAAGCTGAGATAAGTCAATATGCATAAATAGGAAGTCTCCTGATCTGCTCTAGATGTAATTGGAACATTTCTGCAAGTTAAAGAGAATCTTTCACCTGGTGTTTGATACCTCATCTGAGAGCAGCATAATGTAGGCGTAGAGACCCTGATTCCAGTGATGTTTCACTTACTGAGCTGATTGTTGTCATTTTGATAAAATCACTGTTTTCTCTGATGCAGATCTAACAGTTTTCTGTCTATTGAGCTCTGTATAACCCCGCCCACATCACTGATTGACAGCTTTCTGCTTATGTACAGTGCACACAGAGAGCTGCCAATCATTGGTGGGGGTGGGGTTATACACAGCTCATGAATATTGATTACCTGGCTGCAGGGTTACTAGTCCTCTAATGATAATTTTACTGAGAAAACAATGATTTTATCAAAACTACAGCAAGCAGCCCAGTAATTGACACATCACTGGAATCAGGGTTTCTGTTTCTACATTATGCTGTTCTCAGATTAGGTTAAAAAAAACTGTTGACAGATTCCCTTTAAGAGACGCAATCCTGTAATAATAACATTATATGAAGAATACCTCTACAATTTCCTGATACCTGATATAATATTGAACGTGGTTCCAAGGGTGGAGCTTGCTTATCGTGATTCTGAATTGCCTTCCAGTGAATTCTGATGAGTCACTCAAGGTTTACATAAATATTATATTTTCGCTGCTATAAAGTGGCTGATCTAATCATCCGCAATCGTCCACTTCACATGACTGAGTGCTGTCATATTCTGTGAATAGTCTGTTATTACAAGGCTCGAGTGTGATGAAACATTGCCTGAGAAGCTGCCAGAAAGTCACAGATCTTTCACGAAAGAAAGTATCTAGGATTAAAGGTAACGCTACTGAGAATATGTTCTCCTAAATATAATTATTTTATATACATATATCCAGTATATGTATATATATATATATATATATATATATATATATATATATATATATATATATACACACACATTCAGTTTAGCAAGCTTTTAGTGTGAAGGGAATGAATCATTTAAAGAGCAAATGTTGTTTAAATTTTTATTCCAGAAATCAATGGTACACGTGAATATAAGAAACTTTGTAATCTACCTTATTGGAGGAATCTGCATTTTTTTCCACCAGGACTGATCATTCATTCTTAAAATTCTCAATATACAGGTAAAATCTGTATTCAGTGAGACAGATTGTTACATAACTGAGACAGGAGATGACAGTTGGTGCTGATAAGATTCTATGGGGGGAAGGGAGGAGAAAGGAGGAGCTCTGCCTCTAACTTATCAGTGGTAGCCTCCATCTCCTATCTCAGTAATAGGGAAGTCTTCACTGGATACAGATTTTACCTCAAAATTGAGAATTATGAGACTGAAAGATCAGTCCAGGAGGAGAGAATAGCGAATTTATCTGATGGGCACAGAGGAACCAGCTGACAGGGCCGGAGAACTTCCGATGTTACTGAGCTCCTCCTGCCCTGGCAGCTGATTGTCCTGTGTGTCCGTGCTATAGGCCGGTGTCAATCTTGCAACTGCAATGTGAGAAACTCGGACCGGAGAGTTCAGCTGCATAGAAATACATGCAGCCACACACTCCGGTCCCGAGTGCCGATGGCAGTGCCGGGTATTGAGATGCGAGAGACTCACGCGAGTTTCTCGCATTGCAGTTGCAAGTGTGACCCCGGCCATACACTGAGGAACGCTGCCGACATCATTGAGCGCACAGGACAATCAACTGACAGAGGAACTGTGTGCCGACAACTAACAGAGCTGGGGCACTGTGCACTGTGTGACTGAGGTAACCTGCCGCTGCACTGACCTACAATGCGTGGGATCCAGCCAGGAGAGCGCATGCTGTGTGCGATCCACCCCGCCATCACAAAGCTGTTTCTCTTGAAGTAAATATGAATTTGCTTCAGAAACAGCATATGAGGACATCTTTTAGAAGATCTTTTTAATATTTTCTTTTGGATTTTGCTTACAAGGTTTATTCGAAAGATTACTAAAATTGCTCGGTCTACATTACTATTAATTAAAAATGAAAACGACAGTTGCGCTTTAAATGCTGCTACTGCTAATGGCAGCAGCATCTCAGGGGTTACGCTGTTGGAGCACCCAACCATGGCAGCGGGGTACTCGGTACCGGGTCCGGTACTTAAAGGGGATGTCACGGTGGCTGCGACCCGGTCAGTGGCCCTGGGCACCCAATTAAAGGGCAAAGGTCTTTTAAGGGGTATTGTGAATAAAGTCTATTGTTCGTGATGCCACCTGTGGTGTTCTGTCAGTGAGGACCAACGCTGCTTAAAGGGGTCCTCTGGGGTGATGGTATGCAGCAAGATGGTGAAGCGTGAAGCGGGGTCACAGGTGAAGCGGGGTCCCCAGGGCTTCCCAGGTGTATGGCACCGATGTTTTGGTGGATGGTGTGGCAAAGAACGAAGACACAGGTTTGCAATCTTTACCTGGTTTACTGATGATAGCAGTCCTCAGTCCAGGGTACCAAGTGCAGGGTAGCTGTGGTCAGGCCGGCTTGGAGGCAATAGGAGATCCCTCTCCCAGGTGAGGTCCGTAAGCCTTTCCTACTTGCGCTACTTTAGTTGGCGAGGTCCCTGCCGCTTGAAGCTCAGTGCAAGTCCCCTAAGACAGATGTCTGTACGATAGGCAGTGCGGGCCTGTATATAGGATCGCTATCATGACCCGGGCTCTCAAGTTACTGCTTCACCTCAGACTTGGTGCAGGCAATTGACATACAGTCCTATGCCCTCCGGTTCTATCGCGTGTCCTGGATAACACGACCTCGGGCTCCCGGTACCTGGCTTCTGCGCTCTAGCTCCCAGGGTGTCCTTCCGCTGTTCCCAGGCTGAGCCACTTCCTTCTCTGTGCTTCTTCCCTCTAAGCTCCTCCACTATTCAACTCCTTCAAGTTCCCACTCTCTCCAGGGGTTGCAGCTCCCTCGTGGCTGCTCGACCCCTACGTCTGTTCCAGATGTCCTACTACTCTCCTCTTTCAGACTGTCTGACTCCTCCTCCAGACCAGGATACATAAAGTCTAAGGAAGCTTCCCTAAATCCGGGTCCTGAGATCCCCCTCCTGGCCTAGATTCAGATTTTGAATGTGAGTGCCTTAACTGATAGAAAGAATCTCCCTTGCCTCCAAGCGTGACATCACCCTTCCTGAAGGGAAGGAAACATCACTGCAACAACCGGTTACCTGGGGTGTTGCACTGTCATAGATCAGTATTCTGTATCAGCTATCTCAGGACCCTTTTCTATGATTGCTGATAATAGGACAGAAAATAGGGCATGGCTAAGCCAGAGTTGACAGCTTATGAAAAAATCACAGACAAACAATATATTTTACAGACACAGTGGAAAACCTTTATAAATCATTATGATTATAACTTAAGTGATACATGTCTACAACCCTTAATTCTGATATGGAGACATCAGCTGTGTTCACTATAAAATGATGATAATTACAGTCAAAATAATCAAAATTTCTTCAGCTTTAAAAATTTCACTGACTCCTCAAATTTTTTTTACAGAAAAAGCAAAAAAAGTGCCCTATTTTTACTGACTGTCGGGAATATTCTGGATGGTTGGCATCTCTTGGCTTAGCTCAAAGGTCCCCAACCTTTCTGACTTTGAGAGCCACATTCAGCTCTGAAGTCGGTCTGTTCACTGCATCCAAAGTGCTGCCCTCTATTGAACGCAGGTGAATCCGCATGTGCTCACTGAACCATGCGGATTCACCGAGTTCAATACATTCTATTGGAGAGACACGGCGCATGTCCGTCTCTGTGGGTAAGCCGCGGGCGTCTGTGGATGCAGAGTGAGCATGGGATTTCTAGAAATCCCATCCACTTTGCTGTAACAACTGGCTGCTGTGGGTTTGACACTGTATAAGTACGCAGTGTCAAAATCGCAATGGTTACTGATTGTGTGCACATACCGTGAGACAAGATTGCGAGCAGGATTAGATTTGATTACAGGAGAACAGGAGAATCCTCTGGTGGGCCCTTGTGCAAGACTGGGCCACCACCCTCTTATATGAGCAGCTCTTGAATCGGTCGCCCCTCTCAAACATACCAAAGCTCGCAAAATCAACACACAACCCAGGCACACCAGCCTGACCAAAGAACTGAGGCGGGCTTCCAGGGTTGCTGAGCGGAGATGGAAAAGATCACACTCCAACGAGGACTTCATTGCATTCAAACAGTCCCTCACTTTCAAGGCCACACTCTCCACAGCAAAACAAACTACTTCTCATCTCTCATATCCTCCCTGTCTCACAACCCTAAACAGCTATTCAACACCTTCAATTCTTTCCTCTGTCCCTCAGCACCTCCTCCCTCTCCACTTATCTCAGCTGAAGACTTTGCCTCATTCTTCAAACAGAAGATTGATAACATAAGAAAAGGCTTTGGCCTACAACACCCAGAGTCTCTCTTCCTAACTACTAAGCCCTCCTCCTCCAAAACCAGCTTCTCCATCATCACAGAAAATCAACTTTCTGCCCTACTCTTGAGATCACATCTCACCACCTGTGCACTTGCCCCGATCCCATCCCACTTCATCCCAAACCTCACCACAGTCTTCATACCAACCCTAACCCATCTCTTCAACCTATCACTAACAACTGGTGTTTTCCCCTCATGCTTCAAGCATGCCTCAATCACACCCATCCGTAAAAAGCCCTCGCTTGATCCATCCTCTCTATCTAGCTATCGCCCCATATCACTTCTCCTCTATGCCTCAAAAATACTGGAACAACATGTCCATTTCGAACTGTCCTCCCACCTCTCTTCCTGCTCCCTCTTTGACCGCTTACAATCTGGCTTTCAACTGCGTTAATCCGTTGAAACAGCCCTAACAAAAGTCACCAGCAGCACTACTCTGTCCTCTTCCTCCTGAACCTGTCCTCTGCCTTTGACATAGTGGACCACTCCATACTACTATAGACCCTCGCATCTCTTGGAATCACTGATTTGGCCCTATCTTGGATTGTGTCATACCTAACAGACTGGACATTCAGTGTCTCCCACTCACACAACACCTCCGCACCTTGCGCCCTATCTGTCGGTGTCCCACAAAGTTCAGTCCTAGGGCCCCTGCTCTTCTCCATTTACACCTTTGGCCTGGGACAGCTCATATAATCTCACGGCTTGCAGTATCACCTCTATGGTGATGACACACAGATCTACCGCTCTGGACCATATATCACCATCCTATTAACAAAAATCCCAGAATGTCTGTCCACTATTTCATCCTTCTTCTCTGCTAGATTTCCAAAACTTAACATGAACAAAACAGAATTCATCATCTTTCCCCCATCTCACTCGACTCCCCCCACAGACCTATCCATTAAAGTAAATGGCTGCTAACTCTCCCCAGTACCACAAGCTCGCTGCCTCAGGGTAATCCTTGACTCTAATCTCTCCTTCAAACCACATATCCAAGCCCTTTCCACTTCCTGCCGACTTCAACTCAAAAATATTTTCTGGATCCATACATTCCTCAACCTAAAATCTGCAAAACCTTTAGCGCATGCCCTCATCATCTCCCGTCTTCACTTCTGCAACCTCCTGCTTTGTGGCCTCCCCTCAAACACTCTCGTGCCCCTCTAAATTTTCCTAAAATCTGCTGCCTTACTAATTCACCTGTCCCCCGGCTTTTCCCCAGCCTCTCCTCTCTGTCAATCCCTTCACCGGCTCCCTATTACCCAGATACTTCAGTTCAAAACCCTAACCATGGCATACAAAGCCATCTACAACCTGTCTCCTCCATACATCTGTGACCTTGTCTCCCGGTACTTACCTGCAGGCAACCTTGGATCCTCACAAGATCTTCTTTTCTACTCTCTTCTCTCCTTTTCCCACAATCGCATATAAACTTTCTCCCGCGCATCCCCCCAATCAGAGACTCTGTACCCCAACATATCAGACTCTCGCCTACTGTGGAAATCTTCAAAAGGAACCTGAAGGCTCACCTCTTCCGACAAGCCTTCAGCCTGCAGTAACCACCGATGCACCAAACCACTGCATGACCAGCTCTGCCCTCTCCTATTGTATCCTCCCCCATTCCTTGTAGATTGTGAGCCCTCGCAGGCAGGGTCCTCTCTCCTCCTGTACCAGTCGTGACTTGTATTGTTTAAGATTACTGTACATTTTTTTTATTATGTATACCCCTTTTCACATGTAAAGCGCCATGGAATAAATGGCGATATAATAATAAATAATAATAAAAAAATAATAATAGTACTTGGCACAATTACTCAGTTCATTGCTATATAAATTTGTGATTAAGGATAATGTCACATTTGTATGTAGATGAAAAGTGGGGCCTTAGAGTTGGTTACTGGTGGGTCCTTGGCACACCAGTCCGACACTGGTCGCGAGCCACATTTAGCTCCTGCCCCACTCACAGTAGTGACACCCAGAGCACCCTATTACCACTATAATGACAGCCAAAGCGTTTACAGTGAAATTACACCAAGGCAGTATGCCAAGTTCCATGGTTTCCTATCTTACCCCCATTCAGACCTGCTCTTCTGTGCAGGGCTACACACAAAAGTCATCATCTACAGAACTGCTATTAATAATGAATTTGTAAAGCGCTGCGGAATAATTTGTAAAGCGCTGCGGAATATGTTGGCGCTATAGAAATAAAAATTTTTATATTATTATTATTATTATTATTATTAAAAGCTGTTTGCTAGACCTGGTGGTAATGCACACAGTGACAGACAGCGACGAGCCACACACCACGGGACGAGCTACTGGTTGTGGACCCCTGGCTCAGCCAATGAACTGACTCAGACAACCAACCCTGTTTGTTCTTTGAAATAATGGGGCTCTCTGCTGTTTCAGAACAACCCAGCCAAACAAAGAAATCTCTCGAAAATTTCCCTCGAGTGCAAAATGGCAAAACTAAAATCAGCGTAAAAATCCAAGAAAATTAATTTATTCTTTAAATTAGATCTTGCTAATAGTTTCACCAAAACAGATTCAGAATTAAAATTTTATGTTTTGGGGCTGAAGCATCAAAATTTACTTTGTTAAATGCACAGGCTTCAGATTTTTACATTTAAATTGGGGCATAGGGTAATTATTTTACTGCTCCTAGACAATGAGGCATTTAACCATTGAGCTATTTCTTCCTTTCTGGTGTTAACAGACTGAAATCTAATCAGCTCAGACTAAAGATTTTTTCAACAGATATAATTTTCTTCTTTCTCCCTCTGGATGCCTAGTCAGCTAAAATGGAGTGCAATAATTTACCATTTCTGATTGAAAAACTGTGAGATATAACTCCTGAAAGAGTTTGATGTTTATATTGTTCAGAAACTTTTAGAAATCTAAAATTTATCAATGATATAAACCACATAGTGTAAAGGTACTGTCACACTGAGCAACTTTCAAACGAGAACGACAGCGATCCGTGACGTTGCAGCGTCCTGGATAGCGATCTCATTGTATTTGACACGCAGCAGCGATCAGGATCCCGCTGTGATATCGCTGGTCGGAGCTAGAAGTCCAGAACTTTATTTCGTCACTGGATCACCCGCTGTCATCGCTGGATCGGTGTGTGTGACACCGATCCAGCGATGTGTTCGCTTGTAACCAGGGTAGACAGCTCTCCAGCGACCAACGATGCCGAAGTCCACGGGTAACCAGGGTAAACATCGGGTTACTAAGCGCAGGACCGCGCTTAGTAACCCGATGCTTACCCTGGTTACCATTGTAAATGTAAAAAAAAACACACTACATACTCACCTTCTGATGTCTGTCACGTCCCCCGCCGTCAGCTTCCCGCACTGACTGTGAGCGCCGGCCGTAAAGTAAAAGCAGAGCACAGCGGTGACATCACCGCTGTGCTGTGCTTTACGGCCGGCACTTACACAGTCAGTGCGGGAAGCTGACGGCGAGGGACGTGACAGACACCGGAATGTAAGTATGTAGTGGTTTTTTTTTTTACATTTACAATGGTAACCAGGGTAAACATTGGGTTACTAAGCGCGGCCCTGCGCTTAGTAAAACGATGTTTACCCTGGTTACCCGTGGACTTCGGCATCGTTGGTCGCTGGAGAGCTGTCTGTGTGACAGCTCCCCAGCGACCACACAACGACTTACCAACGATCACGGCCAGGTCGTATCGCTGGTCGTGATCGTGGGTAAATCGTTTAGTGTAACGGTACCTTAAGTTAATAAGGTGCATGTTAATGTAGCGCCCCCACTGCCGCAGGGCCGAGGGGTACCCGGTACCGAGCCTCTGAGTCTCTGCTCTGGGGTTGTCACGGTGGCTAGACCCGGTCCGTGACCCTGCTGAGGGGCGTACAATAATAGATATGGATGGTGGTGGAGGTGCGGTGCAGTAAATAACGAAGACACCAGGTTGCAGTCTCTTTACCTCTTTACTGAAGGCTTCTGAGTCCTCAATCCGGAATATGGTTAACAGGGCTGCGCAAGTCCGGCCGGTCCAATGGCACCTCCAGAGTTCCCTTTGCAGGTAGAAATCTGTTCCTACCTTCCTGCGCTTGTGTTGTGGTCCTCCCCTGCTGTGCTTACGGGATAGTACCCCACAACTGTTGTGTCTGTTTCTCGTGTTCCCTCACAACTCGATTCTGATGTTCTCCCTCTACGTCCCCTTGATCTTACGGTTAGGACGCACCCGTATGACGGGAGGCTCGGAGCTCTTCCGGGACTCTTGCGTCGCCCCACTCCTGTTGTTACCCCCCTGTGTCTTCCTGGGTCTGGGTGAGACAGCCCGCCTGTAACTGACTGTCCTGCCATAGGTTTGAAGTTTGGCTTGGAGCTCTATACTTCCTCGGCGTTCCGGCCACCGGTTATGCACCTCAATAGGATGTTGCCTCGTCTTACAGCATGACTCCTACTGGTATTCTCCTTCTTGCGTTGATCTCGTTTCTCACTCAGCACAATAAATCTCGCTTCTTATCCTTTCTTGGGGTACCACCGCTATATCGTGCAGGCGCGGTCCCGTAACGTTCTCTCTGTTCGCTAGGCCTCTGTCAGGATCCCACCCCTTACAGGGACCCCTCTGAATCTTCCCCTACAACACCCTCTGCCACAAGGTGTTGCCTGGTTCCAACCCAGCCAGCTTTCTGTCTAACTTCCTGCCTAACCCCCAGTTTTACCAGACTGTGAGGAGTGGCCTAATAAATAGAACCCTTAGCTCCCCCTGGAGGCCAGACTGTGAAATGTATTGGTGTCTGTGATACCTGGTCAGATGAACTCCTTCAGTGCCATCAGACGTACCATAGCCCGCCTTAGCGGCGGAGCCACAGTACTGCAACGACCAGGACTCTGGGGCGCTGCACTCCCCCCCGGTTAAATCCAGTACTCCTGGACTGGGAAGAAAACAACAATACATGTCAGCAAAAAGACATACAATTTTGAAAATGCAAGTACAAGTAAACTTTTAACAGAGCTTCCCTTTATGGGAGGTGAGGACACTTGAACGTTACAAACATGGTTAAATATTTTAAATAACTTTTCTTACCCAACCGGGTATTCTACTAAGTGCAAAATCTTTGAACAGTAATTTAACATTGCCTTTAAGGACGTACTCGCTAAATCCACTAAAGACCTTCTTATATCACATATAAGGCTAATTAACTTTTATGCATTCTCCTTCTTTTACGTCTGCCGGACCACCTGTCCTAACTGCTCCAGACCTACTGCCTCTCCTTTCTATACAGGACCGCCCCTTTCCGCCCGGGCCTACTGTCCTTCCACTACTATACACAGTATAGAACATATCATTTTTCTTTCAGTTCAAGATCACTGAGCCATCTCTATATGGCTCCTAAGAGGACTCACCACTAACCCCTACGGGTTCACTTCCTGTCCTCATTCTTCTATTAACATTATTAAACATTTCCTACAATCAACCAGTTAGCTACATATAACTTTTACATATCAGCATTATCAGTACTTTCTTTCAAAACATCATCATTCTTTAAGTGCTTTTGATGAACATCCCCTTTAAGAGGGGACAAAGTCTCTATGAGGTAGTGCAACTTCTCAAGCTGCAAGTCTGTTTGCAGTAAGGACTCCGATGCTGGTTCTGCGACCAGTGTCTTCGCAAAGAGTCCCTTTCGCTTATAAAACCAGTAGAGAGCACCTTTAAGAAGGTGCAAACTATTTACAAGATCAGTTTTTGAATCATTCACCGTCCATGATTCGGCATTCCTTTGATAACTTGTGCGAAAAAGTAGAAAACAAACAAAAACAATAGGGATCCCGGGTCAACAAAGGGATCCCTTTAAGAGTTAACCCTGGACGGGTTTTAGCAGCAAAACAGTGAAAACAATTAACTATGTACAATCAATAAAGCATTTTTGCTTACTCATCTTGTAGCTGTGCAGGGGGTGGTCTTCTTCCAGGCCTCACCCGGCCAACGGGTCGCCTTGGAGTAGCAAGGGCCGGTCCTGGCTCCAGCAGCGACAGGACCCCTCTGCGGGATGCCCTCCTTGCTTGTGGGCGAGCGCGACCCAGAGGCACGCGGTGGACCCGGACCTCCTGAGGTTCTGTGGGGACGGGCTCCGGCACCTTCCCTGCAGAAGGCTCGTCCTCCGGCGTTCCGGCAGCAGCCTGGAGGGTGACGCACCGCTGGACGCCTCGAGCCATCCAGCCAGTTTCGCCAGCTTCCCTCCTCCACCGAGTGTAGGTCACTGCATCGCCAGGCTCCAGGTCGGAATCGTACCTTCCCCCGCAGGGCTCCACTTCTTCCCAATCCACACGGACCTGCAGTGGCTCCCCGATCTCCTGGATAACTCCCCTTCCTTTCCGGGAGTTAAAGGATATTACTACACCCCAGTGTGACGGTGGAACGCTCCTCAGATCGACCTGGGCTGCCGGTTGGGGTCGGTTCCGCCACGCTGTCATCAGGCGCTGCAGGTGCTCCGCCTCCGGCAGGATCCTCAGGCCCTGTGCCTGCAGCTCACACTCCGCCGCGGTCGGGATAAAAGAAGCGGGGGACACCGGAGACAGGCAGACCTCCGTAGGTTGGCCCAGCCGAGCGATCACACGGTCATTGGCTTCCAGGCAGTAGGCTACCTGCCGGGCCTCGGCTGCAGCCGCACACTCCTCGGACATCGGCCATGGGGGTCGGCCTATCGGTAGCTCCGCAAGGGTCAATTCCCGCAACGATGGCGTGTCCGGGGCTGTGTCGGGTTGTGCAGCCTCTCGCTGAGTCGGGTCGTTCCCACGCGGTGCTCCCGGCGTCGCCATTTTCGCTTCCTCTCTGGTGTCCTCTTCCCGCAGTCTCTTTCGTGGGCGGCCCCATCTCCATGGTCTCCATCCTCCAAAGAGAATGAGGAGGCGGACCTCGGCTGCTGACGGACACGTCCTCAGGACACAGAAATATTTAGACTGGGCGGCCATTGTCTTTCGCGCTCTCCAGCTTGTCTACGCCCACTCCACGCCCCTCTTCTTCTCCTGCGCTCTCCTCAGCGCTGTAATGGCGGATTTTGGCGGCAAGTGGCGCGGCACAGTCTTTGCAATAAATCACAGTCCAAGTATAATAAATCACAGTTCCAAGGCACACATGACCCGATTCTTCAGGCTTAAGTAGATCCTGTTCGTGACGCCAAGTTGTAGCGTCCCCACTGCCGCAGGGCCGAGGGGTACCCGGTACCAGGCCTCTGAGTCTCTGCTCTGGGGTTGTCACGGTGGCTAGACCCGGTCCGTGACCCTGCTGAGGGGCGTACAATAATAGATGTGGATGGTGGTGGAGGTGCGGTGCAGTAAATAACGAAGACACCAGGTTGCAGTCTCTTTACCTCTTTACTGAAGGCTTCTGAGTCCTCAATCCGGAATACGGTTAACAGGGCTGCGCAAGTCCGGCCGGTCCAATGGCACCTCCAGAGTTCCCTTTGCAGGTAGAAATCTGTTCCTACCTTCCTGCGCTTGTGTTGTGGTCCTCCCCTGCTGTGCTTACGGGATAGTACCCCACAACTGTTGTGTCTGTTTCTCGTGTTCCCTCACAACTCGATTCTGATGTTCTCCCTCTACGTCCCCCTGATCTTACGGTTAGGACGCACCCGTATGACTGGAGGCTCGGAGCTCTTCCGGGACTCTTGCGTTGCCCCACTCCTGTTGTTACCCCCCTGTGTCTTCCTGGGTCTGGGTGAGACAGCCCGCCTGTAACTGACTGTCCTGCCGTAGGTTTGAAGTTTGGCTTGGAGCTCTATACTTCCTCGGCGTTCCGGCCACCGGTTATGCGCCTCAATAGGATGTTGCCTCATCTTACAGCATGACTCCTACTGGTATTCTCCTTGTTGCGTTGATCTCGTTTCTCACTCAGCACAATAAATCTCGCTTCTTATCCTTTCTTGGGGTACCACCACTATATCGTGCAGGCGCGGTCCCGTAACGTTCTCTCTGTTCGCTAGGCCTCTGTCAGGATCCCACCCCTGACAGGGACCCCTCTGAATCTTCCCCTACAACACCCTCTGCCACAAGGTGTTGCCTGGTTCCAACCCAGCCAGCTTTCTGTCTAACTTCCTGCCTAACCCCCAGTTTTACCAGACTGTGAGGAGTGGCCTAATAAATAGAACCCTTAGCTCCCCCTGGAGGCCAGACTGTGAAATGTATTGGTGTTTGTGATACCTGGTCAGATGAACTCCTTCAGTGCCATCAGACGTACCATAGCCCCCCTTAGCGGCGGAGGCACAGTACTGCAACGACCAGGACTCTGGGGCGCTGCACTAACATGCTAAAGAAAATTCCACCCAAAATAGTCCACAAAGTCCAGAACCTAAGTAAAAGGAATTTGTCATGGCTTCCATACCTTTACCAAACAGAAAGCCAAAAACTTACCCAACAAAATTGTTAAAAAAGTCAAACACACTTTTTGTCCATGTCAAGCTTGCACTTTCTACTAATGATAGCTTGCATGCCTATTTCTGTATAAAAATGTGTAAAACATCTGCTGGACTCTGTAAAAATCAAAGGGAATAATTACTTTATTCAGAAAAATGTTCATTTAATTCCTTCATGACATTCGCCATGCATGTACGGCTCCTCAAGTTCAGGTCATCACGTTGAACCCTGCAGTGACAGAGTTAAGATGGCTGCTGTCTCTGACAGCAGGCTATCCCTACACGTTGCCCCGGAGGGCTGTACTACCACCAGCATCAGTGATTGATGTGATTTGCAGGTCAATTTTGACTAGCCAATCATTGCTTTTTAAAAATAAAGTTAGGAAAAAAATCAATGTGGCAAAATGGATGGGGTGATCGAGATGTCACCCTTTTAGTGCCGATTGGCTGAACAAAAATTGCTGACCAATCAGTGCCAAAATGGTTGATTTAAAATAACGATCACCACTCTGCATGGCATCTTTTCCTCAGACCTGGCATGCAAAGCGATTGTAGACCACTTTTGTGTACCTGAGAAAGAGCAAAATCATTGGATGCCAGTGCGATCCAACTGCTATCTTCCTTGACTTTTGTGATCCTGTGATACCCTGCTGTGAGCTGTGTTGCGTTGTGTTGGCTGTTGTGTGAGGGTTTTAGCAAAATGGTTCATTTGGTCTCACTTCAAAAGTTGCAAACTGCTATGGGCTTAGCAACTTTGTTAATTTCTCATATCGTTAAATTGCATGATGCTCCCAAAAACATTATTTCTTATAGAGGGGTTCAATTTCTGGCTAGCTTTTGGAGTAGTTTTTGCTCCAGATTGCGTTTCAAGCTGTCTTTTTCCTGAGGTTACCATTCCGAGACTAATGGCCAGACAGAATGGATGAACCAGAAGTCACAGTAGTATTTGAGATGTTTTGTTTTCTCGTTTTTCTTGTTTTTGTAATCAGGAATACTGGTTGTAGTTACCACCCCTTGGCCAAATTTTCTCTAAATAACTGTTCCTCTACGGTTATCAGGACCTCACTTTTTGGGGGGAATTTTTCAAGGTTACAGTCCTCCGTGCCAAAAGAAGAGAGATTTTCTTCCTGAATAATTAAGGTCTGGAGGGAGGTTGAAAGGGGTCTTTTGGTAGCTAGTGACTGGGTCAAAAGACGTACTAACTAGGGTTGATCGAATAGCTTTGGATAAGTGCTTATCCGAATAGCTATAGTGCTTACTGAATAACTGCATTGTTAACCTGAACACCTGGAGCGCTCCCGATAATCAGCTGTCCGGCGCCGCAAATGCATGTGTCGCGGCTGTGTGATAGTCACAACACACAGGCTGTCCATGCATGTGTTGTGTCTATCACACAACCGCGACACATGTAGTTGCAGTGCTGAACAGCTGATTATCGGGAGCACACCAGTTATCCAGGTTACCGAGGCAGCTATTTGGTAAGTGCTACAGCTATTTGAGTGAGCACTTATCCGAAGCTATTCGATCAACCCTAGTACTAACCACAGATGTAGGAGGGCTCCTCTCTTTAGGATGAGGAATTTTGTGTGGTTATCAAAAAAAAATCTGCACTAAAAGGGAAGGAAGATTAAGGTTAACCCTTTAATCCCATATGACGTACTATCCCGGCGAGGTGACCTGGGACTTAATTCCCAGGGATGGGATAGTACGTCATAGGCGATCGGCCGCGCTCACAGGACTGCCGCCGGGTGTCAGCTTATTATTACAGCTGACATCCGGCACTATGTGCCAGGAGTGGTCACGGACCGCTCCCGGCACATTAACCCCTGGAACACTGCGATCAAACATGATCGCAGCATTCCAGAGGCATAGGGAAGCATTGCGCAGGGAGGCGGCTCCCTGCTTGCTTCCCTGAGACCCCCGGAACAACGCGATGTGATCGCATGGTTCAGAGGGTCTCCTATGTCCTCCTGCCTGCAGGCCCCAGATCCAAAATGGCCGTGGGGCTCCTTCCGGGTCCTGCAGGGAGGTGTTTGCAAGCGCTTGCTCAGGCGCCGGCAAGCCTATAGCACTGCCTGTCAGATCGCTGATCTGACACAGTGCTTTGCAAAGAGTCAGATCAGCGATCTGACACTATACTGTGATGTCCCACACTGGGACAAAGTAAAAAAGTAAAAAAATATATATATTTACTGTACATGGGTAAAAAAAACAAACCTAAATAATGAAAAAAAATATTGTTCAAATAAATAAATTTCTTAATCTACACTGTGTTCCAAATTATTATGCAAATTGGATTTAATTGTCATAAAGATTTAATTGTTTTGTTTTTTAAATAAACTCGTGGATGGTACTGTGTCTCAGGGCTCAATGGATCACTGAAATCAATCTTAAACACATGTGATAATTGGTCTTCCAGGTGATTCTAATTAAAGGAAAACTACTTAAAAATGATATTCCACATTATTAAGCAGGTCACAGTTTTCAAGTAACATGGGAAAGAAAAAGGATCTCTCTGCTGCTGAAAAGCATCAAATAGTGCAATGCCTTGGTGAAGGGATGAAAACATTAGAAATTTTCCAAAAACATAAGTGTGATCATTGTACTGTTAAGAGATTTGTGGTTGTATCTGAGCACAAATGTGTTTGTGCTGATAAAGGCATAACGAGGAAGATTTCTGCCAGGCAAGTTCATCGGATTAAGAGAGCAGCTGCTAAAAAGCCATTACAAAGCAGCAAACAGATATTTGAAGCTGCTGGTGCCTCCGGAGTCCCTCAAACCTCAAGGTGTAGGATCCTTCAAAGGCTTGCTGTGGTGCATAAACCTACTATTCGGCCACCCTTAAACAGTGTTCACAAGCAGAAATGGTTGTATTGGGCCCACACATACATGAAGACTAATTTCCAAACAGTCTTGTTTACTGATAAGTGTTGAGCAACCCTGGATGGTCCAGATGGATGGAGTAGTGGATGGTTGGTGGATGGCCACCATGTCCCAACAAGGCTGCAACGTCAGCGAGGAGATGGAGGAGTCATATTTTGGGCCAGAATCATGGGAAAACAGCTGGTAAGACCCTTTAAGGTTCCTGAAGGTGTGAAAATGATATCTGCAAAGTATATAGAGTTTCCGACTGACAACTTTCTTCTATGGTCTAAAAAGCAGAAACGTGCCTTCAGGAGCAAAATCATCTTCATGCTGACAATGCCCCATCTCATGCTGCAAAGAATACCTCTGAGTCATTGGCTGCTATGGGCATAAAAGGAGATAAACTCATGGTGTGGCCACCATCTTCCCCTGACCTCAACCCTATAGAGAACCTTTAGAGGATCATCAAGCAAAAGATCTATGAGGGTGGGAGGCAGTTCACATCCAAACAGCAGCTCTGGGAGGCTATTCCAACTTCATGCAAAGAAATACAAGCAGAAACTCTCCAAAATCTCACAAGTTCAATGGATGCAAGAATTGTGAAGGTGACATCAAAGAAGGGTCCTATGTTAACATGTAACTTGGCCTGTTGGGATGTTTTGGCGTTAAATAGCTTTTTGTTCAGTGAATGTGACCTCCTAATGCTGCAAATTCCACAAATGAGCATTTTCAGTTCTTTAAAACATATCAAATGTTTAGAAATTCTGCTATGCATAATAATTTGGAACAGTGCATTTTGAGTTTTTATTCATTTTGGAGATTATACTGTTATCACTGGGAGGTTTCTTCAATGAAATTCGATTTATAATCTAACGGGTGATGACTTTTATTAGACTGACTGTCATTTGCACTGACCATTTAGGAAAATCTGATAACAATGTAATTTGCATAATAATTTGGAACATAGTGTAAATAAAAAACAAAAAAAGCAATAAAAGTACACATATTTAGTATCGCCGCGTCCGTAACGACCCGACCTATAAAACTGTCCCACTAGTTAACCCCTTCAGTGAACACTGTAAAAAAAAAGATGCAAAAAACAAAGCTTTATTATCATACCGCCGAACAAAAAGTAGAATAACACACGATCAAAAAGAAGGATATAAATAAACATTTAACCGCCGAAAACGTCATCTTGTCCCGCAAAAAACAAGCCACCATACAGCGTCATCAGTGAAAAAATTAAAAATGTATAGTTCTCAGAATAAAGCGATGAAAAAATAGTTATTTTTTATATAAAATAGTTCTTATCATATAAAAGTGCCAAAACATAAAAAAATGATCTAAATGATGTATCGCTGTAATCTTACTGACCCAAAGAATAAAACAGCTTTATCAATTTTATCAAACGTGGAATGGTATAAACGCCACCCCCCAAAAAAAAAAAAAAATCATGAAGAGCTGGTTTTTTGCCATTCTGTCTCACAAAAATCAGAATAAAAAGCGATCAAAAAATGTCACATGCCCGCAAATGGTACCAATAAAAACGTCAACTTGTCCCGCAATAAACAAGACCTCACATGACTCTGTGGACCAAAATATGAAGAAATTATAGTTCTCAAAATGTGGAGACACAAAAACTATATTTTGCAATAAAAAACGTCTTTTAGTGTGTGACAGCTGCCAATCATAAAAATCCGCTAAAAAACCCGCTATAAAAGTAAATCACACCCCCTTCATCACCCCCTTAGTTAGGGAAAAATAATAAAATTTAAAAAATGGATTTATTTCCATTTCCACTTTAGGGTTAGGGTTGGGGCTAAAGTTAGGGTTAGGGTTGGGGCTAAAGTTAGGGTTATGGCTACAGTTAAGGTTGGGGCTACAGTTAGAGTTAGGGTTGGGGTAAAGTTAGGGTTTGGGTTGAGGCTAAAGTTAGGGTTAGGGTTAGGGCTAAAGTTAGGGTTAGAGTTGGAGCTAAAGTTAGGGTTAGGGTTGGAGCTAAAGTTAGGGTTGGGGATAAAGTTAGGGTTAGGGTTGAATCACATTTACGGTTGGGATTAGGGTTAGGGGTGTGGTTGGGGTTATGGGATTATGGTTAGGGGTGTGTTGGGGTTAGGGGTGTGGTTAGGGTTGGGATTAGGGTTAGAGATGTGTTGGGGTTAGGGGTGTGGTTGGGATTAGGGTTAGGGGCATGTTTGGGTTAGGGGTGTGGTTAGGGTTATGGTTAGGGTTGGGATCAGGGTTAGGGTTGTGTTTGGGTTAGGGTTTCAGTTAGAATTGGGGGGTTTCCACTGTTTACGCACATCAGGGGCTCTCCAAGTGCGACATGGCATCCGATCTCAATTCCAGTAAATTCTGCGTTGGCTAAAAAATAATTTTTGTGGGAAAAAAATATTTTATATTTTCACGGCTCTGCATTATAAACTGCAGTGAAACACTTGAGGGTTCAAAGTTCTCACAACACATCTAGATAAGTTCCTTGGGGGGTCTACTTTCCAAAATGGTGTCACTTGTGGGGGGTTTCAATGTTTAGGCACATCAGGGGCTCTCCAAATGCGACATGGTGTCCCATCTCCATTCCTGTCAATTTTGCATTGAGTAGTCAAATGGCGCTCCTCCCCTTCTGAGCTCTGCCATGCGCCCAAACAGTGGTTTACCCCCACATATGGGGTATCAGCGTACTCAGGACAAATTGTACAATAAATTTTGGGGTACAATTTCTTCTGTTACCCTTGGGAAAATAAAATAATTGGGGGCGAAAAGATCATTTTTGTGAAAAAATAGGATTTTTTATTTTTACGGCTCTACATTATAAACTTCTGTGAAGCACTTGGTGGGTCAAAGTGCTCACCACATGTGGTTTACCCCCACATATGGGGTATCAGCGTACTCAGAACAAATTGTACAACAACTTTTTGTGTCCAATTTCTCCTGTTACCCTTGGTAAAATAAAACAAATTAGAGCTGAAGTTAATTTTTTGTGAAAAAAAGTTAAATGTTCATTTTTAAAAAACATTCCAAAAATTCCTGTGAAATACCTGAAGGGTTAATAAACTTCTTGAATGTGGTTTTGAGCACCTTGGGGGGTGCAGTTTTTAGAATGGTGTCACACTTGGATATTTTCTATCATATAGACCCCTCAAAGTGACTTCAAATGTGATGTAGTCCCTAAAAGAATGGTGTTGTAAAAATGAGAAATTGCTTGTCAACTTTTAACCCTAATAACTCCCTAACAAAAAAAAATTTTGGTTCCAAAATTGTGCTGATGTAAAGTAGACATGTGGGAAATGTTACTTATTATGTATTTTGTGTGACATATCTCTGTGATTTAAGGCTATAAAAATTCAAAGTTGGAAAATTATGAAATTTTCAACATTTTTGCCAAATTTCCATTTTTTTAAACAAATAAACACAGGTAATATCAATGAAATTTTACCACTATCATGAAGTACAATATGTCACAAGAAAACAAAGTCAGAATCATCAGGATCCATTGAAGCATTCCAGAGTTATAACCTCATAAAGGGACAGTGGTCAAAATTGTAAAAAATGGTCCGGTTATTATCTTGCAAACCACCCTTGGGGGATAAAGGGACTTTGTCACCTGAATTTGGAGGGAACAATTTTCAGTCATATGGGCGGGGTTTGGTAGTTTGATTCACCCTTTCCTTACCCGCTGGCTGCATGCTGGCTGCAATATTGGATTGAAGTTCATTCTCTGTCCTCCATAGTACACGCCTGTGTAAGGCAAGATTGCCTTGTGCAGGCATGCACTACGGAGGACAGAGAATGAACTTCAATCCAATATTGCAGCCAGCATGCAGCCAGCGGGTAAGGAAAGGGTGAATCAAACACCCGAAAACCCTGCCCATATGACTGAAAATTGTTCCCTCCAAATTCAGGTGACAGAGTCCCTTTAAGGGGTTAAAGGAAGTTTCCACCTAAATTTGTAGTTCCTTTTAAAATTATTACAATTTTAAATCCCGTGATAGCTAAATTGCAACTTCCTATTGCCTGGAGAATCAATGATTCTTTTCATTTTTCCCTTTAAAAAAAAGCTTGAGCAAAAACCTGGTCCTCAAGACATAATTGAGCTCGTTTTGGAAGAGGATTCGGAGTATGAGGTAGAGCGAGTCCTTGATTCCAGGTTTGTCAGGAGCCATCTGCAGTATGTCCTTGGAAAAATGAAGATGATGAAGATCTTAGGATCTTCATGCCAATAGCCTTTTTAGAAAGTTCCATCAGCAATGGAAGGGGACCATGAGGGTACGGTGGCCACTCATAGAAGGGGGAGTACTGTCATAACTTAGATTGTGTATTCAATCTGGTGACCTGTTTCTGCATGGTTAGTTCCTCTGACTGCTAAGCTATTCCCTTTTCTTCCCAGTACAAATGCTGATGGATTCTATTGTCTTTGTTTTCCTTTCATGGTTTGCTCCTCTCCAGGTGTTTCCCATTTTTCAGTTCTGGTTTGTTCTATCACATTCTGGGTGGGGTTTTATATGCTCACTAGACTTCCTTGCTGGCTATACCTCCTGATGGATGTGTGTTCAGGTGTTCTAGTCCTTCAGCTAAGAAATTTACTTTGCTTGGTAAACTCTAGTTGTTTTCTTGCAGTGAGTATATTCGCTTTCCCTACCAGCACCTTTTATTTTTACCACTGATAGATTTCTGGGAGGTTATACTTGTTCCTTTTATTTTTGGTTCTCCTTAACTTTCCCTCTGAATGCTATATGAATATGTGCTTTAGTTTCTCACTGTGGGTTTTTGTATCTTACTTCACACGCTCCTTTCCCCTTGTTGGTAGGTTGTTGTGGCCTCTCCTTTGGTTCCTCAGGAGGTACGAGAAACCCCTCAGCGTCCTTTTAGGTAGTTAGGTCCAAGGTGGCGTTTTTAGTTGTGCGGTTAGGGCCTTGCTAGTTTGTACAGGGACCAATTAAGTGTAGGTGCGGTGTTTCCTTTGTGTGAGCATGTACACATTCATAACACACCTTTGGGTATTTTCTGTCATACAGGGCCCTCAAAGTCACTTCAAATGTGATATGAAATTCAGAGGAAAGAAAAAAGGATATAAAAAAAATGCACTTCTGTATGGAAAAATATAAGGAGGTAGACCAAGGAAAAATATGTAATTTACCATCTGTTAATGGCTTAAAACTACTTCAATAAACTGTAATCAGCCTGCAGCTTTCACCCAGACATCTACCTTGACTCTACAAAGAGAGAACTGAAACAAGCAGGAAAAAAGAAAAGTGCCAGAGACAATTCATAAAATGTGGACGACAGTGGTGCAGACAAGGAAACTCCCTAAGGGTATCAAGAACTGCTGCGGGTCATGCAGCGTCAAACCCGCAGCAGCCAGCTGAGACAGCATAGTGGGTGGGATTTTTGTCGAAATCTCATGTCCAATCTGCATACACAGTCACCTGCAGATCACCGGTGGACACTGACATGCACCGCATCTTTCAAGACTGCAGCATCTCAATTTCTCTTGCGGAGAAAGTAGTGTCCGCAACATAAATTACTTAGAAATATATTGAATGCGGGAAATCCGCATGGTTCAGTGAACACATGCGGATTTACCTGCATTCAATAGAAGGCAGCTCTTTGGAAGCAGCAAACATATGCTGGGTCCAGCCTAAATCCTCCTGCTGTGGGTATTGATGGATCACTGCCAACGGGTATGGTGAAAAAGTTATTTAATGTTAGCATAAAAACAAAAAATTTAATAATTGCAATGTGTTTCATTGGGAACTCCCTTCCTCAGGCATAAAAACATGTACTATTACAAACATAGAATGAGTTCTGGCTCTTTTCTGAAAAATCAAACTGAACATTTTGCAGTGGTCTCTTAATTTTTGCCAGCGCTGTATTATATTCACTGTTGTGCTCCAAGGAGAAATGTTGTGAAACAATATGATTTTTGATTTGGTGTTCAGTATTGTATCTGTATTTATTCCATCTTTCCCTAAAAAAATGGTTGTTCTGCCCATGTATTGAGGGTTGCAAGGGCATTCCAGCAAATGAATAATGAAATTGATACGGCAGTTGAGGAATCAAAAATCTCCCCCCATGATGTTACTCTTAAAGGTTTTCTGTCTGTGGGTATTGTACCCATGTGTGTCGCATTTTTCATCTCCACATTTGAAAACCCCCTTTAGACTAAGCCAATTTTTCCTTTCTGGTGCAATCCCCTTTCCTCAGTTTTGCATAGGAATGAGCTACTATCTCGATAGTTCTCGCTCTCCTAAAAACCATTTGCGCTTGTGTATCTAGAACCTTTTCTAGATGGGGATCACTCTTTAGAATATCCCGATGTTTTTTAAAAACATTCTGAATCTGTTGTGCATTGCTGCTGAACTTGGGGATGAAGGCTAAATCATATTTATTACAATTTTGTGTATCATGTTCACTCTTATTTTTAGAATGGGTATTATTTATGCAGCTAGGCCTCTTCATTTCTTTGGCTTTTTTTTGCTCCTTCAATAATAGTTCTGGGATAGCATTTTTCTCTTAGTCTAGCATCAATTTTATTAATTTTCTGGAAACAGTCCCTGTCATCTGTGCAGTTTCTTCTCATACACACAATCTGACTGAAGTGTTCCACTTCCTCTTTATGCAAATTTTGTTGCGCTTAACACAACTTTTAAGATCCAGGAAGATAGCTCCTTTACGATCATGTATATCATCTATAAATCATTTATAAAAAAAAAACTATGCTAGATGAAAAAGATGTATTTTGATGAATAAAAACCTCTTTTTGTCCTGCTTGTTTCAGTATTCAAATGTGAGGTGGTCCCTAAAAAATTTGTTTTATAAATTTTGTTGGAAAAATTAGAAATTGCTGATAAATTTTTAACCCTTCTAACTTCCTAACAAAAACAAATATGTTTAAAAAATGATGCTGGTGTAAAGTGGTAAATGTTATCTTATTAAATATTGTGTGCAACATGACTCTCTGGTTTAAGGACATAAAACGACAAATTTTTGCCAAGTTTCAATTATTTTCACAAATAAATGCAAAAATATTTTACTAAATTTATCACTATCAAAAAGTGCAATGTGTAATGAAAAAAAAAACAATCTCAGAATTACTGAAATACGTTGAAGCATATAGTCTTTCTGTGGCTCTCCAGAGGTAGGCCTTAACTCTTGGACAATTCTTCTAAAAATTCTTTTCACTTCTCTGTCTGAAGTCTTCATGGGGTTATGGCCCCAACAGTGCTCACTGGACTCTTTAGCAGTTTGGAAATTCTTCTATACCCAATGCCACCAGTATGTTTTGCAACAATAAGGTTGCAAAGTTCTTGCGACAGCTCAATGATTTTACCAATCATGACCTGTTTTTTGTGTGGCACCTTGGTAATGGCGCACCCTTTTATAGGCCATCAGTTGAGGATGGCAGGATTGCTTTCTAATTACTGATAGATTTCAGCTGGTGTTGTGACATTCCATGGCTTTTTCACATCTGTAGAGGCAGAAGGGGTATCATAACTATGTTTTCAAACAAAAAATAGTGGCGGAGAATTGCAAATGGTTTCAATGGATGAATGTAATAAGTAGCTGGTGAGAATGGTACAAAGTGTGCCTACTTTATGAAGATAGTATGTTGTTTTTTCCACCTGAAAAAGATGTCGTTTTGGTGTTGCAATGCATAGTGATAATAAAAAATTTCAATTCTATCACGTCAAGAGAATTTCATTCCAGCAGCGCAGCCTGTTATAAATGCGTTTTGTCCACGTTGCTTAACCCCTTAAGGACAAGGGGGTTAAAGTTGTTAGGTTTCCATTTTTTGTTCCACTTCTTCCCAGAGCCATAACATTGTTGTTTTTCTGTAAATATGGCCATGTGAGAGCTTGTTTTTTGGAGGAGGAGTTATACTTTTGAACGGCACCATTGATTTTACATTTTCATGTACTGGAAAACAGGAAAAAATTTCAAAGTGCCGTGAAACTGTAAAAAAAAAGTGCTTCCTGCATGTGCATGTTAAATGCAGCTGTCAGAAATTGACAGCAGGCCATCAGTGCACTGGACAGAACTCCGCTGCTTAAATCTGACCAAATCGCAAACAGATTTGAAGAATATTTTAGAGAATTATACAACTCCAAACTGAATCATACTATAGGAGAGATTGACGAATACTTGGACCATATAGAATTTCCCAAGCTTTCTTCTGAAGATCAGTCCTTTTTAGACAGAGATATCACGTTGGAGGAAATTCGGGAAGCAGCCAAGTCTCTCTCCAGTGGGAAAACTCCAGGCCCTGATGGCATATCCATAGAACTATATAAAAGATATCTATATCAGATAGGGCTGGTTCTGATGCAGACCCTTTTTGAGGCACTTGCAAGACACTCACTCCCCCAATCCTTTTATGATGCCACCATAGTGGTAATACCAGAGCCAGAAAACCTGCTGAGGAGTGTGGCTCTTACTGCCCCATATCTCTGCTCAACACAGACTATAAAATACTCACTAAACTTATAGCTAACAGACTTAAAGCAGTAATACTTAACATAGTACATGAAGATCAATATGGCTTTATGCCGGGAAGATCCACCTCCTCTAATATTAGAAGGGTGCAGGTTCTGAATCAGATAGGACACAAATATGAGAAGCCTTGAGTGATAGCCTCTTTAGATACTACGTAGGCTTTTGATTCAATGGAGTGGAAATTCTTATTATCAGACTATTTTGACTTGGGTAGGGGAACTAAACAGGGCTATTCACTATCCCCAATGCTCTTTGCTCTTGCAATCGAGCCAACTGCACTTGCAATTAGACAGGATCCAATGTGGAGGGAATCAATATAAACTCTAAAGTAGATAAGGTGGGATTATATGCTGATGATCTAGTGCTCTTTCTGGATGAAGTAGAGCAATCTCTTCCAAGGGCAATTGATCTTATTAATTATTTTGGGGATCTGCCTGGTCTTAAAATTAAGTGGAGTAAGTCTGTGATCATGCCATTATAATTATTATTATTATTATTTATTTATATAGCGCCATTAATTCCATGGTGCTGTATATGAGAAAAGGGGTTACGTACAGAGTTATAGATAACGTTTACAGCAAACAAATTTACAATGAAAGACTGAAGCAGAGGGGAGAGGACCCTGTCGTTGCGGACTTACATTCTATCTACATTAGCAGATAGCATAACTGTACCCATGCTATGTGGTTTAAGGGTAGTACAAATATTTAGGCATCGTAATTAATCAAAATCCAATTAGAGACCTTAGAGATAATATATACCCTTTGGAAGATATGATGAGGAATATGGAATATGGTCCCAACTTCCCCTATCTGTAGCGGGAAGAGTTGGATTAATTAAAATGATAAAAAAAGCTTCTTTAGGAAAATGCATAGTATGATGGCAGCATTTATATGGGGTCCGTCAAGACCTAAATTAAGTATTGGCTCACTGCAGAGGTCCAAAAACCAAGGTGGATACGCGGTCCCTGCTTTATATTTATATTATTTGACTGGTCAACTATGCTACTTAAAACATTGGGTAAACCAGGATGGACTTAATAATGCAGAAGCTCACCTTATGCATTTTTTGGCCGGAAATACACCGTGGGCAATATTGGAGGGTTCGTACAGACCACCCCAGGGTCTATTATTTGCGTATAGCTTAGCAATACAGGTCTGGCAAGAAAGTAAACGCATTTTGAAATTTACTGATCAAATTGGGGAAATTCAGATATTGTAATAATTATAGGGGATAACTCAGGAGACTCTTGCGTGGAACAAGACAACTACAGGACACCGTTTTATAAGTGGTAAAGTCTATATTATCACACGGTGATTCAAACAGGTGCAGAGGGAAACTCAAGTCCACAACACTTGGTGCAAATAATAAACGCAGCTTAGCAGTCTATAGGAGACTTCAGAGGAAAATGCAATCAAGCAGAAAGTCTATGAAGCACAGTTATTCTTGAGGATACTTGACACGAATAAACCCTTGTCTTAGTCCAGGCACAGATAGATATGCTTATTAGGCAGTTCAAATCATATCTTAGCTCAACCAGGGAGGCCTGGTTAATAGTCTCAGTTTATTGCAAAGCAGCAACAGCTTACATGACCAGCAAATGCAGATGGAAGTAAACACGAACAGCAGATGAAGGAGGATTACTGGAAACTTGTGTATGCAGCAAGAACTCAGAGCAGAGTAGCAGGATCACCACACAGGTTCACAGGAGCAGGTGTATAGCCAGGAAGTAATCAGAGGTCAGGAGCTGGATGCAAGGCAGAATACTCTAGCACAGACTGAAGGCTGGGGTGGAGTTTTATAGCAGGAGACACAGTGCACATGAGACCAAAGACGCCATCTTGAAAAAGGGCAGTAATGCACAAAAGGTAAAAAATGTTCAGAGTCCTGACAGATGTGGGATGATCCCGAGTTCCTGCACCTCCAAAATTTACAGGATCCTGTTTTCTGGAAACAAAATAGAATAACACTTAATCAGTTTTTTTAAATGAAACTTTGTTGTTCGAACAAATCCATGTCAGGTTTGGAGTTCCCCACAAGGACTTTTATAGATATCTGCCACTGAGACATGCCATGATGTACCAGTTCCCGTTCCCTAGAATGAGAATATCTAAATACCCACTGATAGGAGTATTATCAACTCAAGGATCAACAGGTGTGATATCCTTCCTCTATACCTTTTTATTAAGCTTTAAAATCGCATCCACTCAGCTCGCTGTGGGGAGGAAGTGGAGACACCTAATCCCCTCTATCACTGATGATGAGTGGAGCGATATCCTGGAGGCACATACAATGGTGTCACCTGCTCCAAATAACAAGTTAATGCAATTGTATATTCTTCACCAATCCTATCTGACCCCAAGTAGATTACATAAATTTGGTCGGGGGGTGACTGATGAATGTCACAGGTGTAGTGAATCCGGGGCTGATTTCTGGCACCTTATTTGGAACTGTAGGATTATACGGAGATATTGGAGTGAGGTCGTAGCCACATTGGAATGGATAATGGAGATACCCATGGAATGTAGGCTGGAATTGTGCATCCTGGGTGTCGTGGATGAGGAAATGTGGGTACACCATGATAGAATATTTCTTCAGGAGGTCTTATTTATGGCTAGGAAAGCGATAACATTGACGTGGATGGGGGGGAAATCTCCTTTGATTAATCAATGGAAAAAACTTGTAAATGACATAATTCCTTATGAAAACATATTATACAGAAAGAGAGGATGCCCCCAGAAATTCCAGAAGATTTGGGAAAGGTAGTGTGACTCGCAATTGATACATTTGGCTCTTGGTGTTATGGTCTCTTCAATTTCATGATATAGTCCCTGATGTGTATACCTCTCCTGGACTATGAAGGTGAGGATCTATGTAGGATTAATAACATGTGTCTTTTATAACCTGATCTGGTATGAGCATTAAAACTTTCGTAAGACTCTGTTGATTAGGAAGTGCAATGCTTGGTAAAATATATTATACTGAAGTTAAGTTTTAGTTTTTTCCCTTATTTGTTTGTATACTTTATTATTGAAGACATCTAATATTATAATTGCCTAGAATACTACTTCCTGCAATTTGTGCCAACTTCCGTGGCTTTGTCCGGAGCTAATGTCCGGAGATAATGTTCGTAGCTAATGTCCGGAGCTAATGTCCGGAGCTAATGTCCGGAGCTAATGTCCGGAGATTAATTGCCTAGAATACTACTTCCTGCAATTTGTGCCAACTTCCGTGGCTTTGTCCGGAGCTAATGTCCGGAGCTAATGTCCGGAGCTAATGTCCGGAGCTAATGTCCGGAGCTAATGTCCGGAGATAAGTGACGTCACCAGTGTCCTACACCCAGGCAGAGCACAGGGGCCCCAGGCAGCATATGGGGCCCCAGGCAGAGCACAGTGGCCCCAGGCAGAGCACAGGGGCCCCAGGCAGCATATGGGGCCCCAGGCAGAGCACAGTGGTCCCAGGTAGAGCACAGGGGCCCCAGGCAGCCTATGGGGCCCCAGGCAGAGCACAGGGGCCCCAGGCAGCATATGGGGCCCCAGGCAGAGCACAGGGGCCCCAGGCAAAGCACAGTGGCCCCAGGCAGAGCACAGGGGCCCCAGGCAGCATATGGGGCCCCAGGCAGAGCACAGTGGTCCCAGGCAGAGCACAGGGGCCCCAGGCAGCTTATGGGGCCCCAGGCAGAGCACAGTGGCCCCAGGCAGAACATGGGGCCCCAGGCAGAGCACAGGGGCCCCAGGCAGAGCACAGGGGCCCCAGGCAGCATATGGGGCCCCAGGCAGAGCACAGTGGCCCCAGGAAGAGCACAGGGGCCCCAGGCAGAACACAGGGGCCCCAGGCAGAGCACAGGGGCCCCAGGCAGAGCACAGGGGCCCCAGGCAGCATATGGGGCCCCAGGCAGAGCACAGGGGCCCCAGGCAGCATATGGGGCTCCAGGCAGAGCACAGTGGCCCCAGGCAGAGCACAGGGGCCCCAGGCAGCATATGGGGCCCCAGGCAGAGCACAGTGGTCCCAGGCAGAGCACAGGGGCCCCAGGCAGCATATGGGGCCCCAGGCAGAGCACAGGGGCCCCAGGCAGAGCAGTGGTCCCAGGCAGAGCACAGGGGCCCCAGGCAGCCTATGGGGCCCCAGGCAGAGCACAGTGGCCCCAGGCAGAACATGGGGCCCCAGGCAGAGCACAGGGGCCCCAGGCAGAACACAGGGGCCCCAGGCAGAGCACAGGGGCCCCAGGCAGAGCACAGGGGCCCCAGGCAGCATATGGGGCCCCAGGCAGAGCACAGTGGTCCCAGGCAGAGCACAGGGGCCCCAGGCAGCATATGGGGCCCCAGGCAGAGCACAGGGGCCCCAGGCAGAGCACAGTGGTCCCAGGCAGAGCACAGGGGCCCCAGGCAGCCTATGGGGCCCCAGGCAGAGCACAGTGGCCCCAGGCAGAACATGGGGCCCCAGGCAGAGCACAGGGGCCCCAGGCAGAGCACAGGGGCCCCAGGCAGCATATGGGGCCCCAGGCAGAGCACAGGGGCCCCAGGCAGCATATGGGGCCCCAGGCAGAGCACAGTGGCCCCAGACAGAGCACAGGGACCCCAGGCAGAACATGGGGCCCCAGGCAGAGCACAGGGGCCCCAGGCAGGGCACAGGGGCCCCAGGCAGCATATGGGGCCCCAGGCAGAGCACAGTGGCCCCAGGCAGAGCACAGGGGCCCCAGGCAGCATATGGGGCCCCAGGCAGAGCACAGTGGTCCCAGGTAGAGCACAGGGGCCCCAGGCAGCCTATGGGGCCCCAGGCAGAGCACAGGGGCCCCAGGCAGCATATGGGGCCCCAGGCAGAGCACAGGGGCCCCAGGCAAAGCACAGTGGCCCCAGGCAGAGCACAGGGGCCCCAGGCAGCATATGGGGCCCCAGGCAGAGCACAGTGGTCCCAGGCAGAGCACAGGGGCCCCAGGCAGCCTATGGGGCCCCAGGCAGCCTATGGGGCCCCAGGCAGAGCACAGTGGCCCCAGGCAGAACATGGGGCCCCAGGCAGAGCACAGGGGCCCCAGGCAGAGCACAGGGGCCCCAGGCAGCATATGGGGCCCCAGGCAGAGCACAGTGGCCCCAGGAAGAGCACAGGGGCCCCAGGCAGAACACAGGGGCCCCAGGCAGAGCACAGGGGCCCCAGGCAGAGCACAGGGGCCCCAGGCAGCATATGGGGCCCCAGGCAGAGCACAGGGGCCCCAGGCAGCATACGGGGCACCAGGCAGAGCACAGTGGCCCCAGGCAGAGCACAGGGGCCCCAGGCAGCATATGGGGCCCCAGGCAGAGCACAGTGGTCCCAGGCAGAGCACAGGGGCCCCAGGCAGCATATGGGGCCCCAGGCAGAGCACAGGGGCCCCAGGCAGAGCACAGTGGTCCCAGGCAGAGCACAGGGGCCCCAGGCAGCCTATGGGGCCCCAGGCAGAGCACAGTGGCCCCAGGCAGAACATGGGGCCCCAGGCAGAGCACAGGGGCCCCAGGCAGAGCACAGGGGCCCTAGGCAGCATATGGGGCCCCAGGCAGAGCACAGGGGCCCCAGGCAGCATATGGGGCCCCAGGCAGAGCACAGTGGCCCCAGACAGAGCACAGGGGCCCCAGGCAGAACATGGGGCCCCAGGCAGAGCACAGGGGCCCCAGGCAGGGCACAGGGGCCCCAGGCAGCATATGGGGCCCCAGGCAGAGCACAGTGGCCCCAGGCAGAGCACAGGGGCCCCAGGCAGCATATGGGGCCACAGGCAGAGCACAGTGGTCCCAGGTAGAGCACAGGGGCCCCAGGCAGCCTATGGGGCCCCAGGCAGAGCACAGGGGCCCCAGGCAGCATATGGGGCCCCAGGCAGAGCACAGGGGCCCCAGGCAGCATATGGGGCCCCAGGCAGAGCACAGTGGCCCCAGGCAGAGCACAGGGGCCCCAGGCAGCATATGGGGCCCCAGGCAGAGCACAGTGGTCCCAGGCAGAGCACAGGGGCCCCAGGCAGCCTATGGGGCCCCAGGCAGAGCACAGTGGCCCCAGGCAGAACATGGGGCCCCAGGCAGAGCACAGGGGCCCCAGGCAGCATATGGGGCCCCAGGCAGAGCACAGGGGCCCCAGGCAGCATATGGGGCCCCAGGCAGAGCACAGTGGCCCCAGGCAGAGCACAGGGGCCCCAGGCAGAACATGGGGCCCCAGGCAGAGCACAGGGGCCCCAGGCAGCATATGGGGCCCCAGGCAGAGCACTGGGGCCCCAGGCAGCATATGGGGCCCAAGGCAGAGCACAGGGGCCCCAGGCAGCATATGGGGCCCCAGGCAGAGCACAGTGGTCCCAGGCAGAGCACAGGGGCCCCAGGCAGCTTATGGGGCCCCAGGCAGAGCACAGTGGCCCCAGGCAGAGCACAGGGGCCCCAGGCAGCATATGGGGCCCCAGGCAGAGCACAGTGGCCCCAGGCAGAACATGGGGCCCCAGGCAGAGCACAGGGGCCCCAGGCAGAGCACATGGGCCCCAGGCAGCATATGGGGCCCCAGGCAGAGCACAGGGGCCCCAGGCAGCATATGGGGCCCCAGGCAGAGCACAGTGGCCCCAGGCAGAGCACAGGGGCCCCAGGCAGAACATGGGGCCCCAGGCAGAGCACAGGGGCCCCAGGCAGAGCACAGGGGCCCCAGGCAGCATATGGGGCCCCAGGCAGAGCACAGGGGCCCCAGGCAGAGCACAGGGGCCCCAAGGCAGAGCACAGGGGCCCCAGGCAGCTTATGGGGCCCCAGGCAGAGCACAGTGGCCCCAGGCAGAACATGGGGCCCCAGGCAGAGCACAGGGGCCCCAGGCAGAGCACAGGGGCCCCAGGCAGCATATGGGGCCCCAGGCAGAGCACAGGGGCCCCAGGCAGCATATGGGGCACCAGGCAGAGCACAGTGGCCCCAGGTAGAACATGGGGCCCCAGGCAGAGCACAGGGGCCCCAGGCAGAGCACAGGGGCCCCAGGCAGCATATGGGGCCCCAGGCAGAGCACAGGGGCCCCAGGCAGCATATGGGGCCCCAGGCAGAGCACAGTGGCCCCAGGCAGAGCACAGGGGCCCCAGGCAGCATATGGGGCCCCAGGCAGAGCACAGTGGTCCCAGGCAGAGCACAGGGGCCCCAGGCAGAGCACAGTGGCCCCAGGCAGAGCACAGGGGCCCCAGGCAGAGCACAGTGGTCCCAGGTAGAGCACAGGGGCCCCAGGCAGCCTATGGGGCCCCAGGCAGAGCACAGGGGCCCCAGGCAGCATATGGGGCCCCAGGCAGAGCACAGGGGCCCCAGGCAGCATATGGGGCCCCAGGCAGAGCACAGGGGCCCCAGGCAGAACATGGGGCCCCAGGCAGAGCACAGGGGCCCCAGGCAGAGCACAGGGGCCCCAGGCAACATATGGGGCCCCAGGCAGCATATGGGGCCCCAGGCAGAGCACAGGGGCCCCAGGCAGCATATGAGGCCCCAGGCAGAGCACAGCGATATTTTGGACCACTGTGCGGTGTTTCAGACCCCCTGTGTGATGTCTGGGGCCCTGTTCTTAAGTATATTAAAGATTAAAGTAACGTATATTAAAGTATATTATAGATCAAATTTGACACGTTTATGAGCACCATTGAGTGATATACTCAAGAATGACATAATTTTTCAACATTTTATGGTTTCAAACTGTAAACACTCAGAGTTTTTTTTTACTTCAACCAGAAAACCTTAACGGTTCATAAAAAACTTGACTGTTCAGGATATGATAAAAGTCATAGTATTCTGAATCTTTAACTTATAAAGATACCTTTACATGGGGTGATTATTGGTTCCAGAGAGGCTTTCGGCCGATAATCGTACACATGGCTGGTGTTTTTAAAATGTCATAGAACATACCAATATACATAGTTATTGATACATATTATTTATTATTTACATTATTGTTCTTAAGCAAAGAACCGTTGTTGTGGCATTTGCCGCAACACGCAAAGTTGTTGTCTGATGTCTTTCATCACTCCCCTCATAAGCATGTTCATGGATCCTGTGTAACTGTACCTTAAATAACAAGAATTGTCAAGAGCTGGTGAGTGCAGCCATTTTTTGTTCTTTCTTACTATTATTTATTAATTGTATTATTCTTACATTTGAATAAATAAAGTATATATGGATTCTAGACTCCCGATTCTTTAGAATCGGGCTGCCATCTAGTGATGTCATATCTATATCAATGTGAATGTTAATATACGGATTATTTTGACTTTTGCCATATTACCATATGCTTGTTATTTATTTTGTGGAATCTTTCAATAAAAAAGAGTTTAAAAAAGAAATTGACAGCAGCATTTAACATGTTAACAGCTGCGGGTGGATCGCGATTCCACCCACGGCTGTTAGGCTAGGGTCACATTGTTTAGTACAATCCGTTTACCTGATCCGTTAAACGGATGTACTGAAGTGAGCCAAATTTGGTGTAAATTTGGCTTCGCATTAACGCTTGCGTTAACGCATGTGACTGCGTTATGTCATTTTGATGTCCGTTCGTGAAGCATCCGTTTGTCTGCCTTCAGGCACTGTCAATAAAGTTATTCTTTTTTTTGTCTTTTGTCAGCATCGTGTGTGGGTGGACACACATTCTCCATTTTGAAAGCATTGAGTGAACTTCTGCTGCAAGCAAGATGTTATGTCTGAGCTTGTTAGATTTCGCTTGATGCAGTTGCAACTTCGGCAGAGAAGGTGTATTTCCTAAAGGAGATATTGGATCCATGAAGTGAATTTTTTATGGAATTCATATGGTGCCTTTCACACCCTGTATGTTCAGCTTCGGGATCATCCCTTTAAATTTCAATGTTATCTTCGGATGTCCATTGAGACCTTTGATATTCTGCTCTCGCATGTGAAGGATGAGATACATCATCAGCGCAGCACTTTAGTGGTGACTCTGAGGTAAATATCCTTTTTTTTAACATTGTTCTATTGACAAAGACAGGATGTAATTTATCATGGTGCATGTCTTTTAATTATCTACACGTTGCCAATTGTCCTATTCCATTTTAACTTGCCTTTATTTTCGTTGTCCTTAAAAATCTGTACAATATATCCATAGTGCAATTTTTTTTTGGGGGGGGGGATTGTCGATAGATATTTGGCTACTGGAGAAACTTTTGCATCACTGCATTTTCAATTTCGTCTGGGGAAATCGACCATTTGCCAACTAGTTCGTGAAACTTGTGATGCCATTTGGAACAACTTGCAACCATTGTGCTACCTGTTATGGTTCTCAATGGCAAGAGAACATAGCCCAGCATACATAGGAACTAGCTCTTGGAAGGATGGAAACTAAAACTGACCATGAACTAAACCTGCCGCACAACTAACAGTAGCCGGGTAGCGTAGCCTGCGTTTTATCCCTAGACGCCCAGCGCCGGCCGGAGGACTAACTAATCCTGGCAGAGGAAAATATAGTCCTGGCTCACCTCTAGAGAAATTTCCCTGAAAGGCAGACAGAGGCCCCCACATATATTGGCGGTGATTTAAGATGAAAATGACAAACGTAGTATGAAAATAGGTTTAGCAAAATCGAGGTCCGCTTACTAGATAGCAGGAAGACAGAAAGGGTACTTTCATGGTCAGCTGAAAACCCTATCAATACACCATCCTGAAATTACTTTAAGACTCTAGTATTAACTCATAACATCAGAGTGGCAATTTCAGATCACAAGAGCTTTCCAGACACAGAAACGAAACTGCAGCTGTGAACTGGAACAAAATGCAAAAAACAAACAAGGACAAAAGTCCGACTTAGCTGGAAGTTGTCTGGTAGCAGGAACATGCACAGAAAGGCTTCTGATTACAATGTTGACCGGCATGGAAGTGACAGAGGAGCAAGGTTAAATAGCGACTCCCACATCCTGATGGGAACAGGTGAACAGAGGGGATGATGCACACAAGTTCAATTCCACCAGTGGCCACCGGGGGAGCCCAAAATCCAATTTCACAACAGTACCCCCCCCTCAAGGAGGGGGCACCGAACCCTCACCAGAACCACCAGGGCGATCAGGATGAGCCCTATGAAAGGCACGGACCAGATCGGAGGCATGAACATCAGAGGCAGTCACCCAAGAATTATCCTCCTGACCGTATCCCTTCCATTTGACCAGATACTGGAGTTTCCGTCTGGAAACACGGGAGTCCAAGATTTTTTCCACAACGTACTCCAACTCGCCCTCAACCAACACCGGAGCAGGAGGCTCAACGGAAGGCACAACCGGTACCTCATACCTGCGCAACAATGACCGATGAAAAACATTATGAATAGAAAAAGATGCAGGGAGGTCCAAACGGAAGGACACAGGGTTAAGAATCTCCAATATCTTGTACGGGCCGATGAACCGAGGTTTAAACTTAGGAGAAGAAACCCTCATAGGGACAAAACGAGAAGACAACCACACCAAGTCCCCGACACAAAGCCGAGGACCAACCCGACGCCGGCGGTTGGCAAAAAGCTGAGTCTTCTCCTGGGACAACTTCAAATTGTCCACCACCTGCCCCCAAATCTGATGCAACCTCTCCACCACAGCATCCACTCCAGGACAATCCGAAGATTCCACCTGACCGGAGGAAAATCGAGGATGAAACCCCGAATTACAGAAAAAAGGAGACACCAAGGTGGCAGAGCTGGCCCGATTATTGAGGGCAAACTCCGCTAAAGGCAAAAAAGCAACCCAATCATCCTGATCTGCAGACACAAAACACCTCAAATATGTCTCCAAAGTCTGATTCGTCCGCTCGGTCTGGCCATTAGTCTGAGGATGGAAAGCAGACGAGAAAGACAAATCTATGCCCATCCTAGCACAGAATGCCCGCCAAAATCTAGACACGAATTGGGTTCCTCTGTCAGAAACGATATTCTCCGGAATACCATGCAAACGAACCACATTTTGAAAAAACAGAGGAACCAACTCGGAAGAAGAAGGCAACTTAGGCAGGGGAACCAAATGGACCATCTTAGAGAAACGGTCACACACCACCCAGATGACAGACATTTTCTGAGAAACAGGCAGATCCGAAATAAAATCCATCGAGATGTGCGTCCAAGGCCTCTTCGGGATAGGCAAGGGCAACAACAATCCACTAGCCCGAGAACAACAAGGCTTGGCCCGAGCACAAACGTCACAAGACTGCACAAAGCCTCGTACATCTCGTGACAGGGAAGGCCACCAGAAGGACCTTGCCACCAAATCCCTGGTACCAAAGATTCCAGGATGACCTGCCAACGCAGAAGAATGAACCTCAGAAATGACTTTACTGGTCCAATCATCAGGAACAAACAGTCTACCAGGTGGGCAACGATCAGGTCTATCCGCCTGAAAATCCTGCAAGGCCCGCCGCAGGTCTGGAGAAACGGCAGACAATATCACTCCATCCTTAAGGATACCTGTAGGTTCAGAATTACCAGGGGAGTCAGGCTCAAAACTCCTAGAAAGGGCATCAGCCTTAACATTCTTAGAACCCGGTAGGTATGACACCACAAAATTAAACCGAGAGAAAAACAACGACCAGCGCGCCTGTCTAGGATTCAGGCGTCTGGCGGACTCAAGATAAATTAAATTTTTGTGGTCGGTCAATACCACCACCTGATGTCTAGCCCCCTCAAGCCAATGACGCCACTCCTCAAAAGCCCACTTCATGGCCAAAAGCTCCCGATTCCCAATATCATAATTCCGCTCGGCGGGCGAAAATTTACGAGAAAAAAAAGCACAAGGTTTCATCACGGAGCAGTCGGAACTTCTTTGCGACAAAACCGCCCCAGCTCCGATTTCAGAAGCGTCGACCTCAACCTGAAAAGGAAGAGCAACATCAGGCTGACGCAACACAGGGGCGGAAGAAAAGCGGCGCTTAAGCTCCCGAAAGGCCTCCACAGCAGCAGGGGACCAATCAGCAACATCAGCACCCTTCTTAGTCAAATCAGTCAATGGTTTAACAACATCAGAAAAACCAGCAATAAATCGACGATAAAAGTTAGCAAAGCCCAAAAATTTCTGAAGACTCTTAAGAGAAGAGGGTTGCGTCCAATCACAAATAGCCCGAACCTTGACAGGATCCATCTCGATGGAAGAGGGGGAAAAAATGTATCCCAAGAAGGAAATCTTTTGAACCCCAAAAACGCACTTAGAACCCTTCACACACAAGGAATTAGACCGCAAAACCTGAAAAACCCTCCTGACCTGCTGGACATGAGAGTCCCAGTCATCCGAAAAAATCAGAATATCATCCAGATACACGATCATAAATTTATCCAAATAATCACGGAAAATGTCATGCATAAAGGACTGAAAGACTGAAGGGGCATTCGAAAGGCCAAAAGGCATCACCAAATACTCAAAGTGGCCCTCGGGCGTATTAAATGCGGTTTTCCACTCATCCCCCTGCTTAATTCGCACCAAATTATACGCCCCACGGAGATCTATCTTAGAGAACCACTTGGCCCCCTTTATGCGAGCAAACAAATCAGTCAGCAGTGGCAACGGATATTGATATTTAACCGTGATTTTATTCAAAAGCCGATAATCAATACACGGCCTCAAAGAGCCATCTTTCTTAGACACAAAGAAAAAACCGGCTCCTAAGGGAGATGACGAAGGACGAATATGTCCCTTTTCCAAGGACTCCTTTATATATTCTCGCATAGCAGCATGTTCAGGCACAGACAGATTAAATAAACGACCCTTAGGGTATTTACTACCCGGAATCAAATCTATGGCACAATCGCACTCCCGGTGCGGAGGTAATGAACCAAGCTTAGGTTCTTCAAAAACGTCACGATAGTCAGACAAGAATTCAGGAATCTCAGAGGGAATAGATGACGAAATGGAAACCAAAGGTACGTCCCCATGCATCCCCTTACATCCCCAGCTTAACACAGACATAGCGTTCCAGTCGAGGACTGGGTTATGAGATTGCAGCCATGGCAATCCAAGCACCAACACATCATGTAGATTATACAGCACAAGAAAGCGAATAATCTCCTGATGATCCGGATTAATTCGCATAGTTACTTGTGTCCAGTATTGTGGTTTATTACTAGCCAATGGGGTGGAGTCAATCCCCTTCAGAGGTATAGGAGTTTCAAGAGGCTCTAAATCATACCCACAGCGTTTGGCAAAGGACCAATCCATAAGACTCAAAGCGGCGCCAGAGTCGACATAGGCATCCGCGGTAATAGATGATAAAGAACAAATCAGGGTCACAGATAGAATAAACTTAGACTGAAAAGTGCCAATTGAAACTGACTTATCAAGCTTCTTAGTATGCTTAGAGCATGCTGATATAACATGAGTTGAATCACCACAATAAAAGCACAACCCATTTTTTCGTCTAAAATTCTGCCGTTCGCTTCTGGACAGAATTCTATCACATTGCATATTCTCTGGCGTCTTCTCAGTAGACACCGCCAAATGGTGCACAGGTTTGCGCTCCCGCAGACGTCTATCGATCTGGATAGCCATTGTCATGGACTCATTCAGACCCGCAGGCACAGGGAACCCCACCATAACATCCTTAACGGCATCAGAGAGACCCTCTCTGAAATTCGCCGCCAGGGCGCACTCATTCCACTGAGTAAGCACAGACCATTTACGGAATTTTTGGCAGTATATTTCAACTTCATCTTGCCCCTGAGATAGGGACATCAAGGCTTTTTCCGCCTGAAGCTCTAAATGAGGTTCCTCATAAAGCAACCCCAAGGCCAGAAAAAACGCATCCACATTGAGCAACGCAGGATCCCCTGGAGCCAATGCAAAAGCCCAATCTTGAGGGTCGCCCCGGAGCAAGGAAATCACAATCCTGACCTGCTGAGCAGGATCTCCAGCAGAGCGAGATTTCAGGGACAAAAACAACTTGCAATTATTTTTGAAATTTTGAAAGCAAGATCTATTCCCCGAGAAAAATTCAGGCAAAGGAATTCTAGGTTCAGATATAGGAACATGAACAACAAAATCTTGTAAATTTTGAACTTTCGTGGTGAGATTATTCAAACCTGCAGCTAAACTCTGAATATCCATTTTAAACAGGTGAACACAGAGCCATTCCAGGATTAGAAGGAGAGAGAGAGAGGAAGGCTGCAATATAGGCAGACTAGCAAGTGATTCAATTGAAAGCACACTCAGAACTGAAGGAAAAAAAAAAAAATAAATAAATTTCAGCAGACTTCTTTTTTCTCTCCTTTCTCTGCCAATTAATTTAACCCTTTGTGGGCCGGTCAAACTGTTATGGTTCTCAATGGCAAGAGAACATAGCCCAGCATACATAGGAACTAGCTCTTGGAAGGATGGAAACTAAAACTGACCATGAACTAAACCTGCCGCACAACTAACAGTAGCCGGGTAGCGTAGCCTGCGTTTTATCCCTAGACGCCCAGCGCCGGCCGGAGGACTAACTAATCCTGGCAGAGGAAAATATAGTCCTGGCTCACCTCTAGAGAAATTTCCCCGAAAGGCAGACAGAGGCCCCCACATATATTGGCGGTGATTTAAGATGAAAATGACAAACGTAGTATGAAAATAGGTTTAGCAAAATCGAGGTCCGCTTACTAGATAGCAGGAAGACAGAAAGGGTACTTTCATGGTCAGCTGAAAACCCTATCAATACACCATCCTGAAATTACTTTAAGACTCTAGTATTAACTCATAACATCAGAGTGGCAATTTCAGATCACAAGAGCTTTCCAGACACAGAAACAAAACTGCAGCTGTGAACTGGAACAAAATGCAAAAAACAAACAAGGACAAAAGTCCGACTTAGCTGGAAGTTGTCTGGTAGCAGGAACATGCACAGAAAGGCTTCTGATTACAATGTTGACCGGCATGGAAGTGACAGAGGAGCAAGGTTAAATAGCGACTCCCACATCCTGATGGGAACAGGTGAACAGAGGGGATGATGCACACAAGTTCAATTCCACCAGTGGCCACCGGGGGAGCCCAAAATCCAATTTCACAACAGCTACCAACCCCGACAACAGAAATGTGGCTATCGATTTCCAAAAATTTTGAGGATGTGGCTAATTTCCCGAATTGCATTGGTGCCGTGGACGGGAATCACATTCAGATTCAGAAACCGGTGCATAGTGGATCCCTGTACTATAACTACAAAAAATACCTTTCCATTATATTGATGGCTATTGCGGATGCTAGATACCGTTTTGTAGCTGTGGATATCGGTGCCTATGGACGAACGAACGATTCCAGAGTCTTCAAAGAGTCCAACATGGGGAAATGTTTGTACAGCAACAGCTTCAACATACCCTCAGCACGACCACTTCCGGGGACCGAAGACCCAAGTTTGCCCTATGTTTTAGTTGGGGATGAGGCGTTCCAACTCGGACAAAATCTCCTGCTGGTTGACCCCGATGACTGTGAGTCAAATCTCATGAGTAGTGTTGAGCATTCCGATACCGCAAGTATCGGGTATCGGACGATATTTGCGGTATCGGAATTCCGATACCGAGTTCCGATATTTTTGCGATATCGGGAATCGGTATCGGGATGCATATTCGTGTGTAAAATAAAGAATACAAATAAAAAATATTGATATACTCACCCCTCCGGCGGCCTCTGCTCTTAGCGGTGCCTCCGTTCCTAAGAATGAGCACGTGAAGGACCTTCGATGACGTCGCGGCTTGTGATTGGTCGCGTGAGCGTTCACATGAGCTGTCACGCGACCAATCACAAGCCGCGACATCACCGAAGGTCCTTCACGCGCTCATTCTTAGGCCGGTTTCACACGTCAGTGGCTCCGGTACGTGAGGTGACAGTTTCCTCACGTACCGGAGACACTGACACACGTAGACCCATAAAAATCAATGCATCTGTTCAGATGTCATTGATTTTTTGCGGACCGTGTCTCCGTGTGCCAAACACGAAGACATGTCAGTGTTCGTGGGAGCGCATGTATTACACGGACCCAATAGAGTCAATGGGTCCGTGTAAAACACGGACCTCACACGGACGTTCTCCGTCTGGGGTCCGTGTGCGTGCAGGAGACAGCGCTACAGTAAGCGCTGTCCCCCCCACATGGTGCTGAAGCCGCGATTCATATGTTCCCTGCAGCAGCGTTTGCTGCAGAGAAAATATGAATAATAGTGTTTAAAATAAAGATCTATGTGTCCGCCGCCCCCCCACCCCCTATGCGCCCCCCGCTGTTCTGAAAATACTCACCCGCTCCCACGTTGGCTGTCACTCCTTCCTCTCTGCCCCGCGCCTCCTACTGTATGCGGTCACGTGGGGCCGATCATTTACAATCATGAATAGTCGGCTCCGCCCCTATGGGAGGTGGAGCCACATATTCATGACTGTAAATGATCGGCCCCACGTGACCGCATACACTAGAAGCCGCGGCCAGACCAGGAAGCAGCGAGGGAGGCGGGTAAGTATTTTCTGAACAGCGGGGGGGCGCACAGGGGGTGGGGGGGCTTTGGACACATAGATCTTTATTTTAAACACTATTATTCATATTTTCTCTGCAGCAAACGCTGCTGCAGGGAACATATGAATCGCGGCTTCAGCGCGATGCAGGGTACCACACGCGTGGGTACCACACGCTCCGTGTGGTACCCACTCGCCATACGGGCGGCACACGTGTGCCGCACGTATGGCCTACGTGAGTTCCCAGGTACACGGACACGGATAACTCCGGTACCGATTTATTCCGGTACCGGAATTATCTGGACGTGTGGGACAGCCCTCAGGAACGGA
This sequence comes from Ranitomeya variabilis, assembly GCF_051348905.1. NCBI lineage: Eukaryota > Metazoa > Chordata > Amphibia > Anura > Dendrobatidae > Ranitomeya > Ranitomeya variabilis. The sequence continues at coordinate 1,022,933,062 of NC_135233.1, read as the reverse complement.
GGCTGCCGGTTGCAGCGGTTACAACCAGAGCGCGTCCGAGGGTGAGTATATCCCTATTTTTTATTTTTATTCTTTATTTTACGCATGAATATGGATCCCAGGGCCTGAAGGAGAGTTTCCTCTCCTTCAGACCCTGGGAACCATCCAGGATCACTTCCGATATTTGTGTCCCATTGACTTGTATTGGTATCGGGTATCGGTATCGGCGATATCCGATATTTTTCGGATATCGGCCGATACTATCCGATACCGATACTTTCAAATATCGGAAGGTATCGCTCAACACTGAGCATTGATTGGACTACTGTTCGGTCTACAGTTGAAATAATGAGGATTCATGATCAATTTGCTAATTATTTCATACATGAAGGTCTTGTTCCATGGCAAAACATCCATGTGTGAAAATTTTAAAGACTGTTTATTTATTGGTGCATGTGCTATGTGTGTGGCAATTCTTTGTTAATTTTTTTTTTTGCACTTTATGTAACCTTAATAAATTTTAAAAAGTTCAATCCATACAATATTATGAAATGTTGAATATTAGTAGCAAATTTTACTAAAAATTTTTGGAAGACATTGGTCTTCCAACCTGAATGTTGGTAGACATTTTAACATATGAGATCCCATAGGATAGGAATTAACTTTGGTACCCAAACATTTTACACAAACATTTTAAAGGCTATAATTGCCAAACTTTGGTGATTTTTTTTAACAGTAGATACAGATTGAGATATTGCGCAGGCGCAACTGTACGCTGGACTGCTACATTGCCTTTGCCTTTCCATACCCCGTTCACCCTGGCCTCTGTATTGTGCTTGGTTTGACGGCATGTCCATGGTTCTTGGTCTCGAGGAAGTGGGTTCCTGAGGGACCAAAAATTTCTCGAATAGATCATGAAATCTTTGCCTAAACAGTACATTTCTGTGTGGCGGTATCTTTTGGGCTACCGGCATGCAGCGCCCCCACTGCCGCAGGGCCGAGGGGTACCCGGTACCGGGCCTGTGAGTCTCTGCTCTGGGGTTGTCACGGTGGCTAGGCCCCGGTTCGTGACCCTGCCGAGGGGCGCACAGTGAATGAAGTGGTGTGATATGACGGATGATGGTGGCGATGCTGTAGTGGTGCGGTGCAGTAAATAACGAGGACACCAGGTTGCAGTCTCTTTACCTCTTTACTGAAGATCTCTGGGTCCTCAGTCCAGAATACGGTTCACCAGGCTGCGCAAGTCCGGCCGGTCCAATGGCACCTCCAGAGTTCTCTTCACAGGTGGAAATCTGTGCCTTCCCTCTAGCGCTATGTGTTGCGGTCCTTCCCTGCTGTGCTTACAGAAAGTCCCCACAACTGTTGTGTCTGTTTCTTAAGTTCCCTCACAACTCGATTAGATGATGTTCTGCTAATCCTCCGTCCCTCCCTGATGTTCTGGTTGGGACGGCACCCGTTTGACGGGTAGGCTCGGAGCTCTTCCGGGACCCTAGAGTCGCCCCTCTCCACAAGTTGCCCCCCAAGACTGCATAGGTGATTTAAGTGAGACAGCCCGCCTTAGACTGACTGTCCTGCCGCTGTTTAGAGTATTGCTTGAAGCTGAATGTTATAATACTCCCTCGGCGTTCTGGCCACCGGTAGTGCGCCTCAGTAGGATGTTGCCTCGGTCTTACAGCACGACTCCTACTGGTATATTCTCCTTATTGCTTTGATCTCGTTTCTCACTCAGCACAATCTATCTCGCTTCTGATCCTTCCTTGGGCACCGCCGCTACCCGGAGCAGGCACGGTCCCGTTACGTTCGCTCAAGTTGCCAAGCCTCTGTCAGGATCCCACCCCTGACAGAGACCCTACTGTATCTTCCCCCCACAACACCCTCTGCCACAAGGTGTTGCCTGGTTCCAACCCAGTCAGCTTTCTCCTCTAACTTCCTGCCTGACCCTTAGTTTACCCACGATGGTGGGGAGTGGCCTAGTGAATAGAACCCTTAGCTCCCCCCGAAGGCCCGACTGTGAAATGTATTGGTGTCTGTGATACCTGATCAGATGAACTCCTTCAATGCCATCAGACGTACTATAGCTCCCCTTAGTGGCGGAGCCACAGTACTGCAACGACCAGGACTCTGGGGCGCTGCAGGCACATACGACAAAAACAGAAGCTTCCACTCATTTGGTGCATATGCTGATTCATGGGATTGCAATTCCGTAATTTCCCGCTCTAGATCTCCGTGTTCACTGCGACATAGATCCTCTAAGCATTGCAGTCCATTGACAATTATGGCATCGACTTCATTTTTGGCTGATGATCTCTTGCTTCCGCGCTGTGTTTGCAAACGGGCACTGACAACAAGAGCCACAGTACTGCTGTCCATTGATTGTGGCTCGCTCAGGACTAACACATCTTCTGTGCCCGTCTGTTGGCTTGGTTCCTGTCTAGCTGGCTCCGATGCCTCAGCCTCTCGAGGCGCAGCAGTACTGCATATCGTTCTATACAAAAACAGAAAAATATTATTTTAGAAATTTTAATAAAGACTTGGTGCTCTCTTACATTTTAACACCAGAAAATTTTTATTTACGAGCACTAGGACAACGTTTTCTGTAGAAGCATCAATTGCTCATAATGAACATATGGGGTGACTCGTTTGCCACCGGATCCACTGGGGGTGTTTTGGCTGTTGCGGAAGTCCTGTACTAATCGATCTCTAATGGATCTCCACCAGGTATGGACAGCATCGGCTACAATGAAAAAGTAAAAAAATTATTTTATATCTTACAATCTTTACATTTTAGCAATTTAAGTTGAGCATTAATTACCAATTTTTTTCTTAGAGGAGGCAGACTTATCCAAATACCAGGAGTCCAACTAGCATATTATTTTATTCCACAACTTCTGGTTTTTAATAATATCATTGTGGGAGCTGTCACTTTGATCCCATATGGATGGATTCACTTCCACTAATGTTATTACTGTCTCATTTTCTATGTCCAAGGGCTCTTCGTCAACCTCAATGTGCCTTCTTTTTTTTGCGCGCTGCTTGGTCTATGTAAACACAAAATGTTATATTAAAATGTATACGTTCATTTTTAGTTGTTAATACGTTTATCTAATCCCTGAAAATATGTTTAAGTATACTTTTCATAACTTTTTAAATTTTTAACACTTTAAGCTTTTTAAAAATTATATTGCAATGTTTATTCGTTTATTTTTGTTGGGTGTCCTTGTACTGTTTGTTTGGTTAATGTTATGACAAGTATGTAGTTTGTTAAAAAGGGTTTTAAGCATTGTTGTATTGTGTTGTTTCTTGTATTATGCTGGTTTTGTATGTTTAATGATTTGTTATAAAAAAAAATTAATAAACTTAGTTTTGTTTTGTTCAAAATGTATATTTTGCGTGATATTTACCACTTCTAGGTGAGGTGAAGACACACGGCGAGGCTGTTTTTTTTTTACTTTTTCAACAACCTACAATGTAGTAAAAAAAATTAATTTTACAATTCATGTATCAATTTATGTGTAAAAAAAACACATAATTTGTGGAATGTACCTGTTTAGACACTTTGGACAGTTTTTTGGGGGGTGGCCTGGCAGGTTCGGGATCAGAAGATTCCTATTTGCAATAAAAACATGATTACACATGATTAACTCAATACACTCGAGTGACACACAACATTTATTGTGGCTTTTTAAATCGCAAGCCTACCGATTGTGACGAGAAGACTGCAGACACGCTGCTGCTGCTGCTGCTCTCACTATCCGACACCTGACAATACATTTAGTACACACACATCCGACGGCCACTACACACTCAAAGGATGTATATAGACATATAGAATATATAGAATTGGACTTACATTGTCTCAGGTCGCTCACATGATACACACACTGTGTAGCTGGCGTTTCCAGAGTTTGTCTGCAGAGTGTATGCTCCAAAATGGCTGAAATCATATTTCCTGTCACATGACCACATGGAAAAGCCTCATTAACGCAATCCAACACATGGTTTCATTTGGACATTTTGCTTGATTTGCATCTGGCTGCATTTGCAATAGACTTCAATGGCAGAATTAACACTTCCGTTACCCGTGCGTTAGCTTGACCGGACCTGAAAACGATGCAGGCCGCGTTGGAAGGTGCGCCACAAAAAAACAGAATGTTGCAAACACATGCCAATTTTGACATGCGTTACGATGTGTCATACTAATGCAAGTCTATGGAAGCGTTACAATGTCCGTTATATTGCGTTTTGCCTACTTAAAAACATGTCCGTTAGACGGACTGCCCTAGCGCAATGTGAACCCAGACTTAGGGGCACATAACAGCTGATCAGATCAGCAGTCATGTGGTGGAAAAAGTGCTGGCTCATCGCCCGCACCAAGAAAGGGTGAGGCGTTCAATGTCGAATATATCCGTTATTCGACCTTAAGGGGTTTTTTGTGATACTTGTTTTTGGATCAGCTTGAAACAGAATTCTTATACATTTTACTAAGTAAATATCTCCCATTGTACAATGTCATAAACTCTCATCAAGCATTAATCTTTCATATGAAAATTTCAGTTCGTTATTTCCAAATTCAATTTGGTGTTGTCTAAGTGAATGCATCATTACAAGTCTGTTCTGGTCCTTGCTGCTGAAATCTGGCATAACATTTGCCCTGCATTTGCACCGTGAATGCTTTAGTGAGTTTTATTTTTGGGGTTAAGAGTATAGAACATTTGATTGAATCGTTCTCCCTTCTTTGTGGTTTAGTCACATACTTACCTGTCAAACAACACGAAAGGTAAATATAAACACTACTAAGCTCTGCAACTTCTTGACTAAGCACATGCAGAATAAAGTCAAGGCAGAGCAAACATACTAGGCAGGCAATCACTTTTCCTGTGTCAAAATGTGAGAAGCATTCTTAAACAAAAAATTAACTGGTTATATGCTATAGTTGCACGCAAAACTTTTCAATCCCTGTTTGCAAATTAGGTTTATTAGTGTGAGTGTTGACCAGGGCCGTAGTCGTGGCTGAGGTAAATGGTTCTAACTGATCTCCCGTCACATGCATTTCACGGTTCTCTGTCAGCATACATGTTGCTCCATACTTCACACCATCAGGGCTTCCTCTAGGAGGGTGACGCTTCCCTCCAAACGCTTGTTCAGAGACAGAGACACAGTCCAGCTCCAACTTTAAATGGGTAACTTTACTGGTATCTGTTCTCAGTCCATTCACATCAATTACAGCAAACACTTTGGGATCCACACAGTTTGCCTCTTTCACTTTCCCTGTGCTTTCCCTGTCATCCTTCAGCATGTACCCGGGTCATCCCGTCCCGTCTGGCCTCACAGCATCCTCCCTGTCCAGCTTCACCACACTCTGGAGCTCCCCTGTCCATTTTGCACCAGACAAAAGGGCATCTGCCCATGTAGTAAGCTGCCACATGATGAGCGACCTGTATTGCTGTACTGCTACTAGCTGTCTTGTTACAATCTGTGCTGTTATAATCTGTGCTTCCATCTGTGGCCCTTAGGCCCTGAATGGCTGGGCTCCTGTCTTCAAACGTTACGGGGATGATTGCCCTGTCAGGGCTCTCTGGCCCAACTGACAATAATGCCGGATGCTCCCCGGCTTAACCACAGCTAGCGCCTCCTACATTAACTATTTACACTCTGAGCATACCTTAGTATAATCTAACTTGTTTTTCTTATCTTTCAGGTTACATCGGGGGCTTATCCACAGCACTACAGAATGCTGTAGATAAGCCCCTGATGACGGTGGACACAATTTATAGGGCCAAAATGAAGTGACAGATTCCCTTTAACAAGAGGAAGAGAATCGTTGGCTTTGTGGGGAGTGAAAAAGCGATACATGAAAAATGCATCGAGTCTGTGAGGAAGGTCTTGCAATATTTACCTCATGGGTAAGGACAGAAATTTGCATTAGCATTATTATTTATGCCACTTGTTGCAGTCCAACTCACATGGCGGTATACGGAGGTAGAAGATCGGAACACCGTATCTTTAAATCCTGGGTTGGTTTATTATTATGCGGCATAAACCAACACAAGGGAAAATAAACCCAACCTCTTCAGCTAAAACAGGAAAACAACAAGGAAAAAACAAAAATGCTGCAACACAATCCATACATTGCGGGTGGCATCCCGCTCTGAAGCAACACAGGTTCAGTCTATCCGCTACAAGACACAAAACCACTGGAGACTCCTCTCTCCAGTCTTGCTGAACCCAGACTGCCTGTAGAGCCCATTTATTTAAACAACAGGCTCAGAGCTGCTATGAGATTTTGCTCTTTATTTCACACCACCCGCCAGGCTGAGGTTTAGCGGCACCAGCCACTCATTTGTCTGTTGTTTGATCCCTGTTCACAGCTCCTGCATGGTGTGGGATTATCCCACCAACTAGATGGGTTTCAAAACAGCCTGCTGTTGTTTCCTCCCGGTTGTGCTGAAGTTGGTCATGCAGGTGTTATGCTGACTGGATGAAGAGGCGGTAAAGGAAGCGGAGTAGGAGGAGGAAGCAACATAAACAGAGAAACATCCAGCAATCCTCGGAGCTGGTAGGACATGCGAGACTACATTTACCTAGTTTGTGCAGAGCCATCGTGGACCCTGAAGACCAGCCCCCCTTTCCTAATCCATGCCCCTGCCCAGTAGTGGGTCGAGGATTCCCCATGTCAGAGGCAGGTACAAGCCTGATGAAGGTGCTGCATAGGCCCCCTCACCCCTCTCCCAAGCGACCCTGTGCTTTACCTTCATTGTTGTGAGTGACGATGCAGTGTGGACACTGTAATTCCAGCTCCAGTAGCCTACACTAAAGCTGCTGTACTTGCGAAGCTCATAGTTGGATCTTGGGATCAAGCTGATGGTCTGTCTCAAGGCCCTCCCAAGAACTCATCATCAAACAGAATAAGTGGTTGAGCGCAGTGCCCCCACAGAGCCTGTTTTCAGAGTAGCTGCACCGAGACTGTTATGCAACGTACACCCCAGTCAGGATGTTTTGCAGAGTACCCCCCAACAAGGCTATTTTGCAGAGTACCCCCCCACAATGCTGTTTTGTATAGTACTCCCACATAGGCTGTTTTGCAGAGTACCCCCAAACGAGGCTGTATTGTATTGGACCCCCACAGAACCTAACACTGTCCCTCACTCAATCCTGTCCCTACGCTAATCAAAACACAATGGCTGTGCCACCCGTGACCTGGCAGTTATACAGGGCCGGGTCACATAGTGCGCCGATGAATCACAGTCATGCCATATTTGGAAAAGCTTGGCCTTTCAATAAGGTTTATTTGTTGAGAAGTCACTGTTTGGATTTCAGAACCCTGAAATTGACAGTTCTGGTTTGCTCATCTGTACTCAATGGTTAATTTCCATCACCCTATCATCCAGTTCATAACAAATCATAAAGTTTCAGTCAATTCTCTGACTTTGATCAAATAAATGGATTGTACAGAGGCTGTTACCTAGCACCAGCGCCAGTTTCGGACTGGGGTGTCAAGGGCCCATCATTAACAATGACCTTGGGGGCCAACTTTTCAAATGCATACAAATATTACACTACCCTCATTCACAAATTTATCTATAACTCCATATAGTAATAAACTAGGTAGTTTGGTTAATGAATGAAGAGTTGCTGCTTTTTTCTGTACAGAATAAATCATGTGAATTATGCAAAGTGCTACTGATATAGTGGGGTTAGGGGCCCGTGACTGCACAGGGGCCTACCGGTGGATTTCCCTGTTCCCCTATGGGCCAGTCCGAGCCTGAGCAGCGCCATCTACATACCCAGTTCAGCATACACACAGATCAGTATATTTGACATGTGCATACTTATTAAATTGTGCTACTGTAGAATATTAGTTAGGCAGAAAAAATACTCTTTTCATTATAATTGTTTCTATTTTATAGATATTTAGTGTTTTATATTGCATACCCTCCCCAATCCTTAACAAAAATTCTGTAACATTAAAGGGGTTGTCCAGTCTAAAATGAAAAATCTACAGTCACTCTGTGTGACTGCAAACTTTTGAATCCCCTAAGTTCACACACTGTGCGCTGCGAGTATTCGATGGTTTGTAATCTTGGAATGGCGGTGATGTATGCGATATGCATACTCCCAGGCAGAAGACATCTAGTGAGCACGACCTTGCTCCTTACAAGTGTATGGAGAGGAGGTGCAGCCATACACTGGCAGTGGCCATCTAGTGCTGTGATACTGCTGAATTCAGGTGGCATGTGTTCGAGTCTGATATTGGAATACTACAATGAAGCATGCAAGAAAATATTTTTTTGTAACATACTTCGTGATTTTCTCGTGTTTTTCCCCACAGGAGTTTTGTCACAAAAACTGAAGGATTTCCTGGTACGATCACATTGAATAAGATTCCTAAAGTTTCATGCACATGTTACTTATTTTTTCCTTGCAGATTTGAAGCAGTTTCAAATCTGAGCATGTCAATTCTTGTAAAGTTTTTATAGCATTTTTCACCCTTTCTAATGCATGGGGAAACACGCAAGGGGAATAGTGTGAGGAGACAGTATGGGGGAAGAAAAGTGTGAATGGGCACAAAATAGAGACTCAGTAGTGTAGAGGGTAGCATGGGGTGACAGTGTAAGGGCACAGCATACCAAAGAGGAGGAGTGTGGTGAGGGGGCTTAGTATAGAGATTGAGCCCTATAGGGGGACCTAGTGTGAAGAGGGGAGCCAGTATGGAAAGGAGAGGTCAGTATTGAAAGCATGTAAGAGGGACAGTGTGGGGGTCATATTTTGTGCAGGGAAGATAGTGCAGGGCAATTATTTATTCAGGGGCTAAGCGTAAGGCAGATATTTTTATTCATTAGCATCAAAATGACACTGCTATCTTTAAGGGCATCGTGTTGGGATGTGCTGCAAAAGACCGGAGAAGATGGAAGTCAACAGAAATGAAAAGACAGAGAATTACTCCAGAGACAACGGAGAAACGTTACCCCTTAGACCCCAGTCCAGAGCCTCTCACCTAGCCAAATTAGTTCTCATGCTTCGTACTGACGAGGGCCAACAGCCCGAAACACCGTGTCTGCGAATTGAGATACTGATTTGGCTTTTATCCTAAGTCATATTGCACGACTCGTTAGAGGGTTGATTGTGACTTGTAGGATCGCTACTTCCAACAGGTGGCGCTATAGAGTTAAGTCCTCTTTTTCTCAGAAGAAGCAATTTGCATATCCAGAGACAACGTCATCTATCAGATACCTGGATGTAAATGTTTTCTCATGATACTGACTAATTCTCATATTTTTATTTATGTTAGGAGTATTAAAGGGGTTGTCCAAGTTTGTGAAGAAAAAAAATCCTATATAGAAAAGAAATACCAAATAATATTTGATAAATAATCAATAGTAAATATTACCAATAGATATATACCCAAAAAAATATTTACTAAATAAATAAATCAATCAATTAAGTCAAATTGAATCTTGTTGCCAACTTTATACCTTTTTATTCCTTATTATATCCCAGTCATGTGAGATTTATTATATTTTATTAATAATTTTTATGAGTATTATTCTTTATTATTTATATTATATTATCTTGTATACTTAAAAATCTTGTTCCAATTAGTCTGACGTGCCCAACCCCCCACACACAGGAATTAATTGTTATCAATTTTAATTATTTGTAATAAAAATATCATCTTTTAATTTGTATATTGTGTCATATTGCCTTTTATGATAAAATAATTTGACTTAATTGATTGATTTATTTATTTAGTAAATATTTTTGGGGGTATACAAGTTTGTGAAGAGTCTGCAATCTTTCTATGTGGCTTCAGACTTCTGAATTCTCACAGTGAGTACTGCACACTGTCAGGATTCTCTGGTGACTGCAATTTGCATATATGGTCATGTGGCGGCTAAACATGTGTAGCCAACTTTAGTAACTGCAGACTTTTATCTCAAACCTGGACAAGCCCTTTAATAATAAAATTAAACCCTGTAGCCAATCCTAACAGACTGTAATATTCTCAATGTCAGAATTCAGCCCCCCTAAAAAAATACTCTTTAAAGGCAAGGATTTTTACAGAATGAAAAGGATGAAGTGGTGATAAATGCTGTCGAGAAGGCGGAACTTTTAAATTCCTATTTTGCATCTGTGTTCACGAAGAAAGCAATTGTAACATTAACTGATCTTCATGGTGGCATTGAAGGAATAAAAGAATCCACACTGTCCAAAAAAAAAAAGAGATGGTGAAGGAACACTTAGCTAGTTTAAATGAATTTAAATTCCCTGGTCCAGATGAATTACATCCTAGGTAGAGTTAGCAGAGGAAATTGCAGAACCACTAGCCAGAATTTTTGAAAAATCCTGGAAAACAGGAGAAGTCAGAGAAGAATGAAGAAGGGCAAATGTTGTCCCTGTCTTCAAAAAAGGAAAGAAGGAGCCAGGTAATAACAGGCCAGTGAGCCTTATTTCTATACCAAGAAAGATATCTGAACAAATTATTGAACAGCATGTATGCAAGTAGCATGGGTTTGTAGCAAACAAGTCATGCCAGACTAATCTAATTTGCTTATATGATGGAATCACTAACTGGTGGATCAAGGAAATGCGGTAGATATAATATATCTCGACTTCAGCAAAGCATTTGATAAAGAGTCTCATGTTATCCTTATTGGAAAAATGACCAAGTATGCCATTGACATGGCTACAGTTAGGTGGATTCATAACTGGCTCAGTGATCTTACTCAAAGAGTGGCAATAAATTGTTGCACAGCCAGTTGGAAGTGTTTCAAGTGGGGTACCACAAGGCTCTGCCTTGGCCCCGGTGTTGTTCAACATTTTTATAAATTATCTAGATAAGGGAACTGAAAGTAAACTAATCAAATTTGCAGATGAAGCAAAGCTAGGAGAGATAACTAACACTAGAAAAGACAGAGAAAGGATTCAGAAGGATCAAAATAAGCTTGAATAATGGGTAGTGACTAATAGAATGGCAGATGCAAGATTCTACATCTGGGCAAGAAAAACAAGAATTGCATCTACAGAATGTGAGAAATAGAATTAAGCAACAGCACGTGTGAAATAGACTTGAGTATACTAATAGATCACAGGCTGCAAATGAGTCAACAGTGTGATGCAGCAGCAATCACAGTTCTAGGATGTATTAGGAGAAGCATAGAGTCTAGATCACATGAAGAAATTATCCCCCTCTACTCATCCTTGGTCAGGTCTCATCTGGAATATTGTGTCCAGTTCTGGACACCACATTTTAAAAAAGACCTTGAAAGACTGGAGGAAGTTCAGAGAAGAGCTACCAGGATGGTGAGCGGATTGCAAAATATGTCCTATGAGGAACGGTTAAAGGATCTGGGAATGTTTAGCTTGCAAAAAAAAGGCTAAGAGGAGACTTAATAGCTGTCTTCAAATATCTGAAGGGATGTCGCAGTGTAGAGGGATCATCCTTATTCTCATTTGCACATGGAAACACGAGAAGCAATGGAATGAAACTGTAAAGGAGAAAATACAGATTAGATATTAGAAAAAACTTTTTGACAGTGAGGGTAATCAATGAGTGGGACAGGCTGCCACGAGAGGTGGTGAGTTCTCCTTCAATGGAAGCCTTCAAACAGAGTCTGGACAGACATCTGTCTGAGACAGTTTAGTGAATCCTGCATTGAGCAGGGGGTTGGACATGATGACCCTGGAGGTCCCTTCGAACTCTAATGTTCTATGGTTCTATGAAGTAAAAACAATAGTGAAAAAATGAAAAATGGCAGTATGTTAGCAAAGTATGCAGTTTGTTTTATGAAATGTGGTAACAGATCCACTTGATAAGTACTTTAAAAGGAGTCTGTCAGCAGGTTTTTGTTATGTAATATGAGAGCACCATGATATAGGAGCAGAGTTTCTGATTACGGCAATGTGTCAATTACTGGGCTGTGTTTTACTGTTTCAATACAGTCTGTGTTTTATCAGCAGGAAATTATCACTGCTGGACAACTGGCCTTGTGCTTCCAAGTCCAGCCACTACCCCCCAGCATTGATTGGCAGCTCTCTATACACTATACAATGTACACAGTAAGCTGTGATGCGGGTGGGTTATGCACAGCTAAACAAATGAGCTCTGATTGATCTACAGAAAAGAAAACTTTGACCATAACATAACTGCTGCACCCAGTAAACTAAGTGATATATCGGTAGAATCGGGGTTTCTGTGCGTGCACCATGCTGCTGTCAGATTGCATAGCAAAACATGCTGACAGATTCCCTTCGAGGAAATTTATTACATTTTGTGTTTCATGTGCCACTCTTGAATAGGAACCTACTAGAGCACATATGTCAAACTCTGGCATGCGGGCCAAATCTGGCCCACAAGGTGAATATATTTGGCCTGCGATGCCGGGTGGGTCCCCCGAGTATATTTTTCACTCGATGAGGGTCAGGTCCTCAGCATGGCATCACACATCAACTATATCCTAGATACCAATACAGTTGAAAGCAATGATGGAGGAGGGAGCATCAGTTGACGCTCCCTCTCCCATCATTCCCCCTCTGCGTCTGAAGTCTCAGGGCAGCAAGCTTGATGATGTCATTACAATGTGCCCGCTGTACCGAGAAGTGCATAGGAATGGAAGACACCATGAAGAGACTGGAACAGCGGTGGAATGGGTGGAGGTGGGTATTTTTTTAATGTGGGGCTTATTATACTGTATGGAGCAATATGTGGGGCCCAGTTATACTATATGGAGCATTATGTGGAGCCCCATTATACTGTATGGAGCACTGTGTGGGGCGATTATACTGTATGGAGCACTATGTGGGGCACCGTTACACTGTATGGAGCACTATGCGGGGCCCTGTTATACTGTATGGAGCACTGTGTGGGGCAATTAAACTGTATGGAGCACTGTGTGGAGCCATTATACTGTATGGAGGGCTGTGTGGGGATTATAGTTGGAGAATCATACTGTGATAGGGTCACCATTCTTTGTTGGAAGGATTGATGGAGGTATAGTAGGGTCATTATACAGTGTGCTAGAGGGTACTGTGGAGGAATTCATTGTGGAGGTATCATGCAGTGTGTGGGGGCACTTTTGTTTGCATCATACTTCATTATCTGTATTATTAAAGTTTTTTATCTAATGTTTTTAAATTAGGCCATTGGGCCATATACTTTTAACTTCTCTTACATAATATATTATATTATTCCAATATTTTATTCTAAGATCTATTCATTAAAATGTACTTTGTTCATGGGACAACCTCTTTAGGTTTGTTTCATATGAAAGAGTATCATAGTTACAGTATATTTGATTATAAGGAAAAACTTCCTCCATTGTAAACATTTTTTTAATAGCTATCAAGGTTGGCCCGTGACTTTGTCCATGCTTTTAATTTTGGCCTTCTGTATATTTGAGTTTGACACACCTGTACTAGAGTAAGATTTTTGAAGAGGCACAAAAATGTTGAGCAAATGTGGCTTGTTGATATGGGATCCATATAAGCCTTTTAGCACATATTTTATCTTTTATGTTCTTCAGGTGAAGTATTGTACTTGACATGGGAATATCAAGATATGATAGTTAGTGGAGAGAACAGGTTGGGTCGAGTGTTTTACCAGCACATAAGGAGAGCTGCAGTATATTAGCTGCATATGACAAAGAACAGAAATTATATGACGCAAAGCATGAAGCAAGTCATTACCACCGCCATCAAATTGTTGGAGAATTTTCATCTTTGTTTTTATCTAAATAATTTTCATTATCAATACATTTTTAAATTTCATTAAAGGATGTTAATCTATACGGGTAAATATAATGTATATTTTTTAATTTTCTCAACCCCTTCATGACATGGCGATTCCATTTTTTCATTTTGGTTTTTCTCTCCTCTTCTTCCAATATAGGTGTATGATGGCTTATTTTGTGCAGGAAGAGATTTAGTTTTTAATGACACTATTCATTCTACCACATAGTGTACTGGAAAACAGGGGGAAAAAAATTCTAAGTGCTTTGAAATTGCACAATTGTTGTGAGGGTTTTTTATTTACTATGTTCACTATTTTGTAAAATGGACCTGAAATTATGATTCCCTAGGTCAGTACAAGTATGTAAACATCAAACATGTATAGCTTTTTTATTTAAGTGGTGAAAAAAAATTAAGAAATTTGTAAAAAAAAATAATATTTTTTGCTTTTGTTGCCACTTTCCAAGACCAATATTGTTTTCATTTTTCTGAATATGGGGCTGTGTGAGGGCTTACTTATTGTGCCCTGAGCTAACATTTTTACTGATACCATTTTGGGGTAGATACGATGTTTTGATTGCCTCTTATTGCATTTTATTGCAATGTTGTGGCGTTTAGTTACGACGTTTACCGATGGGATAAATTCACTTTATATTTTATAGATCGGACGCTTACAAACGCAGTGATAACATGTATGTGTATTTTTTGTTATTGTTTTATTTGTAATGGGGCAAAAGGGGGATAATTTGAACTTTTGTTTTGTTTTAATTTTCACTTTTCACTTTAATTAATAGTCCTCTTAGGGGACTTGAAGCTGTAATCATTTGATCGCTTGTGTTATAAATAGCAGTCATTTATAAAGAAATTTCCTATGAACTGCACCCCTTTAAAAAGCAAATATCAACGCCAACATGGCTCCTCCTAAAAAGTACGCCAATGACAATGAAAGGAAAGCAGCAAAGGCACAACGTCAAAGACGGGCAAATGAGAAAGCCTGCCCCCATCGTGACATTACCGCCCTTCTTTATACATATATATAGAGAGAGAGAGAATGAGAGAGAGATGTATTGAAGAATATTTCCTTTGAAAAATATGTGTAAATCTATGTAAGACATAGATAATTGCATTATGTAAAAGCTCAATCGCATTGTAATTGGATAGCAATCGCATGGATGTTAATCGGGTAGTAGGTGTTAAAAATGGGATTGTACTCGCATGAATATCACATGGTACCTGCACAACACTAGTCCTACTTTTCTGGACCAAAATCAGAACTCTTTTTTTCACATTGCTGGGTATGTTCCCTTTGTGAAGGTGCAGGAGCCGAGGAACAAATGGAGGAGGACGAGGAAGAAGAGGTGATAGGCGTGAAACAGTCAGGAGATGAAAAGGATAATGATCCCCTCTCTCTTTTCTGTGGTTGGCGGGAGGAGGCGGAGGAAGCAAGCTTGAGTGTTACTGCACCAACAACATACTATGGACTTGGATCTCATGGAAGTGCCCAACAACACATGAGCGCCTTCTTGCTGCACTATCTGCAACATGATGCCTGTATTGTTGGGATTAGAAATAGTGCTAACTACTGGGTTGCCACTCTGTTAGATCCATGGTATAAGAGTAAATTTTTTCAGATGCTTCCTCCCCTGGAAAGGGAGGCGCACATGCTGGAGTGTCGAAATATGCTTGTAGACAATCTGAAGGATGGTTTTCACTAAGGGTCCTGTCACACTCTGCAACTTTCCAACGATCACGACCAGTGATACGACCTGGCCGTGATCGTTGGAAAGTCGTTGTGTGGTCGCTGGAGAGCTGTCACACAGACTGCTCTCCAGCGACCAACGATGCTGAAGGCCCCGGGTAACCAGGGTAAACATCGGGTTACTAAGCGCAGGGCCGCTCTTAGTAACCTGATGTTTACCCTGGTTACCATCGTAAAAGTAAAAAAAAAAAAACAGTACATACTCACATTCCGGTGTCCGTCAGGTCCCTTGCCGTCTGCTTCCCGCATTGACTGAGTGCCGCCGTAAAGTGAAAGCAGATCACAGCGGTGACATCACCGCTGTGCTCTGCTCTTACTTTACGGCCGGCAGTCAGTCAGAGCGGGAAGCAGACGTCAAGGGACCTGACGGACACCGGAATGTGAGTATGTACTGTTTGTTTTTTTTACTTTTACGATGGTAACCAGGGTAAACATCGGGTTACTAAGCGCGGCCCTGCGCTTAGTAACCCGATGTTTACCCTGGTTACAAGCGAACGCATCGTTGGATCGGTGTCACACACACCGATCCAACGATGACAGCGGGAGATCCAGCGACGAAAGAAAGTTCCAAACGATCTGCTACGACGTACGATTCTCAGCAGGGCCCTGATCGCTGCTGCATGTCAGACACAGCGATATCATATGGATATCACTGGAACGTCACGGATCGTACCATCGTAGCGACAAAAGTGCCACTGTGAGACAGTACCCTAAGACAGTAGTGAGGTACACAATGTGCATCACAGTTATAGACTTCTTTCCCTGGGAATGTTGAGTTGTCAATGCAAAAACATTACCAGCAGCAGCATTGTAAGTGGCAGAAGTAATTTCTGTGAGTATTTTCAAACAATTTTTAGACCAGCTCATGCACCAGCAGAACAGAGTATAAGTCTGACACATAGTGAGCGACTGGAGAGGATGGTGCTGGATTATCTTGAGCTCAATATCAATGCTATCAGGGGAGGGTTTGACCCTTTTGCATTTTGGTTTTCAAAAATGGAAGAGTGGCCTGTGATTGCCTGTCATGCCTTTGAGGTTTTGCTGTGCCCAGCTGCCAGCGTTCTCTCAGAACTTGTCTTCAGCGTTACTGGTGGTGTCCTGATGGATAAGCCCATTTGACTATCTCCTGAAATTGTAGACCACGTAGCTTTCATCAAAATGAACAAGTCACAGACCTACAATGACCTTTGTACCCCAGTCGCAGACTGGGCAGACTAGGCGATGGTGTAGTGTTTAGTGTGCTGCATTGATCTCATGTTATTGCAGTCCAACTGGTGGGTTGCCTGTATTTGAATGGGTGTCAGACCCTCATTATACTATTTCTACTCTGGGGAAAATTGATGCCACTTTTGTGGTGTCTGCTACTAATTTTTGGAAATGTTTGGACTCCAAGTTGGGTCTCCTTCATGTGTGTTGCTTGTAGCAGTAGGACTCCCAGACCCTCAGGCCTGCACTTACTTTCAGTCAACTACCTGTGTTACTATTCCTAATTTTTTAAAATAATAGTAGTCTAAGAAGCTGATATTTGTGCCACCTAAGTGTGGCTGAGCAGAAATGCAGTTTGAGCTGTTGCACGAGGTATCAGAGCTCCCAGCAAAGCAAGCCTACATGGATTCCTTACCTACATTTTAATTTGAACTTACCGTATATACTCGAGTATAAGCCGAGATTTTCAGCCCAAATTTTTGGGCTGAAAGTGCCCCCTCGGCTTATACTCGAGTCATGATCGGTGGTGGGGTCGGCGGGTGAGCACTATCATATACTCACCTGCTTCCGGGGCTCCTGTCGCCCCCCCCTGCACGTCCCACTGTCTCCGGGTGCCGCAGCCTCTTCCCCTGAGCGGTCACGTGGGACCGCTTATTAGAGAAATGAATAGGCTGCTCCACCTCCCATAGGGGCGGAGCCGCCTATTCATTTCTCTAATGAAGCGGTGCCGGTGACCGCTGATAGAGAAAGAGGCTGCGGCACCGAAGAGAGGCAGGGGGAAGGAGCGGGACGCCGGGAGCAGGTAAGTATGATATATTCACCTGTCCTCGTTCCACACGCCGGGCGTCGCGCCATCTTCCCGGCGTCTCTCTGCACTGACTGTTCAGGCAGAGGGCGCGATGACGCATATAGTGTGCGCGCCGCCCTCTGCCTGATCAGTCAGTGCAGAGAGACGCCGGGAAGATGGCGCCGAGGAGCTGCAAGCAAGACAGGTGAGTATGTGTTTTTTTTTTTTTTTATTGCAGCAGCAGCAGCACAGATTTATGTGGAGCATCTATGGGGCAATGGTGCAGAGCACTATATGGCAGAGCTATGGGGCAACGGTGCAGAGCACTATATATATGGCACAGCTATGGGGCAACGGTGCAGAGCACTATATGGCAGAGCTATGGGGCAACGGTGCAGAGCACTATATGGCAGAGCTATGGGGCAACGGTGCAGAGCACTATATGGCAGAGCTATGGGGCAACGGTGCAGAGCACTATATGGCAGAGCTATGGGGCAACGGTGCAGAGCACTATATGGCAGAGCTATGGGGCAACGGTGCAGAGCACTATATGGCACAGCTATGGGGCAACGGTGCAGAGCACTATATGGCAGAGCTATGGGGCAACGGTGCAGAGCACTAAATGGCACAGCTATGGGGCAACGGTGCAGAGCACTATATGGCAGAGCTATGGGGCAACGGTGCAGAGCACTATATGGCAGAGCTATGAGGCAACGGTGCAGAGCACTATATGGCACAGCTATGGGGCAACAGTGCAGAGCACTATATGGCAGAGCTATGGGGCAACGGTGCAGAGCACTATATGGCACAGCTATGGGGCAACGGTGCAGAGCACTATATGGCAGAGCTATGGGGCAACGGTGCAGAGCACTATATGGCACAGCTATGGGGCAACGGTGCAGAGCACTATATGGCACAGCTATGGGGCAACGGTGCAGAGCACTATATGGCAGAGCTATGGGGCAACGGTGCAGAGCACTATATGGCAGAGCTATGGGGCAACGGTGCAGAGCACTATATGGCAGAGCTATGGGGCAACGGTGCAGAGCACTATATGGCACAGCTATGGGGCAACGGTGCAGAGCACTATATGGCACAGCTATGGGGCAACGGTGCAGAGCACTATATGGCAGAGCTATGGGGCAACGGTGCAGAGCACTATATGGCAGAGCTATGGGGCA
Organism: Ranitomeya variabilis; assembly: GCF_051348905.1. Taxonomy (NCBI): domain Eukaryota; kingdom Metazoa; phylum Chordata; class Amphibia; order Anura; family Dendrobatidae; genus Ranitomeya; species Ranitomeya variabilis. The sequence goes on along the minus strand of NC_135233.1, from coordinate 1,022,914,425 downwards.
ACGGTGCAGAGCACTATATGGCACAGCTATGGGGCAACGGTGCAGAGCACTATATGGCACAGCTATGGGGCAACGGTGCAGAGCACTATATGGCAGAGCTATGGGGCAACGGTGCAGAGCACTATATGGCACAGCTATGGGGCAACGGTGCAGAGCACTATATGGCACAGCTATGGGGCAACGGTGCAGAGAACTATATGGCACAGCTATGAGGCAACTGTGCAGAGCACTATATGGCAGAGCTATGGGGCAACGGTGCAGAGCACTATATGGCACAGCTATGGGGCAACAGTGCAGAGCATTATATATATGGTACAGCTATCTATGGGGCAACGGTGCAGAGCATTGTATATATGGCACAGCTTTATGTGGAGCATCTATGGGGCCATAATGAATGGTATGGAGTATCTATTTCTAATTTTGAAATTCACCGGTAGCTGCTGCATTTTCCACCCTAGGCTTATACTCGAGTCAATAAGTTTTCCCAGTTTTTTGTGGCAAAATTAGGGGGGTCAGCTTATACTCGGGTCGGCTTATACTCGAGTATATACGGTAAATTCAAAGCTGTAAATGCTGGCCTAGATCCTGGCTTAGTGGCCCCATGTCTGACTGTTGCTGTTCTATTATAAAATAATATTGTGGGTCAATTGATGCCACTTTTCCTGGTGTCTACCCATAATTTTTGGAAATGTTTGGACTCCAAGTTGGGTCTCCTTCATGTGTGTTGCCTGAGTTTGGGAGGGCTCTCAGAGCACCAGGCATACACCTGTCACTCATCCACCTGTTACTGATCAATGTTTAAGCTAGAAATGCTGGTTTATGCCCTGTCCCAGGTCCTGTCCTATGCATAAATGCTGCGCAATTATACTATTTGTACTCTGGGTCAGTTGGGTGGTTGGAGAGTTGTGAAGCAGGGGGACACAAGGGTAATTGGGGTGTCACCTCTGAGGACTGTACTGGGTGTGATGTTAAGGTGGAGGCAGGGCCGTATTTAGAGTTTCTGCTGCCCTAGGCACTTTTAGTGCTGCCTCCCCTGACACTATCGACAGTGACTATAAAGCTTTAGAAAAACAATGTATTAACTGACATTCCTACGATAATGAGGCTCCAGGCTACGGCGTAGACTGGGACGGGCAGTCTCTGGGTCTCCATTCTCTCTGTGCACACCCTCAGTCCCTGCCTCACTGCCTGTGCACAGACATCCCTCCACCGGACTCGGTAATCGCTGCTCGCAGTAGCATACCAGCAGGGGTGTATCTAGGGTTTCTGGCACCCGGGCGAGAATTCACCAAGGACATATGCGATTTTCACACATAGTCATGTACTCACGAGCTCCTCTCCCTAATGCTCTCAATGATCAGTGAAAAACAGAGAAGCAGGAAGAGAAGCTCGCTGTCATAGGACCACAAGTATGAAAGTCACATATGAGTGAAGTGTAAATGTGACGACTACCGGAACCTGCAGAGCTGAACACTGACATCACAGGCTTCTGAATTCTCACAACGCATGGACTTGACACTTTTAGGATTCTCCCTGGCCGGTGGACAGTCATGTCAGCACAAGCATGTGATTTGTATACTTCTGACCACATTCCGACTAGACATGCCCGGCCTCACTCAGTTCATTTTCATTGAGTGAGGCCACACATGTCTAGTCAGCACATGACCGCATGTATGTAAATTGCCAGCACGAGAGAATCCTGACAGTGTGCAGTGCGCACTGTGAGAATTCAGAAGTCTGCAGTCACATAGAATGATTGCAGACTCATTACAAACCTGGACATCCCCTTTATTGCTCCTAACATAAATAAAAACATGAGAGTTAGTCAATATCACAAATAACATTTACATCCAGGTACCTTATAGATGACGTCGCCTCTGGAGTTGTTCTCCTTCTTTTCTTCATCTTGTCCAGACCCCATGATGAGTTTTCTCATCCACAGCTCGTCTCTGCAGACTTCCATCTTCTCCGCTCTTTTGCAGAAAATCTCCACATGACGCCCTTAAAGATATAAGTGTCATTATAATGCTCCTGAATAAAAAATTGCCCCTCACTATATTGTCTGCACAAAATATGAACCACACATTGTTCCTCTTATGGTACATGCTCTTCACACTGACCTCTCCTTTCCATACCGGTCCCCTCTTCACACTGTCCTCTCACAATATGTCCCCCCTATAGGGCCCAGTATTTATACTGTACTCTCTCATCACACTCCCCCTCCTTAGTATACTGTCCCTCCATGCTATGACCCCACTGCTCAGTTTCTATTCTGTGCCCACTCAGTTTTGTCCCCCTATACTGTCTCCTCAAACTATTCCCCTCCCTCCTCATACTGTCTCCTCTCACATCCCCCTGTTCACCATACTGTCTCCTCATATATTTAACTCCTCACTTTCTATACTGCCTGGTCACCTGACTCCTCATACTGTGTCTGCACACATCCCATCACCCTCACTCCCCGTACTCCGTCCACATCTGTCCACATACATTTTTCACATCCCTAATCATACTGTGTCCACATACATTCCCCTATCGCTCCCCATAATGTCTGCACCCATCCCCCATACTGTTTCCTCATACATGCCTCTCATTCCCCCAGTACTGTTTCCTCATACATGCCACCCATTCCCCAGTACTGTTTCCTCATACATGCCCCCCATTCCCCCAGTACTGTTTCCTCATACATGCCACCCATTCCCCAGTACTGTTTCCTCATACATGCCCCCCATTCCCCAGTACTGTCTCCTCATACATGCCCTCATTCCCCAGTACTGTTTCATCATACATACCCCCCATTCCCCTGTACTGTTTCCCCATCTCCCCCTTTGCTATTCATTTTGTGTCCTCAAATCTCACCCCACACATTAAAAACCCCCATCCCCACTCAAATTCTCCACACATAATAAATCTACCCATCCCCATGCACTTAATCTTCGTTGTCTTCAGCTCCACTGGGTAAGCTTATTGACTCGAGTATAAGCTGGGTATGCATTGTCCCTTCATTCCTATCCCAGTACGTGTGGTTGCACCCATCCTGTTCTACTCTGTGTGGCTCCCCTGTCCCATCTTGTATGCATGGTTCCCCCCTCTCATCCTGTATGCATGGCTCTGCTCCCCCTCCTCCCATCTTTGTATGCATGGCTCCCCCCTCCCATCCTTGTATGCGTGGCTCTGCTCCCCCCTCCTCCCATCATTGTAAGCGTGGCTCTGCTCCCCCTCCTCCCATCTTTACAAGCTCTCCCCTCCCATTCTGTATGCATGGCTCTGCTCCCCCTCCTCCCATCTTTGTATGCGTGGCTCTGCTCCCCCTCCTCCCATCTTTACAAGCATGGCTCTGCTCCCCCTCCTCCCATCTTTGTATGTGTAGCTCTGCTTCCCATCCTCCCATCTTTGTATGCATGGCTCTGCTCTCCCTCCTCCCATCTTTGTATTCGTGGCTCTGCATCCCCCTCCCATCTTTGCATGCGTGGCTCTGCTCCCCCTCCTCCCATCTTTGTATGTGTGGCTCTGCTCCCCCCTCCTCCCATCCTTGTATGCGTGGCTCTGCTCCCCCCTCCTCCCATCTTTGTATGCGTGGCTCTGCTTCCCCTCCTCCCATCTTTGTATGTGTGGCTCTGCTCCCCCCTCCTCCCATCCTTGTATGCGTGGCTCTGCTCCCCCCTCCTCCCATCTTTGTATGTGTGGCTCTGCTCCCCCTTTTCCCATCTTTGTGTGCGTGGCTCTGCTCCCCCTCCTCCCATCTTTGTATGCGTGGCTCCATTCCCCCTTCCTCCCATCCTTGTATGTGAGGCTCTGTTCCCCCATCCTTGTATGCGTGGCTCCATTCCCCCCATCTTTGTATCTTTGTATGCATGGCTCCATTCCCCCCTCCCATCCTTGTATGCTTGGCTCCATTCCCCCCCTCCTCCCATCCTTGTATGTGTGGCTCTGTTCCCCCCTCCTCCCATACTTGTATGTGTGGCTCCGTTCTCCCCCCTCTTCCCATCCTTGTATGCGTGGCTCCATCCCCCCTCCTCCCATACTTGTATGCATGGCTCCGTTCCCCCCCTCCCATCCTTGTATGCGTGGCTCCGTTCTCCCCTCCTCCCATCCTTGTATGTGTGGATCTGTTCCCCCCTCCCCCAATCCTTGTATGCATGGCTCCATTCCCCCCTCCCATCCTTTGGCCATAAAAAAAAAACTTGCTCAGGTGCCGCCTCCCGCATCCTGGCGTCCTGGGCACGTGCCCTCACGTAGTGGCAAATACGGCCCTGGGTGGAGGAAGAGGAGGAGAGGCCACTTTATGCAGCGCTTGCCATCCACTGGAGCATATGCCTTTTCTGGCCCTCATCTACAATGCGTACTGCCATGCAGCTGCAAAAGAAAGGGAGTCGAGTAGCCGGTCCAGTAACAGAAGTTGTCAGTTGTCTTTGGATAGGTCGAGCTGGTGTTTTTTCAGTAGAAATTTCAGAAACATTAGACCCTAACCCATGTATACCTCTAACACCAACCCTATTCCCCCTTCCATCATGACCTTACATTTTCTCACTCAAGTTGGGTGTACCCTTCCCCTCTTTTAACCAGCTGTTTCACAACTCTAGGCCCACACCTGTCAGTCAACTATCAGCAAATTAACAATCTGTATTTATTTGCTTAAATAGTGTGGCTGGACCACAGAATTAGCACAAAAGATTTAAATGCTGAAATGTGGACTTCTGGATAGACAACACAATTAGCACAAGGATTTAGATGCTGAAATATATACTGTTGGCTGGACCACACAATTTGCACAAATGATTTAGAATCTGAAATGTGGACTCCTGGATGGATCATATTATTAGCACAAACTATTTAGATTCTGAAATGTGGACTCCTGGATGGATCATATTATTAGCTCAAACTATTTAGATTCTGAAATGTGGACTCCTGGTTGGACCACACCATTAGCAGAAAGGATTTAGATTCAGAAATGTGGCCTGGTGTCTGGACCACACTATTAGTAGAAATGATTTAGGTTAAAAAATGTGGCCTGGTATCTGGACTACACTATTAGCAGAAAGGGTTTAGATTCAGAAATGTAGCCTGGTGTCTGGACCACACTATTAGCAGAAAGGATTTAGATTCAGAAATGTAGCCTGGTGTCTGGACCACTATTAGCAGAAAGGATTTGGATTCAGAAATGTGAGCTCCTGGCTGGCCCACCCTCTTAGCACAAACAAATTAGATTCTCACTAGTGATGAGTGAATATACTCGTTACTAGAGATTTCCCAAGCACGCTCAGCAGTCCTCCGAGTATTTTTTAGTGCTCGGAGATTTAGTTTTCTTCTCCGCAGCTGGATGATTTACAGCTAATAGCCTGCTTGATTACATGTGGGGATTCCCTAGCAACCAGGCAACCCCACATGTACTTAGCCTGGCTAATAGCTGTAAATCATTCAGCTGAGGCGATGAAAACTAAATCCCCGAGCACTAAAAAATACTTGGAGGACACCCGAGCGTGCTCGGGAAATCTCGAGTAACGAGTATATTCGCTCATCACTAATTCTGACATGTGGCCTGGTCTCTGGACTACACTATTAGCACAAACGATTTAGATCCTGGAAGGTCAACTTCACACAGGATCCTATCTATCTGAGATATCTGACTACTTGCAGCAGGCACAGCCTCTCTGTGCTGTTATACTGACAAAACAATGCAAAAACAACAAGTCCGCTTTTTATAAGGAGAGGGACATGTGACTCCGGTAGCCAATGACAGAAACCCTTGTGTCTGGACATTGTTGATGTTTTCTGTCCCTGACTGCCAGAATCTCCACTAGGTTAGTCGAACAGGGAGATTTTCGCCGAACTGTTCGTCGAACTGTTCGACGAACACAGTCGAACCCCATTGAAACCAATGGCAGGCAAACACAAACACATACAAACACATGGAAAACACATAGAAAACACCTTAAAAGGTGTCCAAAAGCTGACAAACTGCTCAGAAGACACAACAAACACATGGAAAAGTGACAACTACACATAGTCATGTGAAAAGAAAAGAGGTGGAGGAGTAAAAGGAGGAGGAGACACAGATATAGGCATGTCATGCCCTTCTAAAGTTAAGAAAGGCTGGAGTAAAAATCTAAACTCACTCTACCAACACCCAGACGTCTTGACAAAAAAAAGAAAAGAAATATCTTTAAGTAGAATGGCGGCATGTCCATTCAGAACACTTTCCTTAGAAGACGTAGTGGTACCCCCGTTGGGAGTTGTGCCAAAAAATGAACCCAATACATTCAGACTAATCCACCATTTGTCATATCCAAGGGGCAGGTCAGTAAACGACAACATCAACGTGGAACCAAGTACAGTACTATGTACTGTACCTCCTTTGACGAGGCAATCAGGTGGGTCAAGAAGTTGGGAAGGGGCACCCTAATGGCCAAAACAGACATTGAGGGGGCGTTCCGGTTACTACCTGTGCCTCCGAATAGTGTCCTCCCATTGGGCTGCTTCTGTGAAGAGCATACTACATAGATCGCTGTTTGCCCATGGGGTGCTCCATATCCTGCTCACTATTTGAGGCGTTTAGTTGCTTCTTCGAATGTGTCCTCATGGAAGTTTGTAAGGCGGCACATATTATCCATTACCTCGACGACTTCTTATGCCTGGGCCCAAAAGATTTGCCACAGTGTGAAAACAAGCGGTAGTCCACCTGTGAGAAGGAGAGAGCTGGAGGGAGAGTGGACACCCCAGAGCTGAGGGGTTAGATTGATAAAGAAAGAATGCGGTGTAGCGTGCTTCATGGGTGGGGTACTCTGCTGAGTAGCAGAAGGTGCTACTAGGCCCAAAAGGATTTCCTTGGCCAAATGCCATTAAAAAATAGTAGTTAGGTAAACAGGTGGTGTAGCTTGCTTCATAGGTGGGGTACTCTGCTGAGTAGCACAAAATGCTATTAGGTACAAAACGATTTCCTGGGCTAGATCAGTTAAAAATTAGTAATTAGATCAACAGGCGATGTAGCTGGCTTCATGGGTGGGGTACGCTGCTGAGTAGCACTAAATTCTACTAGGCCCAAAAGGATTTCCTGGGCTAGATGCCGTTACAAAATAGTAGTTAGGTAAACAGGCGGTGTAGCTTGCCTCATGGGTGGGGTACGCTGCTGAGTTGCACCAAATTCTACTAGGCCCAAAAGGATTTCCTGGGCTAGATGCCGTTACAAAATAGTAGTTAGGTAAACAGGCAGTGTAGATTGCTTCATGGGTGAAGTACGCTGCTGAGTAGCACTAAATGCTACTAGGCCCAAAAGGATTTCCTGGGCTAGTTGCCGTTACAAAATAGTAGTTAGGTAAACAGGTGGTGTAGCTTGCTTCATGGGTGGGGTACGCTGCTGAGTAGCACTAAATTCTACTAGGCCCCAAAGGATTTCCTGTGCCAGATGCTGTTAAAAATAGTACTTAGGTAAACAGGCGGTGGGTGGCTGGGCTACTCTGCTGACTAGCAGACACTGAAGCTTTGGAGCAGACCTCTGAATCCCAGGCCATAGTATGAGTAAACAACTCTGCAGACGACCCCACCCACCTGGAATTGATGATGGCAACATCATGTAAAACTCAGCAAGGAGACTAAATCAAAGAGTCTCCATTTTTTCCAAAAATTCGGCCACAGACACCACTTAAGTGGCATCAATTTCGCCAGAATTTTTTAAAACGGTTGGTGAGGTGATTTTCAAAAATCATCAAGCTTTTAGTCTCCCCAAGATGACACAGGGGTAGAAAAGTCCTTGCGGATCCAGGATTTGTTCATCTTGATGAATGTTAGTCTGTCTGCATTGTCACTGGACAGCCGCGTGCGCTTATCTGTCAGCACACCAGCATTTCAGACGGTGAACTGGCAGGCCCAACGACTTCTGTAGAGATGCAAGTCGTTGAGCTGCGGGATGCGAACGGTGGAAGTGAGCACACAGCGACCATGCCCTCTGCAGAAGCCCACCTAGTCCGGGATAGTGGGATAAAAATTGCTGGACAACCAGGTGCAAAACGTGAGCCATACAAAGCACGTGTGTGACATTGCCCCGGCGAAGGGCCGCACCCAGGTTTGCAGCATTGTCGCACACGGCCTTCCCTGGCTGCAGGTTGAGTGGAGACAACCATTGATGGAACTCGGTCTCCAGAGCTGATCACAACTCCTCAGCTGTGTGACTCACATTTCCCAGACATTTCAATGTAAACACTGCCTGATGCCGTTGAGCCCTGGTGACAGCATAGTGAGGAGGTGTGCAGGATTCCTTCTGCGCAATTACAACGCGGGTGGCATTACCAGACAGGCTTTGGGTGCAGGTGGAGGACCGAGAGGAGGTTGAGGAGGCAGAAGCAGTGGAGGAACTTCTAGATACACAGGAGCGACGAGCAACTCGTGGGGACGGCAAGACTTGGACAGCAGCCCCTTCTCCTGATGTCGCCGTAGTTACCCAGTGCCCAGTCACCGACATGTAACGCCCCTGTCCATGTCAACTCGTCCAAGTGTCTGTGGTGAAATGCACCCTGTCACACACAGAGTTTCTCAAGGAAGCGGTGATGTTGTGTGCGACATGCTGGTGTAGCGCAGGCACAGCTTTCTTTGAGAAGTAGTGGCGACTGGGCATCTGGTACTGGGGCACTGCGACGGACATAAGGTCTCGAAAATCCTCTGTGTCCACCAGGCGGAAAGGCAGCATTTCTGTAGCCAACAGATTGCAGATGGAGAAATTCAACCTCTTAGCTTTGTCATGGCTAGGAGGAAATGGTCTTTAACATGCCAACATCTGAGGGACTGAGGGCTGGCTGCCGTGCTTAGACGGAGTTGAGTAGGGTGTCCCTGGCAAACTGCTGGTCTGTGAGGAAGATGCCGGCGGAAATGTTATGTTGCCTTGATCAAAATGTGGTGTCGATGTCGGAGAGCGCTCAACACCAGCAGGTGTTTCCACTTGCAAATGTCCTGATGACCTGCCAATCACACTGGCTGTTGTGGGTAAAGAGGTGGAAGGTCTGCTTCCAAAACCATGTGCGACTGCTGTCCCCACAGTCACAGAGGATGAAGAGGACGTGGATGCACTTGATGGGGCAGACGGTGCTTGACCCGGCCCACTAGGCCGCATTGTAGCACAGTGAGCTTCCCACTGCAACCTATGCCTCATATCCATGTGACGGTTCATGCATGAAGTACTCAAGCTAGTGATTTTTTGGCCTCTACTGAGATTTTGTTAACAAATCTTACAGACAACATGAGTTGGGTCATCCTTTGCGATGTCAAAAAATGCTCAGGCTATGCAAGGCTTAGAGCCCGTGCGACCTGAAGAGCCACCACGACTTCTGGTCTGAGGCACAATTGGGGTTGAGGATGCAGTTGTTGACGTGCTTCCAGTACTCCGTCTCTGTCCAGGAAGGCGCACCGTTACCTCGTCGTCAGACTCGTCGCTAGCATCCTCCTCCACCTCCTCTGCTGACCTCATGGACTGGCGGACTGGGGGTTGACAGTAAGTGGGGTCTACAACCTCGTCATCATCCTGTGTGTTCTCACACCCGTCGTCCTCAGAGCCAACCTCTTCCTGCCCCGACCGAAAAGTCAAGTTTTCGTTCCAATCAGGTATCTCAGTCTCATCATCATCTTCCTCATTGTCTCCACCAACAGGAGTTACAGTTTGGGAATGAGGGTCTACATTATGCTCAGAACCTTCTTCATCTGGGCCTGGATCCGACTCACAAAGATTCTGGGCATCAGTGCAGATCATTTCCTCGTCTGGATTCACAGAAGCTCTGGAGCAGACCTCTGATTCCCAGGCTATAGTATGCGGAAACAGCTCTACAGACTCAACCATGTGTGCTACCCCATGCTCAGACAGGCAGCTGGAGACTTGGGAGCTGTGAGGAAGCAAGTGCGGTTGGGGTGACAACTCTGAGGACTGGAGTAGTTGTGATGTTGAAGTTGACATGGAGGAGAGCCCACTTGAACGAGCACTTGATATCCGTTCAAGCACCTGCTGTTTTTGTGCCTCATCTGGAATTTTTGGCGATGCTTGTAGCGATGGTCATAAGAAAGGGATCATATCAGATTGTCCACGAAAAGAAGTAGACATCTTGCTTTGGCTGGAAGATGGTCTTTCTTCTGCAGATGTTACTGTTGCTTTACCACCTACCCCACGGACACAACGTTTTTTTCCCTTTCCAACACGCCTATTCCCCTTTCCACCAGCAGCAGGCCTTTTGCCACTCATTTTAGTGCTTAATTGGCAACTCTGTATCTGAAGTTGTTGGCACAACAACCGATGGATGAAAACTGAGCAGAACTGAGTGGCCAAACTGTGGTACTAGGCCCAAAACTATCAACTGGATTAGATGCAGTGAAAATAGAGATACACAGGCGGTGTAGCTAGCTTCACAGGTGGGCTACTCTGCTGACGTGCAGACAATGCTACTAAGCCCAAAACTATCAACTGGATTAGATGCAGTGAAAGTAGAGATACACAGGCGGTATAGTTTGTTTCACAGGCGGGCTACTCTGCTGACGTGCAGACACTGCTACTAAGCCCAAAACGATTTACTGGGTTAGATGCAGTAAAAATTGAGATACACAGGCGGTGTAGCTAGCTTCACAGGCGGGCTACTCTGCTGACATGCAGACACTGCTACTAAGCCCAAATCCCCAAAACGATTTACTGGGTTAGATGCAGTAAAAATTGAGATACACAGGCGGTGTAGCTAGCTTCACAGGCAGGCTACTCTGCTGATGTACAGACACTGCTACTAAGCCCAAAACCCCAAAACGATTTACTGGGTTAGATGCCGTAAAAATTGAGATACACAGGCGGTGTAGCTAGCTTCACAGGCGGGCTACTCAGATGACTATCAGACAATGCTACTAGCCCAAAAGGATTGGCTGAGCTAGATTACACCAAATGCTGTGACTAACACTTGCACAGCACTGGCTCAGACCTGCCTGGCAAACAGTGCTATGAACTTCTGTAACCTAACCTGAAAAGGGCTGATATTACAACTAGTCCCAACTCCCGACTCCCTAAACCTATTTCTCAGAAAATTCGCTGGCAAAAAAGACTCTTTGACTGTATAGCGCCCACAGCAGCAGCGGTGCCGTCTAACACTAAGCTGCAGCAGTGAGGAAATGGTGACGACGGGGCAAACGGCTGGTTCTCATTGGGCAAGGAGTGACATGTGACATACACAGCCAATGACACATGCCCTTGCTTGTCTGCATCACATGCACATTGCTGTGTGTGTGCGCACTGCTGATAGGCTGAGAGACTGCGCCGCCCCTATGTAAATGCGGGAAAGAAAAAAAAATGGAGATCGGCGTTATTTCAGCACAGATCTATCCCCTGCGCACTATACACTGAAACAGTCCATTAACAATGATAAACAGTTTTAATGTGCAAATCAAGCTAGGCTTTTGGTGAACGAACAGAAACTCAAATAGCCGAATTTTAAGCAAATTGTTCGGGTTCGTCGAACGACTCGAACACCGCCCAAAACAGCTCGAATTTGAAATTGGCGAACAGTTCGACTCGAACACCGCTCATCTCTAATCTCCACACATTAAGTTATTTTTTTTAAAATACAATCCGCCGCTAATCTGACCACTTCCCACACCTAATTAAATCTGTAAACCCCGCTCATCATACAGCTCCACTATCCTCGCAAAAGTTCTAACAAAAGCATCCGTTGAAACTTGATTGTTTACCGAACTTTGCCAATCTTGTGGAAAATGCTCAGGAATCCGAACACGAAGCTGAATGTGCAACGTTTGTGACGGCTTTGAGATTGGTGAACGTTTTCTGAACAAGTTCGCTCATCTCTTTTCTTGAATACAGAAGGGATGAGTGAAGGGACTAGTTCTGTACTAACAGCAAACATGCCTCTTTCATCACCCACTAAACGTTCATTCTCTTAGACCTACTACCTCCTTCTGTCTGTTTTCAATGGAAAAATTGACAATTTTTGTTCGTGGGAATTTCCTGACTCAAATAACAGACACATTATAGTAAATGGTTAAATTACCATGAGACTTCTCCGTCTGTCTCCAAAACCCATTTTTCTTCATCTTATTTGCAATGTCAGGTCTGCGCAAACAAATCTATTGAAAAACGAATAAATTACCTTAACATAATAAATAAACAAATGTCCAGGAGGCGCTGCTCTAAAACTGAATCAATATGCAGCAAATATAATGATGAAAACCACCCTCTTCATCCAAAAATAAGCACTGTAAAAAATCTAAAATATATATTCGCGCTAAAGTTTCAGTATAAAGGAAGAAGGAATCAGTGATTCCGAAACACGTTGGAATTTGGTCTGGTGTGCGTTCCGTAGCCGGTCACGTGACTCATCACGTGGCAGTGACGTCACGCAAGGTCCTGCAGCCGCTCTGCACCTTGCCGGCTCTGTTTCTTGGAATAGAGCTTTTTTGTGCCTGTGCACGGCACACTTTGTCCAGCTCTTTGTGGGGTATTACGCCTGTCACCGGCCGGGACGGCGACCCCAAATCTCTGGCAACTTTTTCATATCCTAATCCTATTGGCACCTGCCATGATTCATTTATATATATATATCGGCACCATACGGACATCACTGAAAGGACCTGAAAGGGGAAAACGTCTACACACAGCATATAAGGACTGAGGTATGTCACATGAAATTGCACCTAATTAACAATCGGCCTATTCAATGAGGTGTCATGTTTCTATTTATATTTTTATACTGAAACTTTAGCGCAAATATATACCTTAACATAATAGCCTTGATTGGTGAACATGTTCCTTGAATGTTGAGTCCGGCTAGCTGCTGTTGGAGGATCATATTATGGTTTCTATGTTCACTCTGGACTTGACACCATTACATATTGGGCCTAAGGCTGCTTTCACACATCAGTTTTTTGCCATCAGTCACAGTCCATCGAATTGTGAAAAAAACAGATCCGGCAAAAGTTGCTGCCGGATCCGTTTTTTTCTCATAGACTTGTATTAGCGATGGATGGCCTCATGTTTCATCTGTTTTTCGCCGGATCCGTTGAAAATTGTTTATCCGGCAGCCGGAGAAAATGGATATAGTAACGTTTTTTGGGTCCATTGAAAAAATAGACAGTGACGGATTCCGTTTTTTTTAACTGATCATGCTCTGATTTTTTTAGGATCCAATTAGCTGGATCAGCTAGTCGGATACGGTGAAAAAGCAGATCGTTGCATCAGTTTTTCACAATCTGCGACAGATCTGTTTTTTTCATAATTCGACAGATTGTGATTGATGGCAAAAAACAAAACAAAAGCAAGCTGTCTTGCTACTAGCAGTCAGTCAGTGCTCAGTTTTTATTCTTTGACCCCTTCTCCGCTGTATGGAGCAGGTTCCAGACACGGTAAGTGGTGGCTGTTTTATACTGCAGGCACCTGTCTATAACAGCAGAGCTCAGAGGTGGCTCCGATCACTAGAATTTAACCTTTTAAATTCCACTGGCAATCTCTGACATTGGCAATTAAGTGGTGCAATCTGCTGGTATGCGAATATGGCCAAATGTGGCACCCCAGGAGTCCGGTTGCCACAATAGCATTGCCTTCCTCACTGAACTTGGAGCCAGGGAAAGCTGTGTGCAACAACTGTGCAAACCTGGTGGCAGCCCTACTACTCCGAGGCAATCTCACACACGTGCCTTGCAAGGCTCACGTCCTTAACCTGATGGAACAGAAATCTCTCCACCACTACCCCGACCTGGATGCCCTGCTGCAGGAAGCATGGTTGGTGTGTGCTCACTTCCGACATTCGCATCCTGCAGGACATTGACTTGCATTGCTACAAAGATCTTTCAGCCTACCGGTTAACCATTTAATTTGCGATGGTCCGACACTGTGGAATTCTACTCTGTACATGTTACAGCAACTGTGGCAGCAGCGACGAGTCCTGGTGCAGTATGTCCTTTTGCATAGCCTGGGCCAAAGCAGTACAGATGTGGTGCAAATCATGCTTCTGGAGAGAGCACAGATGAGGGACCTCTGCACCCTTATGCACAGTTTCGAAATGGCAACTAAGATGGTTAGTGCTGATGATGCCATCATCAACTTCACTAGTTACGTATTAGTTCCGGTTACATACATGCTGGAGCACAGTTTGAATTGTCTGCGTTAGAAGGTGGTGGTCACAAAGGAAGAGGTGGAAGGAGAGGAAGATGTGGAAGGGATAATAATATCTCTAAGTTCCAGATTGTCGTTGCACAGGCAGGTTCCATGGGAGGGTGGATTATAGTAATCTAGGGGGATCATGGAACCAGACAAACTGCTAGTGAAGGTGCAGGAGCCAAGGAACAAATGGAGGAGGATGAGGAGGAAGAGGTGATGGACGCACAACAGTCAGTAGATGAAGAGGATAATGATCCCCTCTCTCTGTTGTTTGTGGTTGTCGGGAGGGGATGGAGGAAGCAACCTTGAGTTTTACCCTGCAACCAGCATACCATGGACTTGAACCTCATGGAAGCGCCCAACACATGGGCGCCTTCTTGCTGCACCATCTTCAACATGATACCCATATTCTTAGGGTTAGAAATCGTGCTGACGACTGGGTTGCCACTCTGTTAGATCCACGTTACAAGAGTAAATTTTGCCAGATGCTTCCCCCCTTAAAAGGGATGTGCGCATGCTCGAGTATTGAAACATGCTTGCAGACAATCTAAAAAAGTGTTTTTTTTCCCAAGACAGCGGTGAGGCACACAGTGTGCATCACAGTTACAGATGTCCAACCCTGGCATAAGTAATTTCTGTGAGTCATTTCACATATTTTTTAGACCAGCCCGTGCACCATCAGAACAGAGAACAAGTCTTACACATTGCGAATGACTTGAGAGAATCATGCAGGAGTATCTCCAGCTCAATATCAATGTCATCAGGGGGTAATTTGGATACTTTTGCATTTTGGTCTTCAAAAATGGAAGAGTGGTCTGAGCTTGCCTGTCATGCCTTGAAGGTTTTGTCATGCCTGGGAGCCAGCGTTCTCTCAGAACGTGGCTTCAGCGCTGCTGGTGGTGTCCTGACAAATAAGTGCATCTGGCTGTCCCCTGAAAGTGTAGACCACCTAACTTACATCAGAATGAACAAGTCATGGTTCTCCAATGACTTTTGCATTCCAGTTGCAGAATGGGCAGACCAGGCGATTGTGTCATTTTTAGTCTCATGCATTGATACTCTGTGGAAATTAATGCCACTTTAGTGGTGTGTGACAATCATTTTTTGAAATGTGGAGAATCCAAGTTGGATCTCCTTCATGTGTGCTTCCTGTAACAGTAAAGGTACCTTCACACTAAGCGACTTTACAGCGAGAACGACGACGATCCGTGACGTTGCAGCGTCCTGGATAGCGATCTCGTTGTGTTTGACACGCAGCAGCAATCTGGATCCTGCTGTGATATCGCTGGTCGGAGCTAGAAGTCCAGAACTTTATTTCGTCGCTTGATCACCCGCTGACATCGCTGTATCGGTGTGTGTGACGCCGATACAGCGATGTGTTCACTTGTAACCAGGGTAAACATCGGGTTACTAAGCGCAGGGCCGCGCTTAGTAACCCGATATTTACCCTGGTTACCATTGTAAAAGTAAAAAAAAAAAACAGTACATACTCACATTCTGATGTCTGTCACGTCCCCCGCAGGCGTCCACAGGGTTACGCGCTGCTGCTGAGAACTTCCTGCACTGACTGTCAGTGCCAGCCATAAAGCAGAGCACAGCGGTGACGTCACCGCTGTGCTCTACTTTACTGCCGGCGCTGACACAGTCAGTGCAGGAAGCTCTGAGCAGCAGCGCGTAACCCTGACAGACATCAGAAGGTGAGTATGTACTGGGTTTTTTTTACTTTTACAATGGTAACCAGGGTAAATATCGGGTTATTAAGCGCGGCCCTGCGCTTAGTAACCCGATATTTACCCTGGTTACCCGGGTACTGCAGGGGGACTTCGGCATTGTTGAAGACAGTTTCAACGATGCTGAAGTCGTTCCCCTGATCGTTGGTCGCTGGAGAGAGCTGTTTGTGTGACAGCTCCCCAGCGACCTAAACAGCGACGCTGCAGTGATCGGCTCGTTGTCTATATCGCTGCAGCGTCGCTGAGTGTGACGGTACCTTAAGGCTCCCAGACAAACAGGCATTGATTTACTTTCACTCACTTACCTATGTTAATATCCTTACATTGTTCTACCAATAGTACTCTATGAAACTGATGTTTGTGCCATCTGAGTGTGGCTAGGAAACAAAATCGAGCTGTTTCATGAGGTAACTGGGCTCCCAGCAAAGAAGTCTTAGGGTATGTGTCCACGGTCCGTAATGACGGCACTTTGGACAGAGCGGAAAACTCGCTCCGCCCAAAGCGCCGCCCCCTTCTGTACGCGCGGTGATTCCAGATGTGTTCATTGCACACATCCAGAATCTCCGCACCCCATACATAGCCCTGTGATTTACCTTGCGGCGACAGAGCATCGCCACAAGGTAAACAGACATGCTGCGTTCTAAAAAGATACGCCGCATGATCCGCAGGGCTGCTGGATGCATGTTCGCATGCATAGTGGAGACGGGATTTCATAAAATCCCCTCCACTATGCTGTAACATCTGGACGCTGCGGGTTGAACACTGCGACTGTGCGCAGCGTTCAATCCGCAGCTAATCCAGATGTAATCCTGAACGTGGACACATACCCTTACACTGCTCCATTAACCACCAGGTCTTAATTGAGACTTTAATTCAAAGCTCTAAATTTTGGCCCAGACCCTGATATCTTATGCATGGCCCTTGTCTGACTGCTGCTGTACCATTAGCAAATTTCTACTATATGTCAATTGATGACCCTTTTCCTGGTGTCTGCCCCTAACTTTAACTGTCTGGGAAGCTTTTTGTCACTCCTTAAGGTGTTGTGTATATGTCTGGGTTGGCCTCCCATTGAATTTAATGGGGTTCAGGTACGTTCGTCGAACTGAACCTTGGAAGGCTCGCTCATCTCTAATGCTGACCTGTAAGTACTGAAAGTTTTTTATTATGCAATTTAAAAATGTACCTGCGATTTCTGATAACTTTTCAAAATAAGTTGTTGATTGTGCTCTTCATCCAATCTCACTGAGCTAGAGCTGTTTTGCAAAGAATGGGCAAAATTTTCAGCCTCTAGATGTGCAAATTTGGTAGAAACATACCTCGAAAAACTTGCAGAAGTAATTTCAGCTAAATGTAGTCCTACAAAGTATTGACTCATGGGGTTGAATATAAATATACATCACATCTTTCAGATTTATACTTTTAAAATATTTAGAAAACCATGTATCATTTGTTTTACACTTCACAAACACTTACTACTTTATGTTGGTATAAAAACATTTAAGTTTGTGGGTGTAATGTGAAAAGGGCGTTACTAATCAAAGAAAACCCGCTCTTATTTCATGCTGTCATTAATGGCACCACATGGAAGAGAAATGTCACAAGATCTGAAAAACAAAATAATTTCTTGATACCAGAAAGGTGTAGGCTACAAGAAAGTCAGCAAAGCTTTACTAATCAGTCAGAATCCATCCAGGAACCATCTCACAGAAATATCCAGGCTGACCACGGAAGTTAACACCCAAACAAAAATGTTTTCTGATGAGAATCATGTAAGTTCACTGGCACGGGAGGTAGCTAAAGAAGTAGAACGTCAAACTGAGGAGAGTGTTTCCTGTGACACAATATGGCATGCACTGCAGAGGAATAGCATGCGTGTTGTCCAAGAAGGAAGCCTCTCCTAATGCCCTGGCACAAAACAGTCTGCCCACAATTTGCCAGGGCCCAGGCTGAGAAATATGAAGAATCCTGGGACTCTATATACTCTGGAGTGATGAGACCAAGATACAGTTGTGTGAAAAAGTGTTTGCCTCTTCTGATTTCCTATTTTTTCTTCTGAAAATTAACCCTTTTTGTGCTGCATGTCAGCAGGTCTCACAATGTGTTCACTATATAAAGTTTACACAGAAATCACAGCATTTGTGCAACATACAGGTCCTTCTCAAAAAATTAGCATATAGTGTTAAATTTCATTATTTACCATAATGTAATGATTATAATTAAACTTTCATATATTATAGATTCATTATCCACCAACTGAAATTTGTCAGGTCTTTTATTGTTTTAATACTGATGATTTTGGCATACAACTCCTGATAACCCAAAAAACCTGTCTCAATAAATTAGCATATTTCAACCGGCCAATCAAATAAAAGTGTTTTTTAATAACAAACAAAAAAACCATCAAATAATAATGTTCAGTTATGCACTCAATACTTGGTCGGGAATCCTTTGGCAGAAATGACTGCTTCAATGCGGCGTGGCATGGAGGCAATCAGCCTGTGACACTGCTGAGATGTTATGGAGGCCCAGGATGCTTCAAGAGCGGCCTTAAGCTCATCCAGAGTGTTGGGTCTTGCGTCTCTCAACTTTCTCTTCACAATATCCCACAGATTCTCTATGGGGTTCAGGTCAGGAGAGTTGGCAGGCCAATTGAGCACAGTAATACCATGGTCAGTAAACCATTTACCAGTGGTTTTGGCACTGTGAGCAGGTGCCAGGTCGTGCTGAAAAATGAAATCTTCATCTCCATAAAGCATTTCAGCCGATGGAAGCATGAAGTGCTCCAAAATCTCCTGATAGCTAGCTGCATTGACCCTGCCCTTGATGAAACACAGTGGACCAACACCAGCAGCTGACATGGCACCCCACACCATCACTGACTGTGGGTACTTGACACTGGACTTCAGGCATTTTGGCATTTCCTTCTCCCCAGTCTTCCTCCAGACTCTGGCACCTTGATTTCAGAATGACATGCAAAATTTGCTTTCATCAGAAAAAAGTACTTGGGACCACTTAGCAACAGTCCAGTGCTGCTTCTCTGTAGCCCAGGTCAGGCGCTTCTGCCGCTGTTTATGGTTCAAAAGTGGCTTTACCTGGGGAATGCGGCACCTGTAGCCCATTTCCTGCACACGCCTGTGCACGGTGGCTCTGGATGTTTCCACACCAGACTCAGTCCACTGCTTCCTCAGGTTCCCCAAGGTCTGGAATCGGTCCTTCTCCACAATCTTCCTCAGGGTCCGGTCACCTCTTCTCGTTGTACAGCGTTTTCTGCCACATTGTTTCCTTCCAACAGACTTACCATTGAGGTGCCTTGATACAGCACTCTGGGAACAGCCTATTTGTTGAGAAATTTCTTTCTGGGTCTTACCCTCTTGCTTGAGGGTGTCAATGATGGCCTTCTTGACATCTGTCAGGTCGCTAGTCTTACCCATGATGGGGGTTTTGAGTAATGAACCAGGCAGGGAGTTTTTAAAAGCCTCAGGTATCTTTTGCATGTGTTTAGAGTTAATTAGTTGATTCAGAAGATTAGGGTAATAGGTCGTTTAGAGAACCTTTTCTTGATATGCTAATTTATTGAGACAGGTTTTTTGGGTTATCACTTATCAGGAGTTGTATGCCAAAATCATCAGTATTAAAACAATAAAAGACCTGACAAATTTCAGTTGGTGGATAATGAATCTATAATATATGAAAGTTTAATTGTAATCATTACATTATGGTAAATAATGAAATTTAACACTATATGCTAATTTTTTGAGAAGGACCTGTACTACACATACGGTATCCTATGGAAATGACGACTTTGTGGGATACCATATTATGAGAGATGGCTGCCTGAAATTTGTGTGAGGAGGGGATGAAATTTGCTTGTTGCCTCCATTTTTTTACAGTGTAACTGACAGGTCTTCTTTAAGAAGATGCACATTATAATATCTTCTATTATGATATGAAGAGAGATCAGAGATTTTCATATAATGCATTTTTAAAAAGAATATCTTCCTTAATAACGATATGTATGAGCTTTTATATCTGCAATGCGGGTCCACCGGAACCCTCGGAGTCTTGCTACGCTTCTTATACTATGGATACAATAACTAGAAATGATAAGCCACATGAAGATTTGTGCAAACTCCTTTTTCTGCTCTTCTCCTTCACAGGCACCAAAGTGAAATTATTTTATCATGACTAATTTCCTCTCACTTGTTGTTTAAAGCAAAATGAACCCGGATTGACGGTAATTACTGGAGAAAAGCCACACATCGTAATGAACAATTCCTACTCGGAAAACAGGAAGTTTTCAGCAGAAAGAGATATGATGGAGGCAGGGCCGTTTCTTCAACAGGGCGGGCAGGGCGGCCACACGGGGCGCCGTGGGGCCGGGGGGCGCAGGAGAGGCCTCGGGCCCCGGTGGTCCCCTGCCCGCTGCTGCTGCTGTTTAAGGGCTGTCAGGGGCGCGGATGCCGCGCTCAGTGCTGAGCGCGGGCGCGCCCTGCCCGAACTCAGCTGCAAATCTGACAGCTGAGCGGTCAGATCATCGCCTCGCGTCGCCGCGCCCCCCCCCCCCGCACCGCACATAATGGTTGCGGCCACCTCGGCGCCGCCACTCACCCATACCTCCCAACCGTCCCGATTTCAGCGGGACAGTCCCGCTTTGGCACCGGGGTCCCGCTGTCCCGCTTCGGGCATTTAAAATCCCGAATTTGCGGCCGCCGGTGAAGCCCCGCCCACTTCCGGGACGTAGAGAGAGCCTGTTTTTTTTTTTTTTTATATAAAAGCTGCCTCCTGACCGCCCGCGCAACACCCCCCCCCCTCCCGCCCCCTGTGCGGCGCTGCCACGCTGAAGGAGAGAGCCTGCAGCAATCAAGAAGAAAGGTCAGCGATTCACTACCTCTGGCTGTGTGTGCACGGAGCTCCGGCTTCTGCTCTTAGCTGCTATCCCGGCAGAGAAGGAGAGACGGGGGAGGTGCCGGGATAGTGCAGAGCTGTGAGCAGGAGACTGAAGACTTCAGCAGAGAGCTGCACATGGACATCAGCCGCCCCTGCATCACAGAGGAGATTGTGTGTGTGTGATGTGTGTGATGGCTGCGTGTGTGTGTGTGTGATGGCTGGGTGTGTGTGTGTGATGGCTGTGTGTGTGTGATGGCTGCGTGTGTGTGTGTGTGATGGCTGCGTGTGTGTGATGGCTGCGTGTGTGTGTGTGATGGCTGTGTGTGTGTGATGGCTGCGTGTGTGTGTGTGTGATGGCTGCGTGTGTGTGTGTGTGATGGCTGCGTGTGTGTGTGTGATGGCTGCGTGTGTGTGTGATGGCTGCGTGTGTGTGTGTGATGGCTGCGTGTGTGTGTGTGATGGCTGCGTGTGTGTGTGATGGCTGCATGTGTGATGGCTGCGCGTGTGTGTGTGTGTGTGATGGCTGCGTGTGTGTGTGTGATGGCTGTGTGTGTGATGGCTGCGTGTGTGTGTGATGGCTGCGTGTGTGTGTGTGATGGCTGCGTGTGTGTGATGGCTGCGTGTGTGTGATGGCTGCGTGTGTGTGATGGCTGCGTGTGTGTGATGGCTGCGTGTGTGTGATGGCTGTGTGTGTGTGATGGCTGCGTGTGTGTGATGGCTGCGTGTGTGTGATGGCTGTGTGTGTGTGATGGCTGTGTGTGTGTGATGGCTGTGTGTGTGTGATGGCTGTGTGTGTGTGATGGCTGTGTGTGTGTGATGGCTGCGTGTGTGTGATGGCTGCGTGTGTGTGTGATGGCTGCGTGTGTGTGTGTGTGTGATGGCTGCGTGTGTGATGTCTGCGTGTGTGTGTGATGGCTGCATGTGTGTGATGGCTGCGTGTGTGTGTGTGTGTGATGGCTGCGTGTGTGTGTGTGATGGCTGCGTGTGTGTGTGTGTGATGGCTGCGTGTGTGTGTGTGTGATGGCTGCGTGTGTGTGTGATGGCTGCGTGTGTGATGCATTTGTGTCAAAGCTGCATGTGTTTGTGAGCTGCGTGCGTGTGAGCTGCGTGCCTGTGTGTGAGCTGCGTGCCTGTATGTCATTATACAGTATGGAGCATCATGTGTGGTCATTATACAATATGGAGCATCATGTGCGGTCATTATACAGTATGGAGCATCATGTGCGGTCATTATACAGTATGGAGCATTATGTGTGGCCATTATACAGTATGGAGCATCATGTGCGGTCATTATACAGTATGGAGCATCATGTGCGGTCATTATACAATATGGAGCATCATGTGCGGTCATTGTACAGTATGGAGCATCATGTGCGGTCATTATACAGTATGGAGCATCATGTGCGGTCATTATACAGTATGGAGCATCATGTGTGGCCATTATACAGTATGGAGCATCATGTGCGGCCATTATACAGTATGGAGCATCATGTGTGGCCATTATACAGTATGGAGCATCATGTGCGGCCATTATACAGTATGGAGCATCATGTGCGGTCATTATACAGTCTGGAGCATCATGTGCGGTCATTATACAGTCTGGAGCATCATGTGCGGTCATTATACAGTCTGGAGCATCATGTGCGGTCATTATACAGTCTGGAGCATCATGTGCGGTCATTATACAGTCTGGAGCATCATGTGCGGTCATTATACAGTCTGGAGCATCATGTGCGGTCATTATACAGTATGGAGCATCATTTGCGGTCATACAGTATGGAGCATCATGTGCGGTCATTATACAGTATGGAGCATCATGTGCGGTCATTATACAGTATGGAGCATCATGTGGGGTCATTATACAGTATGGAGCATCATGTGCGGTCATTATACAGTCTGGAGCATCATGTGCGGTCATTATACAGTATGGAGCATCATTTGCGGTCATACAGTATGGAGCATCATGTGTGTTCATTATACAGTATGGAGCATCATGTGCGGCCATTATACAGTATGGAGCATCATGTGTGTTCATTATACAGTATGGAGCATCATGTGCGGTCATTATACAGTATGGAGCATCATGTGCGGTCATACAGTATGGAGCATCATGTGTGTTCATTATACAGTATGGAGCATCATGTGTGGCCATTATACAGTATGGAGCGTCATGTGTGTTCATTATACAGTATGGAGCATCATGTGTGGCCATTATACAGTATGGGGCACTGTGTGGCCATATTTTTTTGTTTATAATTATTGTATATGAAACAGTGTGATCGGCAGTGCTAAATGGGTGTGGTTGGGATGTGGATATGGGTGTGACTAATTATGAATGGGTGTGGTCAGAGGCGTGGCCTAAAATTTGCCGCGGCGCGCAAAGCGCGCCGCAAACTTTGTCCCTCTTTCCCATCTTCAAAAGTTGGGAGGTATGACTCACCTCCGCTCCGCGCTGGATGAACAGCGAGAATGAACAGCCAGGATGAGGCAGCTCGGCCACTCCCACACTGATAGCAGGGGCGCCGCGCTCTCGGCTGAGCACGGGCGCTCCCTGAGACAGTGATCAAAGAGCTAAGCACACACACTATCACTGTCAGACTAGGCTGCCTGGCTGTTGCCAATTTCAATGCTGGACAGGACAGGCTGCAGTCTAGTCTGACAGTGGTAGCAGTATAGCAAAAATGCCCACCCCCTGCCTATGGATTAGTCCTTCCCTTCCCAGCAGCCCCATTTAGCAGTCTGAGCGCGCTCAGACTCAGAGGGCAGAGGGCACTGACACACTGAACAGGTGAGGGGGTCTGAGGGATGGGATGGGTTGGGCTAGCCTTTTTTTTTGGATGGGGACCCCCACACCTGCCCCCCCCCCAACCACCCTTGGGGCATGCTGATTTGGCATGCCCCACAGCATGAAACCCGGGAGGGGGCCCAGCTGACTTACCTCATCTTTGGCAGTCTGGTGGCATCCTCACCCAGGCGAGAAGTGTTGGAAAGAGTTATGGCAGTAACTGTATACCTGGCAACCAATAATTTAGCTTTTCGAGGATCGTCAAATACATTGTTTACACCAAATAATGGACATTTCCTTGGGCTTATAGAGCTTCTTGGAAAATTTGAACCAGTAATGAGAGATCATTTAAAACGAATTACTTCCCAGGAAATCCATACACATTACTGTGGAAATTTAATTCAAAATGAAATTATCTGCTTGATGGCCTCTCAGGTGAAGAAATGTATTCTAGAAAAAGCCAAAAGATCTAAGTATTTTTCAATAATGTTGGACTGCACACAAGATGCAGGTCACACTGAACAGTTGTCATACACCTTAAGATTTGTTGATATAGATGATGATCACGTAGCAATAAAGGAACATTTTATTGGCTATCGTCCTGCTACTGATACATCTGGGGAAAGTCTCGCCAATCTCCTTTTAGAAGAGATTAGTAAATGTGACCTGGAATTAGAAAATGAACTGGCAGAAAAGCTGAATTATTCGGAAGCTATTAATGCTTTTGCAGCGGCTAAATCTAGAAGAGTCAGTTTCTCATAAATCTGCAACCTACAATTTTTAGGATCTGTTTCCAAAATAATTAATAGATATTATTTACCTACAACTTTGTTCTCACCGTTAATAATTAGCATACTTGTCCCTTTTCCCCAAGTTCTATATAAGTTAAAGGCAAATTATAATTTATTAAAAAAAGGGAAGATACAAGCCTGCTCTCTATTTATTACTCAAGCCCACAAAAATAATGTTTATTATTTTCGGTGCCGGGGGGGGGGGGGGGGGGGGGAGAAATTTCCTACTCTCGCCCTGTGTCATTTTTGGGCTAGAAACTGCCCTGGATGGAGGCTCGTTTTCCCTTGTCATAGGTAATTTAAAAGTTAATAATTGACCGTGCTGGTGTTTGTGGGAGACGAAGCGCAGGAAACATTAGCCTTTCTGGTATCAGCATCTGTAAATAAAGCCGGTTACACATTGATATGTATTACTATGTGATAAATTATTGATCACAGCTCAATCATGATCACCTAAACAGGAAAAAACTGTATTTCCCAATAATAAACCCCATTTTTCTAATTCCAGACATCATGCATTACTTAGAATGTTTGGATTTCTTGTGTTTTACATTTTGCGTGTTATTAATATGGATATTATATTATAGGGGTTGCTAATTTGAAATATATAGAGTGTATATGTTTAGATGCGATCACACTCCTTTTTTCCTTCTCTTCTTCCAAGAGCCATATCTTTATTTTTCCCATTGACATAGGCATTCTGAACACGTGTTTGTTTGTTTTTTTGTCGCTTTGAATGACATTATTCGTTTTACTATATGATGAAATTAAAAATGTGGAAAAAAAATTCCGGTTGAGGTGGAATTATAAAAACATGCAATTCCACCTTTTGGGTTCACTGTGTGGTAAAATGACTTGGCGACATGATTCTTCAGGTCAGTACATTTTCAAATATAACAGACATATAATTTTTTCATTATTTTAGTGACTTAAAAAAATCAGAATTTGATTTAAAAAAAAATATTTGTGTCGCTGCTTTCTGTGATTCAAGAATTTACTTTTCCGGCATTGGCGCTGTTTGGGGGTTTAGCTTTGTTGCTTGTTCATCAGTAATTTTTATTTGTAGAATTTTGGGGACACACATGATATTTTGATCAATTTGTATTGCATAAAGTCCAATTCTAGCATGTCAATGTTTTTTGCTTTATGGGTTAAATTATTTTATATTTGCCTAATATGCTTATCTTTTACTGTTGAATTGGGAAATGGAGTGATATAAACTTTCTTTTACTGCATTTCAATTTGTTTTCATTCCTCCAAGGGGAGCTGTGATCAATGGGTCTTTTCTGCTACATACTGCAATATTTCATGTGAAGATGGTCTCGGATGATTTTTTCCACGGACTCCACACTAATCTTGACATTTTGGGCTAGGTGGCTAATGGTTTTGTGGCTATTTTTCAAAATGGCGACCTCCACTTGCTGGATGGTGTGTTCATCAACAGCAGAGTGGGGTCGCCCTGGAATTGGAGCTGTTTGCACCAAAGTCCGACCACATTTGAATTGACAATGCCAGTTCTTGACTACATCATATGATGAGGAATCATCACCATAAACCTCTCTCATCTCATCGAACGTCTCCTTTGGTTTGTCGCCTTTCAAGTAAAGGAACTTGATGACTACTCTGTATTCCACTTGGTCCACTTCAGTACCTGTAAGATCAATACCGTTGTCAGTTCTGAGTTGCAAATAGGCACGTAACTTATAGAGGCTTATATCATTACATGTGTGCAGTTTCAGCATCCTGTGATAAATAGAAGTGGGTTAGGGAAAATCTTTAATGAACGCCCCTCCTAGTACAATTATTAATCCCCTATGAAGCCCCGCCTGTGGCTAGGCCTCACAGGTACTCAAAAAAGGCAGCAATGGAGACCTTCATCCGGCCCATGGCTGCAATGGCAATCCACTGACACCCTGTGATAATGTTGCAGAGCATCAGATGGGCGCTGGAAGGGACGCCCTACCAGTACTGTGCCACTTAAATTCTGCTGTCAGCTATTGATAGTGGCATTTAAAGGGATTATCAAGGACTTTATTATTTTTGTACATAGGACCAAGACAGTTCCCGGGCCCATTAGGGTGAGTAACCCGCTGACCCGAGCCGCTACTTCAGCTGAATGTGCATCCACAGATGCACATCCAGCTGAAGTGTATTGCAGCACACCACGCATTTGCGTCGGAATACACATTGCTGGACAATCAGAAGCCAGCAACTGGTATCGGCGTGCATGTGACAATGCGCATGGCATTGACGTCATGTGCTCCCATCGCCTGGACGCTGAAGCCAGGTCCTGGCTTCAGCAAATGACGCCACTAGGAAGGGGAGTGGAGGGAACATGAGTATAATAATTTATTCTTGTTTTTTCTATGCATTGAACAACAGTGGTATCGGCAGTATGAGAGACATACAATGGAGAAAATAAGTATTTGATACACTGCTGAATTTGCAAGTTTTCCTACCTACAAAGAATGGAGAAGTCTGTAAATTTTTATGGTTGGTTCACTTCAATTTTACTGCATTAAATAAGTATTTAATACGATAGATAAATAGAACTTAAAATTTGGTACTGAAACTTTTGCTTAAGTTTCCTGTAGTTCTTGACCAAGTTTGCACACACTGCAGCCGGGATTTTGTCCAACTACTACATACAGATCAACTTCAGATCTTTCAGGTTTCCGGGCTGTTGCTGGACAACATTGTGTTTCACCTATCTCCAAAGATTTTCTAATGGGTTGAGGTCTGGAGACTGGCTAGACCACTCCAGGACCTGGAAATGCTTCTTACAGAGCCACTGCTTAGTTGAACTGGCTGTGTTTCAGGTCATTGTCATGCTAGAAGACCCAGCAATGACCCATCTTCAATGAGGGAAGGAGGTTGTTGGCCACAATCTCACCATACTTGACCCCATTGATCCTCCCTTCAATATGGTGCAGTCTTCCTGTCCCCTTTGTAGAAAATCACCCCCAAAAACTAATGTTTCCCCCACCATGCTTCACGGTTGGGATGGTGTTCTTGGGGTTGCACTCATCCTTCTTCCTTCTCCAAACACGGCGAGTGGAGTTGATACCAAAATGTTCTATTTTGGTCTCATCTGTCCACATTACCTTCTCCCATGACTCGTTTGGATTGTCCAGATTGTCATTGGTGAACTTCAAATAGGCCTGGACATGTGCTGGTGTGAGTAGGGGGACCTTGCGTGCCCTGCAGGATTTTAATCCTTGAAGGCGTAGTGTGTTACTAATGGTAATGTTTGAGATTGTGGTCCCAGCTTTTTTCTGGTCATTGATCTGGTCCTCCCATGTAGATCTGAGCTGATTCCTGACCTCTCTCAGAATCATCATTACTCCATGATACAAGATGTTATATGGAGCCCCAGACTGAGGAAGATTGACAGTCATCTTGGGTTTCCTCCATTTTCTAATAATTGTGAGAACAGTTTTTGCCTTATCACAAAGTTGCTTGCCTATTGTACTGTAGCCCATCTCAGCCTTGTACAGGTCTACAATTTTGTCCCTGGTGACTTTAGATAGCTCTTTGGTGTTGGCCATGGTGGAGAGGTTGGACTGTGAGTTATTGAGTGTGTGGACAGGTGTCTTTTATACAGGTAATGAGTAAAAAGGTGCAATTAATACAGGTAATGAGTACAGAGTAGAAGGGTTTTTTTTTTTAAATAATGCTAACAGATGTGGGAGAGCCAGAATTCTTGCTGGTTGGTAAGTGATCAAATACTTATTTCATGCAATAAAATGCAATTGATTTAATTAAAAATCATACCATGTGATTTTCTGTTTTTTATTTTTAGATTGTGTCTCTCACAGTTGATGAGAGACGTATATCAGGATGGGGGACATATACCAGGATGGGGGACATATATCAGGATGAGAGACCTATACAAGGATGGAAGAATATATACCAGGATGGGGGACAGATGAGGGACACATACCAGGATGGGGCCCAGGATTTTGGAATATATATCAGGATGGGGGACATATACTACGATTGGAATATATATACCAGGATGGGGACATATACTAGGATGGGGACACATACCAGGATGGGGTACATATGCCAGGATGGGGCACACATGAAATGATGGTAAACATATACCAGGATGAGAGACATATATCAGGATGAGAGACATATACCAGGATGGGGGAATATACACCAAGTTTGGGGACAGGGTTAGGGTTAGAGTTAGCGTTAGGGGACATATACCAGGATGGAGGACGTATACCAGGATGGGGGACATATATCAGGATGAGAGACATATACCAGGATAGGGGACTATATACCAGGATGGGGGACATATACCAGGATGAGGGACACATACCAGGATGGGGCCCAGGATTTTGAAATATATAACAGGATGGGGGACATATACCAGGATTGGAAAATATATACCAGGATGGGGACATATTCCATCATGGAGGACATATATCAGGATGAGGGACATATGCCAGGATGTGGGACATATACCAGGATGGGGACATATAACAGAATGAGGGACATATGCCAGGAGGGGAAACATATACCAGGATTGGGGAACAGATACAGGATGAGGGACATATATATCAGGAAGGGGACCATGATGGGGGGCATATATACCTGGATGGGGCCTAGGATGACATTACAACATAATGGGAGAGTGAGGGGTAACTCGTATGTCCTTATAAGAATTAGAATACAGTGGCCCATACATCTGAGCAACATGTGGGAGAGGAGTTGGGGGCCCAGGTCCAAATTTTGCACAGGGACTTATCGGACTCCAGTTACACCACTTAGCCAAGAACTAGTTGCTTACTACCTGC